>NW_027361736.1:8942500-9542500 GCF_039654945.1 Dendrobates tinctorius | reverse complement strand
ATCAAAAACCAGCGGTTTCAATGAACACACATTTCTTGGAAGAATCATGCAGGACTGAAATTTTTGATGTTTTTCTACTCCTCTCATGAGCCCAAACAAGTCTCTAAAAGCATGAGTTTGCAACTACTTTACTTTTGAAGAAAATTCAAAACATTCATTATTCAATAGAGCCCAATAGCAAAAATCAGGTTTTGAATGAAGAATCACATTTCTTGGTAGAATCATGCAGGATTGAAATTTTTGATGGTTTTTTACTCCTCTCAACAGCCCAAACAAGTTTCTAAAAGGATGAGTTTGCAACTACTTTACTTTTGGAGAAAATTCAAAACATTCATTATTCAATAGGGCCCAAACTATCAAAAACCAGCGGTTTGAATGAACACACATTTCTTGGTAGAATCATGCAGGACTGAAATTTTTGATGTTTTTCTACTCCTCTCATGAGCCCAAACAAGTCTCTAAAAGCATGAGTTTGCAACTACTTTACTTTTGGAGAAAATTCAAAACATTCATTATTCAATAGAGCCCAATAGCAAAAATCAGGTTTTGAATGAAGAATCACATTTCTTGGTAGAATCATGCAGGATTGAAATTTTTGATGGTTTTTTACTCCTCTCTACAGCCCAAACAAGTTTCTAAAAGGATGAGTTTGCAACTGCTTTACTTTTGGAGAAAATTCAAAACATTCATTATTCAATAGGGCCCAAACTATCAAAAACCAGCGGTTTCAATGAACACACATTTCTTGGTAGAATCATGCAGGACTCAAATTTTTGATGTTTTTCTACTCCTCTCATGAGCCCAAACAAGTTTCTAAAAGCATGAGTTTGCAACTACTTTACTTTTGGAGAAAATTCAAAACATTCATTATTCAATAGAGCCCAATAGCAAAAATCAGGTTTTGAATGAAGAATCACATTTCTTGGTAGAATCATGCAGGATTGAAATTTTTGATGGTTTTTTACTCCTCTCAACAGCCCAAACAAGTTTCTAAAAGGATGAGTTTGCAACTACTTTACTTTTGGAGAAAATTCAAAACATTCATTATTCAATAGGGCCCAAACTATCAAAAACCAGCGGTTTCAATGAACACACATTTCTTGGTAGAATCATGCAGGACTGAAATTTTTGATGTTTTTCTACTCCTCTCATGAGCCCAAACAAGTCTCTAAAAGCATGAGTTTGCAACTACTTTACTCTTGGAGAAAATTCAAAACATTCATTATTCAATAGAGCCCAATAGCAAAAATCAGGTTTTGAATGAAGAATCACATTTCTTGGTAGAATCATGCAGGATTGAAATTTTTGATGGTTTTTTACTCCTCTCAACAGCCCAAACAAGTTTCTAAAAGGATGAGTTTGCAACTACTTTACTTTTGGAGAAAATTCAAAACATTCATTATTCAATAGGGCCCAAACTATCAAAAACCAGCGGTTTCAAGGAACACACATTTCTTGGAAGAATCATGCAGGACTGAAGTTTTTGATGTTTTTCTACTCCTCTCATGAGCCCAAACAAGTCTCTAAAAGCATGAGTTTGCAACTACTTTACTTTTGGAGAAAATTCAAAACATTCATTATTCAATAGAGCCCAATAGCAAAAATCAGTTTTGAATGAAGAATCACATTTCTTGGTAGAATCATGCAGGATTGAAATTTTTGATGTTTTTTTACTCCTCTCTACAGCCCAAACAAGTTTCTAAAAGGATGAGTTTGCAACTGCTTTACTTTTGGAGAAAATTCAAAACATTCATTATTCAATAGGGCCCAAACTATCAAAAACCAGCGGTTTGAATGAACACACATTTCTTGGTAGAATCATGCAGGACTGAAATTTTTGATGTTTTTCTACTCCTCTCATGAGCCCAAACAAGTTTCTAAAAGCATGAGTTTGCAACTACTTTACTTTTGGAGAAAATTCAAAACATTCATTATTCAATAGAGCCCAATAGCAAAAATCAGGTTTTGAATGAAGAATCACATTTCTTGGTAGAATCATGCAGGATTGAAATTTTTGATGGTTTTTTACTCCTCTCAACAGCCCAAACAAGTTTCTAAAAGGATGAGTTTGCAACTACTTTACTTTTGGAGAAAATTCAAAACATTCATTATTCAATAGGGCCCAAACTATCAAAAACCAGCGGTTTCAATGAACACACATTTCTTGGTAGAATCATGCAGGACTGAAATTTTTGATGTTTTTCTACTCCTCTCATGAGCCCAAACAAGTCTCTAAAAGCATGAGTTTGCAACTACTTTACTTTTGGAGAAAATTCAAAACATTCATTATTCAATAGAGCCCAATAGCAAAAATCAGGTTTTGAATGAAGAATCACATTTCTTGGTAGAATCATGCAGGATTGAAATTTTTGATGGTTTTTTACTCCTCTCAACAGCCCAAACAAGTTTCTAAAAGGATGAGTTTGCAACTACTTTACTTTTGGAGAAAATTCAAAACATTCATTATTCAATAGGGCCCAAACTATCAAAAACCAGCGGTTTCAATGAACACACATTTCTTGGAAGAATCATGCAGGACTGAAATTTTTGATGTTTTTCTACTCCTCTCATGAGCCCAAACAAGTCTCTAAAAGCATGAGTTTGCAACTACTTTACTTTTGGAGAAAATTCAAAACATTCATTATTCAATAGAGCCCAATAGCAAAAATCAGGTTTTGAATGAAGAATCACATTTCTTGGTAGAATCATGCAGGATTGAAATTTTTGATGGTTTTTTACTCCTCTCAACAGCCCAAACAAGTTTCTAAAAGGATGAGTTTGCAACTACTTTACTTTTGGAGAAAATTCAAAACATTCATTATTCAATAGGGCCCAAACTATCAAAAACCAGCGGTTTCAATGAACACACATTTCTTGGAAGAATCATGCAGGACTGAAATTTTTGATGTTTTTCTACTCCTCTCATGAGCCCAAATAAGTCTCTAAAAGCATGAGTTTGCAACTACTTTACTTTTGGAGAAAATTCAAAACATTCATTATTCAATAGAGCCCAATAGCAAAAATCAGGTTTTGAATGAAGAATCACATTTCTTGGTAGAATCATGCAGGATTGAAATTTTTGATGGTTTTTTACTCCTCTCAACAGCCCAAACAAGTTTCTAAAAGGATGAGTTTGCAACTACTTTACTTTTGGAGAAAATTCAAAACATTCATTATTCAATAGGGCCCAAACTATCAAAAACCAGCGGTTTCAATGAACACACATTTCTTGGTAGAATCATGCAGGACTGAAATTTTTGATGTTTTTCTACTCCTCTCATGAGCCCAAACAAGTCTCTAAAAGCATGAGTTTGCAACTACTTTACTTTTGGAGAAAATTCAAAACATTCATTATTCAATAGAGCCCAATAGCAAAAATCAGGTTTTGAATGAAGAATCACATTTCTTGGTAGAAACATGCAGGATTGAAATTTTTGATGGTTTTTTACTCCTCTCAACAGCCCAAACAAGTTTCTAAAAGGATGAGTTTGCAACTACTTTACTTTTGGAGAAAATTCAAAACATTCATTATTCAATAGGGCCCAAACTATCAAAAACCAGCGGTTTCAATGAACACACATTTCTTGGTAGAATCATGCAGGACTGAAATTTTTGATGTTTTTCTACTCCTCTCATGAGCCCAAACAAGTCTCTAAAAGCATGAGTTTGCAACTACTTTACTTTTGGAGAAAATTCAAAACATTCATTATTCAATAGAGCCCAATAGCAAAAATCAGGTTTTGAATGAAGAATCACATTTCTTGGTAAAATCATGCAGGATTGAAATTTTTGATGGTTTTTTACTCCTCTCAACAGCCCAAACAAGTTTCTAAAAGGATGAGTTTGCAACTACTTTACTTTCGGAGAAAATTCAAAACATTCATTATTCAATAGGGCCCAAACTATCAAAAACCAGCGGTTTCAATGAACACACATTTCTTGGTAGAATCATGCAGGACTGAAATTTTTGATGTTTTTCTACTCCTCTCATGAGCCCAAACAAGTCTCTAAAAGCATGAGTTTGCAACTACTTTACTTTTGGAGAAAATTCAAAACATTCATTATTCAATAGAGCCCAATAGCAAAAATCAGGTTTTGAATGAAGAATCACATTTCTTGGTAGAATCATGCAGGATTGAAATTTTTGATGGTTTTTTACTCCTCTCTACAGCCCAAACAAGTTTCTAAAAGGATGAGTTTGCAACTGCTTTACTTTTGGAGAAAATTCAAAACATTCATTATTCAATAGGGCCCAAACTATCAAAAACCAGCGGTTTGAATGAACACACATTTCTTGGTAGAATCATGCAGGACTCAAATTTTTGATGTTTTTCTACTCCTCTCATGAGCTCAAACAAGTTTCTAAAAGCATGAGTTTGCAACTACTTTACTTTTGGAGAAAATTCAAAACATTCATTATTCAATAGAGCCCAATAGCAAAAATCAGGTTTTGAATGAAGAATCACATTTCTTGGTAGAATCATGCAGGATTGAAATTTTTGATGGTTTTTTACTCCTCTCAACAGCCCAAACAAGTTTCTAAAAGGATGAGTTTGCAACTACTTTACTTTTGGAGAAAATTCAAAACATTCATTATTCAATAGGGCCCAAACTATCAAAAACCAGCGGTTTCAATGAACACACATTTCTTGGTAGAATCATGCAGGACTGAAATTTTTGATGTTTTTCTATTCCTCTCATGAGCCCAAACAAGTCTCTAAAAGCATGAGTTTGCAACTACTTTACTTTTGGAGAAAATTCAAAACATTCATTATTCAATAGAGCCCAATAGCAAAAATCAGGTTTTGAATGAAGAATCACATTTCTTGGTAGAATCATGCAGGATTGAAATTTTTGATGGTTTTTTACTCCTCTCAACAGCCCAAACAAGTTTCTAAAAGGATGAGTTTGCAACTACTTTACTTTTGGAGAAAATTCAAAACATTCATTATTCAATAGGGCCCAAACTATCAAAAACCAGCGGTTTCAATGAACACACATTTCTTGGAAGAATCATGCAGGACTGAAATTTTTGATGTTTTTCTACTCCTCTCATGAGCCCAAACAAGTTTCTAAAAGCATGAGTTTGCAACTACTTTACTTTTGGAGAAAATTCAAAACATTCATTATTCAATAGAGCCCAATAGCAAAAATCAGGTTTTGAATGAAGAATCACATTTCTTGGTAGAATCATGCAGGATTGAAATTTTTGATGGTTTTTTACTCCTCTCAACAGCCCAAACAAGTTTCTAAAAGGATGAGTTTGCAACTACTTTACTTTTGGAGAAAATTCAAAACATTCATTATTCAATAGAGCCCAATAGCAAAAATCAGGTTTTGAATGAAGAATCACATTTCTTGGTAGAATCATGCAGGATTGAAATTTTTGATGGTTTTTTACTCCTCTCAACAGCCCAAACAAGTTTCTAAAAGGATGAGTTTGCAACTACTTTACTTTTGGAGAAAATTCAAAACATTCATTATTCAATAGGGCCCAAACTATCAAAAACCAGCGGTTTCAATGAACACACATTTCTTGGTAGAATCATGCAGGACTGAAATTTTTGATGTTTTTCTACTCCTCTCATGAGCCCAAACAAGTCTCTAAAAGGATGAGTTTGCAACTACTTTACTTTTGGAGAAAATTCAAAACATTCATTATTCAATAGGGCCCAAAATATCAAAAACCAGGGGTTTGAATGAACACACATTTCTTGGTAGAATCGTGCAGGACTGAAATTTTTGATGTTTTTCTACTCCTCTCATGAGCCCAAACAAGTCTCTAAAAGGATGAGTTTGCAACTACTTTACTTTTGGAGAAAATTCAAAACATTCATTATTCAATAGAGCCCAATAGCAAAAACCAGCGTTTTGAATGAAGAATCACATTTCTTGGTAGAATCATGCAGGATTGAAATTTTTGATGGTTTTTTACTCCTCTCAACAGCCCAAACAAGTTTCTAAAAGGATGAGTTTGCAACTACTTTACTTTTGGAGAAAATTCAAAACATTCATTATTCAATAGGGCCCAAACTATCAAAAACCAGCGGTTTCAATGAACACACATTTCTTGGTAGAATCATGCAGGACTGAAATTTTTGATGTTTTTCTACTCCTCTCATGAGCCCAAACAAGTCTCTAAAAGCATGAGTTTGCAACTACTTTACTTTTGGAGAAAATTCAAAACATTCATTATTCAATAGAGCCCAATAGCAAAAATCAGGTTTTGAATGAAGAATCACATTTCTTGGTAGAATCATGCAGGATTGAAATTTTTGATGGTTTTTTACTCCTCTCAACAGCCCAAACAAGTTTCTAAAAGGATGAGTTTGCAACTACTTTACTTTTGGAGAAAATTCAAAACATTCATTATTCAATAGGGCCCAAACTATCAAAAACCAGCGGTTTCAATGAACACACATTTCTTGGTAGAATCATGCAGGACTGAAATTTTTGATGTTTTTCTACTCCTCTCATGAGCCCAAACAAGTCTCTAAAAGCATGAGTTTGCAACTACTTTACTTTTGGAGAAAATTCAAAACATTCATTATTCAATAGAGCCCAATAGCAAAAATCAGGTTTTGAATGAAGAATCACATTTCTTGGTAAAATCATGCAGGATTGAAATTTTTGATGGTTTTTTACTCCTCTCAACAGCCCAAACAAGTTTCTAAAAGGATGAGTTTGCAACTACTTTACTTTCGGAGAAAATTCAAAACATTCATTATTCAATAGGGCCCAAACTATCAAAAACCAGCGGTTTCAATGAACACACATTTCTTGGTAGAATCATGCAGGACTGAAATTTTTGATGTTTTTCTACTCCTCTCATGAGCCCAAACAAGTCTCTAAAAGCATGAGTTTGCAACTACTTTACTTTTGGAGAAAATTCAAAACATTCATTATTCAATAGAGCCCAATAGCAAAAATCAGGTTTTGAATGAAGAATCACATTTCTTGGTAGAATCATGCAGGATTGAAATTTTTGATGGTTTTTTACTCCTCTCTACAGCCCAAACAAGTTTCTAAAAGGATGAGTTTGCAACTGCTTTACTTTTGGAGAAAATTCAAAACATTCATTATTCAATAGGGCCCAAACTATCAAAAACCAGCGGTTTGAATGAACACACATTTCTTGGTAGAATCATGCAGGACTCAAATTTTTGATGTTTTTCTACTCCTCTCATGAGCTCAAACAAGTTTCTAAAAGCATGAGTTTGCAACTACTTTACTTTTGGAGAAAATTCAAAACATTCATTATTCAATAGAGCCCAATAGCAAAAATCAGGTTTTGAATGAAGAATCACATTTCTTGGTAGAATCATGCAGGATTGAAATTTTTGATGGTTTTTTACTCCTCTCAACAGCCCAAACAAGTTTCTAAAAGGATGAGTTTGCAACTACTTTACTTTTGGAGAAAATTCAAAACATTCATTATTCAATAGGGCCCAAACTATCAAAAACCAGCGGTTTCAATGAACACACATTTCTTGGTAGAATCATGCAGGACTGAAATTTTTGATGTTTTTCTATTCCTCTCATGAGCCCAAACAAGTCTCTAAAAGCATGAGTTTGCAACTACTTTACTTTTGGAGAAAATTCAAAACATTCATTATTCAATAGAGCCCAATAGCAAAAATCAGGTTTTGAATGAAGAATCACATTTCTTGGTAGAATCATGCAGGATTGAAATTTTTGATGGTTTTTTACTCCTCTCAACAGCCCAAACAAGTTTCTAAAAGGATGAGTTTGCAACTACTTTACTTTTGGAGAAAATTCAAAACATTCATTATTCAATAGGGCCCAAACTATCAAAAACCAGCGGTTTCAATGAACACACATTTCTTGGAAGAATCATGCAGGACTGAAATTTTTGATGTTTTTCTACTCCTCTCATGAGCCCAAACAAGTTTCTAAAAGCATGAGTTTGCAACTACTTTACTTTTGGAGAAAATTCAAAACATTCATTATTCAATAGAGCCCAATAGCAAAAATCAGGTTTTGAATGAAGAATCACATTTCTTGGTAGAATCATGCAGGATTGAAATTTTTGATGGTTTTTTACTCCTCTCAACAGCCCAAACAAGTTTCTAAAAGGATGAGTTTGCAACTACTTTACTTTTGGAGAAAATTTAAAACATTCATTATTCAATAGAGCCCAATAGCAAAAATCAGGTTTTGAATGAAGAATCACATTTCTTGGTAAAATCATGCAGGATTGAAATTTTTGATGGTTTTTTACTCCTCTCAACAGCCCAAACAAGTTTCTAAAAGGATGAGTTTGCAACTACTTTACTTTTGGAGAAAATTCAAAACATTCATTATTCAATAGGGCCCAAACTATCAAAAACCAGCGGTTTCAATGAACACACATTTCTTGGTAGAATCATTGCAGGACTGAAATTTTTGATGTTTTTCTACTCCTCTCATGAGCCCAAACAAGTCTCTAAAAGGATGAGTTTGCAACTACTTTACTTTTGGAGAAAATTCAAAACATTCATTATTCAATAGGGCCCAAAATATCAAAAACCAGGGGTTTGAATGAACACACATTTCTTGGTAGAATCGTGCAGGACTGAAATTTTTGATGTTTTTCTACTCCTCTCATGAGCCCAAACAAGTCTCTAAAAGGATGAGTTTGCAACTACTTTACTTTTGGAGAAAATTCAAAACATTCATTATTCAATAGAGCCCAATAGCAAAAACCAGCGTTTTGAATGAAGAATCACATTTCTTGGTAGAATCATGCAGGATTGAAATTTTTGATGGTTTTTTACTCCTCTCAACAGCCCAAACAAGTTTCTAAAAGGATGAGTTTGCAACTACTTTACTTTTGGAGAAAATTCAAAACATTCATTATTCAATAGGGCCCAAACTATCAAAAACCAGCGGTTTCAATGAACACACATTTCTTGGTAGAATCATGCAGGACTGAAATTTTTGATGTTTTTCTACTCCTCTCATGAGCCCAAACAAGTCTCTAAAAGCATGAGTTTGCAACTACTTTACTTTTGGAGAAAATTCAAAACATTCATTATTCAATAGAGCCCAATAGCAAAAATCAGGTTTTAAATGAAGAATCACATTTCTTGGTAGAATCATGCAGGATTGAAATTTTTGATGGTTTTTTACTCCTCTCAACAGCCCAAACAAGTTTCTAAAAGAATGAGTTTGCAACTGCTTTACTTTTGGAGAAAATTCAAAACATTCATTATTCAATAGGGCCCAAACTATCAAAAACCAGCGGTTTGAATGAACACACATTTCTTGGTAGAATCATGCAGGACTGAAATTTTTGATGTTTTTCTACTCCTCTCATGAGCCCAAACAAGTCTCTAAAAGCATGAGTTTGCAACTACTTTACTTTTGGAGAAAATTCAAAACATTCATTATTCAATAGAGCCCAATAGCAAAAATCAGGTTTTGAATGAAGAATCACATTTCTTGGTAGAATCATGCAGGATTGAAATTTTTGATGGTTTTTTACTCCTCTCTACAGCCCAAACAAGTTTCTAAAAGGATGAGTTTGCAACTGCTTTACTTTTGGAGAAAATTCAAAACATTCATTATTCAATAGGGCCCAAACTATCAAAAACCAGCAGTTTGAATGAACACACATTTCTTGGTAGAATCATGCAGGACTCAAATTTTTGATGTTTTTCTACTCCTCTCATGAGCCCAAACAAGTTTCTAAAAGCATGAGTTTGCAACTACTTTACTTTTGGAGAAAATTCAAAACATTCATTATTCAATAGAGCCCAATAGCAAAAATCAGGTTTTGAATGAAGAATCACATTTCTTGGTAGAATCATGCAGGATTGAAATTTTTGATGGTTTTTTACTCCTCTCAACAGCCCAAACAAGTTTCTAAAAGGATGAGTTTGCAACTACTTTACTTTTGGAGAAAATTCAAAACATTCATTATTCAATAGGGCCCAAACTATCAAAAAACAGCGGTTTCAATGAACACACATTTCTTGGTAGAATCATGCAGGACTGAAATTTTTGATGTTTTTCTACTCCTCTCATGAGCCCAAACAAGTCTCTAAAAGCATGAGTTTGCAACTACTTTACTTTTGGAGAAAATTCAAAACATTCATTATTCAATAGAGCCCAATAGCAAAAATCAGGTTTTGAATGAAGAATCACATTTCTTGGTAAAATCATGCAGGATTGAAATTTTTGATGGTTTTTTACTCCTCTCAACAGCCCAAACAAGTTTCTAAAAGGATGAGTTTGCAACTACTTTACTTTTGGAGAAAATTCAAAACATTCATTATTCAATAGGGCCCAAACTATCAAAAACCAGCGGTTTCAATGAACACACATTTCTTGGTAGAATCATGCAGGACTGAAATTTTTGATATTTTTCTACTCCTCTCATGAGCCCAAACAAGTCTCTAAAAGCATGAGTTTGCAACTACTTTACTTTTGGAGAAAATTCAAAACATTCATTATTCAATAGAGCCCAATAGCAAAAATCAGGTTTTGAATGAAGAATCACATTTCTTGGTAGAATCATGCAGGATTGAAATTTTTGATGGTTTTTTACTCCTCTCAACAGCCCAAACAAGTTTCTAAAAGGATGAGTTTGCAACTACTTTACTTTTGGAGAAAATTCAAAACATTCATTATTCAATAGGGCCCAAACTATCAAAAACCAGCGGTTTCAATGAACACATATTTCATGGTAGAATCATGCAGGACTGAAATTTTTGATGTTTTTCTACTCCTCTCATGAGCCCAAACAAGTCTCTAAAAGCATGAGTTTGCAACTACTTTACTTTTGGAGAAAATTCAAAACATTCATTATTCAATAGAGCCCAATAGCAAAAATCAGGTTTTGAATGAAGAATCACAATTCTTGGTAGAAGCATGCAGGATTGAAATTTTTGATGGTTTTTTACTCCTCTCAACAGCCCAAACAAGTTTCTAAAAGGATGAGTTTGCAACTACTTTACTTTTGGAGAAAATTCAAAACATTCATTATTCAATAGGGCCCAAACTATCAAAAACCAGCGGTTTCAATGAAAACACATTTCTTGGTAGAATCATGCAGGACTGAAATTTTTGATGTTTTTCTACTCCTCTCATGAGCCCAAACAAGTCTCTAAAAGCATGAGTTTGCAACTACTTTACTTTTGGAGAAAATTCAAAACATTCATTATTCAATAGAGCCCAATAGCAAAAATCAGGTTTTGAATGAAGAATCACATTTCTTGGTAGAATCATGCAGGATTGAAATTTTTGATGGTTTTTTACTCCTCTCTACAGCCCAAACAAGTTTCTAAAAGGATGAGTTTGCAACTGCTTTACTTTTGGAGAAAATTCAAAACATTCATTATTCAATAGGGCCCAAACTATCAAAAACCAGCGGTTTGAATGAACACACATTTCTTGGTAGAATCATGCAGGACTCAAATTTTTGATGTTTTTCTACTCCTCTCATGAGCCCAAACAAGTTTCTAAAAGCATGAGTTTGCAACTACTTTACTTTTGGAGAAAATTCAAAACATTCATTATTCAATAGAGCAGAATAGCAAAAATCAGGTTTTGAATGAAGAATCACATTTCTTGGTAGAATCATGCAGGATTGAAATTTTTGATGGTTTTTTACTCCTCTCAACAGCCCAAACAAGTTTCTAAAAGGATGAGTTTGCAACTACTTTACTTTTGGAGAAAATTCAAAACATTCATTATTCAATAGGGCCCAAACTATCAAAAACCAGCGGTTTCAATGAACACACATTTCTTGGTAGAATCATGCAGGACTGAAATTTTTGATGTTTTTCTACTCCTCTCATGAGCCCAAACAAGTCTCTAAAAGCATGAGTTTGCAACTACTTTACTTTTGGAGAAAATTCAAAACATTCATTATTCAATAGAGCCCAATAGCAAAAATCAGGTTTTGAATGAAGAATCACATTTCTTGGTAGAATCATGCAGGATTTAAATTTTTGATGGTTTTTTACTCCTCTCAACAGCCCAAACAAGTTTCTAAAAGGATGAGTTTGCAACTACTTTACTTTTGGAGAAAATTCAAAACATTCATTATTCAATAGGGCCCAAACTATCAAAAACCAGCGGTTTCAATGAACACACATTTCTTGGAAGAATCATGCAGGACTGAAATTTTTGATGTTTTTCTACTCCTCTCATGAGCCCAAACAAGTTTCTAAAAGCATGAGTTTGCACCTACTTTACTTTTGGAGAAAATTCAAAACATTCATTATTCAATAGAGCCCAATAGCAAAAATCAGGTTTTGAATGAAGAATCACAATTCTTGGTAGAAGCATGCAGGATTGAAATTTTTGATGGTTTTTTACTCCTCTCAACAGCCCAAACAAGTTTCTAAAAGGATGAGTTTGCAACTACTTTACTTTTGGAGAAAATTCAAAACATTCATTATTCAATAGGGCCCAAACTATCAAAAACCAGCGGTTTCAATGAAAACACATTTCTTGGTAGAATCATGCAGGACTGAAATTTTTGATGTTTTTCTACTCCTCTCATGAGCCCAAACAAGTCTCTAAAAGCATGAGTTTGCAACTGCTTTACTTTTGGAGAAAATTCAAAACATTCATTATTCAATAGGGCCCAAACTATCAAAAACCAGCGGTTTGAATGAACACACATTTCTTGGTAGAATCATGCAGGACTCAAATTTTTGATGTTTTTCTACTCCTCTCATGAGTCCAAACAAGTTTCTAAAAGCATGAGTTTGCAACTACTTTACTTTTGGAGAAAATTCAAAACATTCATTATTCAATAGAGCCCAATAGCAAAAATCAGGTTTTGAATGAAGAATCACATTTCTTGGTAGAATCATGCAGGATTGAAATTTTTGATGGTTTTTTACTCCTCTCAACAGCCCAAACAAGTTTCTAAAAGGATGAGTTTGCAACTACTTTACTTTTGGAGAAAATTCAAAACATTCATTATTCAATAGGGCCCAAACTATCAAAAACCAGCGGTTTCAATGAACACACATTTCTTGGTAGAATCATGCAGGACTGAAATTTTTGATGTTTTTCTACTCCTCTCATGAGCCCAAACAAGTCTCTAAAAGCATGAGTTTGCAACTACTTTACTTTTGGAGAAAATTCAAAACATTCATTATTCAATAGAGCCCAATAGCAAAAATCAGGTTTTGAATGAAGAATCACATTTCTTGGTAGAATCATGCAGGATTGAAATTTTTGATGGTTTTTTACTCCTCTCAACAGCCCAAACAAGTTTCTAAAAGGATGAGTTTGCAACTACTTTACTTTTGGAGAAAATTCAAAACATTCATTATTCAATAGGGCCCAAACTATCAAAAACCAGCGGTTTCAATGAACACACATTTCTTGGAAGAATCATGCAGGACTGAAATTTTTGATGTTTTTCTACTCCTCTCATGAGCCCAAACAAGTTTCTAAAAGCATGAGTTTGCACCTACTTTACTTTTGGAGAAAATTCAAAACATTCATTATTCAATAGAGCCCAATAGCAAAAATCAGGTTTTGAATGAAGAATCACATTTCTTGGTAGAATCATGCAGGATTGAAATTTTTGATGGTTTTTTACTCCTCTCAACAGCCCAAACAAGTTTCTAAAAGGATGAGTTTGCAACTACTTTACTTTTGGAGAAAATTCAAAACATTCATTATTCAATAGAGCCCAATAGCAAAAATCAGGTTTTGAATGAAGAATCACATTTCTTGGTAGAATCATGCAGGATTGAAATTTTTGATGGTTTTTTACTCCTCTCAACAGCCCAAACAAGTTTCTAAAAGGATGAGTTTGCAACTACTTTACTTTTGGAGAAAATTCAAAGCATTCATTATTCAATAGGGCCCAAACTATCAAAAACCAGCGGTTTCAATGAACACACATTTCTTGGTAGAATCATGCAGGACTGAAATTTTTGATGTTTTTCTACTCCTCTCATGAGCCCAAACAAGTCTCCAAAAGCATGAGTTTGCAACTACTTTACTTTTGGAGAAAATTCAAAACATTCTTTATTCAATAGAGCCCAATAGCAAAAATCAGGTTTTGAATGAAGAATCACATTTCTTGGTAAAATCATGCAGGATTGAAATTTTTGATGGTTTTTTACTCCTCTCAACAGCCCAAACAAGTTTCTAAAAGGAAGAGTTTGCAACTACTTTACTTTTGGAGAAAATTCAAAACATTCATTATTCAATAGGGCCCAAACTATCAAAAACCAGCGGTTTCAATGAACACACATTTCTTGGTAGAATCATGCAGGACTGAAATTTTTGATGTTTTTCTACTCCTCTCATGAGCCCAAACAAGTCTCTAAAAGCATGAGTTTGCAACTACTTTACTTTTGGAGAAAATTCAAAACATTCACTTTTCAATAGAGCCCAATAGCAAAAATCAGGTTTTGAATGAAGAATCACATTTCTTGGTAGAATCATGCAGGATTGAAATTTTTGATGGTTTTTTACTCCTCTCAACAGCCCAAACAAGTTTCTAAAAGGATGAGTTTGCAACTACTTTACTTTTGGAGAAAATTCAAAACATTCATTATTCAATAGGGCCCAAACTATCAAAAACCAGCGGTTTGAATGAACACACATTTCTTGGTAGAATCATGCAGGACTCAAATTTTTGATGTTTTTCTACTCCTCTCATGAGCCCAAACAAGTTTCTAAAAGCATGAGTTTGCAACTACTTTACTTTTGGAGAAAATTCAAAACATTCATTATTCAATAGAGCCCAATAGCAAAAATCAGGTTTTGAATGAAGAATCACATTTCTTGGTAGAATCATGCAGGATTGAAATTTTTGATGGTTTTTTACTCCTCTCAACAGCCCAAACAAGTTTCTAAAAGGATGAGTTTGCAACTACTTTACTTTTGGAGAAAATTCAAAACATTCATTATTCAATAGGGCCCAAACTATCAAAAACCAGCGGTTTCAATGAACACACATTTCTTGGTAGAATCATGCAGGACTGAAATTTTTGATGTTTTTCTACTCCTCTCATGAGCCCAAACAAGTCTCTAAAAGCATGAGTTTGCAACTACTTTACTTTTGGAGAAAATTCAAAACATTCATTATTCAATAGAGCCCAATAGCAAAAATCAGGTTTTGAATGAAGAATCACATTTCTTGGTAGAATCATGCAGGATTGAAATTTTTGATGGTTTTTTACTCCTCTCAACAGCCCAAACAAGTTTCTAAAAGGATAAGTTTGCAACTACTTTACTTTTGGAGAAAATTCAAAACATTCATTATTCAATAGGGCCCAAACTATCAAAAACCAGCGGTTTCAATGAACACACATTTCTTGGAAGAATCATGCAGGACTGAAATTTTTGATGTTTTTCTACTCCTCTCATGAGCCCAAACAAGTTTCTAAAAGCATGAGTTTGCAACTACTTTACTTTTGGAGAAAATTCAAAACATTCATTATTCAATAGAGCCCAATAGCAAAAATCAGGTTTTGAATGAAGAATCACATTTCTTGGTAGAATCATGCAGGATTGAAATTTTTGATGGTTTTTTACTCCTCTCAACAGCCCAAACAAGTTTCTAAAAGGATGAGTTTGCAACTACTTTACTTTTGGAGAAAATTCAAAACATTCATTATTCAATAGGGCCCAAACTATCAAAAACCAGCGGTTTCAATGAACACACATTTCTTGGTAGAATCATGCAGGACTGAAATTTTTGATGTTTTTCTACTCCTCTCATGAGCCCAAACAAGTCTCTAAAAGCATGAGTTTGCAACTACTTTACTTTTGGAGAAAATTCAAAACATTCATTATTCAATAGAGCCCAATAGCAAAAATCAGGTTTTGAATGAAGAATCACATTTCTTGGTAGAATCATGCAGGATTGAAATTTTTGATGGTTTTTTACTCCTCTCAACAGCCCAAACAAGTTTCTAAAAGGATGAGTTTGCAACTACTTTACTTTTGGAGAAAATTCAAAACATTCATTATTCAATAGGGCCCAAACTATCAAAAACCAGCGGTTTCAATGAACACACATTTCTTGGTAGAATCATGCAGGACTGAAATTTTTGATGTTTTTCTACTCCTCTCATGAGCCCAAACAAGTCTCTAAAAGCATGAGTTTGCAACTACTTTACTTTTGGAGAAAATTCAAAACATTCACTTTTCAATAGAGCCCAATAGCAAAAATCAGGTTTTGAATGAAGAATCACATTTCTTGGTAGAATCATGCAGGATTGAAATTTTTGATGGTTTTTTACTCCTCTCAACAGCCCAAACAAGTTTCTAAAAGGATGAGTTTGCAACTACTTTACTTTTGGAGAAAATTCAAAACATTCATTATTCAATAGGGCCCAAACTATCAAAAACCAGCGGTTTGAATGAACACACATTTCTTGGTAGAATCATGCAGGACTGAAATTTTTGATGTTTTTCTACTCCTCTCATGAGCCCAAACAAGTCTCTAAAAGCATGAGTTTGCAACTACTTTACTTTTGGAGAAAATTCAAAACATTCATTATTCAATAGAGCCCAATAGCAAAAATCAGGTTTTGAATGAAGAATCACATTTCTTGGTAGAAGCATGCAGGAGTGAAATTTTTGATGGTTTTTTACTCCTCTCAACAGCCCAAACAAGTTTCTAAAAGGATGAGTTTGCAACTACTTTACTTTTGGAGAAAATTCAAAACATTCATTATTCAATAGGGCCCAAACTATCAAAAACCAGCGGTTTCAATGAACACACATTTCTTGGTAGAATCATGCAGGACTGAAGTTTTTGATGTTTTTCTACTCCTCTCATGAGCCCAAACAAGTCTCTAAAAGCATGAGTTTGCAACTACTTTACTTTTGGAGAAAATTCAAAACATTCATTATTCAATAGAGCCCAATAGCAAAAATCAGGTTTTGAATGAAGAATCACATTTCTTGGTAGAATCATTCAGGATTGAAATTTTTGATGGTTTTTTACTCCTCTCTACAGCCCAAACAAGTTTCTAAAAGGATGAGTTTGCAACTGCTTTACTTTTGGAGAAAATTCAAAACATTCATTATTCAATAGGGCCCAAACTATCAAAAACCAGCGGTTTGAATGAACACACATTTCTTGGTAGAATCATGCAGGACTCAAATTTTTGATGTTTTTCTACTCCTCTCATGAGCCCAAACAAGTTTCTAAAAGCATGAGTTTGCAACTACTTTACTTTTGGAGAAAATTCAAAACATTCATTATTCAATAGAGCCCAATAGCAAAAATCAGGTTTTGAATGAAGAATCACATTTCTTGGTAGAATCATGCAGGATTGAAATTTTTGATGGTTTTTTACTCCTCTCAACAGCCCAAACAAGTTTCTAAAAGGATGAGTTTGCAACTACTTTACTTTTGGAGAAAATTCAAAACATTCATTATTCAATAGGGCCCAAACTATCAAAAACCAGCGGTTTGAATGAACACACATTTCTTGGTAGAATCATGCAGGACTGAAATTTTTGATGTTTTTCTACTCCTCTCATGAGCCCAAACAAGTCTCTAAAAGCATGAGTTTGCAACTACTTTACTTTTGGAGAAAATTCAAAACATTCGTTATTCAATAGAGCCCAATAGCAAAAATCAGGTTTTGAATGAAGAATCACATTTCTTGGTAGAATCATGCAGGATTGAAATTTTTGATGGTTTTTTACTCCTCTCAACAGCCCAAACAAGTTTCTAAAAGGATGAGTTTGCAACTACTTTACTTTTGGAGAAAATTCAAAACATTCATTATTCAATAGGGCCCAAACTATCAAAAACCAGCGGTTTCAATGAACACACATTTCTTGGTAGAATCATGCAGGACTGAAGTTTTTGATGTTTTTCTACTCCTCTCATGAGCCCAAACAAGTCTCTAAAAGCATGAGTTTGCAACTACTTTACTTTTGGAGAAAATTCAAAACATTCATTATTCAATAGAGCCCAATAGCAAAAATCAGGTTTTGAATGAAGAATCACATTTCTTGGTAGAATCATTCAGGATTGAAATTTTTGATGGTTTTTTACTCCTCTCTACAGCCCAAACAAGTTTCTAAAAGGATGAGTTTGCAACTGCTTTACTTTTGGAGAAAATTCAAAACATTCATTATTCAATAGGGCCCAAACTATCAAAAACCAGCGGTTTGAATGAACACACATTTCTTGGTAGAATCATGCAGGACTCAAATTTTTGATGTTTTTCTACTCCTCTCATGAGCCCAAACAAGTTTCTAAAAGCATGAGTTTGCAACTACTTTACTTTTGGAGAAAATTCAAAACATTCATTATTCAATAGAGCCCAATAGCAAAAATCAGGTTTTGAATGAAGAATCACATTTCTTGGTAGAATCATGCAGGATTGAAATTTTTGATGGTTTTTTACTCCTCTCAACAGCCCAAACAAGTTTCTAAAAGGATGAGTTTGCAACTACTTTACTTTTGGAGAAAATTCAAAACATTCATTATTCAATAGGGCCCAAACTATCAAAAACCAGCGGTTTCAATGAACACACATTTCTTGGTAGAATCATGCAGGACTGAAATTTTTGATGTTTTTCTACTCCTCTCATGAGCCCAAACAAGTCTCTAAAAGCATGAGTTTGCAACTACTTTACTTTTGGAGAAAATTCAAAACATTCATTATTCAATAGAGCCCAATAGCAAAAATCAGGTTTTGAATGAAGAATCACATTTCTTGGTAGAATCATGCAGGATTGAAATTTTTGATGGTTTTTTACTCCTCTCAACAGCCCAAACAAGTTTCTAAAAGGATGAGTTTGCAACTACTTTACTTTTGGAGAAAATTCAAAACATTAATTATTCAATAGGGCCCAAACTATCAAAAACCAGCGGTTTCAATGAACACACATTTCTTGGAAGAATCATGCAGGACTGAAATTTTTGATGTTTTTCTACTCCTCTCATGAGCCCAAACAAGTCTCTAAAAGCATGAGTTTGCAACTACTTTACTTTTGGAGAAAATTCAAAACATTCATTATTCAATAGAGCCCAATAGCAAAAATCAGGTTTTGAATGAAGAATCACATTTCTTGGTAGAATCATGCAGGATTGAAATTTTTGATGGTTTTTTACTCCTCTCAACAGCCCAAACAAGTTTCTAAAAGGATGAGTTTGCAACTACTTTACTTTTGGAGAAAATTCAAAACATTCATTATTCAATAGGGCCCAAACTATCAAAAACCAGCGGTTTCAATGAACACACATTTCTTGGAAGAATCATGCAGGACTGAAATTTTTGATGTTTTTCTACTCCTCTCATGAGCCCAAACAAGTTTCTAAAAGCATGAGTTTGCAACTACTTTACTTTTGGAGAAAATTCAAAACATTCATTATTCAATAGAGCCCAATAGCAAAAATCAGGTTTTGAATGAAGAATCACATTTCTTGGTAGAATCATGCAGGATTGAAATTTTTGATGGTTTTTTACTCCTCTCAACAGCCCAAACAAGTTTCTAAAAGGATGAGTTTGCAACTACTTTACTTTTGGAGAAAATTCAAAACATTCATTATTCAATAGGGCCCAAACTATCAAAAACCAGCGGTTTCAATGAACACACATTTCTTGGTAGAATCATGCAGGACTGAAATTTTTGATGTTTTTCTACTCCTCTCATGAGCCCAAACAAGTCTCTAAAAGGATGAGTTTGCAACTACTTTACTTTTGGAGAAAATTCAAAACATTCATTATTCAATAGGGCCCAAAATATCAAAAACCAGGGGTTTGAATGAACACACATTTCTTGGTAGAATCGTGCAGGACTGAAATTTTTGATGTTTTTCTACTCCTCTCATGAGCCCAAACAAGTCTCTAAAAGGATGAGTTTGCAACTACTTTACTTTTGGAGAAAATTCAAAACATTCATTATTCAATAGAGCCCAATAGCAAAAACCAGCGTTTTGAATGAAGAATCACATTTCTTGGTAGAATCATGCAGGATTGAAATTTTTGATGGTTTTTTACTCCTCTCAACAGCCCAAACAAGTTTCTAAAAGGATGAGTTTGCAACTACTTTACTTTTGGAGAAAATTCAAAACATTCATTATTCAATAGGGCCCAAACTATCAAAAACCAGCGGTTTCAATGAACACACATTTCTTGGTAGAATCATGCAGGACTGAAATTTTTGATGTTTTTCTACTCCTCTCATGAGCCCAAACAAGTCTCTAAAAGCATGAGTTTGCAACTACTTTACTTTTGGAGAAAATTCAAAACATTCATTATTCAATAGAGCCCAATAGCAAAAATCAGGTTTTAAATGAAGAATCACATTTCTTGGTAGAATCATGCAGGATTGAAATTTTTGATGGTTTTTTACTCCTCTCAACAGCCCAAACAAGTTTCTAAAAGGATGAGTTTGCAACTACTTTACTTTTGGAGAAAATTCAAAACATTCATTATTCAATAGGGCCCAAACTATCAAAAACCAGCGGTTTGAATGAACACACATTTCTTGGTAGAATCATGCAGGACTGAAATTTTTGATGTTTTTCTACTCCTCTCATGAGCCCAAACAAGTCTCTAAAAGCATGAGTTTGCAACTACTTTACTTTTGGAGAAAATTCAAAACATTCATTATTCAATAGAGCCCAATAGCAAAAATCAGGTTTTGAATGAAGAATCACATTTCTTGGTAGAATCATGCAGGATTGAAATTTTTGATGGTTTTTTACTCCTCTCTACAGCCCAAACAAGTTTCTAAAAGGATGAGTTTGCAACTGCTTTACTTTTGGAGAAAATTCAAAACATTCATTATTCAATAGGGCCCAAACTATCAAAAACCAGCGGTTTGAATGAACACACATTTCTTGGTAGAATCATGCAGGACTCAAATTTTTGATGTTTTTCTACTACTCTCATGAGCCCAAACAAGTTTCTAAAAGCATGAGTTTGCAACTACTTTACTTTTGGAGAAAATTCAAAACATTCATTATTCAATAGAGCCCAATAGCAAAAATCAGGTTTTGAATGAAGAATCACATTTCTTGGTAGAATCATGCAGGATTGAAATTTTTGATGGTTTTTCACTCCTCTCAACAGCCCAAACAAGTTTCTAAAAGGATGAGTTTGCAACTACTTTACTTTTGGAGAAAATTCAAAACATTCATTATTCAATAGGGCCCAAACTATCAAAAAACAGCGGTTTCAATGAACACACATTTCTTGGTAGAATCATGCAGGACTGAAATTTTTGATGTTTTTCTACTCCTCTCATGAGCCCAAACAAGTCTCTAAAAGCATGAGTTTGCAACTACTTTACTTTTGGAGAAAATTCAAAACATTCATTATTCAATAGAGCCCAATAGCAAAAATCAGGTTTTGAATGAAGAATCACATTTCTTGGTAAAATCATGCAGGATTGAAATTTTTGATGGTTTTTAACTCCTCTCAACAGCCCAAACAAGTTTCTAAAAGGATGAGTTTGCAACTACTTTACTTTTGGAGAAAATTCAAAACATTCATTATTCAATAGGGCCCAAACTATCAAAAACCAGCGGTTTCAATGAACACACATTTCTTGGTAGAATCATGCAGGACTGAAATTTTTGATGTTTTTCTATTCCTCTCATGAGCCCAAACAAGTCTCTAAAAGCATGAGTTTGCAACTACTTTACTTTTGGAGAAAATTCAAAACATTCATTATTCAATAGAGCCCAATAGCAAAAATCAGGTTTTGAATGAAGAATCACATTTCTTGGTAGAATCATGCAGGATTGAAATTTTTGATGGTTTTTTACTCCTCTCAACAGCCCAAACAAGTTTCTAAAAGGATGAGTTTGCAACTACTTTACTTTTGGAGAAAATTCAAAACATTCATTATTCAATAGGGCCCAAACTATCAAAAACCAGCGGTTTCAATGAACACACATTTCTTGGTAGAATCATGCAGGACTGAAATTTTTGATGTTTTTCTACTCCTCTCATGAGCCCAAACAAGTCTCTAAAAGCATGAGTTTGCAACTACTTTACTTTTGGAGAAAATTCAAAACATTCACTTTTCAATAGAGCCCAATAGCAAAAATCAGGTTTTGAATGAAGAATCACATTTCTTGGTAGAATCATGCAGGATTGAAATTTTTGATGGTTTTTTACTCCTCTCAACAGCCCAAACAAGTTTCTAAAAGGATGAGTTTGCAACTACTTTACTTTTGGAGAAAATTCAAAACATTCATTATTCAATAGGGCCCAAACTATCAAAAACCAGCGGTTTGAATGAACACACATTTCTTGGTAGAATCATGCAGGATTGAAATTTTTGATGTTTTTCTACTCCTCTCATGAGCCCAAACAAGTCTCTAAAAGCATGAGTTTGCAACTACTTTACTTTTGGAGAAAATTCAAAACATTCATTATTCAATAGAGCCCAATAGCAAAAATCAGGTTTTGAATGAAGAATCACATTTCTTGGTAGAAGCATGCAGGATTGAAATTTTTGATGGTTTTTTACTCCTCTCAACAGCCCAAACAAGTTTCTAAAAGGATGAGTTTGCAACTACTTTACTTTTGGAGAAAATTCAAAACATTCATTATTCAATAGGGCCCAAACTATCAAAAACCAGCGGTTTCAATGAACACACATTTCTTGGTAGAATCATGCAGGACTGAAGTTTTTGATGTTTTTCTACTCCTCTCATGAGCCCAAACAAGTCTCTAAAAGCATGAGTTTGCAACTACTTTACTTTTGGAGAAAATTCAAAACATTCATTATTCAATAGAGCCCAATAGCAAAAATCAGGTTTTGAATGAAGAATCACATTTCTTGGTAGAATCATGCAGGATTGAAATTTTTGATGGTTTTTTTTCTCCTCTCTACAACCCAAACAAGTTTCTAAAAGGATGAGTTTGCAACTGCTTTACTTTTGGAGAAAATTCAAAACATTCATTATTCAATAGGGCCCAAACTATCAAAAACCAGCGGTTTGAATGAACACACATTTCTTGGTAGAATCATGCAGGACTCAAATTTTTGATGTTTTTCTACTCCTCTCATGAGCCCAAACAAGTTTCTAAAAGCATGAGTTTGCAACTACTTTACTTTTGGAGAAAATTCAAAACATTCATTATTCAATAGAGCCCAATAGCAAAAATCAGGTTTTGAATGAAGAATCACATTTCTTGGTAGAATCATGCAGGATTGAAATTTTTGATGGTTTTTTACTCCTCTCAACAGCCCAAACAAGTTTCTAAAAGGATGAGTTTGCAACTACTTTACTTTTGGAGAAAATTCAAAACATTCATTATTCAATAGGGCCCAAACTATCAAAAACCAGCGGTTTCAATGAACACACATTTCTTGGTAGAATCATGCAGGACTGAAATTTTTGATGTTTTTCTACTCCTCTCATGAGCCCAAACAAGTCTCTAAAAGCATGAGTTTGCAACTACTTTACTTTTGGAGAAAATTCAAAACATTCATTATTCAATAGAGCCCAATAGCAAAAATCAGGTTTTGAATGAAGAATCACATTTCTTGGTAAAATCATGCAGGATTGAAATTTTTGATGGTTTTTTACTCCTCTCAACAGCCCAAACAAGTTTCTAAAAGGATGAGTTTGCAACTACTTTACTTTTGGAGAAAATTCAAAACATTCATTATTCAATAGGGCCCAAACTATCAAAAACCAGCGGTTTCAATGAACACACATTTCTTGGTAGAATCATGCAGGACTGAAATTTTTGATATTTTTCTACTCCTCTCATGAGCCCAAACAAGTCTCTAAAAGCATGAGTTTGCAACTACTTTACTTTTGGAGAAAATTCAAAACATTCATTATTCAATAGAGCCCAATAGCAAAAATCAGGTTTTGAATGAAGAATCACATTTCTTGGTAGAATCATGCAGGATTGAAATTTTTGATGGTTTTTTACTCCTCTCAACAGCCCAAACAAGTTTCTAAAAGGATGAGTTTGCAACTACTTTACTTTTGGAGAAAATTCAAAACATTCATTATTCAATAGGGCCCAAACTATCAAAAACCAGCGGTTTCAATGAACACACATTTCTTGGTAGAATCATGCAGGACTGAAATTTTTGATGTTTTTCTACTCCTCTCATGAGCCCAAACAAGTCTCTAAAAGCATGAGTTTGCAACTACTTTACTTTTGGAGAAAATTCAAAACATTCATTATTCAATAGAGCCCAATAGCAAAAATCAGGTTTTAAATGAAGAATCACATTTCTTGGTAAAATCATGCAGGATTGAAATTTTTGATGTTTTTTTACTCCTCTCAACAGCCCAAACAAGTTTCTAAAAGGATGAGTTTGCAACTACTTTACTTTTGGAGAAAATTCAAAACATTCATTATTCAATAGGGCCCAAACTATCAAAAACCAGCGGTTTCAATGAACACACATTTCTTGGTAGAATCATGCAGGACTGAAATTTTTGATGTTTTTCTACTCCTCTCATGAGCCCAAACAAGTCTCTAAAAGCATGAGTTTGCAACTACTTTACTTTTGGAGAAAATTCAAAACATTCACTTTTCAATAGAGCCCAATAGCAAAAATCAGGTTTTGAATGAAGAATCACATTTCTTGGTAGAATCATGCAGGATTGAAATTTTTGATGGTTTTTTACTCCTCTCAACAGCCCAAACAAGTTTCTAAAAGGATGAGTTTGCAACTACTTTACTTTTGGAGAAAATTCAAAACATTCATTATTCAATAGGGCCCAAACTATCAAAAACCAGCGGTTTGAATGAACACACATTTCTTGGTAGAATCATGCAGGACTGAAATTTTTGATGTTTTTCTACTCCTCTCATGAGCCCAAACAAGTCTCTAAAAGCATGAGTTTGCAACTACTTTACTTTTGGAGAAAATTCAAAACATTCATTATTCAATAGAGCCCAATAGCAAAAATCAGGTTTTGAATGAAGAATCACAATTCTTGGTAGAAGCATGCAGGATTGAAATTTTTGATGGTTTTTTACTCCTCTCAACAGCCCAAACAAGTTTCTAAAAGGATGAGTTTGCAACTACTTTACTTTTGGAGAAAATTCAAAACATTCATTATTCAATAGGGCCCAAACTATCAAAAACCAGCGGTTTCAATGAAAACACATTTCTTGGTAGAATCATGCAGGACTGAAATTTTTGATGTTTTTCTACTCCTCTCATGAGCCCAAACAAGTCTCTAAAAGCATGAGTTTGCAACTACTTTACTTTTGGAGAAAATTCAAAACATTCATTATTCAATAGAGCCCAATAGCAAAAATCAGGTTTTGAATGAAGAATCACATTTCTTGGTAGAATCATGCAGGATTGAAATTTTTGATGGTTTTTTACTCCTCTCTACAGCCCAAACAAGTTTCTAAAAGGATGAGTTTGCAGCTGCTTTACTTTTGGAGAAAATTCAAAACATTCATTATTCAATAGGGCCCAAACTATCAAAAACCAGCGGTTTGAATGAACACACATTTCTTGGTAGAATCATGCAGGACTCAAATTTTTGATGTTTTTCTACTCCTCTCATGAGCCCAAACAAGTTTCTAAAAGCATGAGTTTGCAACTACTTTACTTTTGGAGAAAATTCAAAACATTCATTATTCAATAGAGCCCAATAGCAAAAAATCAGGTTTTGAATGAAGAATCACATTTCTTGGTAGAATCATGCAGGATTGAAATTTTTGATGGTTTTTTACTCCTCTCAACAGCCCAAACAAGTTTCTAAAAGGATGAGTTTGCAACTACTTTACTTTTGGAGAAAATTCAAAACATTCATTATTCAATAGGGCCCAAACTATCAAAAACCAGCGGTTTCAATGAACACACATTTCTTGGTAGAATCATGCAGGACTGAAATTTTTGATGTTTTTCTACTCCTCTCATGAGCCCAAACAAGTCTCTAAAAGCATGAGTTTGCAACTACTTTACTTTTGGAGAAAATTCAAAACATTCATTATTCAATAGAGCCCAATAGCAAAAATCAGGTTTTAAATGAAGAATCACATTTCTTGATAAAATCATGCAGGATTGAAATTTTTGATGGTTTTTTACTCCTCTCAACAGCCCAAACAAGTTTCTAAAAGGATGAGTTTGCAACTACTTTACTTTTGGAGAAAATTCAAAACATTCATTATTCAATAGGGCCCAAACTATCAAAAACCAGCGGTTTCAATGAACACACATTTCTTGGTAGAATCATGCAGGACTGAAATTTTTGATGTTTTTCTACTCCTCTCATGAGCCCAAACAAGTCTCTAAAAGCATGAGTTTGCAACTACTTTACTTTTGGTGAAAATTCAAAACATTCACTTTTCAATAGAGCCCAATAGCAAAAATCAGGTTTTGAATGAAGAATCACATTTCTTGGTAGAATCATGCAGGATTGAAATTTTTGATGGTTTTTTACTCCTCTCAACAGCCCAAACAAGTTTCTAAAAGGATGAGTTTGCAACTACTTTACTTTTGGAGAAAATTCAAAACATTCATTATTCAATAGGGCCCAAACTATCAAAAACCAGCGGTTTGAATGAACACACATTTCTTGGTAGAATCATGCAGGACTGAAATTTTTGATGTTTTTCTACTCCTCTCATGAGCCCAAACAAGTCTCTAAAAGCATGAGTTTGCAACTACTTTACTTTTGGAGAAAATTCAAAACATTCATTATTCAATAGAGCCCAATAGCAAAAAATCAGGTTTTGAATGAAGAATCACATTTCTTGGTAGAATCATGCAGGATTGAAATTTTTGATGGTTTTTTACTCCTCTCAACAGCCCAAACAAGTTTCTAAAAGGATGAGTTTGCAACTACTTTACTTTTGGAGAAAATTCAAAACATTCATTATTCAATAGGGCCCAAACTATCAAAAACCAGCGGTTTGAATGAACACACATTTCTTGGTAGAATCATGCAAGACTGAAATTTTTGATGTTTTTCTACTCCTCTCATGAGCCCAAACAAGTCTCTAAAAGCATGAGTTTGCAACTACTTTACTTTTGGAGAAAATTCAAAACATTCATTATTCAATAGAGCCCAATAGCAAAAATCAGGTTTTGAATGAAGAATCACATTTCTTGGTAGAATCATGCAGGATTGAAATTTTTGATGGTTTTTTACTCCTCTCAACAGCCCAAACAAGTTTCTAAAAGGATGAGTTTGCAACTACTTTACTTTTGGAGAAAATTCAAAACATTCATTATTCAATAGGGCCCAAACTATCAAAAAACAGCGGTTTCAATGAACACACATTTCTTGGAAGAATCATGCAGGACTGAAATTTTTGATGTTTTTCTACTCCTCTCATGAGCCCAAACAAGTTTCTAAAAGCATGAGTTTGCAACTACTTTACTTTTGGAGAAAATTCAAAACATTCATTATTCAATAGAGCCCAATAGCAAAAATCAGGTTTTGAATGAAGAATCACATTTCTTGGTAGAATCATGCAGGATTGAAATTTTTGATGGTTTTTTACTCCTCTCAACAGCCCAAACAAGTTTCTAAAAGGATGAGTTTGCAACTACTTTACTTTTGGAGAAAATTCAAAGCATTCATTATTCAATAGGGCCCAAACTATCAAAAACCAGCGGTTTCAATGAACACACATTTCTTGGTAGAATCATGCAGGACTGAAATTTTTGATGTTTTTCTACTCCTCTCATGAGCCCAAACAAGTCTCTAAAAGCATGAGTTTGCAACTACTTTACTTTTGGAGAAAATTCAAAACATTCATTATTCAATAGAGCCCAATAGCAAAAATCAGGTTTTGAATGAAGAATCACATTTCTTGGTAAAATCATGCAGGATTGAAATTTTTGATGGTTTTTTACTCCTCTCAACAGCCCAAACAAGTTTCTAAAAGGATGAGTTTGCAACTACTTTACTTTTGGAGAAAATTCAAAACATTCATTATTCAATAGGGCCCAAACTATCAAAAACCAGAGGTTTCAATGAACACACATTTCTTGGTAGAATCATGCAGGACTGAAATTTTTGATGTTTTTCTACTCCTCTCGTGAGCCCAAACAAGTTTCTAAAAGCATGAGTTTGCAACTAGTTTACTTTTGGAGAACATTCAAAACATTCACTATTCAATAGAGCCCAATAGCAAAAATCAGGTTTTGAATGAAGAATCACATTTCTTGGTAAAATCATGCAGGATTGAAATTTTTGATGGTTTTTTACTCCTCTCAACAGCCCAAACAAGTTTCTAAAAGGATGAGTTTGCAACTACTTTACTTTTGGAGAAAATTCAAAACATTCATTATTCAATAGGGCCCAAACTATCAAAAACCAGCGGTTTCAATGAACACACATTTCTTGGTAGAATCATGCAGGACTGAAATTTTTGATGTTTTTCTACTCCTCTCATGAGCCCAAACAAGTCTCTAAAAGCATGAGTTTGCAACTACTTTACATTTGGAGAAAATTCAAAACATTCATTATTCAATAGAGCCCAATAGCAAAAATCAGGTTTTGAATGAAGAATCACATTTCTTGGTAGAATCATGCAGGATTGAAATTTTTGATGGTTTTTTACTCCTCTCAACAGCCCAAACAAGTTTCTAAAAGGATGAGTTTGCAACTACTTTACTTTTGGAGAAAATTCAAAACATTCATTATTCAATAGGGCCCAAACTATCAAAAACCAGCGGTTTGAATGAACACACATTTCTTGGTAGAATCATGCAGGACTGAAATTTTTGATGTTTTTCTACTCCTCTCATGAGCCCAAACAAGTCTCTAAAAGCATGAGTTTGCAACTACTTTACTTTTGGAGAAAATTCAAAACATTGACTTTTCAATAGAGCCCAATAGCAAAAATCAGGTTTTGAATGAAGAATCACATTTCTTGGTAGAATCATGCAGGATTGAAATTTTTGATGGTTTTTTACTCCTCTCAACAGCCCAAACAAGTTCTAAAAGGATGAGTTTGCAACTACTTTACTTTTGGAGAAAATTCAAAACATTCATTATTCAATAGGGCCCAAACTATCAAAAACCAGCGGTTTCAATGAACACACATTTCTTGGAAGAATCATGCAGGACTGAAATTTTTGATGTTTTTCTACTCCTCTCATTAGCCCAAACAAGTCTCTAAAAGCATGAGTTTGCAACTACTTTACTTTTGGAGAAAATTCAAAACATTCATTATTCAATAGAGCCCAATAGCAAAAATCAGGTTTTGAATGAAGAATCACATTTCTTGGTAGAATCATGCAGGATTGAAATTTTTGATGGTTTTTTACTCCTCTCAACAGCCCAAACAAGTTTCTAAAAGGATGAGTTTGCAACTACTTTACTTTTGGAGAAAATTCAAAACATTCATTATTCAATAGGGCCCAAACTATCAAAAACCAGCGGTTTCAATGAACACACATTTCTTGGAAGAATCATGCAGGACTGAAATTTTTGATGTTTTTCTACTCCTCTCATGAGCCCAAACAAGTCTCTAAAAGCATGAGTTTGCAACTACTTTACTTTTGGAGAAAATTCAAAACATTCATTATTCAATAGAGCCCAATAGCAAAAATCAGGTTTTGAATGAAGAATCACATTTCTTGGTAGAATCATGCAGGATTGAAATTTTTGATGGTTTTTTACTCCTCTCAACAGCCCAAACAAGTTTCTAAAAGGATGAGTTTGCAACTACTTTACTTTTGGAGAAAATTCAAAACATTCATTATTCAATAGGGCCCAAACTATCAAAAACCAGCGGTTTCAATGAACACACATTTCTTGGTAGAATCATGCAGGACTGAAGTTTTTGATGTTTTTCTACTCCTCTCATGAGCCCAAACAAGTCTCTAAAAGCATGAGTTTGCAACTACTTTACTTTTGGAGAAAATTCAAAACATTCATTATTCAATAGAGCCCAATAGCAAAAATCAGGTTTTGAATGAAGAATCACATTTCTTGGTAGAATCATGCAGGATTGAAATTTTTGATGGTTTTTTACTCCTCTCTACAGCCCAAACAAGTTTCTAAAAGGATGAGTTTGCAACTGCTTTACTTTTGGAGAAAATTCAAAACATTCATTATTCAATAGGGCCCAAACTATCAAAAACCAGCGGTTTCAATGAACACACATTTCTTGGTAGAATCATGCAGGACTGAAATTTTTGATGTTTTTCTACTCCTCTCATGAGCCCAAACAAGTTTCTAAAAGCATGAGTTTGCAACTACTTTACTTTTGGAGAAAATTCAAAACATTCATTATTCAATAGAGCCCAATAGCAAAAATCAGGTTTTGAATGAAGAATCACATTTCTTGGTAGAATCATGCAGGATTGAAATTTTTGATGGTTTTTTACTCCTCTCAACAGCCCAAACAAGTTTCTAAAAGGATGAGTTTGCAACTACTTTACTTTTGGAGAAAATTCAAAACATTCATTATTCAATAGGGCCCAAACTATCAAAAACCAGCGGTTTCAATGAACACACATTTCTTGGAAGAATCATGCAGGACTGAAATTTTTGATGTTTTTCTACTCCTCTCATGAGCCCAAACAAGTCTCTAAAAGCATGAGTTTGCAACTACTTTACTTTTGGAGAAAATTCAAAACATTCATTATTCAATAGAGCCCAATAGCAAAAATCAGGTTTTGAATGAAGAATCACATTTCTTGGTAGAATCATGCAGGATTGAAATTTTTGATGGTTTTTTACTCCTCTCAACAGCCCAAACAAGTCTCTAAAAGGATGAGTTTGCAACTACTTTACTTTTGGAGAAAATTCAAAACATTCATTATTCAATAGGGCCCAAACTATCAAAAACCAGCGGTTTCAATGAACACACATTTCTTGGAAGAATCATGCAGGACTGAAATTTTTGATGTTTTTCTACTCCTCTCATGAGCCCAAACAAGTCTCTAAAAGCATGAGTTTGCAACTACTTTACTTTTGGAGAAAATTCAAAACATTCATTATTCAATAGAGCCCAATAGCAAAAATCAGGTTTTGAATGAAGAATCACATTTCTTGGTAGAATCATGCAGGATTGAAATTTTTGATGGTTTTTTACTCCTCTCAACAGCCCAAACAAGTTTCTAAAAGGATGAGTTTGCAACTACTTTACTTTTGGAGAAAATTCAAAGCATTCATTATTCAATAGGGCCCAAACTATCAAAAACCAGCGGTTTCAATGAACACACATTTCTTGGTAGAATCATGCAGGACTGAAATTTTTGATGTTTTTCTACTCCTCTCATGAGCCCAAACAAGTCTCTAAAAGCATGAGTTTGCAACTACTTTACTTTTGGAGAAAATTCAAAACATTCATTATTCAATAGAGCCCAATAGCAAAAATCAGGTTTTGAATGAAGAATCACATTTCTTGGTAAAATCATGCAGGATTGAAATTTTTGATGGTTTTTTACTCCTCTCAACAGCCCAAACAAGTTTCTAAAAGCATGAGTTTGCAACTACTTTACTTTTGGAGAAAATTCAAAACATTGACTTTTCAATAGAGCCCAATAGCAAAAATCAGGTTTTGAATGAAGAATCACATTTCTTGGTAGAATCATGCAGGATTGAAATTTTTGATGGTTTTTTACTCCTCTCAACAGCCCACACAAGTTCTAAAAGGATGAGTTTGCAACTACTTTACTTTTGGAGAAAATTCAAAACATTCATTATTCAATAGGGCCCAAACTATCAAAAACCAGCGGTTTCAATGAACACACATTTCTTGGTAGAATCATGCAGGACTGAAATTTTTGATGTTTTTCTACTCCTCTCATGAGCCCAAACAAGTCTCTAAAAGCATGAGTTTGCAACTACTTTACTTTTGGAGAAAATTCAAAACATTCATTATTCAATAGAGCCCAATAGCAAAAATCAGGTTTTGAATGAAAAATCACATTTCTTGGTAGAATCATGCAGGATTGAAATTTTTGATGGTTTTTTACTCCTCTCAACAGCCCAAACAAGTTTCTAAAAGGATGAGTTTGCAACTACTTTACTTTTGGAGAAAATTCAAAACATTCATTATTCAATAGGGCCCAAACTATCAAAAACCAGCGGTTTCAATGAACACACATTTCTTGGAAGAATCATGCAGGACTGAAATTTTTGATGTTTTTCTACTCCTCTCATGAGCCCAAACAAGTCTCTAAAAGCATGAGTTTGCAACTACTTTACTTTTGGAGAAAATTCAAAACATTCATTATTCAATAGAGCCCAATAGCAAAAATCAGGTTTTGAATGAAGAATCACATTTCTTGGTAGAATCATGCAGGATTGAAATTTTTGATGGTTTTTTACTCCTCTCAACAGCCCAAACAAGTTTCTAAAAGGATGAGTTTGCAACTACTTTACTTTTGGAGAAAATTCAAAACATTCATTATTCAATAGGGCCCAAACTATCAAAAACCAGCGGTTTCAATGAACACACATTTCTTGGAAGAATCATGCAGGACTGAAATTTTTGATGTTTTTCTACTCCTCTCATGAGCCCAAACAAGTCTCTAAAAGCATGAGTTTGCAACTACTTTACTTTTGGAGAAAATTCAAAACATTCATTATTCAATAGAGCCCAATAGCAAAAATCAGGTTTTGAATGAAGAATCACATTTCTTGGTAGAATCATGCAGGATTGAAATTTTTGATGGTTTTTTACTCCTCTCAACAGCCCAAACAAGTTTCTAAAAGGATGAGTTTGCAACTACTTTACTTTTGGAGAAAATTCAAAACATTCATTATTCAATAGGGCCCAAACTATCAAAAACCAGCGGTTTCAATGAACACACATTTCTTGGTAGAATCATGCAGGACTGAAGTTTTTGATGTTTTTCTACTCCTCTCATGAGCCCAAACAAGTCTCTAAATGCATGAGTTTGCAACTACTTTACTTTTGGAGAAAATTCAAAACATTCATTATTCAATAGAGCCCAATAGCAAAAATCAGGTTTTGAATGAAGAATCACATTTCTTGGTAGAATCATGCAGGATTGAAATTTTTGATGGTTTTTTACTCCTCTCTACAGCCCAAACAAGTTTCTAAAAGGATGAGTTTGCAACTGCTTTACTTTTGGAGAAAATTCAAAACATTCATTATTCAATAGGGCCCAAACTATCAAAAACCAGCGGTTTGAATGAACACACATTTCTTGGTAGAATCATGCAGGACTCAAATTTTTGATGTTTTTCTACTCCTCTCATGAGCCCAAACAAGTTTCTAAAAGCATGAGTTTGCAACTACTTTACTTTTGGAGAAAATTCAAAACATTCATTATTCAATAGAGCCCAATAGCAAAAATCAGGTTTTGAATGAAGAATCACATTTCTTGGTAGAATCATGCAGGATTGAAATTTTTGATGGTTTTTTACTCCTCTCAACAGCCCAAACAAGTTTCTAAAAGGATGAGTTTGCAACTACTTTACTTTTGGAGAAAATTCAAAACATTCATTATTCAATAGGGCCCAAACTATCAAAAACCAGCGGTTTCAATGAACACACATTTCTTGGTAGAATCATGCAGGACTGAAATTTTTGATGTTTTTCTACTCCTCTCATGAGCCCAAACAAGTCTCTAAAAGCATGAGTTTGCAACTACTTTACTTTTGGAGAAAATTCAAAACATTCATTATTCAATAGAGCCCAATAGCAAAAATCAGGTTTTGAATGAAGAATCACATTTCTTGGTAGAATCATGCAGGATTGAAATTTTTGATGGTTTTTTACTCCTCTCAACAGACCAAACAAGTTTCTAAAAGGATGAGTTTGCAACTACTTTACTTTTGGAGAAAATTCAAAACATTCATTATTCAATAGGGCCCAAACTATCAAAAACCAGCGGTTTCAATGAACACACATTTCTTGGAAGAATCATGCAGGACTGAAATTTTTGATGTTTTTCTACTCCTCTCATGAGCCCAAACAAGTCTCTAAAAGCATGAGTTTGCAACTACTTTACTTTTGGAGAAAATTCAAAACATTCATTATTCAATAGGGCCCAAACTATCAAAAACCAGCGGTTTCAATGAACACACATTTCTTGGTAGAATCATGCAGGACTGAAATTTTTGATGTTTTTCTACTCCTCTCATGAGCCCAAACAAGTCTCTAAAAGCATGAGTTTGCAACTACTTTACTTTTGGAGAAAATTCAAAACATTCATTATTCAATAGAGCCCAATAGCAAAAATCAGGTTTTGAATGAAGAATCACATTTCTTGGTAGAATCATGCAGGATTGAAATTTTTGATGGTTTTTTACTCCTCTCAACAGCCCAAACAAGTTTCTAAAAGGATGAGTTTGCAACTACTTTACTTTTGGAGAAAATTCAAAACATTCATTATTCAATAGGGCCCAAACTATCAAAAACCAGCGGTTTCAATGAACACACATTTCTTGGTAGAATCATGCAGGACTGAAGTTTTTGATGTTTTTCTACTCCTCTCATGAGCCCAAACAAGTCTCTAAAAGCATGAGTTTGCAACTACTTTACTTTTGGAGAAAATTCAAAACATTCATTATTCAATAGAGCCCAATAGCAAAAATCAGGTTTTGAATGAAGAATCACATTTCTTGGTAGAATCATGCAGGATTGAAATTTTTGATGGTTTTTTACTCCTCTCTACAGCCCAAACAAGTTTCTAAAAGGATGAGTTTGCAACTGCTTTACTTTTGGAGAAAATTCAAAACATTCATTATTCAATAGGGCCCAAACTATCAAAAACCAGCGGTTTGAATGAACACACATTTCTTGGTAGAATCATGCAGGACTCAAATTTTTGATGTTTTTCTACTCCTCTCATGAGCCCAAACAAGTTTCTAAAAGCATGAGTTTGCAACTACTTTACTTTTGGAGAAAATTGAAAACATTCATTATTCAATAGAGCCCAATAGCAAAAATCAGGTTTTGAATGAAGAATCACATTTCTTGGTAGAATCATGCAGGATTGAAATTTTTGATGGTTTTTTACTCCTCTCAACAGCCCAAACAAGTTTCTAAAAGGATGAGTTTGCAACTACTTTACTTTTGGAGAAAATTCAAAACATTCATTATTCAATAGGGCCCAAACTATCAAAAAACAGCGGTTTCAATGAACACACATTTCTTGGAAGAATCATGCAGGACTGAAATTTTTGATGTTTTTCTACTCCTCTCATGAGCCCAAACAAGTTTCTAAAAGCATGAGTTTGCAACTACTTTACTTTTGGAGAAAATTCAAAACATTCATTATTCAATAGAGCCCAATAGCAAAAATCAGGTTTTGAATGAAGAATCACATTTCTTGGTAGAATCATGCAGGATTGAAATTTTTGATGGTTTTTTACTCCTCTCAACAGCCCAAACAAGTTTCTAAAAGGATGAGTTTGCAACTACTTTACTTTTGGAGAAAATTCAAAGCATTCATTATTCAATAGGGCCCAAACTATCAAAAACCAGCGGTTTCAATGAACACACATTTCTTGGTAGAATCATGCAGGACTGAAATTTTTGATGTTTTTCTACTCCTCTCATGAGCCCAAACAAGTCTCTAAAAGCATGAGTTTGCAACTACTTTACTTTTGGAGAAAATTCAAAACATTCATTATTCAATAGAGCCCAATAGCAAAAATCAGGTTTTGAATGAAGAATCACATTTCTTGGTAAAATCATGCAGGATTGAAATTTTTGATGGTTTTTTACTCCTCTCAACAGCCCAAACAAGTTTCTAAAAGGATGAGTTTGCAACTACTTTAATTTTGGAGAAAATTCAAAACATTCATTATTCAATAGGGCCCAAACTATCAAAAACCAGCGGTTTCAATGAACACACATTTCTTGGTAGAATCATGCAGGACTGAAATTTTTGATGTTTTTCTACTCCTCTCATGAGCCCAAACAAGTTTCTAAAAGCATGAGTTTGCAACTAGTTTACTTTTGGAGAACATTCAAAACATTCACTATTCAATAGAGCCCAATAGCAAAAATCAGGTTTTGAATGAAGAATCACATTTCTTGGTAAAATCATGCAGGATTGAAATTTTTGATGGTTTTTTACTCCTCTCAACAGCCCAAACAAGTTTCTAAAAGGATGAGTTTGCAACTACTTTACTTTTGGAGAAAATTCAAAACATTCATTATTCAATAGGGCCCAAACTATCAAAAACCAGCGGTTTCAATGAACACACATTTCTTGGTAGAATCATGCAGGACTGAAATTTTTGATGTTTTTCTACTCCTCTCATGAGCCCAAACAAGTCTCTAAAAGCATGAGTTTGCAACTACTTTACTTTTGGAGAAAATTCAAAACATTCATTATTCAATAGAGCCCAATAGCAAAAATCAGGTTTTGAATGAAGAATCACATTTCTTGGTAGAATCATGCAGGATTGAAATTTTTGATGGTTTTTTACTCCTCTCAACAGCCCAAACAAGTTTCTAAAAGGATGAGTTTGCAACTACTTTACTTTTGGAGAAAATTCAAAACATTCATTATTCAATAGGGCCCAAACTATCAAAAAACAGCGGTTTCAATGAACACACATTTCTTGGAAGAATCATGCAGGACTGAAATTTTTGATGTTTTTCTACTCCTCTCATGAGCCCAAACAAGTTTCTAAAAGCATGAGTTTGCAACTACTTTACTTTTGGAGAAAATTCAAAACATTCATTATTCAATAGAGCCCAATAGCAAAAATCAGGTTTTGAATGAAGAATCACATTTCTTGGTAGAATCATGCAGGATTGAAATTTTTGATGGTTTTTTACTCCTCTCAACAGCCCAAACAAGTTTCTAAAAGGATGAGTTTGCAACTACTTTACTTTTGGAGAAAATTCAAAGCATTCATTATTCAATAGGGCCCAAACTATCAAAAACCAGCGGTTTCAATGAACACACATTTCTTGGTAGAATCATGCAGGACTGAAATTTTTGATGTTTTTCTACTCCTCTCATGAGCCCAAACAAGTCTCTAAAAGCATGAGTTTGCAACTACTTTACTTTTGGAGAAAATTCAAAACATTCATTATTCAATAGAGCCCAATAGCAAAAATCAGGTTTTGAATGAAGAATCACATTTCTTGGTAAAATCATGCAGGATTGAAATTTTTGATGGTTTTTTACTCCTCTCAACAGCCCAAACAAGTTTCTAAAAGGATGAGTTTGCAACTACTTTAATTTTGGAGAAAATTCAAAACATTCATTATTCAATAGGGCCCAAACTATCAAAAACCAGCGGTTTCAATGAACACACATTTCTTGGTAGAATCATGCAGGACTGAAATTTTTGATGTTTTTCTACTCCTCTCATGAGCCCAAACAAGTTTCTAAAAGCATGAGTTTGCAACTAGTTTACTTTTGGAGAACATTCAAAACATTCACTATTCAATAGAGCCCAATAGCAAAAATCAGGTTTTGAATGAAGAATCACATTTCTTGGTAAAATCATGCAGGATTGAAATTTTTGATGGTTTTTTACTCCTCTCAACAGCCCAAACAAGTTTCTAAAAGGATGAGTTTGCAACTACTTTACTTTTGGAGAAAATTCAAAACATTCATTATTCAATAGGGCCCAAACTATCAAAAACCAGCGGTTTCAATGAACACACATTTCTTGGTAGAATCATGCAGGACTGAAATTTTTGATGTTTTTCTACTCCTCTCATGAGCCCAAACAAGTCTCTAAAAGCATGAGTTTGCAACTACTTTACATTTGGAGAAAATTCAAAACATTCATTATTCAATAGAGCCCAATAGCAAAAATCAGGTTTTGAATGAAGAATCACATTTCTTGGTAGAATCATGCAGGATTGAAATTTTTGATGGTTTTTTACTCCTCTCAACAGCCCAAACAAGTTTCTAAAAGGATGAGTTTGCAACTACTTTACTTTTGGAGAAAATTCAAAACATTCATTATTCAATAGGGCCCAAACTATCAAAAACCAGCGGTTTGAATGAACACACATTTCTTGGTAGAATCATGCAGGACTGAAATTTTTGATGTTTTTCTACTCCTCTCATGAGCCCAAACAAGTCTCTAAAAGCATGAGTTTGCAACTACTTTACTTTTGGAGAAAATTCAAAACATTGACTTTTCAATAGAGCCCAATAGCAAAAATCAGGTTTTGAATGAAGAATCACATTTCTTGGTAGAATCATGCAGGATTGAAATTTTTGATGGTTTTTTACTCCTCTCAACAGCCCACACAAGTTCTAAAAGGATGAGTTTGCAACTACTTTACTTTTGGAGAAAATTCAAAACATTCATTATTCAATAGGGCCCAAACTATCAAAAACCAGCGGTTTCAATGAACACACATTTCTTGGTAGAATCATGCAGGACTGAAATTTTTGATGTTTTTCTACTCCTCTCATGAGCCCAAACAAGTCTCTAAAAGCATGAGTTTGCAACTACTTTACTTTTGGAGAAAATTCAAAACATTCATTATTCAATAGAGCCCAATAGCAAAAATCAGGTTTTGAATGAAGAATCACATTTCTTGGTAGAATCATGCAGGATTGAAATTTTTGATGGTTTTTTACTCCTCTCAACAGCCCAAACAAGTTTCTAAAAGGATGAGTTTGCAACTACTTTACTTTTGGAGAAAATTCAAAACACTCATTATTCAATAGGGCCCAAACTATCAAAAACCAGCGGTTTCAATGAACACACATTTCTTGGAAGAATCATGCAGGACTGAAATTTTTGATGTTTTTCTACTCCTCTCATGAGCCCAAACAAGTCTCTAAAAGCATGAGTTTGCAACTACTTTACTTTTGGAGAAAATTCAAAACATTCATTATTCAATAGAGCCCAATAGCAAAAATCAGGTTTTGAATGAAGAATCACATTTCTTGGTAGAATCATGCAGGATTGAAATTTTTGATGGTTTTTTACTCCTCTCAACAGCCCAAACAAGTTTCTAAAAGGATGAGTTTGCAACTACTTTACTTTTGGAGAAAATTCAAAACATTCATTATTCAATAGGGCCCAAACTATCAAAAACCAGCGGTTTCAATGAACACACATTTCTTGGAAGAATCATGCAGGACTGAAATTTTTGATGTTTTTCTACTCCTCTCATGAGCCCAAACAAGTCTCTAAAAGCATGAGTTTGCAACTACTTTACTTTTGGAGAAAATTCAAAACATTCATTATTCAATAGAGCCCAATAGCAAAAATCAGGTTTTGAATGAAGAATCACATTTCTTGGTAGAATCATGCAGGATTGAAATTTTTGATGGTTTTTTACTCCTCTCAACAGCCCAAACAAGTTTCTAAAAGGATGAGTTTGCAACTACTTTACTTTTGGAGAAAATTCAAAACATTCATTATTCAATAGGGCCCAAACTATCAAAAACCAGCGGTTTCAATGAACACACATTTCTTGGTAGAATCATGCAGGACTGAAGTTTTTGATGTTTTTCTACTCCTCTCATGAGCCCAAACAAGTCTCTAAATGCATGAGTTTGCAACTACTTTACTTTTGGAGAAAATTCAAAACATTCATTATTCAATAGAGCCCAATAGCAAAAATCAGGTTTTGAATGAAGAATCACATTTCTTGGTAGAATCATGCAGGATTGAAATTTTTGATGGTTTTTTACTCCTCTCTACAGCCCAAACAAGTTTCTAAAAGGATGAGTTTGCAACTGCTTTACTTTTGGAGAAAATTCAAAACATTCATTATTCAATAGGGCCCAAACTATCAAAAACCAGCGGTTTGAATGAACACACATTTCTTGGTAGAATCATGCAGGACTCAAATTTTTGATGTTTTTCTACTCCTCTCATGAGCCCAAACAAGTTTCTAAAAGCATGAGTTTGCAACTACTTTACTTTTGGAGAAAATTCAAAACATTCATTATTCAATAGAGCCCAATAGCAAAAATCAGGTTTTGAATGAAGAATCACATTTCTTGGTAGAATCATGCAGGATTGAAATTTTTGATGGTTTTTTACTCCTCTCAACAGCCCAAACAAGTTTCTAAAAGGATGAGTTTGCAACTACTTTACTTTTGGAGAAAATTCAAAACATTCATTATTCAATAGGGCCCAAACTATCAAAAACCAGCGGTTTCAATGAACACACATTTCTTGGTAGAATCATGCAGGACTGAAATTTTTGATGTTTTTCTACTCCTCTCATGAGCCCAAACAAGTCTCTAAAAGCATGAGTTTGCAACTACTTTACTTTTGGAGAAAATTCAAAACATTCATTATTCAATAGAGCCCAATAGCAAAAATCAGGTTTTGAATGAAGAATCACATTTCTTGGTAGAATCATGCAGGATTGAAATTTTTGATGGTTTTTTACTCCTCTCAACAGCCCAAACAAGTTTCTAAAAGGATGAGTTTGCAACTACTTTACTTTTGGAGAAAATTCAAAACATTCATTATTCAATAGGGCCCAAACTATCAAAAACCAGCGGTTTCAATGAACACACATTTCTTGGAAGAATCATGCAGGACTGAAATTTTTGATGTTTTTCTACTCCTCTCATGAGCCCAAACAAGTCTCTAAAAGCATGAGTTTGCAACTACTTTACTTTTGGAGAAAATTCAAAACATTCATTATTCAATAGAGCCCAATAGCAAAAATCAGGTTTTGAATGAAGAATCACATTTCTTGGTAGAATCATGCAGGATTGAAATTTTTGATGGTTTTTTACTCCTCTCAACAGCCCAAACAAGTTTCTAAAAGGATGAGTTTGCAACTACTTTACTTTTGGAGAAAATTCAAAACATTCATTATTCAATAGGGCCCAAACTATCAAAAACCAGCGGTTTCAATGAACACACATTTCTTGGTAGAATCATGCAGGACTGAAGTTTTTGATGTTTTTCTACTCCTCTCATGAGCCCAAACAAGTCTCTAAAAGCATGAGTTTGCAACTACTTTACTTTTGGAGAAAATTCAAAACATTCATTATTCAATAGAGCCCAATAGCAAAAATCAGGTTTTGAATGAAGAATCACATTTCTTGGTAGAATCATGCAGGATTGAAATTTTTGATGGTTTTTACTCCTCTCTACAGCCCAAACAAGTTTCTAAAAGGATGAGTTTGCAACTGCTTTACTTTTGGAGAAAATTCAAAACATTCATTATTCAATAGGGCCCAAACTATCAAAAACCAGCGGTTTGAATGAACACACATTTCTTGGTAGAATCATGCAGGACTCAAATTTTTGATGTTTTTCTACTCCTCTCATGAGCCCAAACAAGTTTCTAAAAGCATGAGTTTGCAACTACTTTACTTTTGGAGAAAATTGAAAACATTCATTATTCAATAGAGCCCAATAGCAAAAATCAGGTTTTGAATGAAGAATCACATTTCTTGGTAGAATCATGCAGGATTGAAATTTTTGATGGTTTTTTACTCCTCTCAACAGCCCAAACAAGTTTCTAAAAGGATGAGTTTGCAACTACTTTACTTTTGGAGAAAATTCAAAACATTCATTATTCAATAGGGCCCAAACTATCAAAAACCAGCGGTTTCAATGAACACACATTTCTTGGTAGAATCATGCAGGACTGAAATTTTTGATGTTTTTCTACTCCTCTCATGAGCCCAAACAAGTCTCTAAAAGCATGAGTTTGCAACTACTTTACTTTTGGAGAAAATTCAAAACATTCATTATTCAATAGAGCCCAATAGCAAAAATCAGGTTTTGAATGAAGAATCACATTTCTTGGTAGAATCATGCAGGATTGAAATTTTTGATGGTTTTTTACTCCTCTCAACAGCCCAAACACGTTTCTAAAAGGATGAGTTTGCAACTACTTTACTTTTGGAGAAAATTCAAAACATTCATTATTCAATAGGGCCCAAACTATCAAAAAACAGCGGTTTCAATGAACACACATTTCTTGGAAGAATCATGCAGGACTGAAATTTTTGATGTTTTTCTACTCCTCTCATGAGCCCAAACAAGTTTCTAAAAGCATGAGTTTGCAACTACTTTACTTTTGGAGAAAATTCAAAACATTCATTATTCAATAGAGCCCAATAGCAAAAATCAGGTTTTGAATGAAGAATCACATTTCTTGGTAGAATCATGCAGGATTGAAATTTTTGATGGTTTTTTACTCCTCTCAACAGCCCAAACAAGTTTCTAAAAGGATGAGTTTGCAACTACTTTACTTTTGGAGAAAATTCAAAGCATTCATTATTCAATAGGGCCCAAACTATCAAAAACCAGCGGTTTCAATGAACACACATTTCTTGGTAGAATCATGCAGGACTGAAATTTTTGATGTTTTTCTACTCCTCTCATGAGCCCAAACAAGTCTCTAAAAGCATGAGTTTGCAACTACTTTACTTTTGGAGAAAATTCAAAACATTCATTATTCAATAGAGCCCAATAGCAAAAATCAGGTTTTGAATGAAGAATCACATTTCTTGGTAAAATCATGCAGGATTGAAATTTTTGATGGTTTTTTACTCCTCTCAACAGCCCAAACAAGTTTCTAAAAGGATGAGTTTGCAACTACTTTAATTTTGGAGAAAATTCAAAACATTCATTATTCAATAGGGCCCAAACTATCAAAAACCAGCGGTTTCAATGAACACACATTTCTTGGTAGAATCATGCAGGACTGAAATTTTTGATGTTTTTCTACTCCTCTCATGAGCCCAAACAAGTTTCTAAAAGCATGAGTTTGCAACTAGTTTACTTTTGGAGAACATTCAAAACATTCACTATTCAATAGAGCCCAATAGCAAAAATCAGGTTTTGAATGAAGAATCACATTTCTTGGTAAAATCATGCAGGATTGAAATTTTTGATGGTTTTTTACTCCTCTCAACAGCCCAAACAAGTTTCTAAAAGGATGAGTTTGCAACTACTTTACTTTTGGAGAAAATTCAAAACATTCATTATTCAATAGGGCCCAAACTATCAAAAACCAGCGGTTTGAATGAACACACATTTCTTGGTAGAATCATGCAGGACTGAAATTTTTGATGTTTTTCTACTCCTCTCATGAGCCCAAACAAGTCTCTAAAAGCATGAGTTTGCAACTACTTTACTTTTGGAGAAAATTCAAAACATTGACTTTTCAATAGAGCCCAATAGCAAAAATCAGGTTTTGAATGAAGAATCACATTTCTTGGTAGAATCATGCAGGATTGAAATTTTTGATGGTTTTTTACTCCTCTCAACAGCCCAAACAAGTTTCTAAAAGGATGAGTTTGCAACTACTTTACTTTTGGAGAAAATTCAAAACATTCATTATTCAATAGGGCCCAAACTATCAAAAACCAGCGGTTTCAATGAACACACATTTCTTGGTAGAATCATGCAGGACTGAAATTTTTGATGTTTTTCTACTCCTCTCATGAGCCCAAACAAGTCTCTAAAAGCATGAGTTTGCAACTACTTTACTTTTGGAGAAAATTCAAAACATTCATTATTCAATAGAGCCCAATAGCAAAAATCAGGTTTTGAATGAAGAATCACATTTCTTGGTAGAATCATGCAGGATTGAAATTTTTGATGGTTTTTTACTCCTCTCAACAGCCCAAACAAGTTTCTAAAAGGATGAGTTTGCAACTACTTTACTTTTGGAGAAAATTCAAAACATTCATTATTCAATAGGGCCCAAACTATCAAAAACCAGCGGTTTCAATGAACACACATTTCTTGGAAGAATCATGCAGGACTGAAATTTTTGATGTTTTTCTACTCCTCTCATGAGCCCAAACAAGTCTCTAAAAGCATGAGTTTGCAACTACTTTACTTTTGGAGAAAATTCAAAACATTCATTATTCAATAGAGCCCAATAGCAAAAATCAGGTTTTGAATGAAGAATCACATTTCTTGGTAGAATCATGCAGGATTGAAATTTTTGATGGTTTTTTACTCCTCTCAACAGCCCAAACAAGTTTCTAAAAGGATGAGTTTGCAACTACTTTACTTTTGGAGAAAATTCAAAACATTCATTATTCAATAGGGCCCAAACTATCAAAAACCAGCGGTTTCAATGAACACACATTTCTTGGAAGAATCATGCAGGACTGAAATTTTTGATGTTTTTCTACTCCTCTCATGAGCCCAAACAAGTCTCTAAAAGCATGAGTTTGCAACTACTTTACTTTTGGAGAAAATTCAAAACATTCATTATTCAATAGAGCCCAATAGCAAAAATCAGGTTTTGAATGAAGAATCACATTTCTTGGTAGAATCATGCAGGATTGAAATTTTTGATGGTTTTTTACTCCTCTCAACAGCCCAAACAAGTTTCTAAAAGGATGAGTTTGCAACTACTTTACTTTTGGAGAAAATTCAAAACATTCATTATTCAATAGGGCCCAAACTATCAAAAACCAGCGGTTTCAATGAACACACATTTCTTGGAAGAATCATGCAGGACTGAAATTTTTGATGTTTTTCTACTCCTCTCATGAGCCCAAACAAGTCTCTAAAAGCATGAGTTTGCAACTACTTTACTTTTGGAGAAAATTCAAAACATTCATTATTCAATAGAGCCCAATAGCAAAAATCAGGTTTTGAATGAAGAATCACATTTCTTGGTAGAATCATGCAGGATTGAAATTTTTGATGGTTTTTTACTCCTCTCAACAGCCCAAACAAGTTTCTAAAAGGATGAGTTTGCAACTACTTTACTTTTGGAGAAAATTCAAAACATTCATTATTCAATAGGGCCCAAACTATCAAAAACCAGCGGTTTCAATGAACACACATTTCTTGGTAGAATCATGCAGGACTGAAATTTTTGATGTTTTTCTACTCCTCTCATGAGCCCAAACAAGTCTCTAAAAGCATGAGTTTGCAACTACTTTACTTTTGGAGAAAATTCAAAACATTCATTATTCAATAGAGCCCAATAGCAAAAATCAGGTTTTGAATGAAGAATCACATTTCTTGGTAGAATCATGCAGGATTGAAATTTTTGATGGTTTTTTACTCCTCTCAACAGCCCAAACAAGTTTCTAAAAGGATGAGTTTGCAACTACTTTACTTTTGGAGAAAATTCAAAACATTCATTATTCAATAGTGCCCAAACTATCAAAAACCAGCGGTTTCAATGAACACACATTTCTTGGTAGAATCATGCAGGACTGAAATTTTTGATGTTTTTCTACTCCTCTCATGAGCCCAAACAAGTCTCTAAAAGCATGAGTTTGCAACTACTTTACTTTTGGAGAAAATTCAAAACATTCATTATTCAATAGAGCCCAATAGCAAAAATCAGGTTTTGAATGAAGAATCACATTTCTTGGTAAAATCATGCAGGATTGAAATTTTTGATGGTTTTTTACTCCTCTCAACAGCCCAAACAAGTTTCTAAAAGGATGAGTTTGCAACTACTTTACTTTTGGAGAAAATTCAAAACATTCATTATTCAATAGGGCCCAAACTATCAAAAACCAGCGGTTTCAATGAACACACATTTCTTGGTAGAATCATGCAGGACTGAAATTTTTGATGTTTTTCTACTCCTCTCATGAGCCCAAACAAGTCTCTAAAAGCATGAGTTTGCAACTACTTTACTTTTGGAGAAAATTCAAAACATTCATTATTCAATAGAGCCCAATAGCAAAAATCAGGTTTTGAATGAAGAATCACATTTCTTGGTAGAATCATGCAGGATTGAAATTTTTGATGGTTTTTTACTCCTCTCTACAGCCCAAACAAGTTTCTAAAAGGATGAGTTTGCAACTGCTTTACTTTTGGAGAAAATTCAAAACATTCATTATTCAATAGGGCCCAAACTATCAAAAACCAGCGGTTTGAATGAACACACATTTCTTGGTAGAATCATGCAGGACTCAAATTTTTGATGTTTTTCTACTCCTCTCATGAGCCCAAACAAGTTTCTAAAAGCATGAGTTTGCAACTACTTTACTTTTGGAGAAAATTCAAAACATTCATTATTCAATAGAGCCCAATAGCAAAAAATCAGGTTTTGAATAAAGAATCACATTTCTTGGTAGAATCATGCAGGATTGAAATTTTTGATGGTTTTTTACTCCTCTCAACAGCCCAAACAAGTTTCTAAAAGGATGAGTTTGCAACTACTTTACTTTTGGAGAAAATTCAAAACATTCATTATTCAATAGGGCCCAAACTATCAAAAACCAGCGGTTTCAATGAACACACATTTCTTGGTAGAATCATGCAGGACTGAAATTTTTGATGTTTTTCTATTCCTCTCATGAGCCCAAACAAGTCTCTAAAAGCATGAGTTTGCAACTACTTTACTTTTGGAGAAAATTCAAAACATTCATTATTCAATAGAGCCCAATAGCAAAAATCAGGTTTTGAATGAAGAATCACATTTCTTGGTAGAATCATGCAGGATTGAAATTTTTGATGGTTTTTTACTCCTCTCAACAGCCCAAACAAGTTTCTAAAAGGATGAGTTTGCAACTACTTTACTTTTGGAGAAAATTCAAAACATTCATTATTCAATAGGGCCCAAACTATCAAAAACCAGCGGTTTGAATGAACACACATTTCTTGGTAGAATCATGCAGGACTGAAATTTTTGATGTTTTTCTACTCCTCTCATGAGCCCAAACAAGTCTCTAAAAGCATGAGTTTGCAACTACTTTACTTTTGGAGAAAATTCAAAACATTGACTTTTCAATAGAGCCCAATAGCAAAAATCAGGTTTTGAATGAAGAATCACATTTCTTGGTAGAATCATGCAGGATTGAAATTTTTGATGGTTTTTTACTCCTCTCAACAGCCCAAACAAGTTTCTAAAAGGATGAGTTTGCAACTACTTTACTTTTGGAGAAAATTCAAAACATTCATTATTCAATAGGGCCCAAACTATCAAAAACCAGCGGTTTCAATGAACACACATTTCTTGGTAGAATCATGCAGGACTGAAATTTTTGATGTTTTTCTACTCCTCTCATGAGCCCAAACAAGTCTCTAAAAGCATGAGTTTGCAACTACTTTACTTTTGGAGAAAATTCAAAACATTCATTATTCAATAGAGCCCAATAGCAAAAATCAGGTTTTGAATGAAGAATCACATTTCTTGGTAGAATCATGCAGGATTGAAATTTTTGATGGTTTTTTACTCCTCTCAACAGCCCAAACAAGTTTCTAAAAGGATGAGTTTGCAACTACTTTACTTTTGGAGAAAATTCAAAACATTCATTATTCAATAGGACCCAAACTATCAAAAACCAGCGGTTTCAATGAACACACATTTCTTGGAAGAATCATGCAGGACTGAAATTTTTGATGTTTTTCTACTCCTCTCATGAGCCCAAACAAGTCTCTAAAAGCATGAGTTTGCAACTACTTTACTTTTGGAGAAAATTCAAAACATTCATTATTCAATAGAGCCCAATAGCAAAAATCAGGTTTTGAATGAAGAATCACATTTCTTGGTAGAATCATGCAGGATTGAAATTTTTGATGGTTTTTTACTCCTCTCAACAGCCCAAACAAGTTTCTAAAAGGATGAGTTTGCAACTACTTTACTTTTGGAGAAAATTCAAAACATTCATTATTCAATAGGGCCCAAACTATCAAAAACCAGCGGTTTCAATGAACACACATTTCTTGGAAGAATCATGCAGGACTGAAATTTTTGATGTTTTTCTACTCCTCTCATGAGCCCAAACAAGTCTCTAAAAGCATGAGTTTGCAACTACTTTACTTTTGGAGAAAATTCAAAACATTCATTATTCAATAGAGCCCAATAGCAAAAATCAGGTTTTGAATGAAGAATCACATTTCTTGGTAGAATCATGCAGGATTGAAATTTTTGATGGTTTTTTACTCCTCTCAACAGCCCAAACAAGTTTCTAAAAGGATGAGTTTGCAACTACTTTACTTTTGGAGAAAATTCAAAACATTCATTATTCAATAGGGCCCAAACTATCAAAAACCAGCGGTTTCAATGAACACACATTTCTTGGAAGAATCATGCAGGACTGAAATTTTTGATGTTTTTCTACTCCTCTCATGAGCCCAAACAAGTCTCTAAAAGCATGAGTTTGCAACTACTTTACTTTTGGAGAAAATTCAAAACATTCATTATTCAATAGAGCCCAATAGCAAAAATCAGGTTTTGAATGAAGAATCACATTTCTTGGTAGAATCATGCAGGATTGAAATTTTTGATGGTTTTTTACTCCTCTCAACAGCCCAAACAAGTTTCTAAAAGGATGAGTTTGCAACTACTTTACTTTTGGAGAAAATTCAAAACATTCATTATTCAATAGGGCCCAAACTATCAAAAACCAGCGGTTTCAATGAACACACATTTCTTGGTAGAATCATGCAGGACTGAAATTTTTGATGTTTTTCTACTCCTCTCATGAGCCCAAACAAGTCTCTAAAAGCATGAGTTTGCAACTACTTTACTTTTGGAGAAAATTCAAAACATTCATTATTCAATAGAGCCCAATAGCAAAAATCAGGTTTTGAATGAAGAATCACATTTCTTGGTAGAATCATGCAGGATTGAAATTTTTGATGGTTTTTTACTCCTCTCAACAGCCCAAACAAGTTTCTAAAAGGATGAGTTTGCAACTACTTTACTTTTGGAGAAAATTCAAAACATTCATTATTCAATAGTGCCCAAACTATCAAAAACCAGCGGTTTCAATGAACACACATTTCTTGGTAGAATCATGCAGGACTGAAATTTTTGATGTTTTTCTACTCCTCTCATGAGCCCAAACAAGTCTCTAAAAGCATGAGTTTGCAACTACTTTACTTTTGGAGAAAATTCAAAACATTCATTATTCAATAGAGCCCAATAGCAAAAATCAGGTTTTGAATGAAGAATCACATTTCTTGGTAAAATCATGCAGGATTGAAATTTTTGATGGTTTTTTACTCCTCTCAACAGCCCAAACAAGTTTCTAAAAGGATGAGTTTGCAACTACTTTACTTTTGGAGAAAATTCAAAACATTCATTATTCAATAGGGCCCAAACTATCAAAAACCAGCGGTTTCAATGAACACACATTTCTTGGTAGAATCATGCAGGACTGAAATTTTTGATGTTTTTCTACTCCTCTCATGAGCCCAAACAAGTCTCTAAAAGCATGAGTTTGCAACTACTTTACTTTTGGAGAAAATTCAAAACATTCATTATTCAATAGAGCCCAATAGCAAAAATCAGGTTTTGAATGAAGAATCACATTTCTTGGTAGAATCATGCAGGATTGAAATTTTTGATGGTTTTTTACTCCTCTCTACAGCCCAAACAAGTTTCTAAAAGGATGAGTTTGCAACTGCTTTACTTTTGGAGAAAATTCAAAACATTCATTATTCAATAGGGCCCAAACTATCAAAAACCAGCGGTTTGAATGAACACACATTTCTTGGTAGAATCATGCAGGACTCAAATTTTTGATGTTTTTCTACTCCTCTCATGAGCCCAAACAAGTTTCTAAAAGCATGAGTTTGCAACTACTTTACTTTTGGAGAAAATTCAAAACATTCATTATTCAATAGAGCCCAATAGCAAAAAATCAGGTTTTGAATAAAGAATCACATTTCTTGGTAGAATCATGCAGGATTGAAATTTTTGATGGTTTTTTACTCCTCTCAACAGCCCAAACAAGTTTCTAAAAGGATGAGTTTGCAACTACTTTACTTTTGGAGAAAATTCAAAACATTCATTATTCAATAGGGCCCAAACTATCAAAAACCAGCGGTTTCAATGAACACACATTTCTTGGTAGAATCATGCAGGACTGAAATTTTTGATGTTTTTCTATTCCTCTCATGAGCCCAAACAAGTCTCTAAAAGCATGAGTTTGCAACTACTTTACTTTTGGAGAAAATTCAAAACATTCATTATTCAATAGAGCCCAATAGCAAAAATCAGGTTTTGAATGAAGAATCACATTTCTTGGTAGAATCATGCAGGATTGAAATTTTTGATGGTTTTTTACTCCTCTCAACAGCCCAAACAAGTTTCTAAAAGGATGAGTTTGCAACTACTTTACTTTTGGAGAAAATTCAAAACATTCATTATTCAATAGGGCCCAAACTATCAAAAACCAGCGGTTTCAATGAACACACATTTCTTGGAAGAATCATGCAGGACTGAAATTTTTGATGTTTTTCTACTCCTCTCATGAGCCCAAACAAGTTTCTAAAAGCATGAGTTTGCAACTACTTTACTTTTGGAGAAAATTCAAAACATTCATTATTCAATAGAGCCCAATAGCAAAAATCAGGTTTTGAATGAAGAATCACATTTCTTGGTAGAATCATGCAGGATTGAAATTTTTGATGGTTTTTTACTCCTCTCAACAGCCCAAACAAGTTTCTAAAAGGATGAGTTTGCAACTACTTTACTTTTGGAGAAAATTCAAAACATTCATTATTCAATAGGGCCCAAACTATCAAAAACCAGCGGTTTCAATGAACACACATTTCTTGGTAGAATCATGCAGGACTGAAGTTTTTGATGTTTTTCTACTCCTCTCATGAGCCCAAACAAGTCTCTAAAAGCATGAGTTTGCAACTACTTTACTTTTGGAGAAAATTCAAAACATTCATTATTCAATAGAGCCCAATAGCAAAAATCAGGTTTTGAATGAAGAATCACATTTCTTGGTAGAATCATGCAGGATTGAAATTTTTGATGGTTTTTTACTCCTCTCTACAGCCCAAACAAGTTTCTAAAAGGATGAGTTTGCAACTGCTTTACTTTTGGAGAAAATTCAAAACATTCATTATTCAATAGGGCCCAAACTATCAAAAACCAGCGGTTTGAATGAACACACATTTCTTGGTAGAATCATGCAGGACTCAAATTTTTGATGTTTTTCTACTCCTCTCATGAGCCCAAACAAGTTTCTAAAAGCATGAGTTTGCAACTACTTTACTTTTGGAGAAAATTCAAAACATTCATTATTCAATAGAGCCCAATAGCAAAAATCAGGTTTTGAATGAAGAATCACATTTCTTGGTAGAATCATGCAGGATTGAAATTTTTGATGGTTTTTTACTCCTCTCAACAGCCCAAACAAGTTTCTAAAAGGATGAGTTTGCAACTACTTTACTTTTGGAGAAAATTCAAAACATTCATTATTCAATAGGGCCCAAACTATCAAAAACCAGCGGTTTCAATGAACACACATTTCTTGGTAGAATCATGCAGGACTGAAATTTTTGATGTTTTTCTACTCCTCTCATGAGCCCAAACAAGTCTCTAAAAGCATGAGTTTGCAACTACTTTACTTTTGGAGAAAATTCAAAACATTCATTATTCAATAGAGCCCAATAGCAAAAATCAGGTTTTGAATGAAGAATCACATTTCTTGGTAGAATCATGCAGGATTGAAATTTTTGATGGTTTTTTACTCCTCTCAACAGCCCAAACAAGTTTCTAAAAGGATGAGTTTGCAACTACTTTACTTTTGGAGAAAATTCAAAACATTCATTATTCAATAGGGCCCAAACTATCAAAAAACAGCGGTTTCAATGAACACACATTTCTTGGAAGAATCATGCAGGACTGAAATTTTTGATGTTTTTCTACTCCTCTCATGAGCCCAAACAAGTTTCTAAAAGCATGAGTTTGCAACTACTTTACTTTTGGAGAAAATTCAAAACATTCATTATTCAATAGAGCCCAATAGCAAAAATCAGGTTTTGAATGAAGAATCACATTTCTTGGTAGAATCATGCAGGATTGAAATTTTTGATGGTTTTTTACTCCTCTCAACAGCCCAAACAAGTTTCTAAAAGGATGAGTTTGCAACTACTTTACTTTTGGAGAAAATTCAAAGCATTCATTATTCAATAGGGCCCAAACTATCAAAAACCAGCGGTTTCAATGAACACACATTTCTTGGTAGAATCATGCAGGACTGAAATTTTTGATGTTTTTCTACTCCTCTCATGAGCCCAAACAAGTCTCTAAAAGCATGAGTTTGCAACTACTTTACTTTTGGAGAAAATTCAAAACATTCATTATTCAATAGAGCCCAATAGCAAAAATCAGGTTTTGAATGAAGAATCACATTTCTTGGTAAAATCATGCAGGATTGAAATTTTTGATGGTTTTTTACTCCTCTCAACAGCCCAAACAAGTTTCTAAAAGGATGAGTTTGCAACTACTTTAATTTTGGAGAAAATTCAAAACATTCATTATTCAATAGGGCCCAAACTATCAAAAACCAGCGGTTTCAATGAACACACATTTCTTGGTAGAATCATGCAGGACTGAAATTTTTGATGTTTTTCTACTCCTCTCATGAGCCCAAACAAGTTTCTAAAAGCATGAGTTTGCAACTAGTTTACTTTTGGAGAACATTCAAAACATTCACTATTCAATAGAGCCCAATAGCAAAAATCAGGTTTTGAATGAAGAATCACATTTCTTGGTAAAATCATGCAGGATTGAAATTTTTGATGGTTTTTTACTCCTCTCAACAGCCCAAACAAGTTTCTAAAAGGATGAGTTTGCAACTACTTTACTTTTGGAGAAAATTCAAAACATTCATTATTCAATAGGGCCCAAACTATCAAAAACCAGCGGTTTCAATGAACACACATTTCTTGGTAGAATCATGCAGGACTGAAATTTTTGATGTTTTTCTACTCCTCTCATGAGCCCAAACAAGTCTCTAAAAGCATGAGTTTGCAACTACTTTACTTTTGGAGAAAATTCAAAACATTCATTATTCAATAGAGCCCAATAGCAAAAATCAGGTTTTGAATGAAGAATCACATTTCTTGGTAGAATCATGCAGGATTGAAATTTTTGATGGTTTTTTACTCCTCTCAACAGCCCAAACAAGTTTCTAAAAGGATGAGTTTGCAACTACTTTACTTTTGGAGAAAATTCAAAACATTCATTATTCAATAGTGCCCAAACTATCAAAAACCAGCGGTTTCAATGAACACACATTTCTTGGTAGAATCATGCAGGACTGAAATTTTTGATGTTTTTCTACTCCTCTCATGAGCCCAAACAAGTCTCTAAAAGCATGAGTTTGCAACTACTTTACTTTTGGAGAAAATTCAAAACATTCATTATTCAATAGAGCCCAATAGCAAAAATCAGGTTTTGAATGAAGAATCACATTTCTTGGTAAAATCATGCAGGATTGAAATTTTTGATGGTTTTTTACTCCTCTCAACAGCCCAAACAAGTTTCTAAAAGGATGAGTTTGCAACTACTTTACTTTTGGAGAAAATTCAAAACATTCATTATTCAATAGCGCCCAAACTATCAAAAACCAGCGGTTTCAATGAACACACATTTCTTGGTAGAATCATGCAGGACTGAAATTTTTGATGTTTTTCTACTCCTCTCATGAGCCCAAACAAGTCTCTAAAAGCATGAGTTTGCAACTACTTTACTTTTGGAGAAAATTCAAAACATTCATTATTCAATAGAGCCCAATAGCAAAAATCAGGTTTTGAATGAAGAATCACATTTCTTGGTAGAATCATGCAGGATTGAAATTTTTGATGGTTTTTTACTCCTCTCTACAGCCCAAACAAGTTTCTAAAAGGATGAGTTTGCAACTGCTTTACTTTTGGAGAAAATTCAAAACATTCATTATTCAATAGGGCCCAAACTATCAAAAACCAGCGGTTTGAATGAACACACATTTCTTGGTAGAATCATGCAGGACTCAAATTTTTGATGTTTTTCTACTCCTCTCATGAGCCCAAACAAGTTTCTAAAAGCATGAGTTTGCAACTACTTTACTTTTGGAGAAAATTCAAAACATTCATTATTCAATAGAGCCCAATAGCAAAAAATCAGGTTTTGAATAAAGAATCACATTTCTTGGTAGAATCATGCAGGATTGAAATTTTTGATGGTTTTTTACTCCTCTCAACAGCCCAAACAAGTTTCTAAAAGGATGAGTTTGCAACTACTTTACTTTTGGAGAAAATTCAAAACATTCATTATTCAATAGGGCCCAAACTATCAAAAACCAGCGGTTTCAATGAACACACATTTCTTGGTAGAATCATGCAGGACTGAAATTTTTGATGTTTTTCTATTCCTCTCATGAGCCCAAACAAGTCTCTAAAAGCATGAGTTTGCAACTACTTTACTTTTGGAGAAAATTCAAAACATTCATTATTCAATAGAGCCCAATAGCAAAAATCAGGTTTTGAATGAAGAATCACATTTCTTGGTAGAATCATGCAGGATTGAAATTTTTGATGGTTTTTTACTCCTCTCAACAGCCCAAACAAGTTTCTAAAAGGATGAGTTTGCAACTACTTTACTTTTGGAGAAAATTCAAAACATTCATTATTCAATAGGGCCCAAACTATCAAAAACCAGCGGTTTGAATGAACACACATTTCTTGGTAGAATCATGCAGGACTGAAATTTTTGATGTTTTTCTACTCCTCTCATGAGCCCAAACAAGTCTCTAAAAGCATGAGTTTGCAACTACTTTACTTTTGGAGAAAATTCAAAACATTGACTTTTCAATAGAGCCCAATAGCAAAAATCAGGTTTTGAATGAAGAATCACATTTCTTGGTAGAATCATGCAGGATTGAAATTTTTGATGGTTTTTTACTCCTCTCAACAGCCCAAACAAGTTTCTAAAAGGATGAGTTTGCAACTACTTTACTTTTGGAGAAAATTCAAAACATTCATTATTCAATAGGGCCCAAACTATCAAAAACCAGCGGTTTCAATGAACACACATTTCTTGGTAGAATCATGCAGGACTGAAATTTTTGATGTTTTTCTACTCCTCTCATGAGCCCAAACAAGTCTCTAAAAGCATGAGTTTGCAACTACTTTACTTTTGGAGAAAATTCAAAACATTCATTATTCAATAGAGCCCAATAGCAAAAATCAGGTTTTGAATGAAGAATCACATTTCTTGGTAGAATCATGCAGGATTGAAATTTTTGATGGTTTTTTACTCCTCTCAACAGCCCAAACAAGTTTCTAAAAGGATGAGTTTGCAACTACTTTACTTTTGGAGAAAATTCAAAACATTCATTATTCAATAGGGCCCAAACTATCAAAAACCAGCGGTTTCAATGAACACACATTTCTTGGAAGAATCATGCAGGACTGAAATTTTTGATGTTTTTCTACTCCTCTCATGAGCCCAAACAAGTCTCTAAAAGCATGAGTTTGCAACTACTTTACTTTTGGAGAAAATTCAAAACATTCATTATTCAATAGAGCCCAATAGCAAAAATCAGGTTTTGAATGAAGAATCACATTTCTTGGTAGAATCATGCAGGATTGAAATTTTTGATGGTTTTTTACTCCTCTCAACAGCCCAAACAAGTTTCTAAAAGGATGAGTTTGCAACTACTTTACTTTTGGAGAAAATTCAAAACATTCATTATTCAATAGGGCCCAAACTATCAAAAACCAGCGGTTTCAATGAACACACATTTCTTGGAAGAATCATGCAGGACTGAAATTTTTGATGTTTTTCTACTCCTCTCATGAGCCCAAACAAGTCTCTAAAAGCATGAGTTTGCAACTACTTTACTTTTGGAGAAAATTCAAAACATTCATTATTCAATAGAGCCCAATAGCAAAAATCAGGTTTTGAATGAAGAATCACATTTCTTGGTAGAATCATGCAGGATTGAAATTTTTGATGGTTTTTTACTCCTCTCAACAGCCCAAACAAGTTTCTAAAAGGATGAGTTTGCAACTACTTTACTTTTGGAGAAAATTCAAAACATTCATTATTCAATAGGGCCCAAACTATCAAAAACCAGCGGTTTCAATGAACACACATTTCTTGGTAGAATCATGCAGGACTGAAATTTTTGATGTTTTTCTACTCCTCTCATGAGCCCAAACAAGTCTCTAAAAGCATGAGTTTGCAACTACTTTACTTTTGGAGAAAATTCAAAACATTCATTATTCAATAGAGCCCAATAGCAAAAATCAGGTTTTGAATGAAGAATCACATTTCTTGGTAGAATCATGCAGGATTGAAATTTTTGATGGTTTTTTACTCCTCTCAACAGCCCAAACAAGTTTCTAAAAGGATGAGTTTGCAACTACTTTACTTTTGGAGAAAATTCAAAACATTCATTATTCAATAGTGCCCAAACTATCAAAAACCAGCGGTTTCAATGAACACACATTTCTTGGTAGAATCATGCAGGACTGAAATTTTTGATGTTTTTCTACTCCTCTCATGAGCCCAAACAAGTCTCTAAAAGCATGAGTTTGCAACTACTTTACTTTTGGAGAAAATTCAAAACATTCATTATTCAATAGAGCCCAATAGCAAAAATCAGGTTTTGAATGAAGAATCACATTTCTTGGTAAAATCATGCAGGATTGAAATTTTTGATGGTTTTTTACTCCTCTCAACAGCCCAAACAAGTTTCTAAAAGGATGAGTTTGCAACTACTTTACTTTTGGAGAAAATTCAAAACATTCATTATTCAATAGGGCCCAAACTATCAAAAACCAGCGGTTTCAATGAACACACATTTCTTGGTAGAATCATGCAGGACTGAAATTTTTGATGTTTTTCTACTCCTCTCATGAGCCCAAACAAGTCTCTAAAAGCATGAGTTTGCAACTACTTTACTTTTGGAGAAAATTCAAAACATTCATTATTCAATAGAGCCCAATAGCAAAAATCAGGTTTTGAATGAAGAATCACATTTCTTGGTAGAATCATGCAGGATTGAAATTTTTGATGGTTTTTTACTCCTCTCTACAGCCCAAACAAGTTTCTAAAAGGATGAGTTTGCAACTGCTTTACTTTTGGAGAAAATTCAAAACATTCATTATTCAATAGGGCCCAAACTATCAAAAACCAGCGGTTTGAATGAACACACATTTCTTGGTAGAATCATGCAGGACTCAAATTTTTGATGTTTTTCTACTCCTCTCATGAGCCCAAACAAGTTTCTAAAAGCATGAGTTTGCAACTACTTTACTTTTGGAGAAAATTCAAAACATTCATTATTCAATAGAGCCCAATAGCAAAAAATCAGGTTTTGAATAAAGAATCACATTTCTTGGTAGAATCATGCAGGATTGAAATTTTTGATGGTTTTTTACTCCTCTCAACAGCCCAAACAAGTTTCTAAAAGGATGAGTTTGCAACTACTTTACTTTTGGAGAAAATTCAAAACATTCATTATTCAATAGGGCCCAAACTATCAAAAACCAGCGGTTTCAATGAACACACATTTCTTGGTAGAATCATGCAGGACTGAAATTTTTGATGTTTTTCTACTCCTCTCATGAGCCCAAACAAGTCTCTAAAAGCATGAGTTTGCAACTACTTTACTTTTGGAGAAAATTCAAAACATTCATTATTCAATAGAGCCCAATAGCAAAAATCAGGTTTTGAATGAAGAATCACATTTCTTGGTAAAATCATGCAGGATTGAAATTTTTGATGGTTTTTTACTCCTCTCAACAGCCCAAACAAGTTTCTAAAAGGATGAGTTTGCAACTACTTTACTTTTGGAGAAAATTCAAAACATTCATTATTCAATAGGGCCCAAACTATCAAAAACCAGCGGTTTCAATGAACACACATTTCTTGGTAGAATCATGCAGGACTGAAATTTTTGATGTTTTTCTACTCCTCTCATGAGCCCAAACAAGTCTCTAAAAGCATGAGTTTGCAACTACTTTACTTTTGGAGAAAATTCAAAACATTCATTATTCAATAGAGCCCAATAGCAAAAATCAGGTTTTGAATGAAGAATCACATTTCTTGGTAGAATCATGCAGGATTGAAATTTTTGATGGTTTTTTACTCCTCTCAACAGCCCAAACAAGTTTCTAAAAGGATGAGTTTGCAACTACTTTACTTTTGGAGAAAATTCAAAACATTCATTATTCAATAGTGCCCAAACTATCAAAAACCAGCGGTTTCAATGAACACACATTTCTTGGTAGAATCATGCAGGACTGAAATTTTTGATGTTTTTCTACTCCTCTCATGAGCCCAAACAAGTCTCTAAAAGCATGAGTTTGCAACTACTTTACTTTTGGAGAAAATTCAAAACATTCATTATTCAATAGAGCCCAATAGCAAAAATCAGGTTTTGAATGAAGAATCACATTTCTTGGTAAAATCATGCAGGATTGAAATTTTTGATGGTTTTTTACTCCTCTCAACAGCCCAAACAAGTTTCTAAAAGGATGAGTTTGCAACTACTTTACTTTTGGAGAAAATTCAAAACATTCATTATTCAATAGCGCCCAAACTATCAAAAACCAGCGGTTTCAATGAACACACATTTCTTGGTAGAATCATGCAGGACTGAAATTTTTGATGTTTTTCTACTCCTCTCATGAGCCCAAACAAGTCTCTAAAAGCATGAGTTTGCAACTACTTTACTTTTGGAGAAAATTCAAAACATTCATTATTCAATAGAGCCCAATAGCAAAAATCAGGTTTTGAATGAAGAATCACATTTCTTGGTAGAATCATGCAGGATTGAAATTTTTGATGGTTTTTTACTCCTCTCTACAGCCCAAACAAGTTTCTAAAAGGATGAGTTTGCAACTGCTTTACTTTTGGAGAAAATTCAAAACATTCATTATTCAATAGGGCCCAAACTATCAAAAACCAGCGGTTTGAATGAACACACATTTCTTGGTAGAATCATGCAGGACTCAAATTTTTGATGTTTTTCTACTCCTCTCATGAGCCCAAACAAGTTTCTAAAAGCATGAGTTTGCAACTACTTTACTTTTGGAGAAAATTCAAAACATTCATTATTCAATAGAGCCCAATAGCAAAAAATCAGGTTTTGAATAAAGAATCACATTTCTTGGTAGAATCATGCAGGATTGAAATTTTTGATGGTTTTTTACTCCTCTCAACAGCCCAAACAAGTTTCTAAAAGGATGAGTTTGCAACTACTTTACTTTTGGAGAAAATTCAAAACATTCATTATTCAATAGGGCCCAAACTATCAAAAACCAGCGGTTTCAATGAACACACATTTCTTGGTAGAATCATGCAGGACTGAAATTTTTGATGTTTTTCTATTCCTCTCATGAGCCCAAACAAGTCTCTAAAAGCATGAGTTTGCAACTACTTTACTTTTGGAGAAAATTCAAAACATTCATTATTCAATAGAGCCCAATAGCAAAAATCAGGTTTTGAATGAAGAATCACATTTCTTGGTAGAATCATGCAGGATTGAAATTTTTGATGGTTTTTTACTCCTCTCAACAGCCCAAACAAGTTTCTAAAAGGATGAGTTTGCAACTACTTTACTTTTGGAGAAAATTCAAAACATTCATTATTCAATAGGGCCCAAACTATCAAAAACCAGCGGTTTGAATGAACACACATTTCTTGGTAGAATCATGCAGGACTGAAATTTTTGATGTTTTTCTACTCCTCTCATGAGCCCAAACAAGTCTCTAAAAGCATGAGTTTGCAACTACTTTACTTTTGGAGAAAATTCAAAACATTGACTTTTCAATAGAGCCCAATAGCAAAAATCAGGTTTTGAATGAAGAATCACATTTCTTGGTAGAATCATGCAGGATTGAAATTTTTGATGGTTTTTTACTCCTCTCAACAGCCCAAACAAGTTTCTAAAAGGATGAGTTTGCAACTACTTTACTTTTGGAGAAAATTCAAAACATTCATTATTCAATAGGGCCCAAACTATCAAAAACCAGCGGTTTCAATGAACACACATTTCTTGGTAGAATCATGCAGGACTGAAATTTTTGATGTTTTTCTACTCCTCTCATGAGCCCAAACAAGTCTCTAAAAGCATGAGTTTGCAACTACTTTACTTTTGGAGAAAATTCAAAACATTCATTATTCAATAGAGCCCAATAGCAAAAATCAGGTTTTGAATGAAGAATCACATTTCTTGGTAGAATCATGCAGGATTGAAATTTTTGATGGTTTTTTACTCCTCTCAACAGCCCAAACAAGTTTCTAAAAGGATGAGTTTGCAACTACTTTACTTTTGGAGAAAATTCAAAACATTCATTATTCAATAGGGCCCAAACTATCAAAAACCAGCGGTTTCAATGAACACACATTTCTTGGAAGAATCATGCAGGACTGAAATTTTTGATGTTTTTCTACTCCTCTCATGAGCCCAAACAAGTCTCTAAAAGCATGAGTTTGCAACTACTTTACTTTTGGAGAAAATTCAAAACATTCATTATTCAATAGAGCCCAATAGCAAAAATCAGGTTTTGAATGAAGAATCACATTTCTTGGTAGAATCATGCAGGATTGAAATTTTTGATGGTTTTTTACTCCTCTCAACAGCCCAAACAAGTTTCTAAAAGGATGAGTTTGCAACTACTTTACTTTTGGAGAAAATTCAAAACATTCATTATTCAATAGGGCCCAAACTATCAAAAACCAGCGGTTTCAATGAACACACATTTCTTGGAAGAATCATGCAGGACTGAAATTTTTGATGTTTTTCTACTCCTCTCATGAGCCCAAACAAGTCTCTAAAAGCATGAGTTTGCAACTACTTTACTTTTGGAGAAAATTCAAAACATTCATTATTCAATAGAGCCCAATAGCAAAAATCAGGTTTTGAATGAAGAATCACATTTCTTGGTAGAATCATGCAGGATTGAAATTTTTGATGGTTTTTTACTCCTCTCAACAGCCCAAACAAGTTTCTAAAAGGATGAGTTTGCAACTACTTTACTTTTGGAGAAAATTCAAAACATTCATTATTCAATAGGGCCCAAACTATCAAAAACCAGCGGTTTCAATGAACACACATTTCTTGGTAGAATCATGCAGGACTGAAATTTTTGATGTTTTTCTACTCCTCTCATGAGCCCAAACAAGTCTCTAAAAGCATGAGTTTGCAACTACTTTACTTTTGGAGAAAATTCAAAACATTCATTATTCAATAGAGCCCAATAGCAAAAATCAGGTTTTGAATGAAGAATCACATTTCTTGGTAGAATCATGCAGGATTGAAATTTTTGATGGTTTTTTACTCCTCTCAACAGCCCAAACAAGTTTCTAAAAGGATGAGTTTGCAACTACTTTACTTTTGGAGAAAATTCAAAACATTCATTATTCAATAGTGCCCAAACTATCAAAAACCAGCGGTTTCAATGAACACACATTTCTTGGTAGAATCATGCAGGACTGAAATTTTTGATGTTTTTCTACTCCTCTCATGAGCCCAAACAAGTCTCTAAAAGCATGAGTTTGCAACTACTTTACTTTTGGAGAAAATTCAAAACATTCATTATTCAATAGAGCCCAATAGCAAAAATCAGGTTTTGAATGAAGAATCACATTTCTTGGTAAAATCATGCAGGATTGAAATTTTTGATGGTTTTTTACTCCTCTCAACAGCCCAAACAAGTTTCTAAAAGGATGAGTTTGCAACTACTTTACTTTTGGAGAAAATTCAAAACATTCATTATTCAATAGGGCCCAAACTATCAAAAACCAGCGGTTTCAATGAACACACATTTCTTGGTAGAATCATGCAGGACTGAAATTTTTGATGTTTTTCTACTCCTCTCATGAGCCCAAACAAGTCTCTAAAAGCATGAGTTTGCAACTACTTTACTTTTGGAGAAAATTCAAAACATTCATTATTCAATAGAGCCCAATAGCAAAAATCAGGTTTTGAATGAAGAATCACATTTCTTGGTAGAATCATGCAGGATTGAAATTTTTGATGGTTTTTTACTCCTCTCTACAGCCCAAACAAGTTTCTAAAAGGATGAGTTTGCAACTGCTTTACTTTTGGAGAAAATTCAAAACATTCATTATTCAATAGGGCCCAAACTATCAAAAACCAGCGGTTTGAATGAACACACATTTCTTGGTAGAATCATGCAGGACTCAAATTTTTGATGTTTTTCTACTCCTCTCATGAGCCCAAACAAGTTTCTAAAAGCATGAGTTTGCAACTACTTTACTTTTGGAGAAAATTCAAAACATTCATTATTCAATAGAGCCCAATAGCAAAAAATCAGGTTTTGAATAAAGAATCACATTTCTTGGTAGAATCATGCAGGATTGAAATTTTTGATGGTTTTTTACTCCTCTCAACAGCCCAAACAAGTTTCTAAAAGGATGAGTTTGCAACTACTTTACTTTTGGAGAAAATTCAAAACATTCATTATTCAATAGGGCCCAAACTATCAAAAACCAGCGGTTTCAATGAACACACATTTCTTGGTAGAATCATGCAGGACTGAAATTTTTGATGTTTTTCTACTCCTCTCATGAGCCCAAACAAGTCTCTAAAAGCATGAGTTTGCAACTACTTTACTTTTGGAGAAAATTCAAAACATTCATTATTCAATAGAGCCCAATAGCAAAAATCAGGTTTTGAATGAAGAATCACATTTCTTGGTAAAATCATGCAGGATTGAAATTTTTGATGGTTTTTTACTCCTCTCAACAGCCCAAACAAGTTTCTAAAAGGATGAGTTTGCAACTACTTTACTTTTGGAGAAAATTCAAAACATTCATTATTCAATAGGGCCCAAACTATCAAAAACCAGCGGTTTCAATGAACACACATTTCTTGGTAGAATCATGCAGGACTGAAATTTTTGATGTTTTTCTACTCCTCTCATGAGCCCAAACAAGTCTCTAAAAGCATGAGTTTGCAACTACTTTACTTTTGGAGAAAATTCAAAACATTCATTATTCAATAGAGCCCAATAGCAAAAATCAGGTTTTGAATGAAGAATCACATTTCTTGGTAGAATCATGCAGGATTGAAATTTTTGATGGTTTTTTACTCCTCTCTACAGCCCAAACAAGTTTCTAAAAGGATGAGTTTGCAACTGCTTTACTTTTGGAGAAAATTCAAAACATTCATTATTCAATAGGGCCCAAACTATCAAAAACCAGCGGTTTGAATGAACACACATTTCTTGGTAGAATCATGCAGGACTCAAATTTTTGATGTTTTTCTACTCCTCTCATGAGCCCAAACAAGTTTCTAAAAGCATGAGTTTGCAACTACTTTACTTTTGGAGAAAATTCAAAACATTCATTATTCAATAGAGCCCAATAGCAAAAAATCAGGTTTTGAATAAAGAATCACATTTCTTGGTAGAATCATGCAGGATTGAAATTTTTGATGGTTTTTTACTCCTCTCAACAGCCCAAACAAGTTTCTAAAAGGATGAGTTTGCAACTACTTTACTTTTGGAGAAAATTCAAAACATTCATTATTCAATAGGGCCCAAACTATCAAAAACCAGCGGTTTCAATGAACACACATTTCTTGGTAGAATCATGCAGGACTGAAATTTTTGATGTTTTTCTATTCCTCTCATGAGCCCAAACAAGTCTCTAAAAGCATGAGTTTGCAACTACTTTACTTTTGGAGAAAATTCAAAACATTCATTATTCAATAGAGCCCAATAGCAAAAATCAGGTTTTGAATGAAGAATCACATTTCTTGGTAGAATCATGCAGGATTGAAATTTTTGATGGTTTTTTACTCCTCTCAACAGCCCAAACAAGTTTCTAAAAGGATGAGTTTGCAACTACTTTACTTTTGGAGAAAATTCAAAACATTCATTATTCAATAGGGCCCAAACTATCAAAAACCAGCGGTTTCAATGAACACACATTTCTTGGAAGAATCATGCAGGACTGAAATTTTTGATGTTTTTCTACTCCTCTCATGAGCCCAAACAAGTTTCTAAAAGCATGAGTTTGCAACTACTTTACTTTTGGAGAAAATTCAAAACATTCATTATTCAATAGAGCCCAATAGCAAAAATCAGGTTTTGAATGAAGAATCACATTTCTTGGTAGAATCATGCAGGATTGAAATTTTTGATGGTTTTTTACTCCTCTCAACAGCCCAAACAAGTTTCTAAAAGGATGAGTTTGCAACTACTTTACTTTTGGAGAAAATTCAAAACATTCATTATTCAATAGGGCCCAAACTATCAAAAACCAGCGGTTTCAATGAACACACATTTCTTGGTAGAATCATGCAGGACTGAAGTTTTTGATGTTTTTCTACTCCTCTCATGAGCCCAAACAAGTCTCTAAAAGCATGAGTTTGCAACTACTTTACTTTTGGAGAAAATTCAAAACATTCATTATTCAATAGAGCCCAATAGCAAAAATCAGGTTTTGAATGAAGAATCACATTTCTTGGTAGAATCATGCAGGATTGAAATTTTTGATGGTTTTTTACTCCTCTCTACAGCCCAAACAAGTTTCTAAAAGGATGAGTTTGCAACTGCTTTACTTTTGGAGAAAATTCAAAACATTCATTATTCAATAGGGCCCAAACTATCAAAAACCAGCGGTTTGAATGAACACACATTTCTTGGTAGAATCATGCAGGACTCAAATTTTTGATGTTTTTCTACTCCTCTCATGAGCCCAAACAAGTTTCTAAAAGCATGAGTTTGCAACTACTTTACTTTTGGAGAAAATTCAAAACATTCATTATTCAATAGAGCCCAATAGCAAAAATCAGGTTTTGAATGAAGAATCACATTTCTTGGTAGAATCATGCAGGATTGAAATTTTTGATGGTTTTTTACTCCTCTCAACAGCCCAAACAAGTTTCTAAAAGGATGAGTTTGCAACTACTTTACTTTTGGAGAAAATTCAAAACATTCATTATTCAATAGGGCCCAAACTATCAAAAACCAGCGGTTTCAATGAACACACATTTCTTGGTAGAATCATGCAGGACTGAAATTTTTGATGTTTTTCTACTCCTCTCATGAGCCCAAACAAGTCTCTAAAAGCATGAGTTTGCAACTACTTTACTTTTGGAGAAAATTCAAAACATTCATTATTCAATAGAGCCCAATAGCAAAAATCAGGTTTTGAATGAAGAATCACATTTCTTGGTAGAATCATGCAGGATTGAAATTTTTGATGGTTTTTTACTCCTCTCAACAGCCCAAACAAGTTTCTAAAAGGATGAGTTTGCAACTACTTTACTTTTGGAGAAAATTCAAAACATTCATTATTCAATAGGGCCCAAACTATCAAAAACCAGCGGTTTCAATGAACACACATTTCTTGGAAGAATCATGCAGGACTGAAATTTTTGATGTTTTTCTACTCCTCTCATGAGCCCAAACAAGTTTCTAAAAGCATGAGTTTGCAACTACTTTACTTTTGGAGAAAATTCAAAACATTCATTATTCAATAGAGCCCAATAGCAAAAATCAGGTTTTGAATGAAGAATCACATTTCTTGGTAGAATCATGCAGGATTGAAATTTTTGATGGTTTTTTACTCCTCTCAACAGCCCAAACAAGTTTCTAAAAGGATGAGTTTGCAACTACTTTACTTTTGGAGAAAATTCAAAGCATTCATTATTCAATAGGGCCCAAACTATCAAAAACCAGCGGTTTCAATGAACACACATTTCTTGGTAGAATCATGCAGGACTGAAATTTTTGATGTTTTTCTACTCCTCTCATGAGCCCAAACAAGTCTCTAAAAGCATGAGTTTGCAACTACTTTACTTTTGGAGAAAATTCAAAACATTCATTATTCAATAGAGCCCAATAGCAAAAATCAGGTTTTGAATGAAGAATCACATTTCTTGGTAAAATCATGCAGGATTGAAATTTTTGATGGTTTTTTACTCCTCTCAACAGCCCAAACAAGTTTCTAAAAGGATGAGTTTGCAACTACTTTAATTTTGGAGAAAATTCAAAACATTCATTATTCAATAGGGCCCAAACTATCAAAAACCAGCGGTTTCAATGAACACACATTTCTTGGTAGAATCATGCAGGACTGAAATTTTTGATGTTTTTCTACTCCTCTCATGAGCCCAAACAAGTTTCTAAAAGCATGAGTTTGCAACTAGTTTACTTTTGGAGAACATTCAAAACATTCACTATTCAATAGAGCCCAATAGCAAAAATCAGGTTTTGAATGAAGAATCACATTTCTTGGTAAAATCATGCAGGATTGAAATTTTTGATGGTTTTTTACTCCTCTCAACAGCCCAAACAAGTTTCTAAAAGGATGAGTTTGCAACTACTTTACTTTTGGAGAAAATTCAAAACATTCATTATTCAATAGGGCCCAAACTATCAAAAACCAGCGGTTTGAATGAACACACATTTCTTGGTAGAATCATGCAGGACTGAAATTTTTGATGTTTTTCTACTCCTCTCATGAGCCCAAACAAGTCTCTAAAAGCATGAGTTTGCAACTACTTTACTTTTGGAGAAAATTCAAAACATTGACTTTTCAATAGAGCCCAATAGCAAAAATCAGGTTTTGAATGAAGAATCACATTTCTTGGTAGAATCATGCAGGATTGAAATTTTTGATGGTTTTTTACTCCTCTCAACAGCCCAAACAAGTTCTAAAAGGATGAGTTTGCAACTACTTTACTTTTGGAGAAAATTCAAAACATTCATTATTCAATAGGGCCCAAACTATCAAAAACCAGCGGTTTCAATGAACACACATTTCTTGGTAGAATCATGCAGGACTGAAATTTTTGATGTTTTTCTACTCCTCTCATGAGCCCAAACAAGTCTCTAAAAGCATGAGTTTGCAACTACTTTACTTTTGGAGAAAATTCAAAACATTCATTATTCAATAGAGCCCAATAGCAAAAATCAGGTTTTGAATGAAGAATCACATTTCTTGGTAGAATCATGCAGGATTGAAATTTTTGATGGTTTTTTACTCCTCTCAACAGCCCAAACAAGTTTCTAAAAGGATGAGTTTGCAACTACTTTACTTTTGGAGAAAATTCAAAACATTCATTATTCAATAGGGCCCAAACTATCAAAAACCAGCGGTTTCAATGAACACACATTTCTTGGAAGAATCATGCAGGACTGAAATTTTTGATGTTTTTCTACTCCTCTCATGAGCCCAAACAAGTCTCTAAAAGCATGAGTTTGCAACTACTTTACTTTTGGAGAAAATTCAAAACATTCATTATTCAATAGAGCCCAATAGCAAAAATCAGGTTTTGAATGAAGAATCACATTTCTTGGTAGAATCATGCAGGATTGAAATTTTTGATGGTTTTTTACTCCTCTCAACAGCCCAAACAAGTTTCTAAAAGGATGAGTTTGCAACTACTTTACTTTTGGAGAAAATTCAAAACATTCATTATTCAATAGGGCCCAAACTATCAAAAACCAGCGGTTTCAATGAACACACATTTCTTGGAAGAATCATGCAGGACTGAAATTTTTGATGTTTTTCTACTCCTCTCATGAGCCCAAACAAGTCTCTAAAAGCATGAGTTTGCAACTACTTTACTTTTGGAGAAAATTCAAAACATTCATTATTCAATAGAGCCCAATAGCAAAAATCAGGTTTTGAATGAAGAATCACATTTCTTGGTAGAATCATGCAGGATTGAAATTTTTGATGGTTTTTTACTCCTCTCAACAGCCCAAACAAGTTTCTAAAAGGATGAGTTTGCAACTACTTTACTTTTGGAGAAAATTCAAAACATTCATTATTCAATAGGGCCCAAACTATCAAAAACCAGCGGTTTCAATGAACACACATTTCTTGGTAGAATCATGCAGGACTGAAGTTTTTGATGTTTTTCTACTCCTCTCATGAGCCCAAACAAGTCTCTAAATGCATGAGTTTGCAACTACTTTACTTTTGGAGAAAATTCAAAACATTCATTATTCAATAGAGCCCAATAGCAAAAATCAGGTTTTGAATGAAGAATCACATTTCTTGGTAGAATCATGCAGGATTGAAATTTTTGATGGTTTTTTACTCCTCTCTACAGCCCAAACAAGTTTCTAAAAGGATGAGTTTGCAACTGCTTTACTTTTGGAGAAAATTCAAAACATTCATTATTCAATAGGGCCCAAACTATCAAAAACCAGCGGTTTGAATGAACACACATTTCTTGGTAGAATCATGCAGGACTCAAATTTTTGATGTTTTTCTACTCCTCTCATGAGCCCAAACAAGTTTCTAAAAGCATGAGTTTGCAACTACTTTACTTTTGGAGAAAATTCAAAACATTCATTATTCAATAGAGCCCAATAGCAAAAATCAGGTTTTGAATGAAGAATCACATTTCTTGGTAGAATCATGCAGGATTGAAATTTTTGATGGTTTTTTACTCCTTTCAACAGCCCAAACAAGTTTCTTAAAGGATGAGTTTGCAACTACTTTACTTTTGGAGAAAATTCAAAACATTCATTATTCAATAGGGCCCAAACTATCAAAAACCAGCGGTTTCAATGAACACACATTTCTTGGTAGAATCATGCAGGACTCAAATTTTTGATGTTTTTCTACTCCTCTCATGAGCCCAAACAAGTCTCTAAAAGCATGAGTTTGCAACTACTTTACTTTTGGAGAAAATTCAAAACATTCATTATTCAATAGAGCCCAATAGCAAAAATCAGGTTTTGAATGAAGAATCACATTTCTTGGTAGAATCATGCAGGATTGAAATTTTTGATGGTTTTTTACTCCTCTCAACAGCCCAAACAAGTTTCTAAAAGGATGAGTTTGCAACTACTTTACTTTTGGAGAAAATTCAAAACATTCATTATTCAATAGGGCCCAAACTATCAAAAACCAGCGGTTTCAATGAACACACATTTCTTGGAAGAATCATGCAGGACTGAAATTTTTGATGTTTTTCTACTCCTCTCATGAGCCCAAACAAGTCTCTAAAAGCATGAGTTTGCAACTACTTTACTTTTGGAGAAAATTCAAAACATTCATTATTCAATAGAGCCCAATAGCAAAAATCAGGTTTTGAATGAAGAATCACATTTCTTGGTAGAATCATGCAGGATTGAAATTTTTGATGGTTTTTTACTCCTCTCAACAGCCCAAACAAGTTTCTAAAAGGATGAGTTTGCAACTACTTTACTTTTGGAGAAAATTCAAAACATTCATTATTCAATAGGGCCCAAACTATCAAAAACCAGCGGTTTCAATGAACACACATTTCTTGGAAGAATCATGCAGGACTGAAATTTTTGATGTTTTTCTACTCCTCTCATGAGCCCAAACAAGTCTCTAAAAGCATGAGTTTGCAACTACTTTACTTTTGGAGAAAATTCAAAACATTCATTATTCAATAGAGCCCAATAGCAAAAATCAGGTTTTGAATGAAGAATCACATTTCTTGGTAGAATCATGCAGGATTGAAATTTTTGATGGTTTTTTACTCCTCTCAACAGCCCAAACAAGTTTCTAAAAGGATGAGTTTGCAACTACTTTACTTTTGGAGAAAATTCAAAACATTCATTATTCAATAGGGCCCAAACTATCAAAAACCAGCGGTTTCAATGAACACACATTTCTTGGTAGAATCATGCAGGACTGAAGTTTTTGATGTTTTTCTACTCCTCTCATGAGCCCAAACAAGTCTCTAAATGCATGAGTTTGCAACTACTTTACTTTTGGAGAAAATTCAAAACATTCATTATTCAATAGAGCCCAATAGCAAAAATCAGGTTTTGAATGAAGAATCACATTTCTTGGTAGAATCATGCAGGATTGAAATTTTTGATGGTTTTTTACTCCTCTCTACAGCCCAAACAAGTTTCTAAAAGGATGAGTTTGCAACTGCTTTACTTTTGGAGAAAATTCAAAACATTCATTATTCAATAGGGCCCAAACTATCAAAAACCAGCGGTTTGAATGAACACACATTTCTTGGTAGAATCATGCAGGACTCAAATTTTTGATGTTTTTCTACTCCTCTCATGAGCCCAAACAAGTTTCTAAAAGCATGAGTTTGCAACTACTTTACTTTTGGAGAAAATTCAAAACATTCATTATTCAATAGAGCCCAATAGCAAAAATCAGGTTTTGAATGAAGAATCACATTTCTTGGTAGAATCATGCAGGATTGAAATTTTTGATGGTTTTTTACTCCTTTCAACAGCCCAAACAAGTTTCTAAAAGGATGAGTTTGCAACTACTTTACTTTTGGAGAAAATTCAAAACATTCATTATTCAATAGGGCCCAAACTATCAAAAACCAGCGGTTTCAATGAACACACATTTCTTGGTAGAATCATGCAGGACTGAAATTTTTGATGTTTTTCTACTCCTCTCATGAGCCCAAACAAGTCTCTAAAAGCATGAGTTTGCAACTACTTTACTTTTGGAGAAAATTCAAAACATTCATTATTCAATAGAGCCCAATAGCAAAAATCAGGTTTTGAATGAAGAATCACATTTCTTGGTAGAATCATGCAGGATTGAAATTTTTGATGGTTTTTTACTCCTCTCAACAGCCCAAACAAGTTTCTAAAAGGATGAGTTTGCAACTACTTTACTTTTGGTGAAAATTCAAAACATTCATTATTCAATAGGGCCCAAACTATCAAAAACCAGCGGTTTCAATGAACACACATTTCTTGGAAGAATCATGCAGGACTGAAATTTTTGATGTTTTTCTACTCCTCTCATGAGCCCAAACAAGTCTCTAAAAGCATGAGTTTGCAACTACTTTACTTTTGGAGAAAATTCAAAACATTCATTATTCAATAGAGCCCAATAGCAAAAATCAGGTTTTGAATGAAGAATCACATTTCTTGGTAGAATCATGCAGGATTGAAATTTTTGATGGTTTTTTACTCCTCTCAACAGCCCAAACAAGTTTCTAAAAGGATGAGTTTGCAACTACTTTACTTTTGGAGAAAATTCAAAACATTCATTATTCAATAGGGCCCAAACTATCAAAAACCAGCGGTTTCAATGAACACACATTTCTTGGTAGAATCATGCAGGACTGAAGTTTTTGATGTTTTTCTACTCCTCTCATGAGCCCAAACAAGTCTCTAAATGCATGAGTTTGCAACTACTTTACTTTTGGAGAAAATTCAAAACATTCATTATTCAATAGAGCCCAATAGCAAAAATCAGGTTTTGAATGAAGAATCACATTTCTTGGTAGAATCATGCAGGATTGAAATTTTTGATGGTTTTTTACTCCTCTCTACAGCCCAAACAAGTTTCTAAAAGGATGAGTTTGCAACTGCTTTACTTTTGGAGAAAATTCAAAACATTCATTATTCAATAGGGCCCAAACTATCAAAAACCAGCGGTTTGAATGAACACACATTTCTTGGTAGAATCATGCAGGACTCAAATTTTTGATGTTTTTCTACTCCTCTCATGAGCCCAAACAAGTTTCTAAAAGCATGAGTTTGCAACTACTTTACTTTTGGAGAAAATTCAAAACATTCATTATTCAATAGAGCCCAATAGCAAAAATCAGGTTTTGAATGAAGAATCACATTTCTTGGTAGAATCATGCAGGATTGAAATTTTTGATGGTTTTTTACTCCTTTCAACAGCCCAAACAAGTTTCTAAAAGGATGAGTTTGCAACTACTTTACTTTTGGAGAAAATTCAAAACATTCATTATTCAATAGGGCCCAAACTATCAAAAACCAGCGGTTTCAATGAACACACATTTCTTGGTAGAATCATGCAGGACTGAAATTTTTGATGTTTTTCTACTCCTCTCATGAGCCCAAACAAGTCTCTAAAAGCATGAGTTTGCAACTACTTTACTTTTGGAGAAAATTCAAAACATTCATTATTCAATAGAGCCCAATAGCAAAAATCAGGTTTTGAATGAAGAATCACATTTCTTGGTAGAATCATGCAGGATTGAAATTTTTGATGGTTTTTTACTCCTCTCAACAGCCCAAACAAGTTTCTAAAAGGATGAGTTTGCAACTACTTTACTTTTGGAGAAAATTCAAAACATTCATTATTCAATAGGGCCCAAACTATCAAAAACCAGCGGTTTCAATGAACACACATTTCTTGGAAGAATCATGCAGGACTGAAATTTTTGATGTTTTTCTACTCCTCTCATGAGCCCAAACAAGTCTCTAAAAGCATGAGTTTGCAACTACTTTACTTTTGGAGAAAATTCAAAACATTCATTATTCAATAGAGCCCAATAGCAAAAATCAGGTTTTGAATGAAGAATCACATTTCTTGGTAGAATCATGCAGGATTGAAATTTTTGATGGTTTTTTACTCCTCTCAACAGCCCAAACAAGTTTCTAAAAGGATGAGTTTGCAACTACTTTACTTTTGGAGAAAATTCAAAACATTCATTATTCAATAGGGCCCAAACTATCAAAAACCAGCGGTTTCAATGAACACACATTTCTTGGAAGAATCATGCAGGACTGAAATTTTTGATGTTTTTCTACTCCTCTCATGAGCCCAAACAAGTCTCTAAAAGCATGAGTTTGCAACTACTTTACTTTTGGAGAAAATTCAAAACATTCATTATTCAATAGAGCCCAATAGCAAAAATCAGGTTTTGAATGAAGAATCACATTTCTTGGTAGAATCATGCAGGATTGAAATTTTTGATGGTTTTTTACTCCTCTCAACAGCCCAAACAAGTTTCTAAAAGGATGAGTTTGCAACTACTTTACTTTTGGAGAAAATTCAAAACATTCATTATTCAATAGGGCCCAAACTATCAAAAACCAGCGGTTTCAATGAACACACATTTCTTGGTAGAATCATGCAGGACTGAAGTTTTTGATGTTTTTCTACTCCTCTCATGAGCCCAAACAAGTCTCTAAATGCATGAGTTTGCAACTACTTTACTTTTGGAGAAAATTCAAAACATTCATTATTCAATAGAGCCCAATAGCAAAAATCAGGTTTTGATTGAAGAATCACATTTCTTGGTAGAATCATGCAGGATTGAAATTTTTGATGGTTTTTTACTCCTCTCTACAGCCCAAACAAGTTTCTAAAAGGATGAGTTTGCAACTGCTTTACTTTTGGAGAAAATTCAAAACATTCATTATTCAATAGGGCCCAAACTATCAAAAACCAGCGGTTTGAATGAACACACATTTCTTGGTAGAATCATGCAGGACTCAAATTTTTATGTTTTTCTACTCCTCTCATGAGCCCAAACAAGTTTCTAAAAGCATGAGTTTGCAACTACTTTACTTTTGGAGAAAATTCAAAACATTCATTATTCAATAGAGCCCAATAGCAAAAATCAGGTTTTGAATGAAGAATCACATTTCTTGGTAGAATCATGCAGGATTGAAATTTTTGATGGTTTTTTACTCCTTTCAACAGCCCAAACAAGTTTCTAAAAGGATGAGTTTGCAACTACTTTACTTTTGGAGAAAATTCAAAACATTCATTATTCAATAGGGCCCAAACTATCAAAAACCAGCGGTTTCAATGAACACACATTTCTTGGTAGAATCATGCAGGACTGAAATTTTTGATGTTTTTCTACTCCTCTCATGAGCCCAAACAAGTCTCTAAAAGCATGAGTTTGCAACTACTTTACTTTTGGAGAAAATTCAAAACATTCATTATTCAATAGAGCCCAATAGCAAAAATCAGGTTTTGAATGAAGAATCACATTTCTTGGTAGAATCATGCAGGATTGAAATTTTTGATGGTTTTTTACTCCTCTCAACAGCCCAAACAAGTTTCTAAAAGGATGAGTTTGCAACTACTTTACTTTTGGAGAAAATTCAAAACATTCATTATTCAATAGGGCCCAAACTATCAAAAACCAGCGGTTTCAATGAACACACATTTCTTGGAAGAATCATGCAGGACTGAAATTTTTGATGTTTTTCTACTCCTCTCATGAGCCCAAACAAGTCTCTAAAAGCATGAGTTTGCAACTACTTTACTTTTGGAGAAAATTCAAAACATTCATTATTCAATAGAGCCCAATAGCAAAAATCAGGTTTTGAATGAAGAATCACATTTCTTGGTAGAATCATGCAGGATTGAAATTTTTGATGGTTTTTTACTCCTCTCAACAGCCCAAACAAGTTTCTAAAAGGATGAGTTTGCAACTACTTTACTTTTGGAGAAAATTCAAAACATTCATTATTCAATAGGGCCCAAACTATCAAAAACCAGCGGTTTCAATGAACACACATTTCTTGGTAGAATCATGCAGGACTGAAATTTTTGATGTTTTTCTACTCCTCTCATGAGCCCAAACAAGTCTCTAAAAGCATGAGTTTGCAACTACTTTACTTTTGGAGAAAATTCAAAACATTCATTATTCAATAGAGCCCAATAGCAAAAATCAGGTTTTGAATGAAGAATCACATTTCTTGGTAGAATCATGCAGGATTGAAATTTTTGATGGTTTTTTACTCCTCTCAACAGCCCAAACAAGTTTCTAAAAGGATGAGTTTGCAACTACTTTACTTTTGGAGAAAATTCAAAACATTCATTATTCAATAGGGCCCAAACTATCAAAAACCAGCGGTTTCAATGAACACACATTTCTTGGTAGAATCATGCAGGACTGAAGTTTTTGATGTTTTTCTACTCCTCTCATGAGCCCAAACAAGTCTCTAAAAGCATGAGTTTGCAACTACTTTACTTTTGGAGAAAATTCAAAACATTCATTATTCAATAGAGCCCAATAGCAAAAATCAGGTTTTGAATGAAGAATCACATTTCTTGGTAGAATCATGCAGGATTGAAATTTTTGATGGTTTTTACTCCTCTCTACAGCCCAAACAAGTTTCTAAAAGGATGAGTTTGCAACTGCTTTACTTTTGGAGAAAATTCAAAACATTCATTATTCAATAGGGCCCAAACTATCAAAAACCAGCGGTTTGAATGAACACACATTTCTTGGTAGAATCATGCAGGACTCAAATTTTTGATGTTTTTCTACTCCTCTCATGAGCCCAAACAAGTTTCTAAAAGCATGAGTTTGCAACTACTTTACTTTTGGAGAAAATTGAAAACATTCATTATTCAATAGAGCCCAATAGCAAAAATCAGGTTTTGAATGAAGAATCACATTTCTTGGTAGAATCATGCAGGATTGAAATTTTTGATGGTTTTTTACTCCTCTCAACAGCCCAAACAAGTTTCTAAAAGGATGAGTTTGCAACTACTTTACTTTTGGAGAAAATTCAAAACATTCATTATTCAATAGGGCCCAAACTATCAAAAACCAGCGGTTTCAATGAACACACATTTCTTGGAAGAATCATGCAGGACTGAAATTTTTGATGTTTTTCTACTCCTCTCATGAGCCCAAACAAGTTTCTAAAAGCATGAGTTTGCAACTACTTTACTTTTGGAGAAAATTCAAAACATTCATTATTCAATAGAGCCCAATAGCAAAAATCAGGTTTTGAATGAAGAATCACATTTCTTGGTAGAATCATGCAGGATTGAAATTTTTGATGGTTTTTTACTCCTCTCAACAGCCCAAACAAGTTTCTAAAAGGATGAGTTTGCAACTACTTTACTTTTGGAGAAAATTCAAAGCATTCATTATTCAATAGGGCCCAAACTATCAAAAACCAGCGGTTTCAATGAACACACATTTCTTGGTAGAATCATGCAGGACTGAAATTTTTGATGTTTTTCTACTCCTCTCATGAGCCCAAACAAGTCTCTAAAAGCATGAGTTTGCAACTACTTTACTTTTGGAGAAAATTCAAAACATTCATTATTCAATAGAGCCCAATAGCAAAAATCAGGTTTTGAATGAAGAATCACATTTCTTGGTAAAATCATGCAGGATTGAAATTTTTGATGGTTTTTTACTCCTCTCAACAGCCCAAACAAGTTTCTAAAAGGATGAGTTTGCAACTACTTTAATTTTGGAGAAAATTCAAAACATTCATTATTCAATAGGGCCCAAACTATCAAAAACCAGCGGTTTCAATGAACACACATTTCTTGGTAGAATCATGCAGGACTGAAATTTTTGATGTTTTTCTACTCCTCTCATGAGCCCAAACAAGTTTCTAAAAGCATGAGTTTGCAACTAGTTTACTTTTGGAGAACATTCAAAACATTCACTATTCAATAGAGCCCAATAGCAAAAATCAGGTTTTGAATGAAGAATCACATTTCTTGGTAAAATCATGCAGGATTGAAATTTTTGATGGTTTTTTACTCCTCTCAACAGCCCAAACAAGTTTCTAAAAGGATGAGTTTGCAACTACTTTACTTTTGGAGAAAATTCAAAACATTCATTATTCAATAGGGCCCAAACTATCAAAAACCAGCGGTTTGAATGAACACACATTTCTTGGTAGAATCATGCAGGACTGAAATTTTTGATGTTTTTCTACTCCTCTCATGAGCCCAAACAAGTCTCTAAAAGCATGAGTTTGCAACTACTTTACTTTTGGAGAAAATTCAAAACATTGACTTTTCAATAGAGCCCAATAGCAAAAATCAGGTTTTGAATGAAGAATCACATTTCTTGGTAGAATCATGCAGGATTGAAATTTTTGATGGTTTTTTACTCCTCTCAACAGCCCAAACAAGTTTCTAAAAGGATGAGTTTGCAACTACTTTACTTTTGGAGAAAATTCAAAACATTCATTATTCAATAGGGCCCAAACTATCAAAAACCAGCGGTTTCAATGAACACACATTTCTTGGTAGAATCATGCAGGACTGAAATTTTTGATGTTTTTCTACTCCTCTCATGAGCCCAAACAAGTCTCTAAAAGCATGAGTTTGCAACTACTTTACTTTTGGAGAAAATTCAAAACATTCATTATTCAATAGAGCCCAATAGCAAAAATCAGGTTTTGAATGAAGAATCACATTTCTTGGTAGAATCATGCAGGATTGAAATTTTTGATGGTTTTTTACTCCTCTCAACAGCCCAAACAAGTTTCTAAAAGGATGAGTTTGCAACTACTTTACTTTTGGAGAAAATTCAAAACATTCATTATTCAATAGGGCCCAAACTATCAAAAACCAGCGGTTTCAATGAACACACATTTCTTGGAAGAATCATGCAGGACTGAAATTTTTGATGTTTTTCTACTCCTCTCATGAGCCCAAACAAGTCTCTAAAAGCATGAGTTTGCAACTACTTTACTTTTGGAGAAAATTCAAAACATTCATTATTCAATAGAGCCCAATAGCAAAAATCAGGTTTTGAATGAAGAATCACATTTCTTGGTAGAATCATGCAGGATTGAAATTTTTGATGGTTTTTTACTCCTCTCAACAGCCCAAACAAGTTTCTAAAAGGATGAGTTTGCAACTACTTTACTTTTGGAGAAAATTCAAAACATTCATTATTCAATAGGGCCCAAACTATCAAAAACCAGCGGTTTCAATGAACACACATTTCTTGGTAGAATCATGCAGGACTGAAGTTTTTGATGTTTTTCTACTCCTCTCATGAGCCCAAACAAGTCTCTAAAAGCATGAGTTTGCAACTACTTTACTTTTGGAGAAAATTCAAAACATTCATTATTCAATAGAGCCCAATAGCAAAAATCAGGTTTTGAATGAAGAATCACATTTCTTGGTAGAATCATGCAGGATTGAAATTTTTGATGGTTTTTTACTCCTCTCTACAGCCCAAACAAGTTTCTAAAAGGATGAGTTTGCAACTGCTTTACTTTTGGAGAAAATTCAAAACATTCATTATTCAATAGGGCCCAAACTATCAAAAACCAGCGGTTTGAATGAACACACATTTCTTGGTAGAATCATGCAGGACTCAAATTTTTGATGTTTTTCTACTCCTCTCATGAGCCCAAACAAGTTTCTAAAAGCATGAGTTTGCAACTACTTTACTTTTGGAGAAAATTCAAAACATTCATTATTCAATAGAGCCCAATAGCAAAAATCAGGTTTTGAATGAAGAATCACATTTCTTGGTAGAATCATGCAGGATTGAAATTTTTGATGGTTTTTTACTCCTCTCAACAGCCCAAACAAGTTTCTAAAAGGATGAGTTTGCAACTACTTTACTTTTGGAGAAAATTCAAAACATTCATTATTCAATAGGGCCCAAACTATCAAAAACCAGCGGTTTCAATGAACACACATTTCTTGGTAGAATCATGCAGGACTGAAATTTTTGATGTTTTTCTACTCCTCTCATGAGCCCAAACAAGTCTCTAAAAGCATGAGTTTGCAACTACTTTACTTTTGGAGAAAATTCAAAACATTCATTATTCAATAGAGCCCAATAGCAAAAATCAGGTTTTGAATGAAGAATCACATTTCTTGGTAGAATCATGCAGGATTGAAATTTTTGATGGTTTTTTACTCCTCTCAACAGCCCAAACAAGTTTCTAAAAGGATGAGTTTGCAACTACTTTACTTTTGGAGAAAATTCAAAACATTCATTATTCAATAGGGCCCAAACTATCAAAAACCAGCGGTTTCAATGAACATACATTTCTTGGAAGAATCATGCAGGACTGAAATTTTTGATGTTTTTCTACTCCTCTCATGAGCCCAAACAAGTCTCTAAAAGCATGAGTTTGCAACTACTTTACTTTTGGAGAAAATTCAAAACATTCATTATTCAATAGAGCCCAATAGCAAAAATCAGGTTTTGAATGAAGAATCACATTTCTTGGTAGAATCATGCAGGATTGAAATTTTTGATGGTTTTTTACTCCTCTCAACAGCCCAAACAAGTTTCTAAAAGGATGAGTTTGCAACTACTTTACTTTTGGAGAAAATTCAAAACATTCATTATTCAATAGGGCCCAAACTATCAAAAACCAGCGGTTTCAATGAACACACATTTCTTGGAAGAATCATGCAGGACTGAAATTTTTGATGTTTTTCTACTCCTCTCATGAGCCCAAACAAGTCTCTAAAAGCATGAGTTTGCAACTACTTTACTTTTGGAGAAAATTCAAAACATTCATTATTCAATAGAGCCCAATAGCAAAAATCAGGTTTTGAATGAAGAATCACATTTCTTGGTAGAATCATGCAGGATTGAAATTTTTGATGGTTTTTACTCCTCTCAACAGCCCAAACAAGTTTCTAAAAGGATGAGTTTGCAACTACTTTACTTTTGGAGAAAATTCAAAACATTCATTATTCAATAGGGCCCAAACTATCAAAAACCAGCGGTTTCAATGAACACACATTTCTTGGTAGAATCATGCAGGACTGAAATTTTTGATGTTTTTCTACTCCTCTCATGAGCCCAAACAAGTCTCTAAAAGCATGAGTTTGCAACTACTTTACTTTTGGAGAAAATTCAAAACATTCATTATTCAATAGAGCCCAATAGCAAAAATCAGGTTTTGAATGAAGAATCACATTTCTTGGTAGAATCATGCAGGATTGAAATTTTTGATGGTTTTTTACTCCTCTCAACAGCCCAAACAAGTTTCTAAAAGGATGAGTTTGCAACTACTTTACTTTTGGAGAAAATTCAAAACATTCATTATTCAATAGTGCCCAAACTATCAAAAACCAGCGGTTTCAATGAACACACATTTCTTGGTAGAATCATGCAGGACTGAAATTTTTGATGTTTTTCTACTCCTCTCATGAGCCCAAACAAGTCTCTAAAAGCATGAGTTTGCAACTACTTTACTTTTGGAGAAAATTCAAAACATTCATTATTCAATAGAGCCCAATAGCAAAAATCAGGTTTTGAATGAAGAATCACATTTCTTGGTAAAATCATGCAGGATTGAAATTTTTGATGGTTTTTTACTCCTCTCAACAGCCCAAACAAGTTTCTAAAAGGATGAGTTTGCAACTACTTTACTTTTGGAGAAAATTCAAAACATTCATTATTCAATAGGGCCCAAACTATCAAAAACCAGCGGTTTCAATGAACACACATTTCTTGGTAGAATCATGCAGGACTGAAATTTTTGATGTTTTTCTACTCCTCTCATGAGCCCAAACAAGTCTCTAAAAGCATGAGTTTGCAACTACTTTACTTTTGGAGAAAATTCAAAACATTCATTATTCAATAGAGCCCAATAGCAAAAATCAGGTTTTGAATGAAGAATCACATTTCTTGGTAGAATCATGCAGGATTGAAATTTTTGATGGTTTTTTACTCCTCTCTACAGCCCAAACAAGTTTCTAAAAGGATGAGTTTGCAACTGCTTTACTTTTGGAGAAAATTCAAAACATTCATTATTCAATAGGGCCCAAACTATCAAAAACCAGCGGTTTGAATGAACACACATTTCTTGGTAGAATCATGCAGGACTCAAATTTTTGATGTTTTTCTACTCCTCTCATGAGCCCAAACAAGTTTCTAAAAGCATGAGTTTGCAACTACTTTACTTTTGGAGAAAATTCAAAACATTCATTATTCAATAGAGCCCAATAGCAAAAAATCAGGTTTTGAATAAAGAATCACATTTCTTGGTAGAATCATGCAGGATTGAAATTTTTGATGGTTTTTTACTCCTCTCAACAGCCCAAACAAGTTTCTAAAAGGATGAGTTTGCAACTACTTTACTTTTGGAGAAAATTCAAAACATTCATTATTCAATAGGGCCCAAACTATCAAAAACCAGCGGTTTCAATGAACACACATTTCTTGGTAGAATCATGCAGGACTGAAATTTTTGATGTTTTTCTATTCCTCTCATGAGCCCAAACAAGTCTCTAAAAGCATGAGTTTGCAACTACTTTACTTTTGGAGAAAATTCAAAACATTCATTATTCAATAGAGCCCAATAGCAAAAATCAGGTTTTGAATGAAGAATCACATTTCTTGGTAGAATCATGCAGGATTGAAATTTTTGATGGTTTTTTACTCCTCTCAACAGCCCAAACAAGTTTCTAAAAGGATGAGTTTGCAACTACTTTACTTTTGGAGAAAATTCAAAACATTCATTATTCAATAGGGCCCAAACTATCAAAAACCAGCGGTTTCAATGAACACACATTTCTTGGAAGAATCATGCAGGACTGAAATTTTTGATGTTTTTCTACTCCTCTCATGAGCCCAAACAAGTTTCTAAAAGCATGAGTTTGCAACTACTTTACTTTTGGAGAAAATTCAAAACATTCATTATTCAATAGAGCCCAATAGCAAAAATCAGGTTTTGAATGAAGAATCACATTTCTTGGTAGAATCATGCAGGATTGAAATTTTTGATGGTTTTTTACTCCTCTCTACAGCCCAAACAAGTTTCTAAAAGGATGAGCTTGCAACTGCTTTACTTTTGGAGAAAATTCAAAACATTCATTATTCAATAGGGCCCAAACTATCAAAAACCAGCGGTTTGAATGAACACACATTTCTTGGTAGAATCATGCAGGACTCAAATTTTTGATGTTTTTCTACTCCTCTCATGAGCCCAAACAAGTTTCTAAAAGCATGAGTTTGCAACTACTTTACTTTTGGAGAAAATTCAAAACATTCATTATTCAATAGAGCCCAATAGCAAAAATCAGGTTTTGAATGAAGAATCACATTTCTTGGTAGAATCATGCAGGATTGAAATTTTTGATGGTTTTTTACTCCTCTCAACAGCCCAAACAAGTTTCTAAAAGGATGAGTTTGCAACTACTTTACTTTTGGAGAAAATTCAAAACATTCATTATTCAATAGGGCCCAAACTATCAAAAACCAGCGGTTTCAATGAACACACATTTCTTGGTAGAATCATGCAGGACTGAAATTTTTGATGTTTTTCTACTCCTCTCATGAGCCCAAACAAGTCTCTAAAAGCATGAGTTTGCAACTACTTTACTTTTGGAGAAAATTCAAAACATTCATTATTCAATAGAGCCCAATAGCAAAAATCAGGTTTTGAATGAAGAATCACATTTCTTGGTAGAATCATGCAGGATTGAAATTTTTGATGGTTTTTTACTCCTCTCAACAGCCCAAACAAGTTTCTAAAAGGATGAGTTTGCAACTACTTTACTTTTGGAGAAAATTCAAAACATTCATTATTCAATAGGGCCCAAACTATCAAAAACCAGCGGTTTCAATGAACACACATTTCTTGGAAGAATCATGCAGGACTGAAATTTTTGATGTTTTTCTACTCCTCTCATGAGCCCAAACAAGTCTCTAAAAGCATGAGTTTGCAACTACTTTACTTTTGGAGAAAATTCAAAACATTCATTATTCAATAGAGCCCAATAGCAAAAATCAGGTTTTGAATGAAGAATCACATTTCTTGGTAGAATCATGCAGGATTGAAATTTTTGATGGTTTTTTACTCCTCTCAACAGCCCAAACAAGTTTCTAAAAGGATGAGTTTGCAACTACTTTACTTTTGGAGAAAATTCAAAACATTCATTATTCAATAGGGCCCAAACTATCAAAAACCAGCGGTTTCAATGAACACACATTTCTTGGTAGAATCATGCAGGACTGAAATTTTTGATGTTTTTCTACTCCTCTCATGAGCCCAAACAAGTCTCTAAAAGCATGAGTTTGCAACTACTTTACTTTTGGAGAAAATTCAAAACATTCATTATTCAATAGAGCCCAATAGCAAAAATCAGGTTTTGAATGAAGAATCACATTTCTTGGTAGAATCATGCAGGATTGAAATTTTTGATGGTTTTTTACTCCTCTCAACAGCCCAAACAAGTTTCTAAAAGGATGAGTTTGCAACTACTTTACTTTTGGAGAAAATTCAAAACATTCATTATTCAATAGGGCCCAAACTATCAAAAACCAGCGGTTTCAATGAACACACATTTCTTGGTAGAATCATGCAGGACTGAAGTTTTTGATGTTTTTCTACTCCTCTCATGAGCCCAAACAAGTCTCTAAAAGCATGAGTTTGCAACTACTTTACTTTTGGAGAAAATTCAAAACATTCATTATTCAATAGAGCCCAATAGCAAAAATCAGGTTTTGAATGAAGAATCACATTTCTTGGTAGAATCATGCAGGATTGAAATTTTTGATGGTTTTTTACTCCTCTCTACAGCCCAAACAAGTTTCTAAAAGGATGAGTTTGCAACTGCTTTACTTTTGGAGAAAATTCAAAACATTCATTATTCAATAGGGCCCAAACTATCAAAAACCAGCGGTTTGAATGAACACACATTTCTTGGTAGAATCATGCAGGACTCAAATTTTTGATGTTTTTCTACTCCTCTCATGAGCCCAAACAAGTTTCTAAAAGCATGAGTTTGCAACTACTTTACTTTTGGAGAAAATTCAAAACATTCATTATTCAATAGAGCCCAATAGCAAAAATCAGGTTTTGAATGAAGAATCACATTTCTTGGTAGAATCATGCAGGATTGAAATTTTTGATGGTTTTTTACTCCTCTCAACAGCCCAAACAAGTTTCTAAAAGGATGAGTTTGCAACTACTTTACTTTTGGAGAAAATTCAAAACATTCATTATTCAATAGGGCCCAAACTATCAAAAACCAGCGGTTTCAATGAACACACATTTCTTGGTAGAATCATGCAGGACTGAAATTTTTGATGTTTTTCTACTCCTCTCATGAGCCCAAACAAGTCTCTAAAAGCATGAGTTTGCAACTACTTTACTTTTGGAGAAAATTCAAAACATTCATTATTCAATAGAGCCCAATAGCAAAAATCAGGTTTTGAATGAAGAATCACATTTCTTGGTAGAATCATGCAGGATTGAAATTTTTGATGGTTTTTTACTCCTCTCAACAGCCCAAACAAGTTTCTAAAAGGATGAGTTTGCAACTACTTTACTTTTGGAGAAAATTCAAAACATTCATTATTCAATAGGGCCCAAACTATCAAAAAACAGCGGTTTCAATGAACACACATTTCTTGGAAGAATCATGCAGGACTGAAATTTTTGATGTTTTTCTACTCCTCTCATGAGCCCAAACAAGTTTCTAAAAGCATGAGTTTGCAACTACTTTACTTTTGGAGAAAATTCAAAACATTCATTATTCAATAGAGCCCAATAGCAAAAATCAGGTTTTGAATGAAGAATCACATTTCTTGGTAGAATCATGCAGGATTGAAATTTTTGATGGTTTTTTACTCCTCTCAACAGCCCAAACAAGTTTCTAAAAGGATGAGTTTGCAACTACTTTACTTTTGGAGAAAATTCAAAGCATTCATTATTCAATAGGGCCCAAACTATCAAAAACCAGCGGTTTCAATGAACACACATTTCTTGGTAGAATCATGCAGGACTGAAATTTTTGATGTTTTTCTACTCCTCTCATGAGCCCAAACAAGTCTCTAAAAGCATGAGTTTGCAACTACTTTACTTTTGGAGAAAATTCAAAACATTCATTATTCAATAGAGCCCAATAGCAAAAATCAGGTTTTGAATGAAGAATCACATTTCTTGGTAAAATCATGCAGGATTGAAATTTTTGATGGTTTTTTACTCCTCTCAACAGCCCAAACAAGTTTCTAAAAGGATGAGTTTGCAACTACTTTACTTTTGGAGAAAATTCAAAACATTCATTATTCAATAGGGCCCAAACTATCAAAAACCAGCGGTTTCAATGAACACACATTTCTTGGTAGAATCATGCAGGACTGAAATTTTTGATGTTTTTCTACTCCTCTCATGAGCCCAAACAAGTCTCTAAAAGCATGAGTTTGCAACTACTTTACTTTTGGAGAAAATTCAAAACATTCATTATTCAATAGAGCCCAATAGCAAAAATCAGGTTTTGAATGAAGAATCACATTTCTTGGTAGAATCATGCAGGATTGAAATTTTTGATGGTTTTTTACTCCTCTCAACAGCCCAAACAAGTTTCTAAAAGGATGAGTTTGCAACTACTTTACTTTTGGAGAAAATTCAAAACATTCATTATTCAATAGTGCCCAAACTATCAAAAACCAGCGGTTTCAATGAACACACATTTCTTGGTAGAATCATGCAGGACTGAAATTTTTGATGTTTTTCTACTCCTCTCATGAGCCCAAACAAGTCTCTAAAAGCATGAGTTTGCAACTACTTTACTTTTGGAGAAAATTCAAAACATTCATTATTCAATAGAGCCCAATAGCAAAAATCAGGTTTTGAATGAAGAATCACATTTCTTGGTAAAATCATGCAGGATTGAAATTTTTGATGGTTTTTTACTCCTCTCAACAGCCCAAACAAGTTTCTAAAAGGATGAGTTTGCAACTACTTTACTTTTGGAGAAAATTCAAAACATTCATTATTCAATAGGGCCCAAACTATCAAAAACCAGCGGTTTCAATGAACACACATTTCTTGGTAGAATCATGCAGGACTGAAATTTTTGATGTTTTTCTACTCCTCTCATGAGCCCAAACAAGTTTCTAAAAGCATGAGTTTGCAACTACTTTACTTTTGGAGAAAATTCAAAACATTCATTATTCAATAGAGCCCAATAGCAAAAAATCAGGTTTTGAATAAAGAATCACATTTCTTGGTAGAATCATGCAGGATTGAAATTTTTGATGGTTTTTTACTCCTCTCAACAGCCCAAACAAGTTTCTAAAAGGATGAGTTTGCAACTACTTTACTTTTGGAGAAAATTCAAAACATTCATTATTCAATAGGTCCCAAACTATCAAAAACCAGCGGTTTCAATGAACACACATTTCTTGGTAGAATCATGCAGGACTGAAATTTTTGATGTTTTTCTATTCCTCTCATGAGCCCAAACAAGTCTCTAAAAGCATGAGTTTGCAACTACTTTACTTTTGGAGAAAATTCAAAACATTCATTATTCAATAGAGCCCAATAGCAAAAATCAGGTTTTGAATGAAGAATCACATTTCTTGGTAGAATCATGCAGGATTGAAATTTTTGATGGTTTTTTACTCCTCTCAACAGCCCAAACAAGTTTCTGAAAGGATGAGTTTGCAACTACTTTACTTTTGGAGAAAATTCAAAACATTCATTATTCAATAGGGCCCAAACTATCAAAAACCAGCGGTTTCAATGAACACACATTTCTTGGAAGAATCATGCAGGACTGAAATTTTTGATGTTTTTCTACTCCTCTCATGAGCCCAAACAAGTTTCTAAAAGCATGAGTTTGCAACTACTTTACTTTTGGAGAAAATTCAAAACATTCATTATTCAATAGAGCCCAATAGCAAAAATCAGGTTTTGAATGAAGAATCACATTTCTTGGTAGAATCATGCAGGATTGAAATTTTTGATGGTTTTTTACTCCTCTCAACAGCCCAAACAAGTTTCTAAAAGGATGAGTTTGCAACTACTTTACTTTTGGAGAAAATTCAAAACATTCATTATTCAATAGGGCCCAAACTATCAAAAACCAGTGGTTTCAATGAACACACATTTCTTAGTAGAATCATGCAGGACTGAAATTTTTGATGTTTTTCTACTCCTCTCATGAGCCCAAACAAGTCTCTAAAAGGATGAGTTTGCAACTGCTTTACTTTTGGAGAAAATTCAAAACATTCATTATTCAATAGGGCCCAAAATATCAAAAACCAGGGGTTTGAATGAACACACATTTCTTGGTAGAATCGTGCAGGACTGAAATTTTTGATGTTTTTCTACTCCTCTCATGAGCCCAAACAAGTCTCTAAAAGGATGAGTTTGCAACTACTTTACTTTTGGAGAAAATTCAAAACATTCATTATTCAATAGAGCCCAATAGCAAAAACCAGCGTTTTGAATGAAGAATCACATTTCTTGGTAGAATCATGCAGGATTGAAATTTTTGATGGTTTTTTACTCCTCTCAACAGCCCAAACAAGTTTCTAAAAGGATGAGTTTGCAACTACTTTACTTTTGGAGAAAATTCAAAACATTCATTATTCAATAGAGCCCAATAGCAAAAATCAGGTTTTAAATGAAGAATCACATTTCTTGGTAGAATCATGCAGGATTGAAATTTTTGATGGTTTTTTACTCCTCTCAACAGCCCAAACAAGTTTCTAAAAGAATGAGTTTGCAACTGCTTTACTTTTGGAGAAAATTCAAAACATTCATTATTCAATAGGGCCCAAACTATCAAAAACCAGCGGTTTGAATGAACACACATTTCTTGGTAGAATCATGCAGGACTCAAATTTTTGATGTTTTTCTACTCCTCTCATGAGCCCAAACAAGTTTCTAAAAGCATGAGTTTGCAACTACTTTACTTTTGGAGAAAATTCAAAACATTCATTATTCAATAGAGCCCAATAGCAAAAATCAGGTTTTGAATGAAGAATCACATTTCTTGGTAGAATCATGCAGGATTGAAATTTTTGATGGTTTTTTACTCCTCTCAACAGCCCAAACAAGTTTCTAAAAGGATGAGTTTGCAACTACTTTACTTTTGGAGAAAATTCAAAACATTCATTATTCAATAGGGCCCAAACTATCAAAAAACAGCGGTTTCAATGAACACACATTTCTTGGTAGAATCATGCAGGACTGAAATTTTTGATGTTTTTCTACTCCTCTCATGAGCCCAAACAAGTCTCTAAAAGCATGAGTTTGCAACTACTTTACTTTTGGAGAAAATTCAAAACATTCATTATTCAATAGAGCCCAATAGCAAAAATCAGGTTTTGAATGAAGAATCATATTTCTTGGTAGAATCATGCAGGATTGAAATTTTTGATGGTTTTTTACTCCTCTCAACAGCCCAAACAAGTTTCTAAAAGGATGAGTTTGCAACTACTTTACTTTTGGAGAAAATTCAAAACATTCATTATTCAATAGGGCCCAAACTATCAAAAACCAGCGGTTTCAATGAACACACATTTCTTGGTAGAATCATGCAGGACTGAAATTTTTGATGTTTTTCTATTCCTCTCATGAGCCCAAACAAGTCTCTAAAAGCATGAGTTTGCAACTACTTTACTTTTGGAGAAAATTCAAAACATTCATTATTCAATAGAGCCCAATAGCAAAAATCAGGTTTTGAATGAAGAATCACATTTCTTGGTAGAATCATGCAGGATTGAAATTTTTGATGGTTTTTTACTCCTCTCAACAGCCCAAACAAGTTTCTAAAAGGATGAGTTTGCAACTACTTTACTTTTGGAGAAAATTCAAAACATTCATTATTCAATAGGGCCCAAACTATCAAAAACCAGCGGTTTCAATGAACACACATTTCTTGGTAGAATCATGCAGGACTGAAATTTTTGATGTTTTTCTACTCCTCTCATGAGCCCAAACAAGTCTCTAAAAGCATGAGTTTGCAACTACTTTACTTTTGGAGAAAATTCAAAACATTCACTTTTCAATAGAGCCCAATAGCAAAAATCAGGTTTTGAATGAAGAATCACATTTCTTGGTAGAATCATGCAGGATTGAAATTTTTGATGGTTTTTTACTCCTCTCAACAGCCCAAACAAGTTTCTAAAAGGATGAGTTTGCAACTACTTTACTTTTGGAGAAAATTCAAAACATTCATTATTCAATAGGGCCCAAACTATCAAAAACCAGCGGTTTGAATGAACACACATTTCTTGGTAGAATCATGCAGGACTGAAATTTTTGATGTTTTTCTACTCCTCTCATGAGCCCAAACAAGTCTCTAAAAGCATGAGTTTGCAACTACTTTACTTTTGGAGAAAATTCAAAACATTCATTATTCAATAGAGCCCAATAGCAAAAATCAGGTTTTGAATGAAGAATCACATTTCTTGGTAGAATCATGCAGGATTGAAATTTTTGATGGTTTTTTTACTCCTCTCAACAGCCCAAACAAGTTTCTAAAAGGATGAGTTTGCAACTACTTTACTTTTGGAGAAAATTCAAAACATTCATTATTCAATAGGGCCCAAACTATCAAAAACCAGCGGTTTCAATGAACACACATTTCTTGGTAGAATCATGCAGGACTGAAGTTTTTGATGTTTTTCTACTCCTCTCATGAGCCCAAACAAGTCTCTAAAAGCATGAGTTTGCAACTACTTTACTTTTGGAGAAAATTCAAAACATTCATTATTCAATAGAGCCCAATAGCAAAAATCAGGTTTTGAATGAAGAATCACATTTCTTGGTAGAATCATGCAGGATTGAAATTTTTGATGGTTTTTTACTCCTCTCTACAGCCCAAACAAGTTTCTAAAAGGATGAGTTTGCAACTGCTTTACTTTTGGAGAAAATTCAAAACATTCATTATTCAATAGGGCCCAAACTATCAAAAACCAGCGGTTTGAATGAACACACATTTCTTGGTAGAATCATGCAGGACTCAAATTTTTGATGTTTTTCTACTCCTCTCATGAGCCCAAACAAGTTTCTAAAAGCATGAGTTTGCAACTACTTTACTTTTGGAGAAAATTCAAAACATTCATTATTCAATAGAGCCCAATAGCAAAAATCAGGTTTTGAATGAAGAATCACATTTCTTGGTAGAATCATGCAGGATTGAAATTTTTGATGGTTTTTTACTCCTCTCAACAGCCCAAACAAGTTTCTAAAAGGATGAGTTTGCAACTACTTTACTTTTGGAGAAAATTCAAAACATTCATTATTCAATAGGGCCCAAACTATCAAAAACCAGCGGTTTCAATGAACACACATTTCTTGGTAGAATCATGCAGGACTGAAATTTTTGATGTTTTTCTACTCCTCTCATGAGCCCAAACAAGTCTCTAAAAGCATGAGTTTGCAACTACTTTACTTTTGGAGAAAATTCAAAACATTCATTATTCAATAGAGCCCAATAGCAAAAATCAGGTTTTGAATGAAGAATCACATTTCTTGGTAAAATCATGCAGGATTGAAATTTTTGATGGTTTTTTACTCCTCTCAACAGCCCAAACAAGTTTCTAAAAGGATGAGTTTGCAACTACTTTACTTTTGGAGAAAATTCAAAACATTCATTATTCAATAGGGCCCAAACTATCAAAAACCAGCGGTTTCAATGAACACACATTTCTTGGTAGAATCATGCAGGACTGAAATTTTTGATATTTTTCTACTCCTCTCATGAGCCCAAACAAGTCTCTAAAAGCATGAGTTTGCAACTACTTTACTTTTGGAGAAAATTCAAAACATTCATTATTCAATAGAGCCCAATAGCAAAAATCAGGTTTTGAATGAAGAATCACATTTCTTGGTAGAATCATGCAGGATTGAAATTTTTGATGGTTTTTTACTCCTCTCAACAGCCCAAACAAGTTTCTAAAAGGATGAGTTTGCAACTACTTTACTTTTGGAGAAAATTCAAAACATTCATTATTCAATAGGGCCCAAACTATCAAAAACCAGCGGTTTCAATGAACACACATTTCTTGGTAGAATCATGCAGGACTGAAATTTTTGATGTTTTTCTACTCCTCTCATGAGCCCAAACAAGTCTCTAAAAGCATGAGTTTGCAACTACTTTACTTTTGGAGAAAATTCAAAACATTCATTATTCAATAGAGCCCAATAGCAAAAATCAGGTTTTAAATGAAGAATCACATTTCTTGGTAAAATCATGCAGGATTGAAATTTTTGATGGTTTTTTACTCCACTCAACAGCCCAAACAAGTTTCTAAAAGGATGAGTTTGCAACTACTTTACTTTTGGAGAAAATTCAAAACATTCATTATTCAATAGGGCCCAAACTATCAAAAACCAGCGGTTTCAATGAACACACATTTCTTGGTAGAATCATGCAGGACTGAAATTTTTGATGTTTTTCTACTCCTCTCATGAGCCCAAACAAGTCTCTAAAAGCATGAGTTTGCAACTACTTTACTTTTGGAGAAAATTCAAAACATTCACTTTTCAATAGAGCCCAATAGCAAAAATCAGGTTTTGAATGAAGAATCACATTTCTTGGTAGAATCATGCAGGATTGAAATTTTTGATGGTTTTTTACTCCTCTCAACAGCCCAAACAAGTTTCTAAAAGGATGAGTTTGCAACTACTTTACTTTTGGAGAAAATGCAAAACATTCATTATTCAATAGGGCCCAAACTATCAAAAACCAGCGGTTTGAATGAACACACATTTCTTGGTAGAATCATGCAGGACTGAAATTTTTGATGTTTTTCTACTCCTCTCATGAGCCCAAACAAGTCTCTAAAAGCATGAGTTTGCAACTACTTTACTTTTGGAGAAAATTCAAAACATTCATTATTCAATAGAGCCCAATAGCAAAAATCAGGTTTTGAATGAAGAATCACATTTCTTGGTAGAATCATGCAGGATTGAAATTTTTGATGGTTTTTTACTCCTCTCAACAGCCCAAACAAGTTTCTAAAAGGATGAGTTTGCAACTACTTTACTTTTGGAGAAAATTCAAAACATTCATTATTCAATAGGGCCCAAACTATCAAAAAACAGCGGTTTCAATGAACACACATTTCTTGGTAGAATCATGCAGGACTGAAATTTTTGATGTTTTTCTACTCCTCTCATGAGCCCAAACAAGTCTCTAAAAGCATGAGTTTGCAACTACTTTACTTTTGGAGAAAATTCAAAACATTCATTATTCAATAGAGCCCAATAGCAAAAATCAGGTTTTGAATGAAGAATCATATTTCTTGGTAGAATCATGCAGGATTGAAATTTTTGATGGTTTTTTACTCCTCTCAACAGCCCAAACAAGTTTCTAAAAGGATGAGTTTGCAACTACTTTACTTTTGGAGAAAATTCAAAACATTCATTATTCAATAGGGCCCAAACTATCAAAAACCAGCGGTTTCAATGAACACACATTTCTTGGTAGAATCATGCAGGACTGAAATTTTTGATGTTTTTCTATTCCTCTCATGAGCCCAAACAAGTCTCTAAAAGCATGAGTTTGCAACTACTTTACTTTTGGAGAAAATTCAAAACATTCATTATTCAATAGAGCCCAATAGCAAAAATCAGGTTTTGAATGAAGAATCACATTTCTTGGTAGAATCATGCAGGATTGAAATTTTTGATGGTTTTTTACTCCTCTCAACAGCCCAAACAAGTTTCTAAAAGGATGAGTTTGCAACTACTTTACTTTTGGAGAAAATTCAAAACATTCATTATTCAATAGGGCCCAAACTATCAAAAACCAGCGGTTTCAATGAACACACATTTCTTGGTAGAATCATGCAGGACTGAAGTTTTTGATGTTTTTCTACTCCTCTCATGAGCCCAAACAAGTCTCTAAAAGCATGAGTTTGCAACTACTTTACTTTTGGAGAAAATTCAAAACATTCATTATTCAATAGAGCCCAATAGCAAAAATCAGGTTTTGAATGAAGAATCACATTTCTTGGTAGAATCATGCAGGATTGAAATTTTTGATGGTTTTTTACTCCTCTCTACAGCCCAAACAAGTTTCTAAAAGGATGAGTTTGCAACTGCTTTACTTTTGGAGAAAATTCAAAACATTCATTATTCAATAGGGCCCAAACTATCAAAAACCAGCGGTTTGAATGAACACACATTTCTTGGTAGAATCATGCAGGACTCAAATTTTTGATGTTTTTCTACTCCTCTCATGAGCCCAAACAAGTTTCTAAAAGCATGAGTTTGCAACTACTTTACTTTTGGAGAAAATTCAAAACATTCATTATTCAATAGAGCCCAATAGCAAAAATCAGGTTTTGAATGAAGAATCACATTTCTTGGTAGAATCATGCAGGATTGAAATTTTTGATGGTTTTTTACTCCTCTCAACAGCCCAAACAAGTTTCTAAAAGGATGAGTTTGCAACTACTTTACTTTTGGAGAAAATTCAAAACATTCATTATTCAATAGGGCCCAAACTATCAAAAACCAGCGGTTTCAATGAACACACATTTCTTGGTAGAATCATGCAGGACTGAAATTTTTGATGTTTTTCTACTCCTCTCATGAGCCCAAACAAGTCTCTAAAAGCATGAGTTTGCAACTACTTTACTTTTGGAGAAAATTCAAAACATTCATTATTCAATAGAGCCCAATAGCAAAAATCAGGTTTTGAATGAAGAATCACATTTCTTGGTAGAATCATGCAGGATTGAAATTTTTGATGGTTTTTTACTCCTCTCAACAGCCCAAACAAGTTTCTAAAAGGATGAGTTTGCAACTACTTTACTTTTGGAGAAAATTCAAAACATTCATTATTCAATAGGGCCCAAACTATCAAAAAACAGCGGTTTCAATGAACACACATTTCTTGGAAGAATCATGCAGGACTGAAATTTTTGATGTTTTTCTACTCCTCTCATGAGCCCAAACAAGTTTCTAAAAGCATGAGTTTGCAACTACTTTACTTTTGGAGAAAATTCAAAACATTCATTATTCAATAGAGCCCAATAGCAAAAATCAGGTTTTGAATGAAGAATCACATTTCTTGGTAGAATCATGCAGGATTGAAATTTTTGATGGTTTTTTACTCCTCTCAACAGCCCAAACAAGTTTCTAAAAGGATGAGTTTGCAACTACTTTACTTTTGGAGAAAATTCAAAGCATTCATTATTCAATAGGGCCCAAACTATCAAAAACCAGCGGTTTCAATGAACACACATTTCTTGGTAGAATCATGCAGGACTGAAATTTTTGATGTTTTTCTACTCCTCTCATGAGCCCAAACAAGTCTCTAAAAGCATGAGTTTGCAACTACTTTACTTTTGGAGAAAATTCAAAACATTCATTATTCAATAGAGCCCAATAGCAAAAATCAGGTTTTGAATGAAGAATCACATTTCTTGGTAAAATCATGCAGGATTGAAATTTTTGATGGTTTTTTACTCCTCTCAACAGCCCAAACAAGTTTCTAAAAGGATGAGTTTGCAACTACTTTACTTTTGGAGAAAATTCAAAACATTCATTATTCAATAGGGCCCAAACTATCAAAAACCAGCGGTTTCAATGAACACACATTTCTTGGTAGAATCATGCAGGACTGAAATTTTTGATGTTTTTCTACTCCTCTCATGAGCCCAAACAAGTCTCTAAAAGCATGAGTTTGCAACTACTTTACTTTTGGAGAAAATTCAAAACATTCATTATTCAATAGAGCCCAATAGCAAAAATCAGGTTTTGAATGAAGAATCACATTTCTTGGTAGAATCATGCAGGATTGAAATTTTTGATGGTTTTTTACTCCTCTCAACAGCCCAAACAAGTTTCTAAAAGGATGAGTTTGCAACTACTTTACTTTTGGAGAAAATTCAAAACATTCATTATTCAATAGTGCCCAAACTATCAAAAACCAGCGGTTTCAATGAACACACATTTCTTGGTAGAATCATGCAGGACTGAAATTTTTGATGTTTTTCTACTCCTCTCATGAGCCCAAACAAGTCTCTAAAAGCATGAGTTTGCAACTACTTTACTTTTGGAGAAAATTCAAAACATTCATTATTCAATAGAGCCCAATAGCAAAAATCAGGTTTTGAATGAAGAATCACATTTCTTGGTAAAATCATGCAGGATTGAAATTTTTGATGGTTTTTTACTCCTCTCAACAGCCCAAACAAGTTTCTAAAAGGATGAGTTTGCAACTACTTTACTTTTGGAGAAAATTCAAAACATTCATTATTCAATAGGGCCCAAACTATCAAAAACCAGCGGTTTCAATGAACACACATTTCTTGGTAGAATCATGCAGGACTGAAATTTTTGATGTTTTTCTACTCCTCTCATGAGCCCAAACAAGTTTCTAAAAGCATGAGTTTGCAACTACTTTACTTTTGGAGAAAATTCAAAACATTCATTATTCAATAGAGCCCAATAGCAAAAAATCAGGTTTTGAATAAAGAATCACATTTCTTGGTAGAATCATGCAGGATTGAAATTTTTGATGGTTTTTTACTCCTCTCAACAGCCCAAACAAGTTTCTAAAAGGATGAGTTTGCAACTACTTTACTTTTGGAGAAAATTCAAAACATTCATTATTCAATAGGTCCCAAACTATCAAAAACCAGCGGTTTCAATGAACACACATTTCTTGGTAGAATCATGCAGGACTGAAATTTTTGATGTTTTTCTATTCCTCTCATGAGCCCAAACAAGTCTCTAAAAGCATGAGTTTGCAACTACTTTACTTTTGGAGAAAATTCAAAACATTCATTATTCAATAGAGCCCAATAGCAAAAATCAGGTTTTGAATGAAGAATCACATTTCTTGGTAGAATCATGCAGGATTGAAATTTTTGATGGTTTTTTACTCCTCTCAACAGCCCAAACAAGTTTCTGAAAGGATGAGTTTGCAACTACTTTACTTTTGGAGAAAATTCAAAACATTCATTATTCAATAGGGCCCAAACTATCAAAAACCAGCGGTTTCAATGAACACACATTTCTTGGAAGAATCATGCAGGACTGAAATTTTTGATGTTTTTCTACTCCTCTCATGAGCCCAAACAAGTTTCTAAAAGCATGAGTTTGCAACTACTTTACTTTTGGAGAAAATTCAAAACATTCATTATTCAATAGAGCCCAATAGCAAAAATCAGGTTTTGAATGAAGAATCACATTTCTTGGTAGAATCATGCAGGATTGAAATTTTTGATGGTTTTTTACTCCTCTCAACAGCCCAAACAAGTTTCTAAAAGGATGAGTTTGCAACTACTTTACTTTTGGAGAAAATTCAAAACATTCATTATTCAATAGGGCCCAAACTATCAAAAACCAGTGGTTTCAATGAACACACATTTCTTAGTAGAATCATGCAGGACTGAAATTTTTGATGTTTTTCTACTCCTCTCATGAGCCCAAACAAGTCTCTAAAAGGATGAGTTTGCAACTGCTTTACTTTTGGAGAAAATTCAAAACATTCATTATTCAATAGGGCCCAAAATATCAAAAACCAGGGGTTTGAATGAACACACATTTCTTGGTAGAATCGTGCAGGACTGAAATTTTTGATGTTTTTCTACTCCTCTCATGAGCCCAAACAAGTCTCTAAAAGGATGAGTTTGCAACTACTTTACTTTTGGAGAAAATTCAAAACATTCATTATTCAATAGAGCCCAATAGCAAAAACCAGCGTTTTGAATGAAGAATCACATTTCTTGGTAGAATCATGCAGGATTGAAATTTTTGATGGTTTTTTACTCCTCTCAACAGCCCAAACAAGTTTCTAAAAGGATGAGTTTGCAACTACTTTACTTTTGGAGAAAATTCAAAACATTCATTATTCAATAGAGCCCAATAGCAAAAATCAGGTTTTAAATGAAGAATCACATTTCTTGGTAGAATCATGCAGGATTGAAATTTTTGATGGTTTTTTACTCCTCTCAACAGCCCAAACAAGTTTCTAAAAGAATGAGTTTGCAACTGCTTTACTTTTGGAGAAAATTCAAAACATTCATTATTCAATAGGGCCCAAACTATCAAAAACCAGCGGTTTGAATGAACACACATTTCTTGGTAGAATCATGCAGGACTCAAATTTTTGATGTTTTTCTACTCCTCTCATGAGCCCAAACAAGTTTCTAAAAGCATGAGTTTGCAACTACTTTACTTTTGGAGAAAATTCAAAACATTCATTATTCAATAGAGCCCAATAGCAAAAATCAGGTTTTGAATGAAGAATCACATTTCTTGGTAGAATCATGCAGGATTGAAATTTTTGATGGTTTTTTACTCCTCTCAACAGCCCAAACAAGTTTCTAAAAGGATGAGTTTGCAACTACTTTACTTTTGGAGAAAATTCAAAACATTCATTATTCAATAGGGCCCAAACTATCAAAAAACAGCGGTTTCAATGAACACACATTTCTTGGTAGAATCATGCAGGACTGAAATTTTTGATGTTTTTCTACTCCTCTCATGAGCCCAAACAAGTCTCTAAAAGCATGAGTTTGCAACTACTTTACTTTTGGAGAAAATTCAAAACATTCATTATTCAATAGAGCCCAATAGCAAAAATCAGGTTTTGAATGAAGAATCATATTTCTTGGTAGAATCATGCAGGATTGAAATTTTTGATGGTTTTTTACTCCTCTCAACAGCCCAAACAAGTTTCTAAAAGGATGAGTTTGCAACTACTTTACTTTTGGAGAAAATTCAAAACATTCATTATTCAATAGGGCCCAAACTATCAAAAACCAGCGGTTTCAATGAACACACATTTCTTGGTAGAATCATGCAGGACTGAAATTTTTGATGTTTTTCTATTCCTCTCATGAGCCCAAACAAGTCTCTAAAAGCATGAGTTTGCAACTACTTTACTTTTGGAGAAAATTCAAAACATTCATTATTCAATAGAGCCCAATAGCAAAAATCAGGTTTTGAATGAAGAATCACATTTCTTGGTAGAATCATGCAGGATTGAAATTTTTGATGGTTTTTTACTCCTCTCAACAGCCCAAACAAGTTTCTAAAAGGATGAGTTTGCAACTACTTTACTTTTGGAGAAAATTCAAAACATTCATTATTCAATAGGGCCCAAACTATCAAAAACCAGCGGTTTCAATGAACACACATTTCTTGGTAGAATCATGCAGGACTGAAATTTTTGATGTTTTTCTACTCCTCTCATGAGCCCAAACAAGTCTCTAAAAGCATGAGTTTGCAACTACTTTACTTTTGGAGAAAATTCAAAACATTCACTTTTCAATAGAGCCCAATAGCAAAAATCAGGTTTTGAATGAAGAATCACATTTCTTGGTAGAATCATGCAGGATTGAAATTTTTGATGGTTTTTTACTCCTCTCAACAGCCCAAACAAGTTTCTAAAAGGATGAGTTTGCAACTACTTTACTTTTGGAGAAAATTCAAAACATTCATTATTCAATAGGGCCCAAACTATCAAAAACCAGCGGTTTGAATGAACACACATTTCTTGGTAGAATCATGCAGGACTGAAATTTTTGATGTTTTTCTACTCCTCTCATGAGCCCAAACAAGTCTCTAAAAGCATGAGTTTGCAACTACTTTACTTTTGGAGAAAATTCAAAACATTCATTATTCAATAGAGCCCAATAGCAAAAATCAGGTTTTGAATGAAGAATCACATTTCTTGGTAGAATCATGCAGGATTGAAATTTTTGATGGTTTTTTTACTCCTCTCAACAGCCCAAACAAGTTTCTAAAAGGATGAGTTTGCAACTACTTTACTTTTGGAGAAAATTCAAAACATTCATTATTCAATAGGGCCCAAACTATCAAAAACCAGCGGTTTCAATGAACACACATTTCTTGGTAGAATCATGCAGGACTGAAGTTTTTGATGTTTTTCTACTCCTCTCATGAGCCCAAACAAGTCTCTAAAAGCATGAGTTTGCAACTACTTTACTTTTGGAGAAAATTCAAAACATTCATTATTCAATAGAGCCCAATAGCAAAAATCAGGTTTTGAATGAAGAATCACATTTCTTGGTAGAATCATGCAGGATTGAAATTTTTGATGGTTTTTTACTCCTCTCTACAGCCCAAACAAGTTTCTAAAAGGATGAGTTTGCAACTGCTTTACTTTTGGAGAAAATTCAAAACATTCATTATTCAATAGGGCCCAAACTATCAAAAACCAGCGGTTTGAATGAACACACATTTCTTGGTAGAATCATGCAGGACTCAAATTTTTGATGTTTTTCTACTCCTCTCATGAGCCCAAACAAGTTTCTAAAAGCATGAGTTTGCAACTACTTTACTTTTGGAGAAAATTCAAAACATTCATTATTCAATAGAGCCCAATAGCAAAAATCAGGTTTTGAATGAAGAATCACATTTCTTGGTAGAATCATGCAGGATTGAAATTTTTGATGGTTTTTTACTCCTCTCAACAGCCCAAACAAGTTTCTAAAAGGATGAGTTTGCAACTACTTTACTTTTGGAGAAAATTCAAAACATTCATTATTCAATAGGGCCCAAACTATCAAAAACCAGCGGTTTCAATGAACACACATTTCTTGGTAGAATCATGCAGGACTGAAATTTTTGATGTTTTTCTACTCCTCTCATGAGCCCAAACAAGTCTCTAAAAGCATGAGTTTGCAACTACTTTACTTTTGGAGAAAATTCAAAACATTCATTATTCAATAGAGCCCAATAGCAAAAATCAGGTTTTGAATGAAGAATCACATTTCTTGGTAAAATCATGCAGGATTGAAATTTTTGATGGTTTTTTACTCCTCTCAACAGCCCAAACAAGTTTCTAAAAGGATGAGTTTGCAACTACTTTACTTTTGGAGAAAATTCAAAACATTCATTATTCAATAGGGCCCAAACTATCAAAAACCAGCGGTTTCAATGAACACACATTTCTTGGTAGAATCATGCAGGACTGAAATTTTTGATATTTTTCTACTCCTCTCATGAGCCCAAACAAGTCTCTAAAAGCATGAGTTTGCAACTACTTTACTTTTGGAGAAAATTCAAAACATTCATTATTCAATAGAGCCCAATAGCAAAAATCAGGTTTTGAATGAAGAATCACATTTCTTGGTAGAATCATGCAGGATTGAAATTTTTGATGGTTTTTTACTCCTCTCAACAGCCCAAACAAGTTTCTAAAAGGATGAGTTTGCAACTACTTTACTTTTGGAGAAAATTCAAAACATTCATTATTCAATAGGGCCCAAACTATCAAAAACCAGCGGTTTCAATGAACACACATTTCTTGGTAGAATCATGCAGGACTGAAATTTTTGATGTTTTTCTACTCCTCTCATGAGCCCAAACAAGTCTCTAAAAGCATGAGTTTGCAACTACTTTACTTTTGGAGAAAATTCAAAACATTCATTATTCAATAGAGCCCAATAGCAAAAATCAGGTTTTAAATGAAGAATCACATTTCTTGGTAAAATCATGCAGGATTGAAATTTTTGATGGTTTTTTACTCCACTCAACAGCCCAAACAAGTTTCTAAAAGGATGAGTTTGCAACTACTTTACTTTTGGAGAAAATTCAAAACATTCATTATTCAATAGGGCCCAAACTATCAAAAACCAGCGGTTTCAATGAACACACATTTCTTGGTAGAATCATGCAGGACTGAAATTTTTGATGTTTTTCTACTCCTCTCATGAGCCCAAACAAGTCTCTAAAAGCATGAGTTTGCAACTACTTTACTTTTGGAGAAAATTCAAAACATTCACTTTTCAATAGAGCCCAATAGCAAAAATCAGGTTTTGAATGAAGAATCACATTTCTTGGTAGAATCATGCAGGATTGAAATTTTTGATGGTTTTTTACTCCTCTCAACAGCCCAAACAAGTTTCTAAAAGGATGAGTTTGCAACTACTTTACTTTTGGAGAAAATGCAAAACATTCATTATTCAATAGGGCCCAAACTATCAAAAACCAGCGGTTTGAATGAACACACATTTCTTGGTAGAATCATGCAGGACTGAAATTTTTGATGTTTTTCTACTCCTCTCATGAGCCCAAACAAGTCTCTAAAAGCATGAGTTTGCAACTACTTTACTTTTGGAGAAAATTCAAAACATTCATTATTCAATAGAGCCCAATAGCAAAAATCAGGTTTTGAATGAAGAATCACATTTCTTGGTAGAATCATGCAGGATTTAAATTTTTGATGGTTTTTTACTCCTCTCAACAGCCCAAACAAGTTTCTAAAAGGATGAGTTTGCAACTACTTTACTTTTGGAGAAAATTCAAAACATTCATTATTCAATAGGGCCCAAACTATCAAAAAACAGCGGTTTCAATGAACACACATTTCTTGGTAGAATCATGCAGGACTGAAATTTTTGATGTTTTTCTACTCCTCTCATGAGCCCAAACAAGTCTCTAAAAGCATGAGTTTGCAACTACTTTACTTTTGGAGAAAATTCAAAACATTCATTATTCAATAGAGCCCAATAGCAAAAATCAGGTTTTGAATGAAGAATCATATTTCTTGGTAGAATCATGCAGGATTGAAATTTTTGATGGTTTTTTACTCCTCTCAACAGCCCAAACAAGTTTCTAAAAGGATGAGTTTGCAACTACTTTACTTTTGGAGAAAATTCAAAACATTCATTATTCAATAGGGCCCAAACTATCAAAAACCAGCGGTTTCAATGAACACACATTTCTTGGTAGAATCATGCAGGACTGAAATTTTTGATGTTTTTCTATTCCTCTCATGAGCCCAAACAAGTCTCTAAAAGCATGAGTTTGCAACTACTTTACTTTTGGAGAAAATTCAAAACATTCATTATTCAATAGAGCCCAATAGCAAAAATCAGGTTTTGAATGAAGAATCACATTTTTTGTAGAATCATGCAGGATTGAAATTTTTGATGGTTTTTTACTCCTCTCAACAGCCCAAACAAGTTTCTAAAAGGATGAGTTTGCAACTACTTTACTTTTGGAGAAAATTCAAAACATTCATTATTCAATAGGGCCCAAACTATCAAAAACCAGCGGTTTCAATGAACACACATTTCTTGGTAGAATCATGCAGGACTGAAATTTTTGATGTTTTTCTACTCCTCTCATGAGCCCAAACAAGTCTCTAAAAGCATGAGTTTGCAACTACTTTACTTTTGGAGAAAATTCAAAACATTCACTTTTCAATAGAGCCCAATAGCAAAAATCAGGTTTTGAATGAAGAATCACATTTCTTGGTAGAATCATGCAGGATTGAAATTTTTGATGGTTTTTTACTCCTCTCAACAGCCCAAACAAGTTTCTAAAAGGATGAGTTTGCAACTACTTTACTTTTGGAGAAAATTCAAAACATTCATTATTCAATAGGGCCCAAACTATCAAAAACCAGCGGTTTGAATGAACACACATTTCTTGGTAGAATCATGCAGGACTGAAATTTTTGATGTTTTTCTACTCCTCTCATGAGCCCAAACAAGTCTCTAAAAGCATGAGTTTGCAACTACTTTACTTTTGGAGAAAATTCAAAACATTCATTATTCAATAGAGCCCAATAGCAAAAATCAGGTTTTGAATGAAGAATCACATTTCTTGGTAGAATCATGCAGGATTGAAATTTTTGATGGTTTTTTTACTCCTCTCAACAGCCCAAACAAGTTTCTAAAAGGATGAGTTTGCAACTACTTTACTTTTGGAGAAAATTCAAAACATTCATTATTCAATAGGGCCCAAACTATCAAAAACCAGCGGTTTCAATGAACACACATTTCTTGGTAGAATCATGCAGGACTGAAGTTTTTGATGTTTTTCTACTCCTCTCATGAGCCCAAACAAGTCTCTAAAAGCATGAGTTTGCAACTACTTTACTTTTGGAGAAAATTCAAAACATTCATTATTCAATAGAGCCCAATAGCAAAAATCAGGTTTTGAATGAAGAATCACATTTCTTGGTAGAATCATGCAGGATTGAAATTTTTGATGGTTTTTTACTCCTCTCTACAGCCCAAACAAGTTTCTAAAAGGATGAGTTTGCAACTGCTTTACTTTTGGAGAAAATTCAAAACATTCATTATTCAATAGGGCCCAAACTATCAAAAACCAGCGGTTTGAATGAACACACATTTCTTGGTAGAATCATGCAGGACTCAAATTTTTGATGTTTTTCTACTCCTCTCATGAGCCCAAACAAGTTTCTAAAAGCATGAGTTTGCAACTACTTTACTTTTGGAGAAAATTCAAAACATTCATTATTCAATAGAGCCCAATAGCAAAAATCAGGTTTTGAATGAAGAATCACATTTCTTGGTAGAATCATGCAGGATTGAAATTTTTGATGGTTTTTTACTCCTCTCAACAGCCCAAACAAGTTTCTAAAAGGATGAGTTTGCAACTACTTTACTTTTGGAGAAAATTCAAAACATTCATTATTCAATAGGGCCCAAACTATCAAAAACCAGCGGTTTCAATGAACACACATTTCTTGGTAGAATCATGCAGGACTGAAATTTTTGATGTTTTTCTACTCCTCTCATGAGCCCAAACAAGTCTCTAAAAGCATGAGTTTGCAACTACTTTACTTTTGGAGAAAATTCAAAACATTCATTATTCAATAGAGCCCAATAGCAAAAATCAGGTTTTGAATGAAGAATCACATTTCTTGGTAAAATCATGCAGGATTGAAATTTTTGATGGTTTTTTACTCCTCTCAACAGCCCAAACAAGTTTCTAAAAGTATGAGTTTGCAACTACTTTACTTTTGGAGAAAATTCAAAACATTCATTATTCAATAGGGCCCAAACTATCAAAAACCAGCGGTTTCAATGAACACACATTTCTTGGTAGAATCATGCAGGACTGAAATTTTTGATATTTTTCTACTCCTCTCATGAGCCCAAACAAGTCTCTAAAAGCATGAGTTTGCAACTACTTTACTTTTGGAGAAAATTCAAAACATTCATTATTCAATAGAGCCCAATAGCAAAAATCAGGTTTTGAATGAAGAATCACATTTCTTGGTAGAATCATGCAGGATTGAAATTTTTGATGGTTTTTTACTCCTCTCAACAGCCCAAACAAGTTTCTAAAAGGATGAGTTTGCAACTACTTTACTTTTGGAGAAAATTCAAAACATTCATTATTCAATAGGGCCCAAACTATCAAAAACCAGCGGTTTCAATGAACACACATTTCTTGGTAGAATCATGCAGGACTGAAATTTTTGATGTTTTTCTACTCCTCTCATGAGCCCAAACAAGTCTCTAAAAGCATGAGTTTGCAACTACTTTACTTTTGGAGAAAATTCAAAACATTCATTATTCAATAGAGCCCAATAGCAAAAATCAGGTTTTAAATGAAGAATCACATTTCTTGGTAAAATCATGCAGGATTGAAATTTTTGATGGTTTTTTACTCCACTCAACAGCCCAAACAAGTTTCTAAAAGGATGAGTTTGCAACTACTTTACTTTTGGAGAAAATTCAAAACATTCATTATTCAATAGGGCCCAAACTATCAAAAACCAGCGGTTTCAATGAACACACATTTCTTGGTAGAATCATGCAGGACTGAAATTTTTGATGTTTTTCTACTCCTCTCATGAGCCCAAACAAGTCTCTAAAAGCATGAGTTTGCAACTACTTTACTTTTGGAGAAAATTCAAAACATTCACTTTTCAATAGAGCCCAATAGCAAAAATCAGGTTTTGAATGAAGAATCACATTTCTTGGTAGAATCATGCAGGATTGAAATTTTTGATGGTTTTTTACTCCTCTCAACAGCCCAAACAAGTTTCTAAAAGGATGAGTTTGCAACTACTTTACTTTTGGAGAAAATGCAAAACATTCATTATTCAATAGGGCCCAAACTATCAAAAACCAGCGGTTTGAATGAACACACATTTCTTGGTAGAATCATGCAGGACTGAAATTTTTGATGTTTTTCTACTCCTCTCATGAGCCCAAACAAGTCTCTAAAAGCATGAGTTTGCAACTACTTTACTTTTGGAGAAAATTCAAAACATTCATTATTCAATAGAGCCCAATAGCAAAAATCAGGTTTTGAATGAAGAATCACAATTCTTGGTAGAAGCATGCAGGATTGAAATTTTTGATGGTTTTTTACTCCTCTCAACAGCCCAAACAAGTTTCTAAAAGGATGAGTTTGCAACTACTTTACTTTTGGAGAAAATTCAAAACATTCATTATTCAATAGGGCCCAAACTATCAAAAACCAGCGGTTTCAATGAAAACACATTTCTTGGTAGAATCATGCAGGACTGAAATTTTTGATGTTTTTCTACTCCTCTCATGAGCCCAAACAAGTCTCTAAAAGCATGAGTTTGCAACTACTTTACTTTTGGAGAAAATTCAAAACATTCATTATTCAATAGAGCCCAATAGCAAAAATCAGGTTTTGAATGAAGAATCACATTTCTTGGTAGAATCATGCAGGATTGAAATTTTTGATGGTTTTTTACTCCTCTCTACAGCCCAAACAAGTTTCTAAAAGGATGAGTTTGCAGCTGCTTTACTTTTGGAGAAAATTCAAAACATTCATTATTCAATAGGGCCCAAACTATCAAAAACCAGCGGTTTGAATGAACACACATTTCTTGGTAGAATCATGCAGGACTCAAATTTTTGATGTTTTTCTACTCCTCTCATGAGCCCAAACAAGTTTCTAAAAGCATGAGTTTGCAACTACTTTACTTTTGGAGAAAATTCAAAACATTCATTATTCAATAGAGCCCAATAGCAAAAAATCAGGTTTTGAATGAAGAATCACATTTCTTGGTAGAATCATGCAGGATTGAAATTTTTGATGGTTTTTTACTCCTCTCAACAGCCCAAACAAGTTTCTAAAAGGATGAGTTTGCAACTACTTTACTTTTGGAGAAAATTCAAAACATTCATTATTCAATAGGGCCCAAACTATCAAAAACCAGCGGTTTCAATGAACACACATTTCTTGGTAGAATCATGCAGGACTGAAATTTTTGATGTTTTTCTACTCCTCTCATGAGCCCAAACAAGTCTCTAAAAGCATGAGTTTGCAACTACTTTACTTTTGGAGAAAATTCAAAACATTCACTTTTCAATAGAGCCCAATAGCAAAAATCAGGTTTTGAATGAAGAATCACATTTCTTGGTAGAATCATGCAGGATTGAAATTTTTGATGGTTTTTTACTCCTCTCAACAGCCCAAACAAGTTTCTAAAAGGATGAGTTTGCAACTACTTTACTTTTGGAGAAAATGCAAAACATTCATTATTCAATAGGGCCCAAACTATCAAAAACCAGCGGTTTGAATGAACACACATTTCTTGGTAGAATCATGCAGGACTGAAATTTTTGATGTTTTTCTACTCCTCTCATGAGCCCAAACAAGTCTCTAAAAGCATGAGTTTGCAACTACTTTACTTTTGGAGAAAATTCAAAACATTCATTATTCAATAGAGCCCAATAGCAAAAATCAGGTTTTGAATGAAGAATCACAATTCTTGGTAGAAGCATGCAGGATTGAAATTTTTGATGGTTTTTTACTCCTCTCAACAGCCCAAACAAGTTTCTAAAAGGATGAGTTTGCAACTACTTTACTTTTGGAGAAAATTCAAAACATTCATTATTCAATAGGGCCCAAACTATCAAAAACCAGCGGTTTCAATGAAAACACATTTCTTGGTAGAATCATGCAGGACTGAAATTTTTGATGTTTTTCTACTCCTCTCATGAGCCCAAACAAGTCTCTAAAAGCATGAGTTTGCAACTACTTTACTTTTGGAGAAAATTCAAAACATTCATTATTCAATAGAGCCCAATAGCAAAAATCAGGTTTTGAATGAAGAATCACATTTCTTGGTAGAATCATGCAGGATTGAAATTTTTGATGGTTTTTTACTCCTCTCTACAGCCCAAACAAGTTTCTAAAAGGATGAGTTTGCAGCTGCTTTACTTTTGGAGAAAATTCAAAACATTCATTATTCAATAGGGCCCAAACTATCAAAAACCAGCGGTTTGAATGAACACACATTTCTTGGTAGAATCATGCAGGACTCAAATTTTTGATGTTTTTCTACTCCTCTCATGAGCCCAAACAAGTTTCTAAAAGCATGAGTTTGCAACTACTTTACTTTTGGAGAAAATTCAAAACATTCATTATTCAATAGATCCCAATAGCAAAAAATCAGGTTTTGAATGAAGAATCACATTTCTTGGTAGAATCATGCAGGATTGAAATTTTTGATGGTTTTTTACTCCTCTCAACAGCCCAAACAAGTTTCTAAAAGGATGAGTTTGCAACTACTTTACTTTTGGAGAAAATTCAAAACATTCATTATTCAATAGGGCCCAAACTATCAAAAACCAGCGGTTTCAATGAACACACATTTCTTGGTAGAATCATGCAGGACTGAAATTTTTGATGTTTTTCTACTCCTCTCATGAGCCCAAACAAGTCTCTAAAAGCATGAGTTTGCAACTACTTTACTTTTGGAGAAAATTCAAAACATTCACTTTTCAATAGAGCCCAATAGCAAAAATCAGGTTTTGAATGAAGAATCACATTTCTTGGTAGAATCATGCAGGATTGAAATTTTTGATGGTTTTTTACTCCTCTCAACAGCCCAAACAAGTTTCTAAAAGGATGAGTTTGCAACTACTTTACTTTTGGAGAAAATTCAAAACATTCATTATTCAATAGGGCCCAAACTATCAAAAACCAGCGGTTTGAATGAACACACATTTCTTGGTAGAATCATGCAGGACTCAAATTTTTGATGTTTTTCTACTCCTCTCATGAGCCCAAACAAGTTTCTAAAAGCATGAGTTTGCAACTACTTTACTTTTGGAGAAAATTCAAAACATTCATTATTCAATAGAGCCCAATAGCAAAAATCAGGTTTTGAATGAAGAATCACATTTCTTGGTAGAATCATGCAGGATTGAAATTTTTGATGGTTTTTTACTCCTCTCAACAGCCCAAACAAGTTTCTAAAAGGATGAGTTTGCAACTACTTTACTTTTGGAGAAAATTCAAAACATTCATTATTCAATAGGGCCCAAACTATCAAAAACCAGCGGTTTCAATGAACACACATTTCTTGGTAGAATCATGCAGGACTGAAATTTTTGATGTTTTTCTACTCCTCTCATGAGCCCAAACAAGTCTCTAAAAGCATGAGTTTGCAACTACTTTACTTTTGGAGAAAATTCAAAACATTCATTATTCAATAGAGCCCAATAGCAAAAATCAGGTTTTGAATGAAGAATCACATTTCTTGGTAAAATCATGCAGGATTGAAATTTTTGATGGTTTTTTACTCCTCTCAACAGCCCAAACAAGTTTCTAAAAGGATGAGTTTGCAACTACTTTACTTTTGGAGAAAATTCAAAACATTCATTATTCAATAGGGCCCAAACTATCAAAAACCAGCGGTTTCAATGAACACACATTTCTTGGTAGAATCATGCAGGACTGAAATTTTTGATATTTTTCTACTCCTCTCATGAGCCCAAACAAGTCTCTAAAAGCATGAGTTTGCAACTACTTTACTTTTGGAGAAAATTCAAAACATTCATTATTCAATAGAGCCCAATAGCAAAAATCAGGTTTTGAATGAAGAATCACATTTCTTGGTAGAATCATGCAGGATTGAAATTTTTGATGGTTTTTTACTCCTCTCAACAGCCCAAACAAGTTTCTAAAAGGATGAGTTTGCAACTACTTTACTTTTGGAGAAAATTCAAAACATTCATTATTCAATAGGGCCCAAACTATCAAAAACCAGCGGTTTCAATGAACACACATTTCTTGGTAGAATCATGCAGGACTGAAATTTTTGATGTTTTTCTACTCCTCTCATGAGCCCAAACAAGTCTCTAAAAGCATGAGTTTGCAACTACTTTACTTTTGGAGAAAATTCAAAACATTCATTATTCAATAGAGCCCAATAGCAAAAATCAGGTTTTAAATGAAGAATCACATTTCTTGGTAAAATCATGCAGGATTGAAATTTTTGATGGTTTTTTACTCCTCTCAACAGCCCAAACAAGTTTCTAAAAGGATGAGTTTGCAACTACTTTACTTTTGGAGAAAATTCAAAACATTCATTATTCAATAGGGCCCAAACTATCAAAAACCAGCGGTTTCAATGAACACACATTTCTTGGTAGAATCATGCAGGACTGAAATTTTTGATGTTTTTCTACTCCTCTCATGAGCCCAAACAAGTCTCTAAAAGCATGAGTTTGCAACTACTTTACTTTTGGAGAAAATTCAAAACATTCACTTTTCAATAGAGCCCAATAGCAAAAATCAGGTTTTGAATGAAGAATCACATTTCTTGGTAGAATCATGCAGGATTGAAATTTTTGATGGTTTTTTACTCCTCTCAACAGCCCAAACAAGTTTCTAAAAGGATGAGTTTGCAACTACTTTACTTTTGGAGAAAATTCAAAACATTCATTATTCAATAGGGCCCAAACTATCAAAAACCAGCGGTTTGAATGAACACACATTTCTTGGTAGAATCATGCAGGACTGAAATTTTTGATGTTTTTCTACTCCTCTCATGAGCCCAAACAAGTCTCTAAAAGCATGAGTTTGCAACTACTTTACTTTTGGAGAAAATTCAAAACATTCATTATTCAATAGAGCCCAATAGCAAAAATCAGGTTTTGAATGAAGAATCACAATTCTTGGTAGAAGCATGCAGGATTGAAATTTTTGATGGTTTTTTACTCCTCTCAACAGCCCAAACAAGTTTCTAAAAGGATGAGTTTGCAACTACTTTACTTTTGGAGAAAATTCAAAACATTCATTATTCAATAGGGCCCAAACTATCAAAAACTAGCGGTTTCAATGAACACACATTTCTTGGTAGAATCATGCAGGACTGAAATTTTTGATGTTTTTCTACTCCTCTCATGAGCCCAAACAAGTCTCTAAAAGCATGAGTTTGCAACTACTTTACTTTTGGAGAAAATTAAAAACATTCACTTTTCAATAGAGCCCAATAGCAAAAATCAGGTTTTGAATGAAGAATCACATTTCTTGGTAGAATCATGCAGGATTGAAATTTTTGATGTTTTTTTACTCCTCTCAACAGCCCAAACAAGTTTCTAAAAGGATGAGTTTGCAACTACTTTACTTTTGGAGAAAATTCAAAACATTCATTATTCAATAGGGCCCAAACTATCAAAAACCAGCGGTTTCAATGAACACACATTTCTTGGTAGAATCATGCAGGACTGAAATTTTTGATGTTTTTCTACTCCTCTCATGAGCCCAAACAAGTTTCTAAAAGCATGAGTTTGCAACTACTTTACTTTTGGAGAAAATTCAAAACATTCATTATTCAATAGAGCCCAATAGCAAAAATCAGGTTTTGAATGAAGAATCACATTTCTTGGTAAAATCATGCAGGATTGAAATTTTTGATGGTTTTTTACTCCTCTCAACAGCCCAAACAAGTTTCTAAAAGGATGAGTTTGCAACTACTTTACTTTTGGAGAAAATTCAAAACATTCATTATTCAATAGGGCCCAAACTATCAAAAACCAGCGGTTTCAATGAACACACATTTCTTGGTAGAATCATGCAGGACTGAAATTTTTGATATTTTTCTACTCCTCTCATGAGCCCAAACAAGTCTCTAAAAGCATGAGTTTGCAACTACTTTACTTTTGGAGAAAATTCAAAACATTCATTATTCAATAGAGCCCAATAGCAAAAATCAGGTTTTGAATGAAGAATCACATTTCTTGGTAGAATCATGCAGGATTGAAATTTTTGTTGGTTTTTTACTCCTCTCAACAGCCCAAACAAGTTTCTAAAAGGATGAGTTTGCAACTACTTTACTTTTGGAGAAAATTCAAAACATTCATTATTCAATAGGGCCCAAACTATCAAAAACCAGCGGTTTCAATGAACACACATTTCTTGGTAGAATCATGCAGGACTGAAATTTTTGATGTTTTTCTACTCCTCTCATGAGCCCAAACAAGTCTCTAAAAGCATGAGTTTGCAACTACTTTACTTTTGGAGAAAATTCAAAACATTCATTATTCAATAGAGCCCAATAGCAAAAATCAGGTTTTAAATGAAGAATCACATTTCTTGGTAAAATCATGCAGGATTGAAATTTTTGATGGTTTTTTACTCCTCTCAACAGCCCAAACAAGTTTCTAAAAGGATGAGTTTGCAACTACTTTACTTTTGGAGAAAATTCAAAACATTCATTATTCAATAGGGCCCAAACTATCAAAAACCAGCGGTTTCAATGAACACACATTTCTTGGTAGAATCATGCAGGACTGAAATTTTTGATGTTTTTCTACTCCTCTCATGAGCCCAAACAAGTCTCTAAAAGCATGAGTTTGCAACTACTTTACTTTTGGAGAAAATTCAAAACATTCATTATTCAATAGAGCCCAATAGCAAAAATCAGGTTTTGAATGAAGAATCACAATTCTTGGTAGAAGCATGCAGGATTGAAATTTTTGATGGTTTTTTACTCCTCTCAACAGCCCAAACAAGTTTCTAAAAGGATGAGTTTGCAACTACTTTACTTTTGGAGAAAATTCAAAACATTCATTATTCAATAGGGCCCAAACTATCAAAAACCAGCGGTTTCAATGAAAACACATTTCTTGGTAGAATCATGCAGGACTGAAATTTTTGATGTTTTTCTACTCCTCTCATGAGCCCAAACAAGTCTCTAAAAGCATGAGTTTGCAACTACTTTACTTTTGGAGAAAATTCAAAACATTCATTATTCAATAGAGCCCAATAGCAAAAATCAGGTTTTGAATGAAGAATCACATTTCTTGGTAGAATCATGCAGGATTGAAATTTTTGATGGTTTTTTACTCCTCTCTACAGCCCAAACAAGTTTCTAAAAGGATGAGTTTGCAGCTGCTTTACTTTTGGAGAAAATTCAAAACATTCATTATTCAATAGGGCCCAAACTATCAAAAACCAGCGGTTTGAATGAACACACATTTCTTGGTAGAATCATGCAGGACTCAAATTTTTGATGTTTTTCTACTCCTCTCATGAGCCCAAACAAGTTTCTAAAAGCATGAGTTTGCAACTACTTTACTTTTGGAGAAAATTCAAAACATTCATTATTCAATAGAGCCCAATAGCAAAAAATCAGGTTTTGAATGAAGAATCACATTTCTTGGTAGAATCATGCAGGATTGAAATTTTTGATGGTTTTTTACTCCTCTCAACAGCCCAAACAAGTTTCTAAAAGGATGAGTTTGCAACTACTTTACTTTTGGAGAAAATTCAAAACATTCATTATTCAATAGGGCCCAAACTATCAAAAACCAGCGGTTTCAATGAACACACATTTCTTGGTAGAATCATGCAGGACTGAAATTTTTGATGTTTTTCTACTCCTCTCATGAGCCCAAACAAGTCTCTAAAAGCATGAGTTTGCAACTACTTTACTTTTGGAGAAAATTCAAAACATTCATTATTCAATAGAGCCCAATAGCAAAAATCAGGTTTTAAATGAAGAATCACATTTCTTGGTAAAATCATGCAGGATTGAAATTTTTGATGGTTTTTTACTCCTCTCAACAGCCCAAACAAGTTTCTAAAAGGATGAGTTTGCAACTACTTTACTTTTGGAGAAAATTCAAAACATTCATTATTCAATAGGGCCCAAACTATCAAAAACCAGCGGTTTCAATGAACACACATTTCTTGGTAGAATCATGCAGGACTGAAATTTTTGATGTTTTTCTACTCCTCTCATGAGCCCAAACAAGTCTCTAAAAGCATGAGTTTGCAACTACTTTACTTTTGGAGAAAATTCAAAACATTCACTTTTCAATAGAGCCCAATAGCAAAAATCAGGTTTTGAATGAAGAATCACATTTCTTGGTAGAATCATGCAGGATTGAAATTTTTGATGGTTTTTTACTCCTCTCAACAGCCCAAACAAGTTTCTAAAAGGATGAGTTTGCAACTACTTTACTTTTGGAGAAAATTCAAAACATTCATTATTCAATAGGGCCCAAACTATCAAAAACCAGCGGTTTGAATGAACACACATTTCTTGGTAGAATCATGCAGGACTCAAATTTTTGATGTTTTTCTACTCCTCTCATGAGCCCAAACAAGTCTCTAAAAGCATGAGTTTGCAACTACTTTACTTTTGGAGAAAATTCAAAACATTCATTATTCAATAGAGCCCAATAGCAAAAATCAGGTTTTGAATGAAGAATCACATTTCTTGGTAGAATCATGCAGGATTGAAATTTTTGATGGTTTTTTACTCCTCTCAACAGCCCAAACAAGTTTCTAAAAGGATGAGTTTGCAACTACTTTACTTTTGGAGAAAATTCAAAACATTCATTATTCAATTGGGCCCAAACTATCAAAAAACAGCGGTTTCAATGAACACACATTTCTTGGAAGAATCATGCAGGACTGAAATTTTTGATGTTTTTCTACTCCTCTCATGAGCCCAAACAAGTTTCTAAAAGCATGAGTTTGCAACTACTTTACTTTTGGAGAAAATTCAAAACATTCATTATTCAATAGAGCCCAATAGCAAAAATCAGGTTTTGAATGAAGAATCACATTTCTTGGTAGAATCATGCAGGATTGAAATTTTTGATGGTTTTTTACTCCTCTCAACAGCCCAAACAAGTTTCTAAAAGGATGAGTTTGCAACTACTTTACTTTTGGAGAAAATTCAAAACATTCATTATTCAATAGAGCCCAATAGCAAAAATCAGGTTTTGAATGAAGAATCACATTTCTTGGTAGAATCATGCAGGATTGAAATTTTTGATGGTTTTTTACTCCTCTCAACAGCCCAAACAAGTTTCTAAAAGGATGAGTTTGCAACTACTTTACTTTTGGAGAAAATTCAAAACATTCATTATTCAATAGGGCCCAAACTATCAAAAACCAGCGGTTTCAATGAACACACATTTCTTGGTAGAATCATGCAGGACTGAAATTTTTGATGTTTTTCTACTCCTCTCATGAGCCCAAACAAGTTTCTAAAAGCATGAGTTTGCAACTAGTTTACTTTTGGAGAACATTCAAAACATTCACTATTCAATAGAGCCCAATAGCAAAAATCAGGTTTTGAATGAAGAATCACATTTCTTGGTAAAATCATGCAGGATTGAAATTTTTGATGGTTTTTTACTCCTCTCAACAGCCCAAACAAGTTTCTAAAAGGATGAGTTTGCAACTACTTTACTTTTGGAGAAAATTCAAAACATTCATTATTCAATAGGGCCCAAACTATCAAAAACCAGCGGTTTCAATGAACACACATTTCTTGGTAGAATCATGCAGGACTGAAATTTTTGATGTTTTTCTACTCCTCTCATGAGCCCAAACAAGTCTCTAAAAGCATGAGTTTGCAACTACTTTACATTTGGAGAAAATTCAAAACATTCATTATTCAATAGAGCCCAATAGCAAAAATCAGGTTTTGAATGAAGAATCACATTTCTTGGTAGAATCATGCAGGATTGAAATTTTTGATGGTTTTTTACTCCTCTCAACAGCCCAAACAAGTTTCTAAAAGGATGAGTTTGCAACTACTTTACTTTTGGAGAAAATTCAAAACATTCATTATTCAATAGGGCCCAAACTATCAAAAACCAGCGGTTTGAATGAACACACATTTCTTGGTAGAATCATGCAGGACTGAAATTTTTGATGTTTTTCTACTCCTCTCATGAGCCCAAACAAGTCTCTAAAAGCATGAGTTTGCAACTACTTTACTTTTGGAGAAAATTCAAAACATTCACTTTTCAATAGAGCCCAATAGCAAAAATCAGGTTTTGAATGAAGAATCACATTTCTTGGTAGAATCATGCAGGATTGAAATTTTTGATGGTTTTTTACTCCTCTCAACAGCCCAAACAAGTTTCTAAAAGGATGAGTTTGCAACTACTTTACTTTTGGAGAAAATTCAAAACATTCATTATTCAATAGGGCCCAAACTATCAAAAACCAGCGGTTTCAATGAACACACATTTCTTGGTAGAATCATGCAGGACTGAAATTTTTGATGTTTTTCTACTCCTCTCATGAGCCCAAACAAGTCTCTAAAAGCATGAGTTTGCAACTACTTTACTTTTGGAGAAAATTCAAAACATTCATTATTCAATAGAGCCCAATAGCAAAAATCAGGTTTTGAATGAAGAATCACATTTCTTGGTAGAATCATGCAGGATTGAAATTTTTGATGGTTTTTTACTCCTCTCAACAGCCCAAACAAGTTTCTAAAAGGATGAGTTTGCAACTACTTTACTTTTGGAGAAAATTCAAAACATTCATTATTCAATAGGGCCCAAACTATCAAAAACCAGCGGTTTCAATGAACACACATTTCTTGGTAGAATCATGCAGGACTGAAATTTTTGATGTTTTTCTACTCCTCTCATGAGCCCAAACAAGTCTCTAAAAGCATGAGTTTGCAACTACTTTACTTTTGGAGAAAATTCAAAACATTCACTTTTCAATAGAGCCCAATAGCAAAAATCAGGTTTTGAATGAAGAATCACATTTCTTGGTAGAATCATGCAGGATTGAAATTTTTGATGGTTTCTTACTCCTCTCAACAGCCCAAACAAGTTTCTAAAAGGATGAGTTTGCAACTACTTTACTTTTGGAGAAAATTCAAAACATTCATTATTCAATAGGGCCCAAACTATCAAAAACCAGCGGTTTCAATGAACACACATTTCTTGGTAGAATCATGCAGGACTGAAATTTTTGATGTTTTTCTACTCCTCTCATGAGCCCAAACAAGTCTCTAAAAGCATGAGTTTGCAACTACTTTACTTTTGGAGAAAATTCAAAACATTCATTATTCAATAGAGCCCAATAGCAAAAATCAGGTTTTGAATGAAGAATCACATTTCTTGGTAGAATCATTCAGGATTGAAATTTTTGATGGTTTTTTACTCCTCTCTACAGCCCAAACAAGTTTCTAAAAGGATGAGTTTGCAACTGCTTTACTTTTGGAGAAAATTCAAAACATTCATTATTCAATAGGGCCCAAACTATCAAAAACCAGCGGTTTGAATGAACACACATTTCTTGGTAGAATCATGCAGGACTCAAATTTTTGATGTTTTTCTACTCCTCTCATGAGCCCAAACAAGTTTCTAAAAGCATGAGTTTGCAACTACTTTACTTTTGGAGAAAATTCAAAACATTCATTATTCAATAGAGCCCAATAGCAAAAATCAGGTTTTGAATGAAGAGTCACATTTCTTGGTAGAATCATGCAGGATTGAAATTTTTGATGGTTTTTTACTCCTCTCAACAGCCCAAACAAGTTTCTAAAAGGATGAGTTTGCAACTACTTTACTTTTGGAGAAAATTCAAAACATTCATTATTCAATAGGGCCCAAATTATCAAAAACCAGCGGTTTCAATGAACACACATTTCTTGGTAGAATCATGCAGGACTGAAATTTTTGATGTTTTTCTACTCCTCTCATGAGCCCAAACAAGTCTCTAAAAGCATGAGTTTGCAACTACTTTACTTTTGGAGAAAATTCAAAACATATATTCAATAGAGCCCAATAGCAAAAATCAGGTTTTGAATGAAGAATCACATTTCTTGGTAGAATCATGCAGGATTGAAATTTTTGATGGTTTTTTACTCCTCTCAACAGCCCAAACAAGTTTCTAAAAGGATGAGTTTGCAACTACTTTACTTTTGGAGAAAATTCAAAACATTCATTATTCAATAGGGCCCAAACTATCAAAAAACAGCGGTTTCAATGAACACACATTTCTTGGAAGAATCATGCAGGACTGAAATTTTTGATGTTTTTCTACTCCTCTCATGAGCCCAAACAAGTTTCTAAAAGCATGAGTTTGCAACTACTTTACTTTTGGAGAAAATTCAAAACATTCATTATTCAATAGAGCCCAATAGCAAAAATCAGGTTTTGAATGAAGAATCACATTTCTTGGTAGAATCATGCAGGATTGAAATTTTTGATGGTTTTTTACTCCTCTCAACAGCCCAAACAAGTTTCTAAAAGGATGAGTTTGCAACTACTTTACTTTTGGAGAAAATTCAAAACATTCATTATTCAATAGAGCCCAATAGCAAAAATCAGGTTTTGAATGAAGAATCACATTTCTTGGTAGAATCATGCAGGATTGAAATTTTTGATGGTTTTTTACTCCTCTCAACAGCCCAAACAAGTTTCTAAAAGGATGAGTTTGCAACTACTTTACTTTTGGAGAAAATTCAAAGCATTCATTATTCAATAGGGCCCAAACTATCAAAAACCAGCGGTTTCAATGAACACACATTTCTTGGTAGAATCATGCAGGACTGAAATTTTTGATGTTTTTCTACTCCTCTCATGAGCCCAAACAAGTCTCTAAAAGCATGAGTTTGCAACTACTTTACTTTTGGAGAAAATTCAAAACATTCATTATTCAATAGAGCCCAATAGCAAAAATCAGGTTTTGAATGAAGAATCACATTTCTTGGTAAAATCATGCAGGATTGAAATTTTTGATGGTTTTTTACTCCTCTCGACAGCCCAAACAAGTTTCTAAAAGGATGAGTTTGCAACTACTTTACTTTTGGAGAAAATTCAAAACATTCATTATTCAATAGGGCCCAAACTATCAAAAACCAGCGGTTTCAATGAACACACATTTCTTGGTAGAATCATGCAGGACTGAAATTTTTGATGTTTTTCTACTCCTCTCATGAGCCCAAACAAGTCTCTAAAAGCATGAGTTTGCAACTACTTTACTTTTGGAGAAAATTCAAAACATTCACTTTTCAATAGAGCCCAATAGCAAAAATCAGGTTTTGAATGAAGAATCACATTTCTTGGTAGAATCATGCAGGATTGAAATTTTTGATGGTTTTTTACTCCTCTCAACAGCCCAAACAAGTTTCTAAAAGGATGAGTTTGCAACTACTTTACTTTTGGAGAAAATTCAAAACATTCATTATTCAATAGGGCCCAAACTATCAAAAACCAGCGGTTTGAATGAACACACATTTCTTGGTAGAATCATGCAGGACTGAAATTTTTGATGTTTTTCTACTCCTCTCATGAGCCCAAACAAGTCTCTAAAAGCATGAGTTTGCAACTACTTTACTTTTGGAGAAAATTCAAAACATTCATTATTCAATAGAGCCCAATAGCAAAAATCAGGTTTTGAATGAAGAATCACATTTCTTGGTAGAAGCATGCAGGATTGAAATTTTTGATGGTTTTTTACTCCTCTCAACAGCCCAAACAAGTTTCTAAAAGGATGAGTTTGCAACTACTTTACTTTTGGAGAAAATTCAAAACATTCATTATTCAATAGGGCCCAAACTATCAAAAACCAGCGGTTTCAATGAAAACACATTTCTTGGTAGAATCATGCAGGACTGAAATTTTTGATGTTTTTCTACTCCTCTCATGAGCCCAAACAAGTCTCTAAAAGCATGAGTTTGCAACTACTTTACTTTTGGAGAAAATTCAAAACATTCATTATTCAATAGAGCCCAATAGCAAAAATCAGGTTTTCAATGAAGAATCACATTTCTTGGTAGAATCATGCAGGATTGAAATTTTTGATGGTTTTTTACTCCTCTCTACAGCCCAAACAAGTTTCTAAAAGGATGAGTTTGCAACTGCTTTACTTTTGGAGAAAATTCAAAACATTCATTATTCAATAGGGCCCAAACTATCAAAAACCAGCGGTTTGAATGAACACACATTTCTTGGTAGAATCATGCAGGACTCAAATTTTTGATGTTTTTCTACTCCTCTCATGAGCCCAAACAAGTTTCTAAAAGCATGAGTTTGCAACTAATTTACTTTTGGAGAAAATTCAAAACATTCATTATTCAATAGAGCCCAATAGCAAAAATCAGGTTTTGAATGAAGAATCACATTTCTTGGTAGAATCATGCAGGATTGAAATTTTTGATGGTTTTTTACTCCTCTCAACAGCCCAAACAAGTTTCTAAAAGGATGAGTTTGCAACTACTTTACTTTTGGAGAAAATTCAAAACATTCATTATTCAATAGGGCCCAAACTATCAAAAACCAGCGGTTTCAATGAACACACATTTCTTGGTAGAATCATGCAGGACTGAAATTTTTGATCTTTTTCTACTCCTCTCATGAGCCCAAACAAGTCTCTAAAAGCATGAGTTTGCAACTACTTTACTTTTGGAGAAAATTCAAAACATTCATTATTCAATAGAGCCCAATAGCAAAAATCAGGTTTTGAATGAAGAATCACATTTCTTGGTAGAATCATGCAGGATTGAAATTTTTGATGGTTTTTTACTCCTCTCAACAGCCCAAACAAGTTTCTAAAAGGATGAGTTTGCAACTACTTTACTTTTGGAGAAAATTCAAAACATTCATTATTCAATAGGGCCCAAACTATCAAAAACCAGCGGTTTCAATGAACACACATTTCTTGGAAGAATCATGCAGGACTGAAATTTTTGATGTTTTTCTACTCCTCTCATGAGCCCAAACAAGTTTCTAAAAGCATGAGTTTGCAACTACTTTACTTTTGGAGAAAATTCAAAACATTCATTATTCAATAGAGCCCAATAGCAAAAATCAGGTTTTGAATGAAGAATCACAGTTCTTGGTAGAATCATGCAGGATTGAAATTTTTGATGGTTTTTTACTCCTCTCAACAGCCCAAACAAGTTTCTAAAAGGATGAGTTTGCAACTACTTTACTTTTGGAGAAAATTCAAAACATTCATTATTCAATAGAGCCCAATAGCAAAAATCAGGTTTTGAATGAAGAATCACATTTCTTGGTAGAATCATGCAGGATTGAAATTTTTGATGGTTTTTTACTCCTCTCAACAGCCCAAACAAGTTTCTAAAAGTATGAGTTTGCAACTACTTTACTTTTGGAGAAAATTCAAAACATTCATTATTCAATAGGGCCCAAACTATCAAAAACCAGCGGTTTCAATGAACACACATTTCTTGGTACAATCATGCAGGACTGAAATTTTTGATGTTTTTCTACTCCTCTCATAAGCCCAAACAAGTCTCTAAAAGCATGAGTTTGCAACTACTTTACTTTTGGAGAAAATTCAAAACATTCATTATTCAATAGAGCCCAATAGCAAAAATCAGGTTTTGAATGAAGAATCACATTTCTTGGTAAAATCATGCAGGATTGAAATTTTTGATGGTTTTTTACTCCTCTCAACAGCCCAAACAAGTTTCTAAAAGGATGAGTTTGCAACTACTTTACTTTTGGAGAAAATTCAAAACATTCATTATTCAATAGGGCCCAAACTATCAAAAACCAGCGGTTTCAATGAACACACATTTCTTGGTAGAATCATGCAGGACTGAAATTTTTGATGTTTTTCTACTCCTCTCATGAGCCCAAACAAGTTTCTAAAAGCATGAGTTTGCAACTAGTTTACTTTTGGAGAACATTCAAAACATTCACTATTCAATAGAGCCCAATAGCAAAAATCAGGTTTTGAATGAAGAATCACATTTCTTGGTAAAATCATGCAGGATTGAAATTTTTGATGGTTTTTTACTCCTCTCAACAGCCCAAACAAGTTTCTAAAAGGATGAGTTTGCAACTACTTTACTTTTGGAGAAAATTCAAAACATTCATTATTCAATAGGGCCCAAACTATCAAAAACCAGCGGTTTCAATGAACACACATTTCTTGGTAGAATCATGCAGGACTGAAATTTTTGATGTTTTTCTACTCCTCTCATGAGCCCAAACAAGTCTCTAAAAGCATGAGTTTGCAACTACTTTACATTTGGAGAAAATTCAAAACATTCATTATTCAATAGAGCCCAATAGCAAAAATCAGGTTTTGAATGAAGAATCACATTTCTTGGTAGAATCATGCAGGATTGAAATTTTTGATGGTTTTTTACTCCACTCAACAGCCCAAACAAGTTTCTAAAAGGATGAGTTTGCAACTACTTTACTTTTGGAGAAAATTCAAAACATTCATTATTCAATAGGGCCCAAACTATCAAAAACCAGCGGTTTGAATGAACACACATTTCTTGGTAGAATCATGCAGGACTGAAATTTTTGATGTTTTTCTACTCCTCTCATGAGCCCAAACAAGTCTCTAAAAGCATGAGTTTGCAACTACTTTACTTTTGGAGAAAATTCAAAACATTCACTTTTCAATAGAGCCCAATAGCAAAAATCAGGTTTTGAATGAAGAATCACATTTCTTGGTAGAATCATGCAGGATTGAAATTTTTGATGGTTTTTTACTCCTCTCAACAGCCCAAACAAGTTTCTAAAAGGATGAGTTTGCAACTACTTTACTTTTGGAGAAAATTCAAAACATTCATTATTCAATAGGGCCCAAACTATCAAAAACCAGCGGTTTCAATGAACACACATTTCTTGGTAGAATCATGCAGGACTGAAATTTTTGATGTTTTTCTACTCCTCTCATGAGCCCAAACAAGTCTCTAAAAGCATGAGTTTGCAACTACTTTACTTTTGGAGAAAATTCAAAACATTCATTATTCAATAGAGCCCAATAGCAAAAATCAGGTTTTGAATGAAGAATCACATTTCTTGGTAGAATCATGCAGGATTGAAATTTTTGATGGTTTTTTACTCCTCTCAACAGCCCAAACAAGTTTCTAAAAGGATGAGTTTGCAACTACTTTACTTTTGGAGAAAATTCAAAACATTCATTATTCAATAGGGCCCAAACTATCAAAAACCAGCGGTTTCAATGAACACACATTTCTTGGTAGAATCATGCAGGACTGAAATTTTTGATGTTTTTCTACTCCTCTCATGAGCCCAAACAAGTCTCTAAAAGCATGAGTTTGCAACTACTTTACTTTTGGAGAAAATTCAAAACATTCACTTTTCAATAGAGCCCAATAGCAAAAATCAGGTTTTGAATGAAGAATCACATTTCTTGGTAGAATCATGCAGGATTGAAATTTTTGATGGTTTCTTACTCCTCTCAACAGCCCAAACAAGTTTCTAAAAGGATGAGTTTGCAACTACTTTACTTTTGGAGAAAATTCAAAACATTCATTATTCAATAGGGCCCAAACTATCAAAAACCAGCGGTTTCAATGAACACACATTTCTTGGTAGAATCATGCAGGACTGAAATTTTTGATGTTTTTCTACTCCTCTCATGAGCCCAAACAAGTCTCTAAAAGCATGAGTTTGCAACTACTTTACTTTTGGAGAAAATTCAAAACATTCATTATTCAATAGAGCCCAATAGCAAAAATCAGGTTTTGAATGAAGAATCACATTTCTTGGTAGAATCATTCAGGATTGAAATTTTTGATGGTTTTTTACTCCTCTCTACAGCCCAAACAAGTTTCTAAAAGGATGAGTTTGCAACTGCTTTACTTTTGGAGAAAATTCAAAACATTCATTATTCAATAGGGCCCAAACTATCAAAAACCAGCGGTTTGAATGAACACACATTTCTTGGTAGAATCATGCAGGACTCAAATTTTTGATGTTTTTCTACTCCTCTCATGAGCCCAAACAAGTTTCTAAAAGCATGAGTTTGCAACTACTTTACTTTTGGAGAAAATTCAAAACATTCATTATTCAATAGAGCCCAATAGCAAAAATCAGGTTTTGAATGAAGAGTCACATTTCTTGGTAGAATCATGCAGGATTGAAATTTTTGATGGTTTTTTACTCCTCTCAACAGCCCAAACAAGTTTCTAAAAGGATGAGTTTGCAACTACTTTACTTTTGGAGAAAATTCAAAACATTCATTATTCAATAGGGCCCAAATTATCAAAAACCAGCGGTTTCAATGAACACACATTTCTTGGTAGAATCATGCAGGACTGAAATTTTTGATGTTTTTCTACTCCTCTCATGAGCCCAAACAAGTCTCTAAAAGCATGAGTTTGCAACTACTTTACTTTTGGAGAAAATTCAAAACATATATTCAATAGAGCCCAATAGCAAAAATCAGGTTTTGAATGAAGAATCACATTTCTTGGTAGAATCATGCAGGATTGAAATTTTTGATGGTTTTTTACTCCTCTCAACAGCCCAAACAAGTTTCTAAAAGGATGAGTTTGCAACTACTTTACTTTTGGAGAAAATTCAAAACATTCATTATTCAATAGGGCCCAAACTATCAAAAAACAGCGGTTTCAATGAACACACATTTCTTGGAAGAATCATGCAGGACTGAAATTTTTGATGTTTTTCTACTCCTCTCATGAGCCCAAACAAGTTTCTAAAAGCATGAGTTTGCAACTACTTTACTTTTGGAGAAAATTCAAAACATTCATTATTCAATAGAGCCCAATAGCAAAAATCAGGTTTTGAATGAAGAATCACATTTCTTGGTAGAATCATGCAGGATTGAAATTTTTGATGGTTTTTTACTCCTCTCAACAGCCCAAACAAGTTTCTAAAAGGATGAGTTTGCAACTACTTTACTTTTGGAGAAAATTCAAAACATTCATTATTCAATAGAGCCCAATAGCAAAAATCAGGTTTTGAATGAAGAATCACATTTCTTGGTAGAATCATGCAGGATTGAAATTTTTGATGGTTTTTTACTCCTCTCAACAGCCCAAACAAGTTTCTAAAAGGATGAGTTTGCAACTACTTTACTTTTGGAGAAAATTCAAAGCATTCATTATTCAATAGGGCCCAAACTATCAAAAACCAGCGGTTTCAATGAACACACATTTCTTGGTAGAATCATGCAGGACTGAAATTTTTGATGTTTTTCTACTCCTCTCATGAGCCCAAACAAGTCTCTAAAAGCATGAGTTTGCAACTACTTTACTTTTGGAGAAAATTCAAAACATTCATTATTCAATAGAGCCCAATAGCAAAAATCAGGTTTTGAATGAAGAATCACATTTCTTGGTAAAATCATGCAGGATTGAAATTTTTGATGGTTTTTTACTCCTCTCAACAGCCCAAACAAGTTTCTAAAAGGATGAGTTTGCAACTACTTTACTTTTGGAGAAAATTCAAAACATTCATTATTCAATAGGGCCCAAACTATCAAAAACCAGCGGTTTCAATGAACACACATTTCTTGGTAGAATCATGCAGGACTGAAATTTTTGATGTTTTTCTACTCCTCTCATGAGCCCAAACAAGTCTCTAAAAGCATGAGTTTGCAACTACTTTACTTTTGGAGAAAATTCAAAACATTCACTTTTCAATAGAGCCCAATAGCAAAAATCAGGTTTTGAATGAAGAATCACATTTCTTGGTAGAATCATGCAGGATTGAAATTTTTGATGGTTTTTTACTCCTCTCAACAGCCCAAACAAGTTTCTAAAAGGATGAGTTTGCAACTACTTTACTTTTGGAGAAAATTCAAAACATTCATTATTCAATAGGGCCCAAACTATCAAAAACCAGCGGTTTGAATGAACACACATTTCTTGGTAGAATCATGCAGGACTGAAATTTTTGATGTTTTTCTACTCCTCTCATGAGCCCAAACAAGTCTCTAAAAGCATGAGTTTGCAACTACTTTACTTTTGGAGAAAATTCAAAACATTCATTATTCAATAGAGCCCAATAGCAAAAATCAGGTTTTGAATGAAGAATCACATTTCTTGGTAGAAGCATGCAGGATTGAAATTTTTGATGGTTTTTTACTCCTCTCAACAGCCCAAACAAGTTTCTAAAAGGATGAGTTTGCAACTACTTTACTTTTGGAGAAAATTCAAAACATTCATTATTCAATAGGGCCCAAACTATCAAAAACCAGCGGTTTCAATGAAAACACATTTCTTGGTAGAATCATGCAGGACTGAAATTTTTGATGTTTTTCTACTCCTCTCATGAGCCCAAACAAGTCTCTAAAAGCATGAGTTTGCAACTACTTTACTTTTGGAGAAAATTCAAAACATTCATTATTCAATAGAGCCCAATAGCAAAAATCAGGTTTTCAATGAAGAATCACATTTCTTGGTAGAATCATGCAGGATTGAAATTTTTGATGGTTTTTTACTCCTCTCTACAGCCCAAACAAGTTTCTAAAAGGATGAGTTTGCAACTGCTTTACTTTTGGAGAAAATTCAAAACATTCATTATTCAATAGGGCCCAAACTATCAAAAACCAGCGGTTTGAATGAACACACATTTCTTGGTAGAATCATGCAGGACTCAAATTTTTGATGTTTTTCTACTCCTCTCATGAGCCCAAACAAGTTTCTAAAAGCATGAGTTTGCAACTAATTTACTTTTGGAGAAAATTCAAAACATTCATTATTCAATAGAGCCCAATAGCAAAAATCAGGTTTTGAATGAAGAATCACATTTCTTGGTAGAATCATGCAGGATTGAAATTTTTGATGGTTTTTTACTCCTCTCAACAGCCCAAACAAGTTTCTAAAAGGATGAGTTTGCAACTACTTTACTTTTGGAGAAAATTCAAAACATTCATTATTCAATAGGGCCCAAACTATCAAAAACCAGCGGTTTCAATGAACACACATTTCTTGGTAGAATCATGCAGGACTGAAATTTTTGATCTTTTTCTACTCCTCTCATGAGCCCAAACAAGTCTCTAAAAGCATGAGTTTGCAACTACTTTACTTTTGGAGAAAATTCAAAACATTCATTATTCAATAGAGCCCAATAGCAAAAATCAGGTTTTGAATGAAGAATCACATTTCTTGGTAGAATCATGCAGGATTGAAATTTTTGATGGTTTTTTACTCCTCTCAACAGCCCAAACAAGTTTCTAAAAGGATGAGTTTGCAACTACTTTACTTTTGGAGAAAATTCAAAACATTCATTATTCAATAGGGCCCAAACTATCAAAAACCAGCGGTTTCAATGAACACACATTTCTTGGAAGAATCATGCAGGACTGAAATTTTTGATGTTTTTCTACTCCTCTCATGAGCCCAAACAAGTTTCTAAAAGCATGAGTTTGCAACTACTTTACTTTTGGAGAAAATTCAAAACATTCATTATTCAATAGAGCCCAATAGCAAAAATCAGGTTTTGAATGAAGAATCACAGTTCTTGGTAGAATCATGCAGGATTGAAATTTTTGATGGTTTTTTACTCCTCTCAACAGCCCAAACAAGTTTCTAAAAGGATGAGTTTGCAACTACTTTACTTTTGGAGAAAATTCAAAACATTCATTATTCAATAGAGCCCAATAGCAAAAATCAGGTTTTGAATGAAGAATCACATTTCTTGGTAGAATCATGCAGGATTGAAATTTTTGATGGTTTTTTACTCCTCTCAACAGCCCAAACAAGTTTCTAAAAGTATGAGTTTGCAACTACTTTACTTTTGGAGAAAATTCAAAACATTCATTATTCAATAGGGCCCAAACTATCAAAAACCAGCGGTTTCAATGAACACACATTTCTTGGTACAATCATGCAGGACTGAAATTTTTGATGTTTTTCTACTCCTCTCATAAGCCCAAACAAGTCTCTAAAAGCATGAGTTTGCAACTACTTTACTTTTGGAGAAAATTCAAAACATTCATTATTCAATAGAGCCCAATAGCAAAAATCAGGTTTTGAATGAAGAATCACATTTCTTGGTAAAATCATGCAGGATTGAAATTTTTGATGGTTTTTTACTCCTCTCAACAGCCCAAACAAGTTTCTAAAAGGATGAGTTTGCAACTACTTTACTTTTGGAGAAAATTCAAAACATTCATTATTCAATAGGGCCCAAACTATCAAAAACCAGCGGTTTCAATGAACACACATTTCTTGGTAGAATCATGCAGGACTGAAATTTTTGATGTTTTTCTACTCCTCTCATGAGCCCAAACAAGTTTCTAAAAGCATGAGTTTGCAACTACTTTACTTTTGGAGAAAATTCAAAACATTCACTATTCAATAGAGCCCAATAGCAAAAATCAGGTTTTGAATGAAGAATCACATTTCTTGGTAAAATCATGCAGGATTGAAATTTTTGATGGTTTTTTACTCCTCTCAACAGCCCAAACAAGTTTCTAAAAGGATGAGTTTGCAACTACTTTACTTTTGGAGAAAATTCAAAACATTCATTATTCAATAGGGCCCAAACTATCAAAAAACAGCGGTTTCAATGAACACACATTTCTTGGTAGAATCATGCAGGACTGAAATTTTTGATGTTTTTCTACTCCTCTCATGAGCCCAAACAAGTCTCTAAAAGCATGAGTTTGCAACTACTTTACTTTTGGAGAAAATTCAAAACATTCATTATTCAATAGAGCCCAATAGCAAAAATCAGGTTTTGAATGAAGAATCACATTTCTTGGTAGAATCATGCAGGATTGAAATTTTTGATGGTTTTTTACTCCTCTCAACAGCCCAAACAAGTTTCTAAAAGGATGAGTTTGCAACTACTTTACTTTTGGAGAAAATTCAAAACATTCATTATTCAATAGGGCCCAAACTATCAAAAACCAGTGGTTTCAATGAACACACATTTCTTGGTAGAATCATGCAGGACTGAAATTTTTGATGTTTTTCTACTCCTCTCATGAGCCCAAACAAGTCTCTAAAAGCATGAGTTTGCAACTACTTTACTTTTGGAGAAAATTCAAAACATTCACTTTTCAATAGAGCCCAATAGCAAAAATCAGGTTTTGAATGAAGAATCACATTTCTTGGTAGAATCATGCAGGATTGAAATTTTTGATGGTTTTTTACTCCTCTCAACAGCCCAAACAAGTTTCTAAAAGGATGAGTTTGCAACTACTTTACTTTTGGAGAAAATTCAAAACATTCATTATTCAATAGGGCCCAAACTATCAAAAACCAGCGGTTTCAATGAACACACATTTCTTGGTAGAATCATGCAGGACTGAAATTTTTGATGTTTTTCTACTCCTCTCATGAGCCCAAACAAGTCTCTAAAAGCATGAGTTTGCAACTACTTTACTTTTGGAGAAAATTCAAAACATTCATTATTCAATAGAGCCCAATAGCAAAAATCAGGTTTTGAATGAAGAATCACATTTCTTGGTAGAAGCATGCAGGATTGAAATTTTTGATGGTTTTTTACTCCTCTCAACAGCCCAAACAAGTTTCTAAAAGGATGAGTTTGCAACTACTTTACTTTTGGAGAAAATTCAAAACATTCATTATTCAATAGGGCCCAAACTATCAAAAACCAGCGGGTTCAATGAACACACATTTCTTGGTAGAATCATGCAGGACTGAAGTTTTTGATGTTTTTCTACTCCTCTCATGAGCCCAAACAAGTCTCTAAAAGCATGAGTTTGCAACTACTTTACTTTTGGAGAAAATTCAAAACATTCATTATTCAATAGAGCCCAATAGCAAAAATCAGGTTTTGAATGAAGAATCAAATTTCTTGGTAGAATCATGCAGGATTGAAATTTTTGATGGTTTTTTACTCCTCTCTACAGCCCAAACAAGTTTCTAAAAGGATGAGTTTGCAACTGCTTTACTTTTGGAGAAAATTCAAAACATTCATTATTCAATAGGGCCCAAACTATCAAAAACCAGCGGTTTGAATGAACACACATTTCTTGGTAGAATCATGCAGGACTCAAATTTTTGATGTTTTTCTACTCCTCTCATGAGCCCAAACAAGTCTCTAAAAGCATGAGTTTGCAACTACTTTACTTTTGGAGAAAATTCAAAACATTCATTATTCAATAGAGCAAAATAGCAAAAATCAGGTTTTGAATGAAGAATCACATTTCTTGGTAGAATCATGCAGGATTGAAATTTTTGATGGTTTTTTACTCCTCTCAACAGCCCAAACAAGTTTCTAAAAGGATGAGTTTGCAACTACTTTACTTTTGGAGAAAATTCAAAACATTCATTATTCAATAGAGCCCAATAGCAAAAATCAGGTTTTGAATGAAGAATCACATTTCTTGGTAGAATCATGCAGGATTGAAATTTTTGATGGTTTTTTACTCCTCTCAACAGCCCAAACAAGTTTCTAAAAGGATGAGTTTGCAACTACTTTACTTTTGGAGAAAATTCAAAACATTCATTATTCAATAGGGCCCAAACTATCAAAAACCAGCGGTTTCAATGAAAACACATTTCTTGGTAGAATCATGCAGGACTGAAATTTTTGATGTTTTTCTACTCCTCTCATGAGCCCAAACAAGTCTCTAAAAGCATGAGTTTGCAACTACTTTACTTTTGGAGAAAATTCAAAACATTCATTATTCAATAGAGCCCAATAGCAAAAATCAGGTTTTCAATGAAGAATCACATTTCTTGGTAGAATCATGCAGGATTGAAATTTTTGATGGTTTTTTACTCCTCTCTACAGCCCAAACAAGTTTCTAAAAGGATGAGTTTGCAACTGCTTTACTTTTGGAGAAAATTCAAAACATTCATTATTCAATAGGGCCCAAACTATCAAAAACCAGCGGTTTGAATGAACACACATTTCTTGGTAGAATCATGCAGGACTCAAATTTTTGATGTTTTTCTACTCCTCTCATGAGCCCAAACAAGTTTCTAAAAGCATGAGTTTGCAACTAATTTACTTTTGGAGAAAATTCAAAACATTCATTATTCAATAGAGCCCAATAGCAAAAATCAGGTTTTGAATGAAGAATCACATTTCTTGGTAGAATCATGCAGGATTGAAATTTTTGATGGTTTTTTACTCCTCTCAACAGCCCAAACAAGTTTCTAAAAGGATGAGTTTGCAACTACTTTACTTTTGGAGAAAATTCAAAACATTCATTATTCAATAGGGCCCAAACTATCAAAAACCAGCGGTTTCAATGAACACACATTTCTTGGTAGAATCATGCAGGACTGAAATTTTTGATCTTTTTCTACTCCTCTCATGAGCCCAAACAAGTCTCTAAAAGCATGAGTTTGCAACTACTTTACTTTTGGAGAAAATTCAAAACATTCATTATTCAATAGAGCCCAATAGCAAAAATCAGGTTTTGAATGAAGAATCACATTTCTTGGTAGAATCATGCAGGATTGAAATTTTTGATGGTTTTTCACTCCTCTCAACAGCCCAAACAAGTTTCTAAAAGGATGAGTTTGCAACTACTTTACTTTTGGAGAAAATTCAAAACATTCATTATTCAATAGGGCCCAAACTATCAAAAACCAGCGGTTTCAATGAACACACATTTCTTGGAAGAATCATGCAGGACTGAAATTTTTGATGTTTTTCTACTCCTCTCATGAGCCCAAACAAGTTTCTAAAAGCATGAGTTTGCAACTACTTTACTTTTGGAGAAAATTCAAAACATTCATTATTCAATAGAGCCCAATAGCAAAAATCAGGTTTTGAATGAAGAATCACAGTTCTTGGTAGAATCATGCAGGATTGAAATTTTTGATGGTTTTTTACTCCTCTCAACAGCCCAAACAAGTTTCTAAAAGGATGAGTTTGCAACTACTTTACTTTTGGAGAAAATTCAAAACATTCATTATTCAATAGAGCCCAATAGCAAAAATCAGGTTTTGAATGAAGAATCACATTTCTTGGTAGAATCATGCAGGATTGAAATTTTTGATGGTTTTTTACTCCTCTCAACAGCCCAAACAAGTTTCTAAAAGTATGAGTTTGCAACTACTTTACTTTTGGAGAAAATTCAAAACATTCATTATTCAATAGGGCCCAAACTATCAAAAACCAGCGGTTTCAATGAACACACATTTCTTGGTACAATCATGCAGGACTGAAATTTTTGATGTTTTTCTACTCCTCTCATAAGCCCAAACAAGTCTCTAAAAGCATGAGTTTGCAACTACTTTACTTTTGGAGAAAATTCAAAACATTCATTATTCAATAGAGCCCAATAGCAAAAATCAGGTTTTGAATGAAGAATCACATTTCTTGGTAAAATCATGCAGGATTGAAATTTTTGATGGTTTTTTACTCCTCTCAACAGCCCAAACAAGTTTCTAAAAGGATGAGTTTGCAACTACTTTACTTTTGGAGAAAATTCAAAACATTCATTATTCAATAGGGCCCAAACTATCAAAAACCAGCGGTTTCAATGAACACACATTTCTTGGTAGAATCATGCAGGACTGAAATTTTTGATGTTTTTCTACTCCTCTCATGAGCCCAAACAAGTTTCTAAAAGCATGAGTTTGCAACTACTTTACTTTTGGAGAAAATTCAAAACATTCACTATTCAATAGAGCCCAATAGCAAAAATCAGGTTTTAAATGAAGAATCACATTTCTTGGTAAAATCATGCAGGATTGAAATTTTTGATGGTTTTTTACTCCTCTCAACAGCCCAAACAAGTTTCTAAAAGGATGAGTTTGCAACTACTTTACTTTTGGAGAAAATTCAAAACATTCATTATTCAATAGGGCCCAAACTATCAAAAACCAGCGGTTTCAATGAACACACATTTCTTGGTAGAATCATGCAGGACTGAAATTTTTGATGTTTTTCTACTCCTCTCATGAGCCCAAACAAGTCTCTAAAAGCATGAGTTTGCAACTACTTTACTTTTGGAGAAAATTCAAAACATTCATTATTCAATAGAGCCCAATAGCAAAAATCAGGTTTTGAATGAAGAATCACATTTCTTGGTAGAATCATGCAGGATTGAAATTTTTGATGGTTTTTTACTCCTCTCAACAGCCCAAACAAGTTTCTAAAAGGATGAGTTTGCAACTACTTTACTTTTGGAGAAAATTCAAAACATTCATTATTCAATAGGGCCCAAACTATCAAAAACCAGTGGTTTCAATGAACACACATTTCTTGGTAGAATCATGCAGGACTGAAATTTTTGATGTTTTTCTACTCCTCTCATGAGCCCAAACAAGTCTCTAAAAGCATGAGTTTGCAACTACTTTACTTTTGGAGAAAATTCAAAACATTCACTTTTCAATAGAGCCCAATAGCAAAAATCAGGTTTTGAATGAAGAATCACATTTCTTGGTAGAATCATGCAGGATTGAAATTTTTGATGGTTTTTTACTCCTCTCAACAGCCCAAACAAGTTTCTAAAAGGATGAGTTTGCAACTACTTTACTTTTGGAGAAAATTCAAAACATTCATTATTCAATAGGGCCCAAACTATCAAAAACCAGCGGTTTCAATGAACACACATTTCTTGGTAGAATCATGCAGGACTGAAATTTTTGATGTTTTTCTACTCCTCTCATGAGCCCAAACAAGTCTCTAAAAGCATGAGTTTGCAACTACTTTACTTTTGGAGAAAATTCAAAACATTCATTATTCAATAGAGCCCAATAGCAAAAATCAGGTTTTGAATGAAGAATCACATTTCTTGGTAGAAGCATGCAGGATTGAAATTTTTGATGGTTTTTTACTCCTCTCAACAGCCCAAACAAGTTTCTAAAAGGATGAGTTTGCAACTACTTTACTTTTGGAGAAAATTCAAAACATTCATTATTCAATAGGGCCCAAACTATCAAAAACCAGCGGGTTCAATGAACACACATTTCTTGGTAGAATCATGCAGGACTGAAGTTTTTGATGTTTTTCTACTCCTCTCATGAGCCCAAACAAGTCTCTAAAAGCATGAGTTTGCAACTACTTTACTTTTGGAGAAAATTCAAAACATTCATTATTCAATAGAGCCCAATAGCAAAAATCAGGTTTTGAATGAAGAATCAAATTTCTTGGTAGAATCATGCAGGATTGAAATTTTTGATGGTTTTTTACTCCTCTCTACAGCCCAAACAAGTTTCTAAAAGGATGAGTTTGCAACTGCTTTACTTTTGGAGAAAATTCAAAACATTCATTATTCAATAGGGCCCAAACTATCAAAAACCAGCGGTTTGAATGAACACACATTTCTTGGTAGAATCATGCAGGACTCAAATTTTTGATGTTTTTCTACTCCTCTCATGAGCCCAAACAAGTCTCTAAAAGCATGAGTTTGCAACTACTTTACTTTTGGAGAAAATTCAAAACATTCATTATTCAATAGAGCCCAATAGCAAAAATCAGGTTTTGAATGAAGAATCACATTTCTTGGTAGAATCATGCAGGATTGAAATTTTTGATGGTTTTTTACTCCTCTCAACAGCCCAAACAAGTTTCTAAAAGGATGAGTTTGCAACTACTTTACTTTTGGAGAAAATTCAAAACATTCATTATTCAATTGGGCCCAAACTATCAAAAAACAGCGGTTTCAATGAACACACATTTCTTGGAAGAATCATGCAGGACTGAAATTTTTGATGTTTTTCTACTCCTCTCATGAGCCCAAACAAGTTTCTAAAAGCATGAGTTTGCAACTACTTTACTTTTGGAGAAAATTCAAAACATTCATTATTCAATAGAGCCCAATAGCAAAAATCAGGTTTTGAATGAAGAATCACATTTCTTGGTAGAATCATGCAGGATTGAAATTTTTGATGTTTTTTTACTCCTCTCAACAGCCCAAACAAGTTTCTAAAAGGATGAGTTTGCAACTACTTTACTTTTGGAGAAAATTCAAAACATTCATTATTCAATAGAGCCCAATAGCAAAAATCAGGTTTTGAATGAAGAATCACATTTCTTGGTAGAATCATGCAGGATTGAAATTTTTGATGGTTTTTTACTCCTCTCAACAGCCCAAACAAGTTTCTAAAAGGATGAGTTTGCAACTACTTTACTTTTGGAGAAAATTCAAAACATTCATTATTCAATAGGGCCCAAACTATCAAAAACCAGCGGTTTCAATGAACACACATTTCTTGGTAGAATCATGCAGGACTGAAATTTTTGATGTTTTTTTACTCCTCTCATGAGCCCAAACAAGTCTCTAAAAGCATGAGTTTGCAACTACTTTACTTTTGGAGAAAATTCAAAACATTCATTATTCAATAGAGCCCAATAGCAAAAATCAGGTTTTGAATGAAGAATCACATTTCTTGGTAAAATCATGCAGGATTGAAATTTTTGATGGTTTTTTACTCCTCTCAACAGCCCAAACAAGTTTCTAAAAGGATGAGTTTGCAACTACTTTACTTTTGGAGAAAATTCAAAACATTCATTATTCAATAGGGCCCAAACTATCAAAAACCAGCGGTTTCAATGAACACACATTTCTTGGTAGAATCATGCAGGACTGAAATTTTTGATGTTTTTCTACTCCTCTCATGAGCCCAAACAAGTCTCTAAAAGCATGAGTTTGCAACTACTTTACTTTTGGAGAAAATTCAAAACATTCATTATTCAATAGAGCCCAATAGCAAAAATCAGGTTTTGAATGAAGAATCACAATTCTTGGTAGAAGCATGCAGGATTGAAATTTTTGATGGTTTTTTACTCCTCTCAACAGCCCAAACAAGTTTCTAAAAGGATGAGTTTGCAACTACTTTACTTTTGGAGAAAATTCAAAACATTCATTATTCAATAGGGCCCAAACTATCAAAAACCAGCGGTTTCAATGAACACACATTTCTTGGTAGAATCATGCAGGACTGAAATTTTTGATGTTTTTCTACTCCTCTCATGAGCCCAAACAAGTCTCTAAAAGCATGAGTTTGCAACTACTTTACTTTTGGAGAAAATTAAAAACATTCACTTTTCAATAGAGCCCAATAGCAAAAATCAGGTTTTGAATGAAGAATCACATTTCTTGGTAGAATCATGCAGGATTGAAATTTTTGATGGTTTTTTACTCCTCTCAACAGCCCAAACAAGTTTCTAAAAGGATGAGTTTGCAACTACTTTACTTTTGGAGAAAATTCAAAGCATTCATTATTCAATAGGGCCCAAACTATCAAAAACCAGCGGTTTCAATGAACACACATTTCTTGGTAGAATCATGCAGGACTGAAATTTTTGATGTTTTTCTACTCCTCTCATGAGCCCAAACAAGTTTCTAAAAGCATGAGTTTGCAACTACTTTACTTTTGGAGAAAATTCAAAACATTCATTATTCAATAGAGCCCAATAGCAAAAATCAGGTTTTGAATGAAGAATCACATTTCTTGGTAAAATCATGCAGGATTGAAATTTTTGATGGTTTTTTACTCCTCTCAACAGCCCAAACAAGTTTCTAAAAGGATGAGTTTGCAACTACTTTACTTTTGGAGAAAATTCAAACCATTCATTATTCAATAGGGCCCAAACTATCAAAAACCAGCGGTTTCAATGAACACACATTTCTTGGTAGAATCATGCAGGACTGAAATTTTTGATATTTTTCTACTCCTCTCATGAGCCCAAACAAGTCTCTAAAAGCATGAGTTTGCAACTACTTTACTTTTGGAGAAAATTCAAAACATTCATTATTCAATAGAGCCCAGTAGCAAAAATCAGGTTTTGAATGAAGAATCACATTTCTTGGTAGAATCATGCAGGATTGAAATTTTTGTTGGTATTTTACTCCTCTCAACAGCCCAAACAAGTTTCTAAAAGGATGAGTTTGCAACTACTTTACTTTTGGAGAAAATTCAAAACATTCATTATTCAATAGGGCCCAAACTATCAAAAACCAGCGGTTTCAATGAACACACATTTCTTGGTAGAATCATGCAGGACTGAAATTTTTGATGTTTTTCTACTCCTCTCATGAGCCCAAACAAGTCTCTAAAAGCATGAGTTTGCAACTACTTTACTTTTGGAGAAAATTCAAAACATTCATTATTCAATAGAGCCCAATAGCAAAAATCAGGTTTTAAATGAAGAATCACATTTCTTGGTAAAATCATGCAGGATTGAAATTTTTGATGGTTTTTTACTCCTCTCAACAGCCCAAACAAGTTTCTAAAAGGATGAGTTTGCAACTACTTTACTTTTGGAGAAAATTCAAAACATTCATTATTCAATAGGGCCCAAACTATCAAAAACCAGCGGTTTCAATGAACACACATTTCTTGGTAGAATCATGCAGGACTGAAATTTTTGATGTTTTTCTACTCCTCTCATGAGCCCAAACAAGTCTCTAAAAGCATGAGTTTGCAACTACTTTACTTTTGGAGAAAATTCAAAACATTCACTTTTCAATAGAGCCCAATAGCAAAAATCAGGTTTTGAATGAAGAATCACATTTCTTGGTAGAATCATGCAGGATTGAAATTTTTGATGGTTTTTTACTCCTCTCAACAGCCCAAACAAGTTTCTAAAAGGATGAGTTTGCAACTACTTTACTTTTGGAGAAAATTCAAAACATTCATTATTCAATAGGGCCCAAACTATCAAAAACCAGCGGTTTGAATGAACACACATTTCTTGGTAGAATCATGCAGGACTGAAATTTTTGATGTTTTTCTACTCCTCTCATGAGCCCAAACAAGTCTCTAAAAGCATGAGTTTGCAACTACTTTACTTTTGGAGAAAATTCAAAACATTCATTATTCAATAGAGCCCAATAGCAAAAATCAGGTTTTGAATGAAGAATCACAATTCTTGGTAGAAGCATGCAGGATTGAAATTTTTGATGGTTTTTTACTCCTCTCAACAGCCCAAACAAGTTTCTAAAAGGATGAGTTTGCAACTACTTTACTTTTGGAGAAAATTCAAAACATTCATTATTCAATAGGGCCCAAACTATCAAAAACCAGCGGTTTCAATGAAAACACATTTCTTGGTAGAATCATGCAGGACTGAAATTTTTGATGTTTTTCTACTCCTCTCATGAGCCCAAACAAGTCTCTAAAAGCATGAGTTTGCAACTACTTTACTTTTGGAGAAAATTCAAAACATTCATTATTCAATAGAGCCCAATAGCAAAAATCAGGTTTTGAATGAAGAATCACATTTCTTGGTAGAATCATGCAGGATTGAAATTTTTGATGGTTTTTTACTCCTCTCTACAGCCCAAACAAGTTTCTAAAAGGATGAGTTTGCAGCTGCTTTACTTTTGGAGAAAATTCAAAACATTCATTATTCAATAGGGCCCAAACTATCAAAAACCAGCGGTTTGAATGAACACACATTTCTTGGTAGAATCATGCAGGACTCAAATTTTTGATGTTTTTCTACTCCTCTCATGAGCCCAAACAAGTTTCTAAAAGCATGAGTTTGCAACTACTTTACTTTTGGAGAAAATTCAAAACATTCATTATTCAATAGAGCCCAATAGCAAAAAATCAGGTTTTGAATGAAGAATCACATTTCTTGGTAGAATCATGCAGGATTGAAATTTTTGATGGTTTTTTACTCCTCTCAACAGCCCAAACAAGTTTCTAAAAGGATGAGTTTGCAACTACTTTACTTTTGGAGAAAATTCAAAACATTCATTATTCAATAGGGCCCAAACTATCAAAAACCAGCGGTTTCAATGAACACACATTTCTTGGTAGAATCATGCAGGACTGAAATTTTTGATGTTTTTCTACTCCTCTCATGAGCCCAAACAAGTCTCTAAAAGCATGAGTTTGCAACTACTTTACTTTTGGAGAAAATTCAAAACATTCATTATTCAATAGAGCCCAATAGCAAAAATCAGGTTTTAAATGAAGAATCACATTTCTTGGTAAAATCATGCAGGATTGAAATTTTTGATGGTTTTTTACTCCTCTCAACAGCCCAAACAAGTTTCTAAAAGGATGAGTTTGCAACTACTTTACTTTTGGAGAAAATTCAAAACATTCATTATTCAATAGGGCCCAAACTATCAAAAACCAGCGGTTTCAATGAACACACATTTCTTGGTAGAATCATGCAGGACTGAAATTTTTGATGTTTTTCTACTCCTCTCATGAGCCCAAACAAGTCTCTAAAAGCATGAGTTTGCAACTACTTTACTTTTGGAGAAAATTCAAAACATTCACTTTTCAATAGAGCCCAATAGCAAAAATCAGGTTTTGAATGAAGAATCACATTTCTTGGTAGAATCATGCAGGATTGAAATTTTTTATGGTTTTTTACTCCTCTCAACAGCCCAAACAAGTTTCTAAAAGGATGAGTTTGCAACTACTTTACTTTTGGAGAAAATTCAAAACATTCATTATTCAATAGGGCCCAAACTATCAAAAACCAGCGGTTTGAATGAACACACATTTCTTGGTAGAATCATGCAGGACTCAAATTTTTGATGTTTTTCTACTCCTCTCATGAGCCCAAACAAGTCTCTAAAAGCATGAGTTTGCAACTACTTTACTTTTGGAGAAAATTCAAAACATTCATTATTCAATAGAGCCCAATAGCAAAAAATCAGGTTTTGAATGAAGAATCACATTTCTTGGTAGAATCATGCAGGATTGAAATTTTTGATGGTTTTTTACTCCTCTCAACAGCCCAAACAAGTTTCTAAAAGGATGAGTTTGCAACTACTTTACTTTTGGAGAAAATTCAAAACATTCATTATTCAATAGGGCCCAAACTATCAAAAACCAGCGGTTTCAATGAACACACATTTCTTGGTAGAATCATGCAGGACTGAAATTTTTGATGTTTTTCTACTCCTCTCATGAGCCCAAACAAGTCTCTAAAAGCATGAGTTTGCAACTACTTTACTTTTGGAGAAAATTCAAAACATTCATTATTCAATAGAGCCCAATAGCAAAAATCAGGTTTTGAATGAAGAATCACATTTCTTGGTAGAATCATGCAGGATTGAAATTTTTGATGGTTTTTTACTCCTCTCAACAGCCCAAACAAGTTTCTAAAAGGATGAGTTTGCAACTACTTTACTTTTGGAGAAAATTCAAAACATTCATTATTCAATTGGGCCCAAACTATCAAAAAACAGCGGTTTCAATGAACACACATTTCTTGGAAGAATCATGCAGGACTGAAATTTTTGATGTTTTTCTACTCCTCTCATGAGCCCAAACAAGTTTCTAAAAGCATGAGTTTGCAACTACTTTACTTTTGGAGAAAATTCAAAACATTCATTATTCAATAGAGCCCAATAGCAAAAATCAGGTTTTGAATGAAGAATCACATTTCTTGGTAGAATCATGCAGGATTGAAATTTTTGATGTTTTTTTACTCCTCTCAACAGCCCAAACAAGTTTCTAAAAGGATGAGTTTGCAACTACTTTACTTTTGGAGAAAATTCAAAACATTCATTATTCAATAGAGCCCAATAGCAAAAATCAGGTTTTGAATGAAGAATCACATTTCTTGGTAGAATCATGCAGGATTGAAATTTTTGATGGTTTTTTACTCCTCTCAACAGCCCAAACAAGTTTCTAAAAGGATGAGTTTGCAACTACTTTACTTTTGGAGAAAATTCAAAACATTCATTATTCAATAGGGCCCAAACTATCAAAAACCAGCGGTTTCAATGAACACACATTTCTTGGTAGAATCATGCAGGACTGAAATTTTTGATGTTTTTTTACTCCTCTCATGAGCCCAAACAAGTCTCTAAAAGCATGAGTTTGCAACTACTTTACTTTTGGAGAAAATTCAAAACATTCATTATTCAATAGAGCCCAATAGCAAAAATCAGGTTTTGAATGAAGAATCACATTTCTTGGTAAAATCATGCAGGATTGAAATTTTTGATGGTTTTTTACTCCTCTCAACAGCCCAAACAAGTTTCTAAAAGGATGAGTTTGCAACTACTTTACTTTTGGAGAAAATTCAAAACATTCATTATTCAATAGGGCCCAAACTATCAAAAACCAGCGGTTTCAATGAACACACATTTCTTGGTAGAATCATGCAGGACTGAAATTTTTGATGTTTTTCTACTCCTCTCATGAGCCCAAACAAGTTTCTAAAAGCATGAGTTTGCAACTAGTTTACTTTTGGAGAACATTCAAAACATTCACTATTCAATAGAGCCCAATAGCAAAAATCAGGTTTTGAATGAAGAATCACATTTCTTGGTAAAATCATGCAGGATTGAAATTTTTGATGGTTTTTTACTCCTCTCAACAGCCCAAACAAGTTTCTAAAAGGATGAGTTTGCAACTACTTTACTTTTGGAGAAAATTCAAAACATTCATTATTCAATAGGGCCCAAACTATCAAAAACCAGCGGTTTCAATGAACACACATTTCTTGGTAGAATCATGCAGGACTGAAATTTTTGATGTTTTTCTACTCCTCTCATGAGCCCAAACAAGTCTCTAAAAGCATGAGTTTGCAACTACTTTACATTTGGAGAAAATTCAAAACATTCATTATTCAATAGAGCCCAATAGCAAAAATCAGGTTTTGAATGAAGAATCACATTTCTTGGTAGAATCATGCAGGATTGAAATTTTTGATGGTTTTTTACTCCTCTCAACAGCCCAAACAAGTTTCTAAAAGGATGAGTTTGCAACTACTTTACTTTTGGAGAAAATTCAAAACATTCATTATTCAATAGGGCCCAAACTATCAAAAACCAGCGGTTTGAATGAACACACATTTCTTGGTAGAATCATGCAGGACTGAAATTTTTGATGTTTTTCTACTCCTCTCATGAGCCCAAACAAGTCTCTAAAAGCATGAGTTTGCAACTACTTTACTTTTGGAGAAAATTCAAAACATTCACTTTTCAATAGAGCCCAATAGCAAAAATCAGGTTTTGAATGAAGAATCACATTTCTTGGTAGAATCATGCAGGATTGAAATTTTTGATGGTTTTTTACTCCTCTCAACAGCCCAAACAAGTTTCTAAAAGGATGAGTTTGCAACTACTTTACTTTTGGAGAAAATTCAAAACATTCATTATTCAATAGGGCCCAAACTATCAAAAACCAGCGGTTTCAATGAACACACATTTCTTGGTAGAATCATGCAGGACTGAAATTTTTGATGTTTTTCTACTCCTCTCATGAGCACAAACAAGTCTCTAAAAGCATGAGTTTGCAACTACTTTACTTTTGGAGAAAATTCAAAACATTCATTATTCAATAGAGCCCAATAGCAAAAATCAGGTTTTGAATGAAGAATCACATTTCTTGGTAGAATCATGCAGGATTGAAATTTTTGATGGTTTCTTACTCCTCTCAACAGCCCAAACAAGTTTCTAAAAGGATGAGTTTGCAACTACTTTACTTTTGGAGAAAATTCAAAACATTCATTATTCAATAGGGCCCAAACTATCAAAAACCAGCGGTTTCAATGAACACACATTTCTTGGTAGAATCATGCAGGACTGAAATTTTTGATGTTTTTCTACTCCTCTCATGAGCCCAAACAAGTCTCTAAAAGCATGAGTTTGCAACTACTTTACTTTTGGAGAAAATTCAAAACATTCATTATTCAATAGAGCCCAATAGCAAAAATCAGGTTTTGAATGAAGAATCACATTTCTTGGTAGAATCATTCAGGATTGAAATTTTTGATGGTTTTTTACTCCTCTCTACAGCCCAAACAAGTTTCTAAAAGGATGAGTTTGCAACTGCTTTACTTTTGGAGAAAATTCAAAACATTCATTATTCAATAGGGCCCAAACTATCAAAAACCAGCGATTTGAATGAACACACATTTCTTGGTAGAATCATGCAGGACTCAAATTTTTGATGTTTTTCTACTCCTCTCATGAGCCCAAACAAGTTTCTAAAAGCATGAGTTTGCAACTACTTTACTTTTGGAGAAAATTCAAAACATTCATTATTCAATAGAGCCCAATAGCAAAAATCAGGTTTTGAATGAAGAGTCACATTTCTTGGTAGAATCATGCAGGATTGAAATTTTTGATGGTTTTTTACTCCTCTCAACAGCCCAAACAAGTTTCTAAAAGGATGAGTTTGCAACTACTTTACTTTTGGAGAAAATTCAAAACATTCATTATTCAATAGGGCCCAAATTATCAAAAACCAGCGGTTTCAATGAACACACATTTCTTGGTAGAATCATGCAGGACTGAAATTTTTGATGTTTTTCTACTCCTCTCATGAGCCCAAACAAGTCTCTAAAAGCATGAGTTTGCAACTACTTTACTTTTGGAGAAAATTCAAAACATATATTCAATAGAGCCCAATAGCAAAAATCAGGTTTTGAATGAAGAATCACATTTCTTGGTAGAATCATGCAGGATTGAAATTTTTGATGGTTTTTTACTCCTCTCAACAGCCCAAACAAGTTTCTAAAAGGATGAGTTTGCAACTACTTTACTTTTGGAGAAAATTCAAAACATTCATTATTCAATAGGGCCCAAACTATCAAAAAACAGCGGTTTCAATGAACACACATTTCTTGGAAGAATCATGCAGGACTGAAATTTTTGATGTTTTTCTACTCCTCTCATGAGCCCAAACAAGTTTCTAAAAGCATGAGTTTGCAACTACTTTACTTTTGGAGAAAATTCAAAACATTCATTATTCAATAGAGCCCAATAGCAAAAATCAGGTTTTGAATGAAGAATCACATTTCTTGGTAGAATCATGCAGGATTGAAATTTTTGATGGTTTTTTACTCCTCTCAACAGCCCAAACAAGTTTCTAAAAGGATGAGTTTGCAACTACTTTACTTTTGGAGAAAATTCAAAACATTCATTATTCAATAGAGCCCAATAGCAAAAATCAGGTTTTGAATGAAGAATCACATTTCTTGGTAGAATCATGCAGGATTGAAATTTTTGATGGTTTTTTACTCCTCTCAACAGCCCAAACAAGTTTCTAAAAGGATGAGTTTGCAACTACTTTACTTTTGGAGAAAATTCAAAGCATTCATTATTCAATAGGGCCCAAACTATCAAAAACCAGCGGTTTCAATGAACACACATTTCTTGGTAGAATCATGCAGGACTGAAATTTTTGATGTTTTTCTACTCCTCTCATGAGCCCAAACAAGTCTCTAAAAGCATGAGTTTGCAACTACTTTACTTTTGGAGAAAATTCAAAACATTCATTATTCAATAGAGCCCAATAGCAAAAATCAGGTTTTGAATGAAGAATCACATTTCTTGGTAAAATCATGCAGGATTGAAATTTTTGATGGTTTTTTACTCCTCTCAACAGCCCAAACAAGTTTCTAAAAGGATGAGTTTGCAACTACTTTACTTTTGGAGAAAATTCAAAACATTCATTATTCAATAGGGCCCAAACTATCAAAAACCAGCGGTTTCAATGAACACACATTTCTTGGTAGAATCATGCAGGACTGAAATTTTTGATGTTTTTCTACTCCTCTCATGAGCCCAAACAAGTCTCTAAAAGCATGAGTTTGCAACTACTTTACTTTTGGAGAAAATTCAAAACATTCACTTTTCAATAGAGCCCAATAGCAAAAATCAGGTTTTGAATGAAGAATCACATTTCTTGGTAGAATCATGCAGGATTGAAATTTTTGATGGTTTTTTACTCCTCTCAACAGCCCAAACAAGTTTCTAAAAGGATGAGTTTGCAACTACTTTACTTTTGGAGAAAATTCAAAACATTCATTATTCAATAGGGCCCAAACTATCAAAAACCAGCGGTTTGAATGAACACACATTTCTTGGTAGAATCATGCAGGACTGAAATTTTTGATGTTTTTCTACTCCTCTCATGAGCCCAAACAAGTCTCTAAAAGCATGAGTTTGCAACTACTTTACTTTTGGAGAAAATTCAAAACATTCATTATTCAATAGAGCCCAATAGCAAAAATCAGGTTTTGAATGAAGAATCACATTTCTTGGTAGAAGCATGCAGGATTGAAATTTTTGATGGTTTTTTACTCCTCTCAACAGCCCAAACAAGTTTCTAAAAGGATGAGTTTGCAACTACTTTACTTTTGGAGAAAATTCAAAACATTCATTATTCAATAGGGCCCAAACTATCAAAAACCAGCGGTTTCAATGAAAACACATTTCTTGGTAGAATCATGCAGGACTGAAATTTTTGATGTTTTTCTACTCCTCTCATGAGCCCAAACAAGTCTCTAAAAGCATGAGTTTGCAACTACTTTACTTTTGGAGAAAATTCAAAACATTCATTATTCAATAGAGCCCAATAGCAAAAATCAGGTTTTCAATGAAGAATCACATTTCTTGGTAGAATCATGCAGGATTGAAATTTTTGATGGTTTTTTACTCCTCTCTACAGCCCAAACAAGTTTCTAAAAGGATGAGTTTGCAACTGCTTTACTTTTGGAGAAAATTCAAAACATTCATTATTCAATAGGGCCCAAACTATCAAAAACCAGCGGTTTGAATGAACACACATTTCTTGGTAGAATCATGCAGGACTCAAATTTTTGATGTTTTTCTACTCCTCTCATGAGCCCAAACAAGTTTCTAAAAGCATGAGTTTGCAACTAATTTACTTTTGGAGAAAATTCAAAACATTCATTATTCAATAGAGCCCAATAGCAAAAATCAGGTTTTGAATGAAGAATCACATTTCTTGGTAGAATCATGCAGGATTGAAATTTTTGATGGTTTTTTACTCCTCTCAACAGCCCAAACAAGTTTCTAAAAGGATGAGTTTGCAACTACTTTACTTTTGGAGAAAATTCAAAACATTCATTATTCAATAGGGCCCAAACTATCAAAAACCAGCGGTTTCAATGAACACACATTTCTTGGTAGAATCATGCAGGACTGAAATTTTTGATCTTTTTCTACTCCTCTCATGAGCCCAAACAAGTCTCTAAAAGCATGAGTTTGCAACTACTTTACTTTTGGAGAAAATTCAAAACATTCATTATTCAATAGAGCCCAATAGCAAAAATCAGGTTTTGAATGAAGAATCACATTTCTTGGTAGAATCATGCAGGATTGAAATTTTTGATGGTTTTTTACTCCTCTCAACAGCCCAAACAAGTTTCTAAAAGGATGAGTTTGCAACTACTTTACTTTTGGAGAAAATTCAAAACATTCATTATTCAATAGGGCCCAAACTATCAAAAACCAGCGGTTTCAATGAACACACATTTCTTGGAAGAATCATGCAGGACTGAAATTTTTGATGTTTTTCTACTCCTCTCATGAGCCCAAACAAGTTTCTAAAAGCATGAGTTTGCAACTACTTTACTTTTGGAGAAAATTCAAAACATTCATTATTCAATAGAGCCCAATAGCAAAAATCAGGTTTTGAATGAAGAATCACAGTTCTTGGTAGAATCATGCAGGATTGAAATTTTTGATGGTTTTTTACTCCTCTCAACAGCCCAAACAAGTTTCTAAAAGGATGAGTTTGCAACTACTTTACTTTTGGAGAAAATTCAAAACATTCATTATTCAATAGAGCCCAATAGCAAAAATCAGGTTTTGAATGAAGAATCACATTTCTTGGTAGAATCATGCAGGATTGAAATTTTTGATGGTTTTTTACTCCTCTCAACAGCCCAAACAAGTTTCTAAAAGGATGAGTTTGCAACTACTTTACTTTTGGAGAAAATTCAAAACATTCATTATTCAATAGAGCCCAATAGCAAAAATCAGGTTTTGAATGAAGAATCACATTTCTTGGTAGAATCATGCAGGATTGAAATTTTTGATGGTTTTTTACTCCTCTCAACAGCCCAAACAAGTTTCTAAAAGTATGAGTTTGCAACTACTTTACTTTTGGAGAAAATTCAAAACATTCATTATTCAATAGGGCCCAAACTATCAAAAACCAGCGGTTTCAATGAACACACATTTCTTGGTAGAATCATGCAGGACTGAAATTTTTGATGTTTTTCTACTCCTCTCATGAGCCCAAACAAGTTTCTAAAAGCATGAGTTTGCAACTACTTTACTTTTGGAGAAAATTCAAAACATTCACTATTCAATAGAGCCCAATAGCAAAAATCAGGTTTTGAATGAAGAATCACATTTCTTGGTAAAATCATGCAGGATTGAAATTTTTGATGGTTTTTTACTCCTCTCAACAGCCCAAACAAGTTTCTAAAAGGATGAGTTTGCAACTACTTTACTTTTGGAGAAAATTCAAAACATTCATTATTCAATAGGGCCCAAACTATCAAAAACCAGCGGTTTCAATGAACACACATTTCTATTGAATAATGAATGTTTTGAATTTTCTCCAAAAGTAAAGTAGTTGCAAACTCATCCTTTTAGAAACTTGTTTGGGCTGTTGAGAGGAGTAAAAAACCATCAAAAATTTCAATCCTGCATGATTCTACCAAGAAATGTGATTCTTCATTCAAAACCTGATTTTTGCTATTGGGCTCTATTGAATAATGAATGTTTTGAATTTTCTCCAAAAGTAAAGTAGTTGCAAACTCATGCTTTTAGAAACTTGTTTGGGCTCATGAGAGGAGTAGAAAAACATCAAAAATTTGAGTCCTGCATGATTCTACCAAGAAATGTGTGTTCATTGAAACCGCTGGTTTTTGATAGTTTGGGCCCTATTGAATAATGAATGTTTTGAATTTTCTCCAAAAGTAAAGTAGTTGCAAACTCATCCTTTTAGAAACTTGTTTGGGCTGTTGAGAGGAGTAAAAAACCATCAAAAATTTCAATCCTGCATGATTCTACCAAGAAATGTGATTCTTCATTCAAAACCTGATTTTTGCTATTGGGCTCTATTGAATAATGAATGTTTTGAATTTTCTCCAAAAGTAAAGTAGTTGCAAACTCATGCTTTTAGAGACTTGTTTGGGCTCATGAGAGGAGTAGAAAAACATCAAAAATTTCAGTCCTGCATGATTCTACCAAGAAATGTGTGTTCATTGAAACCGCTGGTTTTTGATAGTTTGGGCCCTATTGAATAATGAATGTTTTGAATTTTCTCCAAAAGTAAAGTAGTTGCAAACTCATCCTTTTAGAAACTTGTTTGGGCTGTTGAGAGGAGTAAAAAACCATCAAAAATTTCAATCCTGCATGATTTTACCAAGAAATGTGATTCTTCATTCAAAACCTGATTTTTGCTATTGGGCTCTATTGAATAGTGAATGTTTTGAATTTTCTCCAAAAGTAAAGTAGTTGCAAACTCATGCTTTTAGAAACTTGTTTGGGCTCATGAGAGGAGTAGAAAAACATCAAAAATTTCAGTCCTGCATGATTCTACCAAGAAATGTGTGTTCATTGAAACCGCTGGTTTTTGATAGTTTGGGCCCTATTGAATAATGAATGTTTTGAATTTTCTCCAAAAGTAAAGTAGTTGCAAACTCATCCTTTTAGAAACTTGTTTGGGCTGTTGAGAGGAGTAAAAAACCATCAAAAATTTCAATCCTGCATGATTTTACCAAGAAATGTGATTCTTCATTCAAAACCTGATTTTTGCTATTGGGCTCTATTGAATAATGAATGTTTTGAATTTTCTCCAAAAGTAAAGTAGTTGCAAACTCATGCTTTTAGAGACTTGTTTGGGCTCATGAGAGGAGTAGAAAAACATCAAAAATTTCAGTCCTGCATGATTCTACCAAGAAATGTGTGTTCATTGAAACCGCTGGTTTTTGATAGTTTGGGCCCTATTGAATAATGAATGTTTTGAATTTTCTCCAAAAGTAAAGTAGTTGCAAACTCATCCTTTTAGAAACTTGTTTGGGCTGTTGAGAGGAGTAAAAAACCATCAAAAATTTCAATCCTGCATGATTCTACCAAGAAATGTGATTCTTCATTCAAAACCTGATTTTTGCTATTGGGCTCTATTGAATAATGAATGTTTTGAATTTTCTCCAAAAGTAAAGTAGTTGCAAACTCATCCTTTTAGAAACTTGTTTGGGCTGTTGAGAGGAGTAAAAAACCATCAAAAATTTCAATCCTGCATGATTCTACCAAGAACTGTGATTCTTCATTCAAAACCTGATTTTTGCTATTGGGCTCTATTGAATAATGAATGTTTTGAATTTTCTCCAAAAGTAAAGTAGTTGCAAACTCATGCTTTTAGAGACTTGTTTGGGCTCATGAGAGGAGTAGAAAAACATCAAAAATTTCAGTCCTGCATGATTCTACCAAGAAATGTGTGTTCATTGAAACCGCTGATTTTTGATAGTTTGGGCCCTATTGAATAATGAATGTTTTGAATTTTCTCCAAAAGTAAAGTAGTTGCAAACTCATCCTTTTAGAAACTTGTTTGGGCTGTTGAGAGGAGTAAAAAACCATCAAAAATTTCAATCCTGCATGATTTTACCAAGAAATGTGATTCTTCATTCAAAACCTGATTTTTGCTATTGGGCTCTATTGAATAATGAATGTTTTGAATTTTCTCCAAAAGTAAAGTAGTTGCAAACTCATGCTTTTAGAAACTTGTTTGGGCTCATGAGAGGAGTAGAAAAACATCAAAAATTTCAGCCCTGCATGATTCTTCCAAGAAATGTGTGTTCATTGAAACCGCTGGTTTTTGATAGTTTGGGCCCTATTGAATAATGAATGTTTTGAATTTTCTCCAAAAGTAAAGTAGTTGCAAACTCATCCTTTTAGAAACTTGTTTGGGCTGTTGAGAGGAGTAAAAAACCATCAAAAATTTCAATCCTGCATGATTCTACCAAGAAATGTGATTCTTCATTCAAAACCTGATTTTTGCTATTGGGCTCTATTGAATAATGAATGTTTTGAATTTTCTCCAAAAGTGAAGTAGTTGCAAACTCATGCTTTTAGAGACTTGTTTGGGCTCATGAGAGGAGTAGAAAAACATCAAAAATTTCAGTCCTGCATGATTCTACCAAGAAATGTGTGTTCATTGAAACCGCTGGTTTTTGATAGTTTGTGCCCTATTGAATAATGAATGTTTTGAATTTTCTCCAAAAGTAAAGTAGTTGCAAACTCATCCTTTTAGAAACTTGTTTGGGCTGTTGAGAGGAGTAAAAAACCATCAAAAATTTCAATCCTGCATGATTCTACCAAGAAATGTGATTCTTCATTCAAAACCTGATTTTTGCTATTGGGCTCTATTGAATAATGAATGTTTTGAATTTTCTCCAAAAGTAAAGTAGTTGCAAACTCATGCTTTTAGAAACTTGTTTGGGCTCATGAGAGGAGTAGAAAAACATCAAAAATTTGAGTCCTGCATGATTCTACCAAGTAATGTGTGTTCATTGAAACCGCTGGTTTTTGATAGTTTGGGCCCTATTGAATAATGAATGTTTTGAATTTTCTCCAAAAGTAAAGTAGTTGCAAACTCATCCTTTTAGAAACTTGTTTGGGCTGTTGAGAGGACTAAAAAAACCATCAAAAATTTCAATCCTGCATGATTCTACCAAGAAATGTGATTCTTCATTAAAAACCTGATTTTTGCTATTGGGCTCTATTGAATAATGAATGTTTTGAATTTTCTCCAAAAGTAAAGTAGTTGCAAACTCATGCTTTTAGAGACTTGTTTGGGCTCATGAGAGGAGTAGAAAAACATCAACAATTTCAGTCCTGCATGATTCTACCAAGAAATGTGTGTTCATTGAAACCGCTGGTTTTTGATAGTTTGGGCCCTATTGAATAATGAATGTTTTGAATTTTCTCCAAAAGTAAAGTAGTTGCAAACTCATCCTTTTAGAAACTTGTTTGGGCTGTTGAGAGGAGTAAAAAACCATCAAAAATTTCAATCCTGCATGATTTTACCAAGAAATGTGATTCTTCATTCAAAACCTGATTTTTGCTATTGGGCTCTATTGAATAGTGAATGTTTTGAATTTTCTCCAAAAGTAAAGTAGTTGCAAACTCATGCTTTTAGAAACTTGTTTGGGCTCATGAGAGGAGTAGAAAAACATCAAAAATTTCAGTCCTGCATGATTCTACCAAGAAATGTGTGTTCATTGAAACCGCTGGTTTTTGATAGTTTGGGCCCTATTGAATAATGAATGTTTTGAATTTTCTCCAAAAGTAAAGTAGTTGCAAACTCATCCTTTTAGAAACTTGTTTGGGCTGTTGAGAGGAGTAAAAAACCATCAAAAATTTCAATCCTGCATGATTTTACCAAGAAATGTGATTCTTCATTCAAAACCTGATTTTTGCTATTGGGCTCTATTGAATAATGAATGTTTTGAATTTTCTCCAAAAGTAAAGTAGTTGCAAACTCATGCTTTTAGAGACTTGTTTGGGCTCATGAGAGGAGTAGAAAAACATCAAAAATTTCAGTCCTGCATGATTCTACCAAGAAATGTGTGTTCATTCAAACCGCTGGTTTTTGATAGTTTGGGCCCTATTGAATAATGAATGTTTTGAATTTTCTCCAAAAGTAAAGTAGTTGCAAACTCATCCTTTTAGAAACTTGTTTGGGCTGTTGAGAGAAGTAAAAAACCATCAAAAATTTCAATCCTGCATGATTCTACCAAGAAATGTGATTCTTCATTCAAAACCTGATTTTTGCTATTGGGCTCTATTGAATAATGAATGTTTTGAATTTTCTCCAAAAGTAAAGTAGTTGCAAACTCATGCTTTTAGAGACTTGTTTGGGCTCATGAGAGGAGTAGAAAAACATCAAAAATTTCAGTCCTGCATGATTCTACCAAGAAATGTGTGTTCATTGAAACCGCTGGTTTTTGATAGTTTGGGCCCTATTGAATAATGAATGTTTTGAATTTTCTCCAAAAGTAAAGTAGTTGCAAACTCATCCTTTTAGAAACTTGTTTGGGCTGTTGAGAGGAGTAAAAAACCATCAAAAATTTCAATCCTGCATGATTCTACCAAGAAATGTGATTCTTCATTCAAAACCTGATTTTTGCTATTGGGCTCTATAGAATAATGAATGTTTTGAATTTTCTCCAAAAGTAAAGTAGTTGCAAACTCATGCTTTTAGAAACTTGTTTGGGCTCATGAGAGGAGTAGAAAAACATCAAAAATTTGAGTCCTGCATGATTCTACCAAGAAATGTGTGTTCATTGAAACCGCTGGTTTTTGATAGTTTGGGCCCTATTGAATAATGAATGTTTTGAATTTTCTCCAAAAGTAAAGTAGTTGCAAACTCATCCTTTTAGAAACTTGTTTGGGCTGTTGAGAGGAGTAAAAAACCATCAAAAATTTCAATCCTGCATGATTCTACCAAGAAATGTGATTCTTCATTCAAAACCTGATTTTTGCTATTGGGCTCTATTGAATAATGAATGTTTTGAATTTTCTCCAAAAGTAAAGTAGTTGCAAACTCATGCTTTTAGAGACTTGTTTGGGCTCATGAGAGGAGTAGAAAAACATCAAAAATTTCAGTCCTGCATGATTCTACCAAGAAATGTGTGTTCATTGAAACCGCTGGTTTTTGATAGTTTGGGCCCTATTGAATAATGAATGTTTTGAATTTTCTCCAAAAGTAAAGTAGTTGCAAACTCATCCTTTTAGAAACTTGTTTGGGCTGTTGAGAGGAGTAAAAAACCATCAAAAATTTCAATCCTGCATGATTCTACCAAGAAATGTGATTCTTCATTCAAAACCTGATTTTTGCTATTGGGCTCTATTGAATAATGAATGTTTTGAATTTTCTCCAAAAGTAAAGTAGTTGCAAACTCATGCTTTTAGAAACTTGTTTGGGCTCATGAGAGGAGTAGAAAAACATCAAAAATTTGAGTCCTGCATGATTCTACCAAGAAATGTGTGTTCATTGAAACCGCTGGTTTTTGATAGTTTGGGCCCTATTGAATAATGAATGTTTTGAATTTTCTCCAAAAGTAAAGTAGTTGCAAACTCATCCTTTTAGAAACTTGTTTGGGCTGTTGAGAGGAGTAAAAAACCATCAAAAATTTCAATCCTGCATGATTCTACCAAGAAATGTGATTCTTCATTCAAAACCTGATTTTTGCTATTGGGCTCTATTGAATAATGAATGTTTTGAATTTTCTCCAAAAGTAAAGTAGTTGCAAACTCATGCTTTTAGAGACTTGTTTGGGCTCATGAGAGGAGTAGAAAAACATCAAAAATTTCAGTCCTGCATGATTCTACCAAGAAATGTGTGTTCATTGAAACCGCTGGTTTTTGATAGTTTGGGCCCTATTGAATAATGAATGTTTTGAATTTTCTCCAAAAGTAAAGTAGTTGCAAACTCATCCTTTTAGAAACTTGTTTGGGCTGTTGAGAGGAGTAAAAAACCATCAAAAATTTCAATCCTGCATGATTTTACCAAGAAATGTGATTCTTCATTCAAAACCTGATTTTTGCTATTGGGCTCTATTGAATAGTGAATGTTTTGAATTTTCTCCAAAAGTAAAGTAGTTGCAAACTCATGCTTTTAGAAACTTGTTTGGGCTCATGAGAGGAGTAGAAAAACATCAAAAATTTCAGTCCTGCATGATTCTACCAAGAAATGTGTGTTCATTGAAACCGCTGGTTTTTGATAGTTTGGGCCCTATTGAATAATGAATGTTTTGAATTTTCTCCAAAAGTAAAGTAGTTGCAAACTCATCCTTTTAGAAACTTGTTTGGGCTGTTGAGAGGAGTAAAAAACCATCAAAAATTTCAATCCTGCATGATTTTACCAAGAAATGTGATTCTTCATTCAAAACCTGATTTTTGCTATTGGGCTCTATTGAATAGTGAATGTTTTGAATTTTCTCCAAAAGTAAAGTAGTTGCAAACTCATGCTTTTAGAAACTTGTTTGGGCTCATGAGAGGAGTAGAAAAACATCAAAAATTTCAGTCCTGCATGATTCTACCAAGAAATGTGTGTTCATTGAAACCGCTGGTTTTTGATAGTTTGGGCCCTATTGAATAATGAATGTTTTGAATTTTCTCCAAAAGTAAAGTAGTTGCAAACTCATCCTTTTAGAAACTTGTTTGGGCTGTTGAGAGGAGTAAAAAACCATCAAAAATTTCAATCCTGCATGATTTTACCAAGAAATGTGATTCTTCATTCAAAACCTGATTTTTGCTATTGGGCTCTATTGAATAGTGAATGTTTTGAATTTTCTCCAAAAGTAAAGTAGTTGCAAACTCATGCTTTTAGAAACTTGTTTGGGCTCATGAGAGGAGTAGAAAAACATCAAAAATTTCAGTCCTGCATGATTCTACCAAGAAATGTGTGTTCATTGAAACCGCTGGTTTTTGATAGTTTGGGCCCTATTGAATAATGAATGTTTTGAATTTTCTCCAAAAGTAAAGTAGTTGCAAACTCATCCTTTTAGAAACTTGTTTGGGCTGTTGAGAGGAGTAAAAAACCATCAAAAATTTCAATCCTGCATGATTTTACCAAGAAATGTGATTCTTCATTCAAAACCTGATTTTTGCTATTGGGCTCTATTGAATAATGAATGTTTTGAATTTTCTCCAAAAGTAAAGTAGTTGCAAACTCATGCTTTTAGAGACTTGTTTGGGCTCATGAGAGGAGTAGAAAAACATCAAAAATTTCAGTCCTGCATGATTCTACCAAGAAATGTGTGTTCATTCAAACCGCTGGTTTTTGATAGTTTGGGCCCTATTGAATAATGAATGTTTTGAATTTTCTCCAAAAGTAAAGTAGTTGCAAACTCATCCTTTTAGAAACTTGTTTGGGCTGTTGAGAGAAGTAAAAAACCATCAAAAATTTCAATCCTGCATGATTCTACCAAGAAATGTGATTCTTCATTCAAAACCTGATTTTTGCTATTGGGCTCTATTGAATAATGAATGTTTTGAATTTTCTCCAAAAGTAAAGTAGTTGCAAACTCATGCTTTTAGAGACTTGTTTGGGCTCATGAGAGGAGTAGAAAAACATCAAAAATTTCAGTCCTGCATGATTCTACCAAGAAATGTGTGTTCATTGAAACCGCTGGTTTTTGATAGTTTGGGCCCTATTGAATAATGAATGTTTTGAATTTTCTCCAAAAGTAAAGTAGTTGCAAACTCATCCTTTTAGAAACTTGTTTGGGCTGTTGAGAGTAGTAAAAAACCATCAAAAATTTCAATCCTGCATGATTCTACCAAGAAATGTGATTCTTCATTCAAAACCTGATTTTTGCTATTGGGCTCTATAGAATAATGAATGTTTTGAATTTTCTCCAAAAGTAAAGTAGTTGCAAACTCATGCTTTTAGAAACTTGTTTGGGCTCATGAGAGGAGTAGAAAAACATCAAAAATTTGAGTCCTGCATGATTCTACCAAGAAATGTGTGTTCATTGAAACCGCTGGTTTTTGATAGTTTGGGCCCTATTGAATAATGAATGTTTTGAATTTTCTCCAAAAGTAAAGTAGTTGCAAACTCATCCTTTTAGAAACTTGTTTGGGCTGTTGAGAGGAGTAAAAAACCATCAAAAATTTCAATCCTGCATGATTCTACCAAGAAATGTGATTCTTCATTCAAAACCTGATTTTTGCTATTGGGCTCTATTGAATAATGAATGTTTTGAATTTTCTCCAAAAGTAAAGTAGTTGCAAACTCATGCTTTTAGAGACTTGTTTGGGCTCATGAGAGGAGTAGAAAAACATCAAAAATTTCAGTCCTGCATGATTCTACCAAGAAATGTGTGTTCATTGAAACCGCTGGTTTTTGATAGTTTGGGCCCTATTGAATAATGAATGTTTTGAATTTTCTCCAAAAGTAAAGTAGTTGCAAACTCATCCTTTTAGAAACTTGTTTGGGCTGTTGAGAGGAGTAAAAAACCATCAAAAATTTCAATCCTGCATGATTCTACCAAGAAATGTGATTCTTCATTCAAAACCTGATTTTTGCTATTGGGCTCTATTGAATAATGAATGTTTTGAATTTTCTCCAAAAGTAAAGTAGTTGCAAACTCATGCTTTTAGAAACTTGTTTGGGCTCATGAGAGGAGTAGAAAAACATCAAAAATTTGAGTCCTGCATGATTCTACCAAGAAATGTGTGTTCATTGAAACCGCTGGTTTTTGATAGTTTGGGCCCTATTGAATAATGAATGTTTTGAATTTTCTCCAAAAGTAAAGTAGTTGCAAACTCATCCTTTTAGAAACTTGTTTGGGCTGTTGAGAGGAGTAAAAAACCATCAAAAATTTCAATCCTGCATGATTCTACCAAGAAATGTGATTCTTCATTCAAAACCTGATTTTTGCTATTGGGCTCTATTGAATAATGAATGTTTTGAATTTTCTCCAAAAGTAAAGTAGTTGCAAACTCATGCTTTTAGAGACTTGTTTGGGCTCATGAGAGGAGTAGAAAAACATCAAAAATTTCAGTCCTGCATGATTCTACCAAGAAATGTGTGTTCATTGAAACCGCTGGTTTTTGATAGTTTGGGCCCTATTGAATAATGAATGTTTTGAATTTTCTCCAAAAGTAAAGTAGTTGCAAACTCATCCTTTTAGAAACTTGTTTGGGCTGTTGAGAGGAGTAAAAAACCATCAAAAATTTCAATCCTGCATGATTTTACCAAGAAATGTGATTCTTCATTCAAAACCTGATTTTTGCTATTGGGCTCTATTGAATAGTGAATGTTTTGAATTTTCTCCAAAAGTAAAGTAGTTGCAAACTCATGCTTTTAGAAACTTGTTTGGGCTCATGAGAGGAGTAGAAAAACATCAAAAATTTCAGTCCTGCATGATTCTACCAAGAAATGTGTGTTCATTGAAACCGCTGGTTTTTGATAGTTTGGGCCCTATTGAATAATGAATGTTTTGAATTTTCTCCAAAAGTAAAGTAGTTGCAAACTCATCCTTTTAGAAACTTGTTTGGGCTGTTGAGAGGAGTAAAAAACCATCAAAAATTTCAATCCTGCATGATTTTACCAAGAAATGTGATTCTTCATTCAAAACCTGATTTTTGCTATTGGGCTCTATTGAATAATGAATGTTTTGAATTTTCTCCAAAAGTAAAGTAGTTGCAAACTCATGCTTTTAGAGACTTGTTTGGGCTCATGAGAGGAGTAGAAAAACATCAAAAATTTCAGTCCTGCATGATTCTACCAAGAAATGTGTGTTCATTGAAACCGCTGGTTTTTGATAGTTTGGGCCCTATTGAATAATGAATGTTTTGAATTTTCTCCAAAAGTAAAGTAGTTGCAAACTCATCCTTTTAGAAACTTGTTTGGGCTGTTGAGAGGAGTAAAAAACCATCAAAAATTTCAATCCTGCATGATTCTACCAAGAAATGTGATTCTTCATTCAAAACCTGATTTTTGCTATTGGGCTCTATTGAATAATGAATGTTTTGAATTTTCTCCAAAAGTAAAGTAGTTGCAAACTCATCCTTTTAGAAACTTGTTTGGGCTGTTGAGAGGAGTAAAAAACCATCAAAAATTTCAATCCTGCATGATTCTACCAAGAAATGTGTGTTCATTGAAACCGCTGATTTTTGATAGTTTGGGCCCTATTGAATAATGAATGTTTTGAATTTTCTCCAAAAGTAAAGTAGTTGCAAACTCATCCTTTTAGAAACTTGTTTGGGCTGTTGAGAGGAGTAAAAAACCATCAAAAATTTCAATCCTGCATGATTTTACCAAGAAATGTGATTCTTCATTCAAAACCTGATTTTTGCTATTGGGCTCTATTGAATAATGAATGTTTTGAATTTTCTCCAAAAGTAAAGTAGTTGCAAACTCATGCTTTTAGAAACTTGTTTGGGCTCATGAGAGGAGTAGAAAAACATCAAAAATTTCAGCCCTGCATGATTCTTCCAAGAAATGTGTGTTCATTGAAACCGCTGGTTTTTGATAGTTTGGGCCCTATTGAATAATGAATGTTTTGAATTTTCTCCAAAAGTAAAGTAGTTGCAAACTCATCCTTTTAGAAACTTGTTTGGGCTGTTGAGAGGAGTAAAAAACCATCAAAAATTTCAATCCTGCATGATTCTACCAAGAAATGTGATTCTTCATTCAAAACCTGATTTTTGCTATTGGGCTCTATTGAATAATGAATGTTTTGAATTTTCTCCAAAAGTAAAGTAGTTGCAAACTCATGCTTTTAGAAACTTGTTTGGGCTCATGAGAGGAGTAGAAAAACATCAAAAATTTGAGTCCTGCATGATTCTACCAAGTAATGTGTGTTCATTGAAACCGCTGGTTTTTGATAGTTTGGGCCCTATTGAATAATGAATGTTTTGAATTTTCTCCAAAAGTAAAGTAGTTGCAAACTCATCCTTTTAGAAACTTGTTTGGGCTGTTGAGAGGACTAAAAAAACCATCAAAAATTTCAATCCTGCATGATTCTACCAAGAAATGTGATTCTTCATTCAAAACCTGATTTTTGCTATTGGGCTCTATTGAATAATGAATGTTTTGAATTTTCTCCAAAAGTAAAGTAGTTGCAAACTCATGCTTTTAGAGACTTGTTTGGGCTCATGAGAGGAGTAGAAAAACATCAACAATTTCAGTCCTGCATGATTCTACCAAGAAATGTGTGTTCATTGAAACCGCTGGTTTTTGATAGTTTGGGCCCTATTGAATAATGAATGTTTTGAATTTTCTCCAAAAGTAAAGTAGTTGCAAACTCATCCTTTTAGAAACTTGTTTGGGCTGTTGAGAGGAGTAAAAAACCATCAAAAATTTCAATCCTGCATGATTTTACCAAGAAATGTGATTCTTCATTCAAAACCTGATTTTTGCTATTGGGCTCTATTGAATAGTGAATGTTTTGAATTTTCTCCAAAAGTAAAGTAGTTGCAAACTCATGCTTTTAGAAACTTGTTTGGGCTCATGAGAGGAGTAGAAAAACATCAAAAATTTCAGTCCTGCATGATTCTACCAAGAAATGTGTGTTCATTGAAACCGCTGGTTTTTGATAGTTTGGGCCCTATTGAATAATGAATGTTTTGAATTTTCTCCAAAAGTAAAGTAGTTGCAAACTCATCCTTTTAGAAACTTGTTTGGGCTGTTGAGAGGAGTAAAAAACCATCAAAAATTTCAATCCTGCATGATTTTACCAAGAAATGTGATTCTTCATTCAAAACCTGATTTTTGCTATTGGGCTCTATTGAATAATGAATGTTTTGAATTTTCTCCAAAAGTAAAGTAGTTGCAAACTCATGCTTTTAGAAACTTGTTTGGGCTCATGAGAGGAGTAGAAAAACATCAAAAATTTGAGTCCTGCATGATTCTACCAAGTAATGTGTGTTCATTGAAACCGCTGGTTTTTGATAGTTTGGGCCCTATTGAATAATGAATGTTTTGAATTTTCTCCAAAAGTAAAGTAGTTGCAAACTCATCCTTTTAGAAACTTGTTTGGGCTGTTGAGAGGACTAAAAAAACCATCAAAAATTTCAATCCTGCATGATTCTACCAAGAAATGTGATTCTTCATTAAAAACCTGATTTTTGCTATTGGGCTCTATTGAATAATGAATGTTTTGAATTTTCTCCAAAAGTAAAGTAGTTGCAAACTCATGCTTTTAGAGACTTGTTTGGGCTCATGAGAGGAGTAGAAAAACATCAACAATTTCAGTCCTGCATGATTCTACCAAGAAATGTGTGTTCATTGAAACCGCTGGTTTTTGATAGTTTGGGCCCTATTGAATAATGAATGTTTTGAATTTTCTCCAAAAGTAAAGTAGTTGCAAACTCATCCTTTTAGAAACTTGTTTGGGCTGTTGAGAGGAGTAAAAAACCATCAAAAATTTCAATCCTGCATGATTTTACCAAGAAATGTGATTCTTCATTCAAAACCTGATTTTTGCTATTGGGCTCTATTGAATAGTGAATGTTTTGAATTTTCTCCAAAAGTAAAGTAGTTGCAAACTCATGCTTTTAGAAACTTGTTTGGGCTCATGAGAGGAGTAGAAAAACATCAAAAATTTCAGTCCTGCATGATTCTACCAAGAAATGTGTGTTCATTGAAACCGCTGGTTTTTGATAGTTTGGGCCCTATTGAATAATGAATGTTTTGAATTTTCTCCAAAAGTAAAGTAGTTGCAAACTCATCCTTTTAGAAACTTGTTTGGGCTGTTGAGAGGAGTAAAAAACCATCAAAAATTTCAATCCTGCATGATTTTACCAAGAAATGTGATTCTTCATTCAAAACCTGATTTTTGCTATTGGGCTCTATTGAATAATGAATGTTTTGAATTTTCTCCAAAAGTAAAGTAGTTGCAAACTCATGCTTTTAGAGACTTGTTTGGGCTCATGAGAGGAGTAGAAAAACATCAAAAATTTCAGTCCTGCATGATTCTACCAAGAAATGTGTGTTCATTCAAACCGCTGGTTTTTGATAGTTTGGGCCCTATTGAATAATGAATGTTTTGAATTTTCTCCAAAAGTAAAGTAGTTGCAAACTCATCCTTTTAGAAACTTGTTTGGGCTGTTGAGAGAAGTAAAAAACCATCAAAAATTTCAATCCTGCATGATTCTACCAAGAAATGTGATTCTTCATTCAAAACCTGATTTTTGCTATTGGGCTCTATTGAATAATGAATGTTTTGAATTTTCTCCAAAAGTAAAGTAGTTGCAAACTCATGCTTTTAGAGACTTGTTTGGGCTCATGAGAGGAGTAGAAAAACATCAAAAATTTCAGTCCTGCATGATTCTACCAAGAAATGTGTGTTCATTGAAACCGCTGGTTTTTGATAGTTTGGGCCCTATTGAATAATGAATGTTTTGAATTTTCTCCAAAAGTAAAGTAGTTGCAAACTCATCCTTTTAGAAACTTGTTTGGGCTGTTGAGAGGAGTAAAAAACCATCAAAAATTTCAATCCTGCATGATTCTACCAAGAAATGTGATTCTTCATTCAAAACCTGATTTTTGCTATTGGGCTCTATAGAATAATGAATGTTTTGAATTTTCTCCAAAAGTAAAGTAGTTGCAAACTCATGCTTTTAGAAACTTGTTTGGGCTCATGAGAGGAGTAGAAAAACATCAAAAATTTGAGTCCTGCATGATTCTACCAAGAAATGTGTGTTCATTGAAACCGCTGGTTTTTGATAGTTTGGGCCCTATTGAATAATGAATGTTTTGAATTTTCTCCAAAAGTAAAGTAGTTGCAAACTCATCCTTTTAGAAACTTGTTTGGGCTGTTGAGAGGAGTAAAAAACCATCAAAAATTTCAATCCTGCATGATTCTACCAAGAAATGTGATTCTTCATTCAAAACCTGATTTTTGCTATTGGGCTCTATTGAATAATGAATGTTTTGAATTTTCTCCAAAAGTAAAGTAGTTGCAAACTCATGCTTTTAGAGACTTGTTTGGGCTCATGAGAGGAGTAGAAAAACATCAAAAATTTCAGTCCTGCATGATTCTACCAAGAAATGTGTGTTCATTGAAACCGCTGGTTTTTGATAGTTTGGGCCCTATTGAATAATGAATGTTTTGAATTTTCTCCAAAAGTAAAGTAGTTGCAAACTCATCCTTTTAGAAACTTGTTTGGGCTGTTGAGAGGAGTAAAAAACCATCAAAAATTTCAATCCTGCATGATTCTACCAAGAAATGTGATTCTTCATTCAAAACCTGATTTTTGCTATTGGGCTCTATTGAATAATGAATGTTTTGAATTTTCTCCAAAAGTAAAGTAGTTGCAAACTCATGCTTTTAGAAACTTGTTTGGGCTCATGAGAGGAGTAGAAAAACATCAAAAATTTGAGTCCTGCATGATTCTACCAAGAAATGTGTGTTCATTGAAACCGCTGGTTTTTGATAGTTTGGGCCCTATTGAATAATGAATGTTTTGAATTTTCTCCAAAAGTAAAGTAGTTGCAAACTCATCCTTTTAGAAACTTGTTTGGGCTGTTGAGAGGAGTAAAAAACCATCAAAAATTTCAATCCTGCATGATTCTACCAAGAAATGTGATTCTTCATTCAAAACCTGATTTTTGCTATTGGGCTCTATTGAATAATGAATGTTTTGAATTTTCTCCAAAAGTAAAGTAGTTGCAAACTCATGCTTTTAGAGACTTGTTTGGGCTCATGAGAGGAGTAGAAAAACATCAAAAATTTCAGTCCTGCATGATTCTACCAAGAAATGTGTGTTCATTGAAACCGCTGGTTTTTGATAGTTTGGGCCCTATTGAATAATGAATGTTTTGAATTTTCTCCAAAAGTAAAGTAGTTGCAAACTCATCCTTTTAGAAACTTGTTTGGGCTGTTGAGAGGAGTAAAAAACCATCAAAAATTTCAATCCTGCATGATTTTACCAAGAAATGTGATTCTTCATTCAAAACCTGATTTTTGCTATTGGGCTCTATTGAATAGTGAATGTTTTGAATTTTCTCCAAAAGTAAAGTAGTTGCAAACTCATGCTTTTAGAAACTTGTTTGGGCTCATGAGAGGAGTAGAAAAACATCAAAAATTTCAGTCCTGCATGATTCTACCAAGAAATGTGTGTTCATTGAAACCGCTGGTTTTTGATAGTTTGGGCCCTATTGAATAATGAATGTTTTGAATTTTCTCCAAAAGTAAAGTAGTTGCAAACTCATCCTTTTAGAAACTTGTTTGGGCTGTTGAGAGGAGTAAAAAACCATCAAAAATTTCAATCCTGCATGATTTTACCAAGAAATGTGATTCTTCATTCAAAACCTGATTTTTGCTATTGGGCTCTATTGAATAGTGAATGTTTTGAATTTTCTCCAAAAGTAAAGTAGTTGCAAACTCATGCTTTTAGAAACTTGTTTGGGCTCATGAGAGGAGTAGAAAAACATCAAAAATTTCAGTCCTGCATGATTCTACCAAGAAATGTGTGTTCATTGAAACCGCTGGTTTTTGATAGTTTGGGCCCTATTGAATAATGAATGTTTTGAATTTTCTCCAAAAGTAAAGTAGTTGCAAACTCATCCTTTTAGAAACTTGTTTGGGCTGTTGAGAGGAGTAAAAAACCATCAAAAATTTCAATCCTGCATGATTTTACCAAGAAATGTGATTCTTCATTCAAAACCTGATTTTTGCTATTGGGCTCTATTGAATAATGAATGTTTTGAATTTTCTCCAAAAGTAAAGTAGTTGCAAACTCATGCTTTTAGAGACTTGTTTGGGCTCAGGAGAGGAGTAGAAAAACATCAAAAATTTCAGTCCTGCATGATTCTACCAAGAAATGTGTGTTCATTCAAACCGCTGGTTTTTGATAGTTTGGGCCCTATTGAATAATGAATGTTTTGAATTTTCTCCAAAAGTAAAGTAGTTGCAAACTCATCCTTTTAGAAACTTGTTTGGGCTGTTGAGAGGAGTAAAAAACCATCAAAAATTTCAATCCTGCATGATTCTACCAAGAAATGTGATTCTTCATTCAAAACCTGATTTTTGCTATTGGGCTCTATTGAATAATGAATGTTTTGAATTTTCTCCAAAAGTAAAGTAGTTGCAAACTCATCCTTTTAGAAACTTGTTTGGGCTGTTGAGAGGAGTAAAAAACCATCAAAAATTTCAATCCTGCATGATTCTACCAAGAAATGTGTGTTCATTGAAACCGCTGATTTTTGATAGTTTGGGCCCTATTGAATAATGAATGTTTTGAATTTTCTCCAAAAGTAAAGTAGTTGCAAACTCATCCTTTTAGAAACTTGTTTGGGCTGTTGAGAGGAGTAAAAAACCATCAAAAATTTCAATCCTGCATGATTTTACCAAGAAATGTGATTCTTCATTCAAAACCTGATTTTTGCTATTGGGCTCTATTGAATAATGAATGTTTTGAATTTTCTCCAAAAGTAAAGTAGTTGCAAACTCATGCTTTTAGAAACTTGTTTGGGCTCATGAGAGGAGTAGAAAAACATCAAAAATTTCAGCCCTGCATGATTCTTCCAAGAAATGTGTGTTCATTGAAACCGCTGGTTTTTGATAGTTTGGGCCCTATTGAATAATGAATGTTTTGAATTTTCTCCAAAAGTAAAGTAGTTGCAAACTCATCCTTTTAGAAACTTGTTTGGGCTGTTGAGAGGAGTAAAAAACCATCAAAAATTTCAATCCTGCATGATTCTACCAAGAAATGTGATTCTTCATTCAAAACCTGATTTTTGCTATTGGGCTCTATTGAATAATGAATGTTTTGAATTTTCTCCAAAAGTAAAGTAGTTGCAAACTCATGCTTTTAGAAACTTGTTTGGGCTCATGAGAGGAGTAGAAAAACATCAAAAATTTGAGTCCTGCATGATTCTACCAAGTAATGTGTGTTCATTGAAACCGCTGGTTTTTGATAGTTTGGGCCCTATTGAATAATGAATGTTTTGAATTTTCTCCAAAAGTAAAGTAGTTGCAAACTCATCCTTTTAGAAACTTGTTTGGGCTGTTGAGAGGACTAAAAAAACCATCAAAAATTTCAATCCTGCATGATTCTACCAAGAAATGTGATTCTTCATTCAAAACCTGATTTTTGCTATTGGGCTCTATTGAATAATGAATGTTTTGAATTTTCTCCAAAAGTAAAGTAGTTGCAAACTCATGCTTTTAGAGACTTGTTTGGGCTCATGAGAGGAGTAGAAAAACATCAACAATTTCAGTCCTGCATGATTCTACCAAGAAATGTGTGTTCATTGAAACCGCTGGTTTTTGATAGTTTGGGCCCTATTGAATAATGAATGTTTTGAATTTTCTCCAAAAGTAAAGTAGTTGCAAACTCATCCTTTTAGAAACTTGTTTGGGCTGTTGAGAGGAGTAAAAAACCATCAAAAATTTCAATCCTGCATGATTTTACCAAGAAATGTGATTCTTCATTCAAAACCTGATTTTTGCTATTGGGCTCTATTGAATAGTGAATGTTTTGAATTTTCTCCAAAAGTAAAGTAGTTGCAAACTCATGCTTTTAGAAACTTGTTTGGGCTCATGAGAGGAGTAGAAAAACATCAAAAATTTCAGTCCTGCATGATTCTACCAAGAAATGTGTGTTCATTGAAACCGCTGGTTTTTGATAGTTTGGGCCCTATTGAATAATGAATGTTTTGAATTTTCTCCAAAAGTAAAGTAGTTGCAAACTCATCCTTTTAGAAACTTGTTTGGGCTGTTGAGAGGAGTAAAAAACCATCAAAAATTTCAATCCTGCATGATTTTACCAAGAAATGTGATTCTTCATTCAAAACCTGATTTTTGCTATTGGGCTCTATTGAATAATGAATGTTTTGAATTTTCTCCAAAAGTAAAGTAGTTGCAAACTCATGCTTTTAGAAACTTGTTTGGGCTCATGAGAGGAGTAGAAAAACATCAAAAATTTGAGTCCTGCATGATTCTACCAAGTAATGTGTGTTCATTGAAACCGCTGGTTTTTGATAGTTTGGGCCCTATTGAATAATGAATGTTTTGAATTTTCTCCAAAAGTAAAGTAGTTGCAAACTCATCCTTTTAGAAACTTGTTTGGGCTGTTGAGAGGACTAAAAAAACCATCAAAAATTTCAATCCTGCATGATTCTACCAAGAAATGTGATTCTTCATTAAAAACCTGATTTTTGCTATTGGGCTCTATTGAATAATGAATGTTTTGAATTTTCTCCAAAAGTAAAGTAGTTGCAAACTCATGCTTTTAGAGACTTGTTTGGGCTCATGAGAGGAGTAGAAAAACATCAACAATTTCAGTCCTGCATGATTCTACCAAGAAATGTGTGTTCATTGAAACCGCTGGTTTTTGATAGTTTGGGCCCTATTGAATAATGAATGTTTTGAATTTTCTCCAAAAGTAAAGTAGTTGCAAACTCATCCTTTTAGAAACTTGTTTGGGCTGTTGAGAGGAGTAAAAAACCATCAAAAATTTCAATCCTGCATGATTTTACCAAGAAATGTGATTCTTCATTCAAAACCTGATTTTTGCTATTGGGCTCTATTGAATAGTGAATGTTTTGAATTTTCTCCAAAAGTAAAGTAGTTGCAAACTCATGCTTTTAGAAACTTGTTTGGGCTCATGAGAGGAGTAGAAAAACATCAAAAATTTCAGTCCTGCATGATTCTACCAAGAAATGTGTGTTCATTGAAACCGCTGGTTTTTGATAGTTTGGGCCCTATTGAATAATGAATGTTTTGAATTTTCTCCAAAAGTAAAGTAGTTGCAAACTCATCCTTTTAGAAACTTGTTTGGGCTGTTGAGAGGAGTAAAAAACCATCAAAAATTTCAATCCTGCATGATTTTACCAAGAAATGTGATTCTTCATTCAAAACCTGATTTTTGCTATTGGGCTCTATTGAATAATGAATGTTTTGAATTTTCTCCAAAAGTAAAGTAGTTGCAAACTCATGCTTTTAGAGACTTGTTTGGGCTCATGAGAGGAGTAGAAAAACATCAAAAATTTCAGTCCTGCATGATTCTACCAAGAAATGTGTGTTCATTCAAACCGCTGGTTTTTGATAGTTTGGGCCCTATTGAATAATGAATGTTTTGAATTTTCTCCAAAAGTAAAGTAGTTGCAAACTCATCCTTTTAGAAACTTGTTTGGGCTGTTGAGAGAAGTAAAAAACCATCAAAAATTTCAATCCTGCATGATTCTACCAAGAAATGTGATTCTTCATTCAAAACCTGATTTTTGCTATTGGGCTCTATTGAATAATGAATGTTTTGAATTTTCTCCAAAAGTAAAGTAGTTGCAAACTCATGCTTTTAGAGACTTGTTTGGGCTCATGAGAGGAGTAGAAAAACATCAAAAATTTCAGTCCTGCATGATTCTACCAAGAAATGTGTGTTCATTGAAACCGCTGGTTTTTGATAGTTTGGGCCCTATTGAATAATGAATGTTTTGAATTTTCTCCAAAAGTAAAGTAGTTGCAAACTCATCCTTTTAGAAACTTGTTTGGGCTGTTGAGAGGAGTAAAAAACCATCAAAAATTTCAATCCTGCATGATTCTACCAAGAAATGTGATTCTTCATTCAAAACCTGATTTTTGCTATTGGGCTCTATAGAATAATGAATGTTTTGAATTTTCTCCAAAAGTAAAGTAGTTGCAAACTCATGCTTTTAGAAACTTGTTTGGGCTCATGAGAGGAGTAGAAAAACATCAAAAATTTGAGTCCTGCATGATTCTACCAAGAAATGTGTGTTCATTGAAACCGCTGGTTTTTGATAGTTTGGGCCCTATTGAATAATGAATGTTTTGAATTTTCTCCAAAAGTAAAGTAGTTGCAAACTCATCCTTTTAGAAACTTGTTTGGGCTGTTGAGAGGAGTAAAAAACCATCAAAAATTTCAATCCTGCATGATTCTACCAAGAAATGTGATTCTTCATTCAAAACCTGATTTTTGCTATTGGGCTCTATTGAATAATGAATGTTTTGAATTTTCTCCAAAAGTAAAGTAGTTGCAAACTCATGCTTTTAGAGACTTGTTTGGGCTCATGAGAGGAGTAGAAAAACATCAAAAATTTCAGTCCTGCATGATTCTACCAAGAAATGTGTGTTCATTGAAACCGCTGGTTTTTGATAGTTTGGGCCCTATTGAATAATGAATGTTTTGAATTTTCTCCAAAAGTAAAGTAGTTGCAAACTCATCCTTTTAGAAACTTGTTTGGGCTGTTGAGAGGAGTAAAAAACCATCAAAAATTTCAATCCTGCATGATTCTACCAAGAAATGTGATTCTTCATTCAAAACCTGATTTTTGCTATTGGGCTCTATTGAATAATGAATGTTTTGAATTTTCTCCAAAAGTAAAGTAGTTGCAAACTCATGCTTTTAGAAACTTGTTTGGGCTCATGAGAGGAGTAGAAAAACATCAAAAATTTGAGTCCTGCATGATTCTACCAAGAAATGTGTGTTCATTGAAACCGCTGGTTTTTGATAGTTTGGGCCCTATTGAATAATGAATGTTTTGAATTTTCTCCAAAAGTAAAGTAGTTGCAAACTCATCCTTTTAGAAACTTGTTTGGGCTGTTGAGAGGAGTAAAAAACCATCAAAAATTTCAATCCTGCATGATTCTACCAAGAAATGTGATTCTTCATTCAAAACCTGATTTTTGCTATTGGGCTCTATTGAATAATGAATGTTTTGAATTTTCTCCAAAAGTAAAGTAGTTGCAAACTCATGCTTTTAGAGACTTGTTTGGGCTCATGAGAGGAGTAGAAAAACATCAAAAATTTCAGTCCTGCATGATTCTACCAAGAAATGTGTGTTCATTGAAACCGCTGATTTTTGATAGTTTGGGCCCTATTGAATAATGAATGTTTTGAATTTTCTCCAAAAGTAAAGTAGTTGCAAACTCATCCTTTTAGAAACTTGTTTGGGCTGTTGAGAGGAGTAAAAAACCATCAAAAATTTCAATCCTGCATGATTTTACCAAGAAATGTGATTCTTCATTCAAAACCTGATTTTTGCTATTGGGCTCTATTGAATAATGAATGTTTTGAATTTTCTCCAAAAGTAAAGTAGTTGCAAACTCATGCTTTTAGAAACTTGTTTGGGCTCATGAGAGGAGTAGAAAAACATCAAAAATTTCAGCCCTGCATGATTCTTCCAAGAAATGTGTGTTCATTGAAACCGCTGGTTTTTGATAGTTTGGGCCCTATTGAATAATGAATGTTTTGAATTTTCTCCAAAAGTAAAGTAGTTGCAAACTCATCCTTTTAGAAACTTGTTTGGGCTGTTGAGAGGAGTAAAAAACCATCAAAAATTTCAATCCTGCATGATTCTACCAAGAAATGTGATTCTTCATTCAAAACCTGATTTTTGCTATTGGGCTCTATTGAATAATGAATGTTTTGAATTTTCTCCAAAAGTGAAGTAGTTGCAAACTCATGCTTTTAGAGACTTGTTTGGGCTCATGAGAGGAGTAGAAAAACATCAAAAATTTCAGTCCTGCATGATTCTACCAAGAAATGTGTGTTCATTGAAACCGCTGGTTTTTGATAGTTTGGGCCCTATTGAATAATGAATGTTTTGAATTTTCTCCAAAAGTAAAGTAGTTGCAAACTCATCCTTTTAGAAACTTGTTTGGGCTGTTGAGAGGAGTAAAAAACCATCAAAAATTTCAATCCTGCATGATTCTACCAAGAAATGTGATTCTTCATTCAAAACCTGATTTTTGCTATTGGGCTCTATTGAATAATGAATGTTTTGAATTTTCTCCAAAAGTAAAGTAGTTGCAAACTCATGCTTTTAGAAACTTGTTTGGGCTCATGAGAGGAGTAGAAAAACATCAAAAATTTGAGTCCTGCATGATTCTACCAAGTAATGTGTGTTCATTGAAACCGCTGGTTTTTGATAGTTTGGGCCCTATTGAATAATGAATGTTTTGAATTTTCTCCAAAAGTAAAGTAGTTGCAAACTCATCCTTTTAGAAACTTGTTTGGGCTGTTGAGAGGACTAAAAAAACCATCAAAAATTTCAATCCTGCATGATTCTACCAAGAAATGTGATTCTTCATTCAAAACCTGATTTTTGCTATTGGGCTCTATTGAATAATGAATGTTTTGAATTTTCTCCAAAAGTAAAGTAGTTGCAAACTCATGCTTTTAGAGACTTGTTTGGGCTCATGAGAGGAGTAGAAAAACATCAACAATTTCAGTCCTGCATGATTCTACCAAGAAATGTGTGTTCATTGAAACCGCTGGTTTTTGATAGTTTGGGCCCTATTGAATAATGAATGTTTTGAATTTTCTCCAAAAGTAAAGTAGTTGCAAACTCATCCTTTTAGAAACTTGTTTGGGCTGTTGAGAGGAGTAAAAAACCATCAAAAATTTCAATCCTGCATGATTTTACCAAGAAATGTGATTCTTCATTCAAAACCTGATTTTTGCTATTGGGCTCTATTGAATAGTGAATGTTTTGAATTTTCTCCAAAAGTAAAGTAGTTGCAAACTCATGCTTTTAGAAACTTGTTTGGGCTCATGAGAGGAGTAGAAAAACATCAAAAATTTCAGTCCTGCATGATTCTACCAAGAAATGTGTGTTCATTGAAACCGCTGGTTTTTGATAGTTTGGGCCCTATTGAATAATGAATGTTTTGAATTTTCTCCAAAAGTAAAGTAGTTGCAAACTCATCCTTTTAGAAACTTGTTTGGGCTGTTGAGAGGAGTAAAAAACCATCAAAAATTTCAATCCTGCATGATTTTACCAAGAAATGTGATTCTTCATTCAAAACCTGATTTTTGCTATTGGGCTCTATTGAATAATGAATGTTTTGAATTTTCTCCAAAAGTAAAGTAGTTGCAAACTCATGCTTTTAGAGACTTGTTTGGGCTCATGAGAGGAGTAGAAAAACATCAAAAATTTCAGTCCTGCATGATTCTACCAAGAAATGTGTGTTCATTCAAACCGCTGGTTTTTGATAGTTTGGGCCCTATTGAATAATGAATGTTTTGAATTTTCTCCAAAAGTAAAGTAGTTGCAAACTCATCCTTTTAGAAACTTGTTTGGGCTGTTGAGAGAAGTAAAAAACCATCAAAAATTTCAATCCTGCATGATTCTACCAAGAAATGTGATTCTTCATTCAAAACCTGATTTTTGCTATTGGGCTCTATTGAATAATGAATGTTTTGAATTTTCTCCAAAAGTAAAGTAGTTGCAAACTCATGCTTTTAGAGACTTGTTTGGGCTCATGAGAGGAGTAGAAAAACATCAAAAATTTCAGTCCTGCATGATTCTACCAAGAAATGTGTGTTCATTGAAACCGCTGGTTTTTGATAGTTTGGGCCCTATTGAATAATGAATGTTTTGAATTTTCTCCAAAAGTAAAGTAGTTGCAAACTCATCCTTTTAGAAACTTGTTTGGGCTGTTGAGAGGAGTAAAAAACCATCAAAAATTTCAATCCTGCATGATTTTACCAAGAAATGTGATTCTTCATTCAAAACCTGATTTTTGCTATTGGGCTCTATTGAATAATGAATGTTTTGAATTTTCTCCAAAAGTAAAGTAGTTGCAAACTCATGCTTTTAGAGACTTGTTTGGGCTCATGAGAGGAGTAGAAAAACATCAAAAATTTCAGTCCTGCATGATTCTACCAAGAAATGTGTGTTCATTGAAACTGCTGGTTTTTGATAGTTTGGGCCCTATTGAATAATGAATGTTTTGAATTTTCTCCAAAAGTAAAGTAGTTGCAAACTCATCCTTTTAGAAACTTGTTTGGGCTGTTGAGAGGAGTAAAAAAACATCAAAAATTTCAATCCTGCATGATTCTACCAAGAAATGTGATTCTTCATTCAAAACCTGATTTTTGCTATTGGGCTCTATTGAATAATGAATGTTTTGAATTTTCTCCAAAAGTAAAGTAGTTGCAAACTCATCCTTTTAGAAACTTGTTTGGGCTGTTGAGAGGAGTAAAAAACCATCAAAAATTTCAATCCTGCATGATTCTACCAAGAACTGTGATTCTTCATTCAAAACCTGATTTTTGCTATTGGGCTCTATTGAATAATGAATGTTTTGAATTTTCTCCAAAAGTAAAGTAGTTGCAAACTCATGCTTTTAGAAACTTGTTTGGGCTCATGAGAGGAGTAGAAAAACATCAAAAATTTCAGCCCTGCATGATTCTTCCAAGAAATGTGTGTTCATTGAAACCGCTGGTTTTTGATAGTTTGGGCCCTATTGAATAATGAATGTTTTGAATTTTCTCCAAAAGTAAAGTAGTTGCAAACTCATCCTTTTAGAAACTTGTTTGGGCTGTTGAGAGGAGTAAAAAACCATCAAAAATTTCAATCCTGCATGATTCTACCAAGAAATGTGATTCTTCATTCAAAACCTGATTTTTGCTATTGGGCTCTATTGAATAATGAATGTTTTGAATTTTCTCCAAAAGTAAAGTAGTTGCAAACTCATGCTTTTAGAGACTTGTTTGGGCTCATGAGAGGAGTAGAAAAACATCAAAAATTTCAGTCCTGCATGATTCTACCAAGAAATGTGTGTTCATTGAAACCGCTGGTTTTTGATAGTTTGGGCCCTATTGAATAATGAATGTTTTGAATTTTCTCCAAAAGTAAAGTAGTTGCAAACTCATCCTTTTAGAAACTTGTTTGGGCTGTTGAGAGGAGTAAAAAACCATCAAAAATTTCTATCCTGCATGATTCTACCAAGAAATGTGATTCTTCATTCAAAACCTGATTTTTGCTATTGGGCTCTATTGAATAATGAATGTTTTGAATTTTCTCCAAAAGTAAAGTCGTTGCAAACTCATGCTTTTAGAAACTTGTTTGGGCTCATGAGAGGAGTAGAAAAACATCAAAAATTTGAGTCCTGCATGATTCTACCAAGAAATGTGTGTTCATTGAAACCGCTGGTTTTTGATAGTTTGGGCCCTATTGAATAATGAATGTTTTGAATTTTCTCCAAAAGTAAAGCAGTTGCAAACTCATCCTTTTAGAAACTTGTTTGGGCTGTAGAGAGGAGTAAAAAACCATAAAAAATTTCAATCCTGCATGATTCTACCAAGAAATGTGATTCTTCATTCAAAACCTGATTTTTGCTATTGGGCTCTATTGAATAATGAATGTTTTGAATTTTCTCCAAAAGTAAAGTAGTTGCAAACTCATGCTTTTAGAGACTTGTTTGGGCTCATGAGAGGAGTAGAAAAACATCAAAAATTTCAGTCCTGCATGATTCTACCAAGAAATGTGTGTTCATTGAAACCGCTGGTTTTTGATAGTTTGGGCCCTATTGAATAATGAATGTTTTGAATTTTCTCCAAAAGTAAAGCAGTTGCAAACTCATCCTTTTAGAAACTTGTTTGGGCTGTTGAGTGGAGTAAAAAACCATCAAAAATTTCAATCCTGCATGATTCTACCAAGAAATGTGATTCTTCATTCAAAACCTGATTTTTGCTATTGGGCTCTATTGAATAATGAATGTTTTGAATTTTCTCCAAAAGTAAAGTAGTTGCAAACTCATGCTTTTAGAGACTTGTTTGGGCTCATGAGAGGAGTAGAAAAACATCAAAAATTTCAGTCCTGCATGATTCTACCAAGAAATGTGTGTTCATTGAAACCGCTGGTTTTTGATAGTTTGGGCCCTATTGAATATTGAATGTTTTGAATTTTCTCCGAAAGTAAAGTAGTTGCAAACTCATCCTTTTAGAAACTTGTTTGGGCTGTTGAGAGGAGTAAAAAACCATCAAAAATTTCAATCCTGCATGATTCTACCAAGAAATGTGATTCTTCATTCAAAACCTGATTTTTGCTATTGGGCTCTATTGAATAATGAATGTTTTGAATTTTCTCCAAAAGTAAAGTAGTTGCAAACTCATGCTTTTAGAGACTTGTTTGGGCTCATGAGAGGAGTAGAAAAACATCAAAAATTTCAGTCCTGCATGATTCTACCAAGAAATGTGTGTTCATTGAAACCGCTGGTTTTTGATAGTTTGGGCCCTATTGAATAATGAATGTTTTGAATTTTCTCCGAAAGTAAAGTAGTTGCAAACTCATCCTTTTAGAAACTTGTTTGGGCTGTTGAGAGGAGTAAAAAACCATCAAAAATTTCAATCCTGCATGATTCTACCAAGAAATGTGATTCTTCATTCAAAACCTGATTTTTGCTATTGGGCTCTATTGAATAATGAATGTTTTGAATTTTCTCCAAAAGTAAAGTAGTTGCAAACTCATGCTTTTAGAGACTTGTTTGGGCTCATGAGAGGAGTAGAAAAACATCAAAAATTTCAGTCCTGCATGATTCTACCAAGAAATGTGTGTTCATTGAAACCGCTGGTTTTTGATAGTTTGGGCCCTATTGAATAATGAATGTTTTGAATTTTCTCCGAAAGTAAAGTAGTTGCAAACTCATCCTTTTAGAAACTTGTTTGGGCTGTTGAGAGGAGTAAAAAACCATCAAAAATTTCAATCCTGCATGATTCTACCAAGAAATGTGATTCTTCATTCAAAACCTGATTTTTGCTATTGGGCTCTATTGAATAATGAATGTTTTGAATTTTCTCCAAAAGTAAAGTAGTTGCAAACTCATGCTTTTAGAGACTTGTTTGGGCTCATGAGAGGAGTAGAAAAACATCAAAAATTTCAGTCCTGCATGATTCTACCAAGAAATGTGTGTTCATTGAAACCGCTGGTTTTTGATAGTTTGGGCCCTATTGAATAATGAATGTTTTGAATTTTCTCCAAAAGTAAAGTAGTTGCAAACTCATCCTTTAAGAAACTTGTTTGGGCTGTTGAGAGGAGTAAAAAACCATCAAAAATTTCAATCCTGCATGATTCTACCAAGAAATGTGATTCTTCATTCAAAACCTGATTTTTGCTATTGGGCTCTATTGAATAATGAATGTTTTGAATTTTCTCCAAAAGTAAAGTAGTTGCAAACTCATGCTTTTAGAGACTTGTTTGGGCTCATGAGAGGAGTAGAAAAACATCAAAAATTTCAGTCCTGCATGATTCTACCAAGAAATGTGTGTTCATTGAAACCGCTGGTTTTTGATAGTTTGGGCCCTATTGAATAATGAATGTTTTGAATTTTCTCCAAAAGTAAAGTAGTTGCAAACTCATCCTTTTAGAAACTTGTTTGGGCTGTTGAGAGGAGTAAAAAACCATCAAAAATTTCAATCCTGCATGATTCTACCAAGAAATGTGATTCTTCATTCAAAACCTGATTTTTGCTATTGGGCTCTATTGAATAATGAATGTTTTGAATTTTCTCCAAAAGTAAAGTAGTTGCAAACTCATGCTTTTAGAGACTTGTTTGGGCTCATGAGAGGAGTAGAAAAACATCAAAAATTTCAGTCCTGCATGATTCTTCCAAGAAATGTGTGTTCATTGAAACCGCTGGTTTTTGATAGTTTGGGCCCTATTGAATAATGAATGTTTTGAATTTTCTCCAAAAGTAAAGTAGTTGCAAACTCATCCTTTTAGAAACTTGTTTGGGCTGTTGAGAGGAGTAAAAAACCATCAAAAATTTCAATCCTGCATGATTCTACCAAGAAATGTGATTCTTCATTCAAAACCTGATTTTTGCTATTGGGCTCTATTGAATAATGAATGTTTTGAATTTTCTCCAAAAGTAAAGTAGTTGCAAACTCATGCTTTTAGAAACTTGTTTGGGCTCATGAGAGGAGTAGAAAAACATCAAAAATTTCAGTCCTGCATGATTCTACCAAGAAATGTGTGTTCATTGAAACCGCTGGTTTTTGATAGTTTGGGCCCTATTGAATAATGAATGTTTTGAATTTTCTCCAAAAGTAAAGTAGTTGCAAACTCATCCTTTTAGAAACTTGTTTGGGCTGTTGAGAGGAGTAAAAAACCATCAAAAATTTCAATCCTGCATGATTCTACCAAGAAATGTGATTCTTCATTCAAAACCTGATTTTTGCTATTGGGCTCTATTGAATAATGAATGTTTTGAATTTTCTCCAAAAGTAAAGTAGTTGCAAAGTCATGCTTTTAGAAACTTGTTTGGGCTCATGAGAGGAGTAGAAAAACATCAAAAATTTGAGTCCTGCATGATTCTACTAAGAAATGTGTGTTCATTCAAACCGCTGGTTTTTGATAGTTTGGGCCCTATTGAATAATGAATGTTTTGAATTTTCTCCAAAAGTAAAGTAGTTGCAAACTCATCCTTTTAGAAACTTGTTTGGGCTGTTGAGAGGAGTAAAAAACCATCAAAAATTTCAATCCTGCATGATTCTACCAAGAAATGTGATTCTTCATTCAAAACCTGATTTTTGCTATTGGGCTCTATTGAATAATGAATGTTTTGAATTTTCTCCAAAAGTAAAGTAGTTGCAAACTCATGCTTTTAGAAACTTGTTTGGGCTCATGAGAGGAGTAGAAAAACATCAAAAATTTCAGTCCTGCATGATTCTACCAAGAAATGTGTGTTCATTGAAACCGCTGGTTTTTGATAGTTTGGGCCCTATTGAATAATGAATGTTTTGAATTTTCTCCAAAAGTAAAGTAGTTGCAAACTCATCCTTTTAGAAACTTGTTTGGGCTGTTGAGAGGAGTAAAAAACCATCAAAAATTTCAATCCTGCATGATTCTACCAAGAAATGTGATTCTTCATTCAAAACCTGATTTTTGCTATTGGGCTCTATTGAATAATGAATGTTTTGAATTTTCTCCAAAAGTAAAGTAGTTGCAAACTCATGCTTTTAGAGACTTGTTTGGGCTCATGAGAGGAGTAGAAAAACATCAAAAATTTCAGTCCTGCATGATTCTACCAAGAAATGTGTGTTCATTGAAACCGCTGGTTTTTGATAGTTTGGGCCCTATTGAATAATGAATGTTTTGAATTTTCTCCAAAAGTAAAGTAGTTGCAAACTCATCCTTTTAGAAACTTGTTTGGGCTGTTGAGAGGAGAAAAAACCATCAAAAATTTCAATCCTGCATGATTCTACCAAGAAATGTGATTCTTCATTCAAAACCTGATTTTTGCTATTGGGCTCTATTGAATAATGAATGTTTTGAATTTTCTCCAAAAGTAAAGTAGTTGCAAACTCATCCTTTTAGAAACTTGTTTGGGCTGTTGAGAGGAGTAAAAAAACATCAAAAATTTCAATCCTGCATGATTCTACCAAGAACTGTGATTCTTCATTCAAAACCTGATTTTTGCTATTGGGCTCTATTGAATAATGAATGTTTTGAATTTTCTCCAAAAGTAAAGTAGTTGCAAACTCATGCTTTTAGAAACTTGTTTGGGCTCATGAGAGGAGTAGAAAAACATCAAAAATTTCAGTCCTGCATGATTCTTCCAAGAAATGTGTGTTCATTGAAACCGCTGGTTTTTGATAGTTTGGGCCCTATTGAATAATGAATGTTTTGAATTTTCTCCAAAAGTAAAGCAGTTGCAAACTCATCCTTTTAGAAACTTGTTTGGGCTGTTGAGAGGAGTTAAAAACCATCAAAAATTTCAATCCTGCATGATTCTACCAAGAAATGTGATTCTTCATTCAAAACCTGATTTTTGCTATTGGGCTCTATTGAATAATGAATGTTTTGAATTTTCTCCAAAAGTAAAGTAGTTGCAAACTCATGCTTTTAGAGACTTGTTTGGGCTCATGAGAGGAGTAGAAAAACATCAAAAATTTCAGTGCTGCATGATTCTACCAAGAAATGTGTGTTCATTGAAACCGCTGGTTTTTGATAGTTTGGGCCCTATTGAATAATGAATGTTTTGAATTTTCTCCAAAAGTAAAGTAGTTGCAAACTCATCCTTTTAGAAACTTGTTTGGGCTGTTGAGAGGAGTAAAAAACCATCAAAAATTTCAATCCTGCATGATTTTACCAAGAAATGTGATTCTTCATTCAAAACCTGATTTTTGCTATTGGGCTCTATTGAATAGTGAATGTTTTGAATTTTCTCCAAAAGTAAAGTAGTTGCAAACTCATGCTTTTAGAAACTTGTTTGGGCTCATGAGAGGAGTAGAAAAACATCAAAAATTTCAGTCCTGCATGATTCTACCAAGAAATGTGTGTTCATTGAAACCGCTGGTTTTTGATAGTTTGGGCCCTATTGAATAATGAATGTTTTGAATTTTCTCCAAAAGTAAAGTAGTTGCAAACTCATCCTTTTAGAAACTTGTTTGGGCTGTTGAGAGGAGTAAAAAAACCATCAAAAATTTCAATCCTGCATGATTTTACCAAGAAATGTGATTCTTCATTCAAAACCTGATTTTTGCTATTGGGCTCTATTGAATAATGAATGTTTTGAATTTTCTCCAAAAGTAAAGTAGTTGCAAACTCATGCTTTTAGAGACTTGTGTGGGCTCATGAGAGGAGTAGAAAAACATCAAAAATTTCAGTCCTGCATGATTCTACCAAGAAATGTGTGTTCATTGAAACCGCTGGTTTTTGATAGTTTGGGCCCTATTGAATAATGAATGTTTTGAATTTTCTCCAAAAGTAAAGTAGTTGCAAACTCATCCTTTTAGAAACTTGTTTGGGCTGTTGAGAGGAGTAAAAAACCATCAAAAATTTCAATCCTGCATGATTCTACCAAGAAATGTGATTCTTCATTCAAAACCTGATTTTTGCTATTGGGCTCTATTGAATAATGAATGTTTTGAATTTTCTCCAAAAGTAAAGTAGTTGCAAACTCATGCTTTTAGAAACTTGTTTGGGCTCATGAGAGGAGTAGAAAAACATCAAAAATTTCAGTCCTGCATGATTCTACCAAGAAATGTGTGTTCATTGAAACCGCTGGTTTTTGATAGTTTGGGCCCTATTGAATAATGAATGTTTTGAATTTTCTCCAAAAGTAAAGTAGTTGCAAACTCATCCTTTTAGAAACTTGTTTGGGCTGTTGAGAGGAGTAAAAAACCATCAAAAATTTCAATCCTGCATGATTCTACCAAGAAATGTGATTCTTCATTCAAAACCTGATTTTTGCTATTGGGCTCTATTGAATAATGAATGTTTTGAATTTTCTCCAAAAGTAAAGTAGTTGCAAACTCATGCTTTTAGAAACTTGTTTGGGCTCATGAGAGGAGTAGAAAAACATCAAAAATTTGAGTCCTGCATGATTCTACTAAGAAATGTGTGTTCATTCAAACCGCTGGTTTTTGATAGTTTGGGCCCTATTGAATAATGAATGTTTTGAATTTTCTCCAAAAGTAAAGCAGTTGCAAACTCATCCTTTTAGAAACTTGTTTGGGCTGTTGAGAGGAGTAAAAAACCATCAAAAATTTCAATCCTGCATGATTCTACCAAGAAATGTGATTCTTCATTCAAAACCTGATTTTTGCTATTGGGCTCTATTGAATAATGAATGTTTTGATTTTTCTCCAAAAGTAAAGTAGTTGCAAACTCATCCTTTTAGAAACTTGTTTGGGCTGTTGAGAGGAGTAAAAAACCATCAAAAATTTCAATCCTGCATGATTCTACCAAGAACTGTGATTCTTCATTCAAAACCTGATTTTTGCTATTGGGCTCTATTGAATAATGAATGTTTTGAATTTTCTCCAAAAGTAAAGTAGTTGCAAACTCATGCTTTTAGAAACTTGTTTGGGCTCATGAGAGGAGTAGAAAAACATCAAAAATTTCAGCCCTGCATGATTCTTCCAAGAAATGTGTGTTCATTGAAACCGCTGGTTTTTGATAGTTTGGGCCCTATTGAATAATGAATGTTTTGAATTTTCTCCAAAAGTAAAGTAGTTGCAAACTCATCCTTTTAGAAACTTGTTTGGGCTGTTGAGAGGAGTAAAAACCCATCAAAAATTTCAATCCTGCATGATTTTACCAAGAAATGTGATTCTTCATTCAAAACCTGATTTTTGCTATTGGGCTCTATTGCATAATGAATGTTTTGAATTTTCTCCAAAAGTAAAGTAGTTGCAAACTCATGCTTTTAGAGACTTGTTTGGGCTCATGAGAGGAGTAGAAAAACATCAAAAATTTCAGTCCTGCATGATTCTACCAAGAAATGTGTGTTCATTGAAACCGCTGGTTTTTGATAGTTTGGGCCCTATTGAATAATGAATGTTTTGAATTTTCTCCAAAAGTAAAGTAGTTGCAAACTCATCCTTTTAGAAACTTGTTTGGGCTGTTGAGAGGAGTAAAAAACCATCAAAAATTTCAATCCTGCATGATTCTACCAAGAAATGTGATTCTTCATTCAAAACCTGATTTTTGCTATTGGGCTCTATTGAATAATGAATGTTTTGAATTTTCTCCAAAAGTAAAGTAGTTGCAAACTCATCCTTTTAGAAACTTGTTTGGGCTGTTGAGAGGAGTAAAAAACCATCAAAAATTTCAATCCTGCATGATTCTACCAAGAACTGTGATTCTTCATTCAAAACCTGATTTTTGCTATTGGGCTCTATTGAATAATGAATGTTTTGAATTTTCTCCAAAAGTAAAGTAGTTGCAAACTCATGCTTTTAGAGACTTGTTTGGGCTCATGAGAGGAGTAGAAAAACATCAAAAATTTCAGTCCTGCATGATTCTACCAAGAAATGTGTGTTCATTGAAACCGCTGGTTTTTGATAGTTTGGGCCCTATTGAATAATGAATGTTTTGAATTTTCTCCAAAAGTAAAGTAGTTGCAAACTCATCCTTTTAGAAACTTGTTTGGGCTGTTGAGAGGAGTAAAAAACCATCAAAAATTTCAATCCTGCATGATTTTACCAAGAAATGTGATTCTTCATTCAAAACCTGATTTTTGCTATTGGGCTCTATTGAATAATGAATGTTTTGAATTTTCTCCAAAAGTAAAGTAGTTGCAAACTCATGCTTTTAGAGACTTGTGTGGGCTCATGAGAGGAGTAGAAAAACATCAAAAATTTCAGTCCTGCATGATTCTACCAAGAAATGTGTGTTCATTGAAACCGCTGGTTTTTGATAGTTTGGGCCCTATTGAATAATGAATGTTTTGAATTTTCTCCAAAAGTAAAGTAGTTGCAAACTCATCCTTTTAGAAACTTGTTTGGGCTGTTGAGAGGAGTAAAAAACCATCAAAAATTTCAATCCTGCATGATTCTACCAAGAAATGTGATTCTTCATTCAAAACCTGATTTTTGCTATTGGGCTCTATTGAATAATGAATGTTTTGAATTTTCTCCAAAAGTAAAGTAGTTGCAAACTCATGCTTTTAGAAACTTGTTTGGGCTCATGAGAGGAGTAGAAAAACATCAAAAATTTCAGTCCTGCATGATTCTACCAAGAAATGTGTGTTCATTGAAACCGCTGGTTTTTGATAGTTTGGGCCCTATTGAATAATGAATGTTTTGAATTTTCTCCAAAAGTAAAGTAGTTGCAAACTCATCCTTTTAGAAACTTGTTTGGGCTGTTGAGAGGAGTAAAAAACCATCAAAAATTTCAATCCTGCATGATTCTACCAAGAAATGTGATTCTTCATTCAAAACCTGATTTTTGCTATTGGGCTCTATTGAATAATGAATGTTTTGAATTTTCTCCAAAAGTAAAGTAGTTGCAAACTCATGCTTTTAGAAACTTGTTTGGGCTCATGAGAGGAGTAGAAAAACATCAAAAATTTGAGTCCTGCATGATTCTACTAAGAAATGTGTGTTCATTCAAACCGCTGGTTTTTGATAGTTTGGGCCCTATTGAATAATGAATGTTTTGAATTTTCTCCAAAAGTAAAGCAGTTGCAAACTCATCCTTTTAGAAACTTGTTTGGGCTGTTGAGAGGAGTAAAAAACCATCAAAAATTTCAATCCTGCATGATTCTACCAAGAAATGTGATTCTTCATTCAAAACCTGATTTTTGCTATTGGGCTCTATTGAATAATGAATGTTTTGAATTTTCTCCAAAAGTAAAGTAGTTGCAAACTCATGCTTTTAGAGACTTGTTTGGGCTCATGAGAGGAGTAGAAAAACATCAAAAATTTCAGTCCTGCATGATTCTACCAAGAAATGTGTGTTCATTGAAACCGCTGGTTTTTGATAGTTTGGGCCCTATTGAATAATGAATGTTTTGAATTTTCTCCAAAAGTAAAGTAGTTGCAAACTCATCCTTTTAGAAACTTGTTTGGGCTGTTGAGAGGAGTAAAAAACCATCAAAAATTTCAATCCTGCATGATTTTACCAAGAAATGTGATTCTTCATTCAAAACCTGATTTTTGCTATTGGGCTCTATTGAATAGTGAATGTTTTGAATTTTCTCCAAAAGTAAAGTAGTTGCAAACTCATGCTTTTAGAAACTTGTTTGGGCTCATGAGAGGAGTAGAAAAACATCAAAAATTTCAGTCCTGCATGATTCTACCAAGAAATGTGTGTTCATTGAAACCGCTGGTTTTTGATAGTTTGGGCCCTATTGAATAATGAATGTTTTGAATTTTCTCCAAAAGTAAAGTAGTTGCAAACTCATCCTTTTAGAAACTTGTTTGGGCTGTTGAGAGGAGTAAAAAACCATCAAAAATTTCAATCCTGCATGATTTTACCAAGAAATGTGATTCTTCATTCAAAACCTGATTTTTGCTATTGGGCTCTATTGAATAATGAATGTTTTGAATTTTCTCCAAAAGTAAAGTAGTTGCAAACTCATGCTTTTAGAGACTTGTTTGGGCTCATGAGAGGAGTAGAAAAACATCAAAAATTTCAGTCCTGCATGATTCTACCAAGAAATGTGTGTTCATTGAAACCGCTGGTTTTTGATAGTTTGGGCCCTATTGAATAATGAATGTTTTGAATTTTCTCCAAAAGTAAAGTAGTTGCAAACTCATCCTTTTAGAAACTTGTTTGGGCTGTTGAGAGGAGTAAAAAACCATCAAAAATTTCAATCCTGCATGATTCTACCAAGAACTGTGATTCTTCATTCAAAACCTGATTTTTGCTATTGGGCTCTATTGAATAATGAATGTTTTGAATTTTCTCCAAAAGTAAAGTAGTTGCAAACTCATGCTTTTAGAAACTTGTTTGGGCTCATGAGAGGAGTAGAAAAACATCAAAAATTTCAGCCCTGCATGATTCTTCCAAGAAATGTGTGTTCATTGAAACCGCTGGTTTTTGATAGTTTGGGCCCTATTGAATAATGAATGTTTTGAATTTTCTCCAAAAGTAAAGTAGTTGCAAACTCATCCTTTTAGAAACTTGTTTGGGCTGTTGAGAGGAGTAAAAAACCATCAAAAATTTCAATCCTGCATGATTCTACCAAGAAATGTGATTCTTCATTCAAAACCTGATTTTTGCTATTGGGCTCTATTGAATAATGAATGTTTTGAATTTTCTCCAAAAGTAAAGTAGTTGCAAACTCATGCTTTTAGAGACTTGTTTGGGCTCATGAGAGGAGTAGAAAAACATCAAAAATTTCAGTCCTGCATGATTCTACCAAGAAATGTGTGTTCATTGAAACCGCTGGTTTTTGATAGTTTGGGCCCTATTGAATAATGAATGTTTTGAATTTTCTCCAAAAGTAAAGTAGTTGCAAACTCATCCTTTTAGAAACTTGTTTGGGCTGTTGAGAGGAGTAAAAAACCATCAAAAATTTCAATCCTGCATGATTCTACCAAGAAATGTGATTCTTCATTCAAAACCTGATTTTTGCTATTGGGCTCTATTGAATAATGAATGTTTTGAATTTTCTCCAAAAGTAAAGTAGTTGCAAACTCATGCTTTTAGAAACTTGTTTGGGCTCATGAGAGGAGTAGAAAAACCTCAAAAATTTGAGTCCTGCATGATTCTACCAAGAAATGTGTGTTCATTGAAACCGCTGGTTTTTGATAGTTTGGGCCCTATTGAATAATGAATGTTTTGAATTTTCTCCAAAAGTAAAGCAGTTGCAAACTCATCCTTTTAGAAACTTGTTTGGGCTGTAGAGAGGAGTAAAAAACCATAAAAAATTTCAATCCTGCATGATTCTACCAAGAAATGTGATTCTTCATTCAAAACCTGATTTTTGCTATTGGGCTCTATTGAATAATGAATGTTTTGAATTTTCTCCAAAAGTAAAGTAGTTGCAAACTCATGCTTTTAGAGACTTGTTTGGGCTCATGAGAGGAGTAGAAAAACATCAAAAATTTCAGTCCTGCATGATTCTACCAAGAAATGTGTGTTCATTGAAACCGCTGGTTTTTGATAGTTTGGGCCCTATTGAATAATGAATGTTTTGAATTTTCTCCAAAAGTAAAGCAGTTGCAAACTCATCCTTTTAGAAACTTGTTTGGGCTGTTGAGAGGAGTAAAAAACCATCAAAAATTTCAATCCTGCATGATTCTACCAAGAAATGTGATTCTTCATTCAAAACCTGATTTTTGCTATTGGGCTCTATTGAATAATGAATGTTTTGAATTTTCTCCAAAAGTAAAGTAGTTGCAAACTCATGCTTTTAGAGACTTGTTTGGGCTCATGAGAGGAGTAGAAAAACATCAAAAATTTCAGTCCTGCATGATTCTACCAAGAAATGTGTGTTCATTGAAACCGCTGGTTTTTGATAGTTTGGGCCCTATTGAATATTGAATGTTTTGAATTTTCTCCGAAAGTAAAGTAGTTGCAAACTCATCCTTTTAGAAACTTGTTTGGGCTGTTGAGAGGAGTAAAAAACCATCAAAAATTTCAATCCTGCATGATTCTACCAAGAAATGTGATTCTTCATTCAAAACCTGATTTTTGCTATTGGGCTCTATTGAATAATGAATGTTTTGAATTTTCTCCAAAAGTAAAGTAGTTGCAAACTCATGCTTTTAGAGACTTGTTTGGGCTCATGAGAGGAGTAGAAAAACATCAAAAATTTCAGTCCTGCATGATTCTACCAAGAAATGTGTGTTCATTGAAACCGCTGGTTTTTGATAGTTTGGGCCATATTGAATAATGAATGTTTTGAATTTTCTCCGAAAGTAAAGTAGTTGCAAACTCATCCTTTTAGAAACTTGTTTGGGCTGTTGAGAGGAGTAAAAAACCATCAAAAATTTCAATCCTGCATGATTCTACCAAGAAATGTGATTCTTCATTCAAAACCTGATTTTTGCTATTGGGCTCTATTGAATAATGAATGTTTTGAATTTTCTCCAAAAGTAAAGTAGTTGCAAACTCATGCTTTTAGAGACTTGTTTGGGCTCATGAGAGGAGTAGAAAAACATCAAAAATTTCAGTCCTGCATGATTCTACCAAGAAATGTGTGTTCATTGAAACCGCTGGTTTTTGATAGTTTGGGCCCTATTGAATAATGAATGTTTTGAATTTTCTCCGAAAGTAAAGTAGTTGCAAACTCATCCTTTTAGAAACTTGTTTGGGCTGTTGAGAGGAGTAAAAAACCATCAAAAATTTCAATCCTGCATGATTCTACCAAGAAATGTGATTCTTCATTCAAAACCTGATTTTTGCTATTGGGCTCTATTGAATAATGAATGTTTTGAATTTTCTCCAAAAGTAAAGTAGTTGCAAACTCATGCTTTTAGAGACTTGTTTGGGCTCATGAGAGGAGTAGAAAAACATCAAAAATTTCAGTCCTGCATGATTCTACCAAGAAATGTGTGTTCATTGAAACCGCTGGTTTTTGATAGTTTGGGCCCTATTGAATAATGAATGTTTTGAATTTTCTCCAAAAGTAAAGTAGTTGCAAACTCATCCTTTTAGAAACTTGTTTGGGCTGTTGAGAGGAGTAAAAAACCATCAAAAATTTCAATCCTGCATGATTCTACCAAGAAATGTGATTCTTCATTCAAAACCTGATTTTTGCTATTGGGCTCTATTGAATAATGAATGTTTTGAATTTTCTCCAAAAGTAAAGTAGTTGCAAACTCATGCTTTTAGAGACTTGTTTGGGCTCATGAGAGGAGTAGAAAAACATCAAAAATTTCAGTCCTGCATGATTCTTCCAAGAAATGTGTGTTCATTGAAACCGCTGGTTTTTGATAGTTTGGGCCCTATTGAATAATGAATGTTTTGAATTTTCTCCAAAAGTAAAGTAGTTGCAAACTCATCCTTTTAGAAACTTGTTTGGGCTGTTGAGAGGAGTAAAAAACCATCAAAAATTTCAATCCTGCATGATTCTACCAAGAAATGTGATTCTTCATTCAAAACCTGATTTTTGCTATTGGGCTCTATTGAATAATGAATGTTTTGAATTTTCTCCAAAAGTAAAGTAGTTGCAAACTCATGCTTTTAGAGACTTGTTTGGGCTCATGAGAGGAGTAGAAAAACATCAAAAATTTCAGTCCTGCATGATTCTTCCAAGAAATGTGTGTTCATTGAAACCGCTGGTTTTTGATAGTTTGGGCCCTATTGAATAATGAATGTTTTGAATTTTCTCCAAAAGTAAAGTAGTTGCAAACTCATCCTTTTAGAAACTTGTTTGGGCTGTTGAGAGGAGTAAAAAACCATCAAAAATTTCAATCCTGTATGATTCTACCAAGAAATGTGATTCTTCATTCAAAACCTGATTTTTGCTATTGGGCTCTATTGAATAATGAATGTTTTGAATTTTCTCCAAAAGTAAAGTAGTTGCAAACTCATGCTTTTAGAGACTTGTTTGGGCTCATGAGAGGAGTAGAAAAACATCAAAAATTTCAGTCCTGCATGATTCTACCAAGAAATGTGTGTTCATTGAAACCGCTGGTTTTTGATAGTTTGGGCCCTATTGAATAATGAATGTTTTGAATTTTCTCCAAAAGTAAAGTAGTTGCAAACTCATCCTTTTAGAAACTTGTTTGGGCTGTTGAGAGGAGTAAAAAACCATCAAAAATTTCAATCCTGCATGATTCTACCAAGAAATGTGATTCTTCATTCAAAACCTGATTTTTGCTATTGGGCTCTATTGAATAATGAATATTTTGAATTTTCTCCAAAAGTAAAGTAGTTGCAAACTCATGCTTTTAGAAACTTGTTTGGGCTCATGAGAGGAGTAGAAAAACATCAAAAATTTGAGTCCTGCATGATTCTACCAAGAAATGTGTGTTCATTCAAACCGCTGGTTTTTGATAGTTTGGGCCCTATTGAATAATGAATGTTTTGAATTTTCTCCAAAAGTAAAGCAGTTGCAAACTCATCCTTTTAGAAACTTGTTTGGGCTGTAGAGAGGAGTAAAAAACCATCAAAAATTTCAATCCTGCATGATTCTACCAAGAAATGTGATTCTTCATTCAAAACCTGATTTTTGCTATTGGGCTCTATTGAATAATGAATGTTTTGAATTTTCTCCAAAAGTAAAGTAGTTGCAAACTCATGCTTTTAGAGACTTGTTTGGGCTCATGAGAGGAGTAGAAAAACATCAAAAACTTCAGTCCTGCATGATTCTACCAAGAAATGTGTGTTCATTGAAACCGCTGGTTTTTGATAGTTTGGGCCCTATTGAATAATGAATGTTTTGAATTTTCTCCAAAAGTAAAGTAGTTGCAAACTCATCCTTTTAGAAACTTGTTTGGGCTGTTGAGAGGAGTAAAAAACCATCAAAAATTTCAATCCTGCATGCTTCTACCAAGAAATGTGATTCTTCATTCAAAACCTGATTTTTGCTATTGGGCTCTATTGAATAATGAATGTTTTGAATTTTCTCCAAAAGTAAAGTAGTTGCAAACTCATGCTTTTAGAGACTTGTTTGGGCTCATGAGAGTAGAAAAACATCAAAAATTTCAGTCCTGCATGATTCTACCAAGAAATGTGTGTTCATTCAAACCGCTGGTTTTTGATAGTTTGGGCCCTATTGAATAATGAATGTTTTGAATTTTCTCCAAAAGTAAAGTAGTTGCAAACTCATCCTTTTAGAAACTTGTTTGGGCTGTTGAGAGAAGTAAAAAACCATCAAAAATTTCAATCCTGCATGATTCTACCAAGAAATGTGATTCTTCATTCAAAACCTGATTTTTGTTATTGGGCTCTATTGAATAATGAATGTTTTGAATTTTCTCCAAAAGTAAAGTAGTTGCAAACTCATGCTTTTAGAGACTTGTTTGGGCTCATGAGAGGAGTAGAAAAACATCAAAAATTTCAGTCCTGCATGATTCTACCAATAAATGTGTGTTCATTGAAACCGCTGGTTTTTGATAGTTTGGGCCCTATTGAATAATGAATGTTTTGAATTTTCTCCAAAAGTAAAGTAGTTGCAAACTCATCCTTTTAGAAACTTGTTTGGGCTGTTGAGAGGAGTAAAAAACCATCAAAAATTTCAATCCTGCATGATTTTACCAAGAAATGTGATTCTTCATTCAAAACCTGATTTTTGCTATTGGGCTCTATTGAATAGTGAATGTTTTGAATTTTCTCCAAAAGTAAAGTAGTTGCAAACTCATGCTTTTAGAAACTTGTTTGGGCTCATGAGAGGAGTAGAAAAACATCAAAAATTTCAGTCCTGCATGATTCTACCAAGAAATGTGTGTTCATTGAAACCGCTGGTTTTTGATAGTTTGGGCCCTATTGAATAATGAATGTTTTGAATTTTCTCCAAAAGTAAAGTAGTTGCAAACTCATCCTTTTAGAAACTTGTTTGGGCTGTTGAGAGGAGTAAAAAACCATCAAAAATTTCAATCCTGCATGATTTTACCAAGAAATGTGATTCTTCATTCAAAACCTGATTTTTGCTATTGGGCTCTTTTGAATAATGAATGTTTTGAATTTTCTCCAAAAGTAAAGTAGTTGCAAACTCATGCTTTTAGAGACTTGTTTGGGCTTATGAGAGGAGTAGAAAAACATCAAAAATTTCAGTCCTGCATGATTCTACCAAGAAATGTGTGTTCATTGAAACCGCTGGTTTTTGATAGTTTGGGCCCTATTGAATAATGAATGTTTTGAATTTTCTCCAAAAGTAAAGTAGTTGCAAACTCATCCTTTTAGAAACTTGTTTGGGCTGTTGAGAGGAGTAAAAAACCATCAAAAATTTCAATCCTGCATGATTCTACCAAGAAATGTGATTCTTCATTCAAAACCTGATTTTTGCTATTGGGCTCTATTGAATAATGAATGTTTTGAATTTTCTCCAAAAGTAAAGTAGTTGCAAACTCATCCTTTTAGAAACTTGTTTGGGCTGTTGAGAGGAGTAAAAAAACATCAAAAATTTCAATCCTGCATGATTCTACCAAGAACTGTGATTCTTCATTCAAAACCTGATTTTTGCTATTGGGCTCTATTGAATAATGAATGTTTTGAATTTTCTCCAAAAGTAAAGTAGTTGCAAACTCATGCTTTTAGAAACTTGTTTGGGCTCATGAGAGGAGTAGAAAAACATCAAAAATTTCAGTCCTGCATGATTCTTCCAAGAAATGTGTGTTCATTGAAACCGCTGGTTTTTGATAGTTTGGGCCCTATTGAATAATGAATGTTTTGAATTTTCTCCAAAAGTAAAGCAGTTGCAAACTCATCCTTTTAGAAACTTGTTTGGGCTGTTGAGAGGAGTAAAAAACCATCAAAAATTTCAATCCTGCATGATTTTACCAAGAAATGTGATTCTTCATTCAAAACCTGATTTTTGCTATTGGGCTCTATTGAATAGTGAATGTTTTGAATTTTCTCCAAAAGTAAAGTAGTTGCAAACTCATGCTTTTAGAAACTTGTTTGGGCTCATGAGAGGAGTAGAAAAACATCAAAAATTTCAGTCCTGCATGATTCTACCAAGAAATGTGTGTTCATTGAAACCGCTGGTTTTTGATAGTTTGGGCCCTATTGAATAATGAATGTTTTGAATTTTCTCCAAAAGTAAAGTAGTTGCAAACTCATCCTTTTAGAAACTTGTTTGGGCTGTTGAGAGGAGTAAAAAACCATCAAAAATTTCAATCCTGCATGATTTTACCAAGAAATGTGATTCTTCATTCAAAACCTGATTTTTGCTATTGGGCTCTTTTGAATAATGAATGTTTTGAATTTTCTCCAAAAGTAAAGTAGTTGCAAACTCATGCTTTTAGAGACTTGTTTGGGCTTATGAGAGGAGTAGAAAAACATCAAAAATTTCAGTCCTGCATGATTCTACCAAGAAATGTGTGTTCATTGAAACCGCTGGTTTTTGATAGTTTGGGCCCTATTGAATAATGAATGTTTTGAATTTTCTCCAAAAGTAAAGTAGTTGCAAACTCATCCTTTTAGAAACTTGTTTGGGCTGTTGAGAGGAGTAAAAAACCATCAAAAATTTCAATCCTGCATGATTCTACCAAGAAATGTGATTCTTCATTCAAAACCTGATTTTTGCTATTGGGCTCTATTGAATAATGAATGTTTTGAATTTTCTCCAAAAGTAAAGTAGTTGCAAACTCATCCTTTTAGAAACTTGTTTGGGCTGTTGAGAGGAGTAAAAAAACATCAAAAATTTCAATCCTGCATGATTCTACCAAGAACTGTGATTCTTCATTCAAAACCTGATTTTTGCTATTGGGCTCTATTGAATAATGAATGTTTTGAATTTTCTCCAAAAGTAAAGTAGTTGCAAACTCATGCTTTTAGAAACTTGTTTGGGCTCATGAGAGGAGTAGAAAAACATCAAAAATTTCAGTCCTGCATGATTCTTCCAAGAAATGTGTGTTCATTGAAACCGCTGGTTTTTGATAGTTTGGGCCCTATTGAATAATGAATGTTTTGAATTTTCTCCAAAAGTAAAGCAGTTGCAAACTCATCCTTTTAGAAACTTGTTTGGGCTGTTGAGAGGAGTTAAAAACCATCAAAAATTTCAATCCTGCATGATTCTACCAAGAAATGTGATTCTTCATTCAAAACCTGATTTTTGCTATTGGGCTCTATTGAATAATGAATGTTTTGAATTTTCTCCAAAAGTAAAGTAGTTGCAAACTCATGCTTTTAGAGACTTGTTTGGGCTCATGAGAGGAGTAGAAAAACATCAAAAATTTCAGTCCTGCATGATTCTACCAAGAAATGTGTGTTCATTGAAACCGCTGGTTTTTGATAGTTTGGGCCCTATTGAATAATGAATGTTTTGAATTTTCTCCAAAAGTAAAGTAGTTGCAAACTCATCCTTTTAGAAACTTGTTTGGGCTGTTGAGAGGAGTAAAAAAACCATCAAAAATTTCAATCCTGCATGATTTTACCAAGAAATGTGATTCTTCATTCAAAACCTGATTTTTGCTATTGGGCTCTATTGAATAATGAATGTTTTGAATTTTCTCCAAAAGTAAAGTAGTTGCAAACTCATGCTTTTAGAGACTTGTGTGGGCTCATGAGAGGAGTAGAAAAACATCAAAAATTTCAGTCCTGCATGATTCTACCAAGAAATGTGTGTTCATTGAAACCGCTGGTTTTTGATAGTTTGGGCCCTATTGAATAATGAATGTTTTGAATTTTCTCCAAAAGTAAAGTAGTTGCAAACTCATCCTTTTAGAAACTTGTTTGGGCTGTTGAGAGGAGTAAAAAACCATCAAAAATTTCAATCCTGCATGATTCTACCAAGAAATGTGATTCTTCATTCAAAACCTGATTTTTGCTATTGGGCTCTATTGAATAATGAATGTTTTGAATTTTCTCCAAAAGTAAAGTAGTTGCAAACTCATCCTTTTAGAAACTTGTTTGGGCTGTTGAGAGGAGTAAAAAACCATCAAAAATTTCAATCCTGCATGATTCTACCAAGAACTGTGATTCTTCATTCAAAACCTGATTTTTGCTATTGGGCTCTATTGAATAATGAATGTTTTGAATTTTCTCCAAAAGTAAAGTAGTTGCAAACTCATGCTTTTAGAAACTTGTTTGGGCTCATGAGAGGAGTAGAAAAACATCAAAAATTTCAGCCCTGCATGATTCTTCCAAGAAATGTGTGTTCATTGAAACCGCTGGTTTTTGATAGTTTGGGCCCTATTGAATAATGAATGTTTTGAATTTTCTCCAAAAGTAAAGTAGTTGCAAACTCATCCTTTTAGAAACTTGTTTGGGCTGTTGAGAGGAGTAAAAAACCATCAAAAATTTCAATCCTGCATGATTCTACCAAGAAATGTGATTCTTCATTCAAAACCTGATTTTTGCTATTGGGCTCTATTGAATAATGAATGTTTTGAATTTTCTCCAAAAGTAAAGTAGTTGCAAACTCATGCTTTTAGAGACTTGTTTGGGCTCATGAGAGGAGTAGAAAAACATCAAAAATTTCAGTCCTGCATGATTCTACCAAGAAATGTGTGTTCATTGAAACCGCTGGTTTTTGATAGTTTGGGCCCTATTGAATAATGAATGTTTTGAATTTTCTCCAAAAGTAAAGTAGTTGCAAACTCATCCTTTTAGAAACTGGTTTGGGCTGTTGAGAGGAGTAAAAAACCATCAAAAATTTCAATCCTGCATGATTCTACCAAGAAATGTGATTCTTCATTCAAAACCTGATTTTTGCTATTGGGCTCTATTGAATAATGAATGTTTTGAATTTTCTCCAAAAGTAAAGTAGTTGCAAACTCAAGCTTTTAGAAACTTGTTTGGGCTCATGAGAGGAGTAGAAAAACATCAAAAATTTGAGTCCTGCATGATTCTACTAAGAAATGTGTGTTCATTCAAACCGCTGGTTTTTGATAGTTTGGGCCCTATTGAATAATGAATGTTTTGAATTTTCTCCAAAAGTAAAGCAGTTGCAAACTCATCCTTTTAGAAACTTGTTTGGGCTGTAGAGAGGAGTAAAAAACCATCAAAAATTTCAATCCTGCATGATTCTACCAAGAAATGTGATTCTTCATTCAAAACCTGATTTTTGCTATTGGGCTCTATTGAATAATGAATGTTTTGAATTTTCTCCAAAAGTAAAGTAGTTGCAAACTCATGCTTTTAGAGACTTGTTTGGGCTCATGAGAGGAGTAGAAAAACATCAAAAATTTCAGTCCTGCATGATTCTACCAAGAAATGTGTGTTCATTCAAACCACTGGTTTTTGATAGTTTGGGCCCTATTGAATAATGAATGTTTTGAATTTTCTCCAAAAGTAAAGTAGTTGCAAACTCATCCTTTTAGAAACTTGTTTGGGCTGTTGAGAGGAGTAAAAAACCATCAAAAATTTCAATCCTGCATGCTTCTACCAAGAAATGTGATTCTTCATTCAAAACCTGATTTTTGCTATTGGGCTCTATTGAATAATGAATGTTTTGAATTTTCTCCAAAAGTAAAGTAGTTGCAAACTCATGCTTTTAGAGACTTGTTTGGGCTCATGAGAGGAGTAGAAAAACATCAAAAATTTCAGTCCTGCATGATTCTACCAAGAAATGTGTGTTCATTCAAACCGCTGGTTTTTGATAGTTTGGGCCCTATTGAATAATGAATGTTTTGAATTTTCTCCAAAAGTAAAGTAGTTGCAAACTCATCCTTTTAGAAACTTGTTTGGGCTGTTGAGAGGAGTAAAAAACCATCAAAAATTTCAATCCTGCATGATTCTACCAAGAAATGTGATTCTTCATTCAAAACCTGATTTTTGCTATTGGGCTCTATTGAAAAGTGAATGTTTTGAATTTTCTCCAAAAGTAAAGTAGTTGCAAACTCATGCTTTTAGAGACTTGTTTGGGCTCATGAGAGGAGTAGAAAAACATCAAAAATTTCAGTCCTGCATGATTCTACCAAGAAATGTGTGTTCATTGAAACCGCTGGTTTTTGATAGTTTGGGCCCTATTGAATAATGAATGTTTTGAATTTTCTCCAAAAGTAAAGCAGTTGCAGACTCATCCTTTTAGAAACTTGTTTGGGCTGTAGAGAGGAGTAAAAAACCATCAAAAATTTCAATCCTGCATGATTCTACCAAGAAATGTGATTCTTCATTCAAAACCTGATTTTTGCTATTGGGCTCTATTGAATAATGAATGTTTTGAATTTTCTCCAAAAGTAAAGTAGTTGCAAACTCATGCTTTTAGAGACTTGTTTGGGCTCATGAGAGGAGTAGAAAAACATCAAAAATTTCAGTCCTGCATGATTCTACCAAGAAATGTGTGTTCATTGGAACCGCTGGTTTTTGATAGTTTGGGCCCTATTGAATAATGAATGTTTTGAATTTTCTCCAAAAGTAAAGTAGTTGCAAACTCATCCTTTTAGAAACTTGTTTGGGCTGTTGAGAGGAGTAAAAAACCATCAAAAATTTCAATCCTGCATGCTTCTACCAAGAAATGTGATTCTTCATTCAAAACCTGATTTTTGCTATTGGGCTCTATTGAATAATGAATGTTTTGAATTTTCTCCAAAAGTAAAGTAGTTGCAAACTCATGCTTTTAGAGACTTGTTTGGGCTCATGAGAGGAGTAGAAAAACATCAAAAATTTCAGTCCTGCATGATTCTACCAAGAAATGTGTGTTCATTCAAACCACTGGTTTTTGATAGTTTGGGCCCTATTGAATAATGAATGTTTTGAATTTTCTCCAAAAGTAAAGTAGTTGCAAACTCATCCTTTTAGAAACTTGTTTGGGCTGTTGAGAGGAGTAAAAAACCATCAAAAATTTCAATCCTGCATGATTCTACCAAGAAATGTGATTTTTCATTCAAAACCTGATTTTTGCTATTGGGCTCTATTGAATAATGAATGTTTTGAATTTTCTCCAAAAGTAAAGTAGTTGCAAACTCATGCTTTTAGAAACTTGTTTGGGCTCATGAGAGGAGTAGAAAAACATCAAAAATTTCAGCCCTGCATGATTCTTCCAAGAAATGTGTGTTCATTGAAACCGCTGGTTTTTGATAGTTTGGGCCCTATTGAATAATGAATGTTTTGAATTTTCTCCAAAAGTAAAGTAGTTGCAAACTCATCCTTTTAGAAACTTGTTTGGGCTGTTGAGAGGAGTAAAAAACCATCAAAAATTTCAATCCTGCATGATTCTACCAAGAAATGTGATTCTTTATTCAAAACCTGATTTTTGCTATTGGGCTCTATTGAATAATGAATGTTTTGAATTTTCTCCAAAAGTAAAGGAGTTGCAAACTCATGCTTTTAGAGACTTGTTTGGGCTCATGAGAGGAGTAGAAAAACATCAAAAATTTCAGTCCTGCATGATTCTACCAAGAAATGTGTGTTCATTGAAACCGCTGGTTTTTGATAGTTTGGGCCCTATTGAATAATGAATGTTTTGAATTTTCTCCAAAAGTAAAGTAGTTGCAAACTCATCCTTTTAGAAACTTGTTTGGGCTGTTGAGAGGAGTAAAAAACCATCAAAAATTTCAATCCTGCATGATTCTACCAAGAAATGTGATTCTTCATTCAAAACCTGATTTTTGCTATTGGGCTCTATTGAATAATGAATGTTTTGAATTTTCTCCAAAAGTAAAGTAGTTGCAAACTCATGCTTTTAGAAACTTGTTTGGGCTCATGAGAGGAGTAGAAAAACATCAAAAATTTGAGTCCTGCATGATTCTACTAAGAAATGTGTGTTCATTCAAACCGCTGGTTTTTGATAGTTTGGGCCCTATTGAATAATGAATGTTTTGAATTTTCTCCAAAAGTAAAGCAGTTGCAAACTCATCCTTTTAGAAACTTGTTTGGGCTGTAGAGAGGAGTAAAAAACCATCAAAAATTTCAATCCTGCATGATTCTACCAAGAAATGTGATTCTTCATTCAAAACCTGATTTTTGCTATTGGGCTCTATTGAATAATGAATGTTTTGAATTTTCTCCAAAAGTAAAGTAGTTGCAAACTCATGCTTTTAGAGACTTGTTTGGGCTCATGAGAGGAGTAGAAAAACATCAAAAATTTCAGTCCTGCATGATTCTACCAAGAAATGTGTGTTCATTGAAACCGCTGGTTTTTGATAGTTTGGGCCCTATTGAATAATGAATGTTTTGAATTTTCTCCAAAAGTAAAGTAGTTGCAAACTCATCCTTTTAGAAACTTGTTTGGGCTGTTGAGAGGAGTAAAAAACCATCAAAAATTTCAATCCTGCATGCTTCTACCAAGAAATGTGATTCTTCATTCAAAACCTGATTTTTGCTATTGGGCTCTATTGAATAATGAATGTTTTGAATTTTCTCCAAAAGTAAAGTAGTTGCAAACTCATGCTTTTAGAGACTTGTTTGGGCTCATGAGAGGAGTAGAAAAACATCAAAAATTTCAGTCCTGCATGATTCTACCAAGAAATGTGTGTTCATTCAAACCGCTGGTTTTTGATAGTTTGGGCCCTATTGAATAATGAATGTTTTGAATTTTCTCCAAAAGTAAAGTAGTTGCAAACTCATCCTTTTAGAAACTTGTTTGGGCTGTTGAGAGGAGTAAAAAACCATCAAAAATTTCAATCCTGCATGATTCTACCAAGAAATGTGATTCTTCATTCAAAACCTGATTTTTGCTATTGGGCTCTATTGAAAAGTGAATGTTTTGAATTTTCTCCAAAAGTAAAGTAGTTGCAAACTCATGCTTTTAGAGACTTGTTTGGGCTCATGAGAGGAGTAGAAAAACATCAAAAATTTCAGTCCTGCATGATTCTACCAAGAAATGTGTGTTCATTGAAACCGCTGGTTTTTGATAGTTTGGGCCCTATTGAATAATGAATGTTTTGAATTTTCTCCAAAAGTAAAGTAGTTGCAAACTCATCCTTTTAGAAACTTGTTTGGGCTGTTGAGAGGAGTAAAAAACCATCAAAAATTTCAATCCTGCATGATTCTACCAAGAAATGTGATTCTTCATTCAAAACCTGATTTTTGCTATTGGGCTCTATTGAAAAGTGAATGTTTTGAATTTTCTCCAAAAGTAAAGTAGTTGCAAACTCATGCTTTTAGAGACTTGTTTGGGCTCATGAGAGGAGTAGAAAAACATCAAAAATTTCAGTCCTGCATGATTCTACCAAGAAATGTGTGTTCATTGAAACCGCTGGTTTTTGATAGTTTGGGCCCTATTGAATAATGAATGTTTTGAATTTTCTCCAAAAGTAAAGTAGTTGCAAACTCATCCTTTTAGAAACTTGTTTGGGCTGTTGAGAGGAGTAAAAAACCATCAAAAATTTCAATCCTGCATGATTCTACCAAGAAATGTGATTCTTCATTCAAAACCTGATTTTTGCTATTGGGCTCTATTGAATAATGAATGTTTTGAATTTTCTCCAAAAGTAAAGTAGTTGCAAACTCATGCTTTTAGAGACTTGTTTGGGCTCATGAGAGGAGTAGAAAAACATCAAAAATTTCAGTCCTGCATGATTCTACCAAGAAATGTGTGTTCATTGAAACCGCTGGTTTTTGATAGTTTGGGCCCTATTGAATAATGAATGTTTTGAATTTTCTCCAAAAGTAAAGTAGTTGCAAACTCATCCTTTAAGAAACTTGTTTGGGCTGTTGAGAGGAGTAAAAAACCATCAAAAATTTCAATCCTGCATGATTCTACCAAGAAATGTGATTCTTCATTCAAAACCTGATTTTTGCTATTGGGCTCTATTGAATAATGAATGTTTTGAATTTTCTCCAAAAGTAAAGTAGTTGCAAACTCATGCTTTTAGAGACTTGTTTGGGCTCATGAGAGGAGTAGAAAAACATCAAAAATTTCAGTCCTGCATGATTCTACCAAGAAATGTGTGTTCATTGAAACCGCTGGTTTTTGATAGTTTGGGCCCTATTGAATAATGAATGTTTTGAATTTTCTCCGAAAGTAAAGTAGTTGCAAACTCATCCTTTTAGAAACTTGTTTGGGCTGTTGAGAGGAGTAAAAAACCATCAAAAATTTCAATCCTGCATGATTCTACCAAGAAATGTGATTCTTCATTCAAAACCTGATTTTTGCTATTGGGCTCTATTGAATAATGAATGTTTTGAATTTTCTCCAAAAGTAAAGTAGTTGCAAACTCATGCTTTTAGAGACTTGTTTGGGCTCATGAGAGGAGTAGAAAAACATCAAAAATTTCAGTCCTGCATGATTCTACCAAGAAATGTGTGTTCATTGAAACCGCTGGTTTTTGATAGTTTGGGCCCTATTGAATAATGAATGTTTTGAATTTTCTCCAAAAGTAAAGTAGTTGCAAACTCATCCTTTTAGAAACTTGTTTGGGCTGTTGAGAGGAGTAAAAAACCATCAAAAATTTCAATCCTGCATGATTCTACCAAGAAATGTGATTCTTCATTCAAAACCTGATTTTTGCTATTGGGCTCTATTGAATAATGAATGTTTTGAATTTTCTCCAAAAGTAAAGTAGTTGCAAACTCATGCTTTTAGAGACTTGTTTGGGCTCATGAGAGGAGTAGAAAAACATCAAAAATTTCAGTCCTGCATGATTCTTCCAAGAAATGTGTGTTCATTGAAACCGCTGGTTTTTGATAGTTTGGGCCCTATTGAATAATGAATGTTTTGAATTTTCTCCAAAAGTAAAGTAGTTGCAAACTCATCCTTTTAGAAACTTGTTTGGGCTGTTGAGAGGAGTAAAAAACCATCAAAAATTTCAATCCTGCATGATTCTACCAAGAAATGTGATTCTTCATTCAAAACCTGATTTTTGCTATTGGGCTCTATTGAATAATGAATGTTTTGAATTTTCTCCAAAAGTAAAGTAGTTGCAAACTCATGCTTTTAGAGACTTGTTTGGGCTCATGAGAGGAGTAGAAAAACATCAAAAATTTCAGTCCTGCATGATTCTTCCAAGAAATGTGTGTTCATTGAAACCGCTGGTTTTTGATAGTTTGGGCCCTATTGAATAATGAATGTTTTGAATTTTCTCCAAAAGTAAAGTAGTTGCAAACTCATCCTTTTAGAAACTTGTTTGGGCTGTTGAGAGGAGTAAAAAACCATCAAAAATTTCAATCCTGCATGATTCTACCAAGAAATGTGATTCTTCATTCAAAACCTGATTTTTGCTATTGGGCTCTATTGAATAATGAATGTTTTGAATTTTCTCCAAAAGTAAAGTAGTTGCAAACTCATGCTTTTAGAAACTTGTTTGGGCTCATGAGAGGAGTAGAAAAACATCAAAAATTTCAGTCCTGCATGATTCTACCAAGAAATGTGTGTTCATTGAAACCGCTGGTTTTTGATAGTTTGGGCCCTATTGAATAATGAATGTTTTGAATTTTCTCCAAAAGTAAAGTAGTTGCAAACTCATCCTTTTAGAAACTTGTTTGGGCTGTTGAGAGGAGTAAAAAAACCATCAAAAATTTCAATCCTGCATGATTCTACCAAGAAATGTGATTCTTCATTCAAAACCTGATTTTTGCTATTGGGCTCTATTGAATAATGAATGTTTTGAATTTTCTCCAAAAGTAAAGTAGTTGCAAACTCATGCTTTTAGAGACTTGTTTGGGCTCATGAGAGGAGTAGAAAAACATCAAAAATTTCAGTCCTGCATGATTCTACCAAGAAATGTGTGTTCATTGAAACCGCTGGTTTTTGATAGTTTGGGCCCTATTGAATAATGAATGTTTTGAATTTTCTCCAAAAGTAAAGTAGTTGCAAACTCATCCTTTTAGAAACTTGTTTGGGCTGTTGAGAGGAGAAAAAACCATCAAAAATTTCAATCCTGCATGATTCTACCAAGAAATGTGATTCTTCATTCAAAACCTGATTTTTGCTATTGGGCTCTATTGAATAATGAATGTTTTGAATTTTCTCCAAAAGTAAAGTAGTTGCAAACTCATCCTTTTAGAAACTTGTTTGGGCTGTTGAGAGGAGTAAAAAAACATCAAAAATTTCAATCCTGCATGATTCTACCAAGAACTGTGATTCTTCATTCAAAACCTGATTTTTGCTATTGGGCTCTATTGAATAATGAATGTTTTGAATTTTCTCCAAAAGTAAAGTAGTTGCAAACTCATGCTTTTAGAAACTTGTTTGGGCTCATGAGAGGAGTAGAAAAACATCAAAAATTTCAGTCCTGCATGATTCTTCCAAGAAATGTGTGTTCATTGAAACCGCTGGTTTTTGATAGTTTGGGCCCTATTGAATAATGAATGTTTTGAATTTTCTCCAAAAGTAAAGCAGTTGCAAACTCATCCTTTTAGAAACTTGTTTGGGCTGTTGAGAGGAGTTAAAAACCATCAAAAATTTCAATCCTGCATGATTCTACCAAGAAATGTGATTCTTCATTCAAAACCTGATTTTTGCTATTGGGCTCTATTGAATAATGAATGTTTTGAATTTTCTCCAAAAGTAAAGTAGTTGCAAACTCATGCTTTTAGAGACTTGTTTGGGCTCATGAGAGGAGTAGAAAAACATCAAAAATTTCAGTCCTGCATGATTCTACCAAGAAATGTGTGTTCATTGAAACCGCTGGTTTTTGATAGTTTGGGCCCTATTGAATAATGAATGTTTTGAATTTTCTCCAAAAGTAAAGTAGTTGCAAACTCATCCTTTTAGAAACTTGTTTGGGCTGTTGAGAGGAGTAAAAAACCATCAAAAATTTCAATCCTGCATGATTTTACCAAGAAATGTGATTCTTCATTCAAAACCTGATTTTTGCTATTGGGCTCTATTGAATAATGAATGTTTTGAATTTTCTCCAAAAGTAAAGTAGTTGCAAACTCATGCTTTTAGAAACTTGTTTGGGCTCATGAGAGGAGTAGAAAAACATCAAAAATTTCAGTCCTGCATGATTCTACCAAGAAATGTGTGTTCATTGAAACCGCTGGTTTTTGATAGTTTGGGCCCTATTGAATAATGAATGTTTTGAATTTTCTCCAAAAGTAAAGTAGTTGCAAACTCATCCTTTTAGAAACTTGTTTGGGCTGTTGAGAGGAGTAAAAAAACCATCAAAAATTTCAATCCTGCATGATTTTACCAAGAAATGTGATTCTTCATTCAAAACCTGATTTTTGCTATTGGGCTCTATTGAATAATGAATGTTTTGAATTTTCTCCAAAAGTAAAGTAGTTGCAAACTCATGCTTTTAGAGACTTGTGTGGGCTCATGAGAGGAGTAGAAAAACATCAAAAATTTCAGTCCTGCATGATTCTACCAAGAAATGTGTGTTCATTGAAACCGCTGGTTTTTGATAGTTTGGGCCCTATTGAATAATGAATGTTTTGAATTTTCTCCAAAAGTAAAGTAGTTGCAAACTCATCCTTTTAGAAACTTGTTTGGGCTGTTGAGAGGAGTAAAAAACCATCAAAAATTTCAATCCTGCATGATTCTACCAAGAAATGTGATTCTTCATTCAAAACCTGATTTTTGCTATTGGGCTCTATTGAATAATGAATGTTTTGAATTTTCTCCAAAAGTAAAGTAGTTGCAAACTCATGCTTTTAGAAACTTGTTTGGGCTCATGAGAGGAGTAGAAAAACATCAAAAATTTCAGTCCTGCATGATTCTACCAAGAAATGTGTGTTCATTGAAACCGCTGGTTTTTGATAGTTTGGGCCCTATTGAATAATGAATGTTTTGAATTTTCTCCAAAAGTAAAGTAGTTGCAAACTCATCCTTTTAGAAACTTGTTTGGGCTGTTGAGAGGAGTAAAAAACCATCAAAAATTTCAATCCTGCATGATTCTACCAAGAAATGTGATTCTTCATTCAAAACCTGATTTTTGCTATTGGGCTCTATTGAATAATGAATGTTTTGAATTTTCTCCAAAAGTAAAGTAGTTGCAAACTCATGCTTTTAGAAACTTGTTTGGGCTCATGAGAGGAGTAGAAAAACATCAAAAATTTGAGTCCTGCATGATTCTACTAAGAAATGTGTGTTCATTCAAACCGCTGGTTTTTGATAGTTTGGGCCCTATTGAATAATGAATGTTTTGAATTTTCTCCAAAAGTAAAGCAGTTGCAAACTCATCCTTTTAGAAACTTGTTTGGGCTGTAGAGAGGAGTAAAAAACCATCAAAAATTTCAATCCTGCATGATTCTACCAAGAAATGTGATTCTTCATTCAAAACCTGATTTTTGCTATTGGGCTCTATTGAATAATGAATGTTTTGAATTTTCTCCAAAAGTAAAGTAGTTGCAAACTCATGCTTTTAGAGACTTGTTTGGGCTCATGAGAGGAGTAGAAAAACATCAAAAATTTCAGTCCTGCATGATTCTACCAAGAAATGTGTGTTCATTGAAACCGCTGGTTTTTGATAGTTTGGGCCCTATTGAATAATGAATGTTTTGAATTTTCTCCAAAAGTAAAGTAGTTGCAAACTCATCCTTTTAGAAACTTGTTTGGGCTGTTGAGAGGAGTAAAAAACCATCAAAAATTTCAATCCTGCATGATTCTACCAAGAAATGTGATTCTTCATTCAAAACCTGATTTTTGCTATTGGGCTCTATTGAATAATGAATGTTTTGAATTTTCTCCAAAAGTAAAGTAGTTGCAAACTCATGCTTTTAGAGACTTGTTTGGGCTCATGAGAGGAGTAGAAAAACATCAAAAATTTCAGTCCTGCATGATTCTTCCAAGAAATGTGTGTTCATTGAAACCGCTGGTTTTTGATAGTTTGGGCCCTATTGAATAATGAATGTTTTGAATTTTCTCCAAAAGTAAAGTAGTTGCAAACTCATCCTTTTAGAAACTTGTTTGGGCTGTTGAGAGGAGTAAAAAACCATCAAAAATTTCAATCCTGCATGATTCTACCAAGAAATGTGATTCTTCATTCAAAACCTGATTTTTGCTATTGGGCTCTATTGAATAATGAATGTTTTGAATTTTCTCCAAAAGTAAAGTAGTTGCAAACTCATGCTTTTAGAGACTTGTTTGGGCTCATGAGAGGAGTAGAAAAACATCAAAAATTTCAGTCCTGCATGATTCTTCCAAGAAATGTGTGTTCATTGAAACCGCTGGTTTTTGATAGTTTGGGCCCTATTGAATAATGAATGTTTTGAATTTTCTCCAAAAGTAAAGTAGTTGCAAACTCATCCTTTTAGAAACTTGTTTGGGCTGTTGAGAGGAGTAAAAAACCATCAAAAATTTCAATCCTGCATGATTCTACCAAGAAATGTGATTCTTCATTCAAAACCTGATTTTTGCTATTGGGCTCTATTGAATAATGAATGTTTTGAATTTTCTCCAAAAGTAAAGTAGTTGCAAACTCATGCTTTTAGAAACTTGTTTGGGCTCATGAGAGGAGTAGAAAAACATCAAAAATTTCAGTCCTGCATGATTCTACCAAGAAATGTGTGTTCATTGAAACCGCTGGTTTTTGATAGTTTGGGCCCTATTGAATAATGAATGTTTTGAATTTTCTCCAAAAGTAAAGTAGTTGCAAACTCATCCTTTTAGAAACTTGTTTGGGCTGTTGAGAGGAGTAAAAAACCATCAAAAATTTCAATCCTGCATGATTCTACCAAGAAATGTGATTCTTCATTCAAAACCTGATTTTTGCTATTGGGCTCTATTGAATAATGAATGTTTTGAATTTTCTCCAAAAGTAAAGTAGTTGCAAACTCATGCTTTTAGAGACTTGTTTGGGCTCATGAGAGGAGTAGAAAAACATCAAAAATTTCAGTCCTGCATGATTCTACCAAGAAATGTGTGTTCATTGAAACCGCTGGTTTTTGATAGTTTGGGCCCTATTGAATAATGAATGTTTTGAATTTTCTCCAAAAGTAAAGTAGTTGCAAACTCATCCTTTTAGAAACTTGTTTGGGCTGTTGAGAGGAGAAAAAACCATCAAAAATTTCAATCCTGCATGATTCTACCAAGAAATGTGATTCTTCATTCAAAACCTGATTTTTGCTATTGGGCTCTATTGAATAATGAATGTTTTGAATTTTCTCCAAAAGTAAAGTAGTTGCAAACTCATCCTTTTAGAAACTTGTTTGGGCTGTTGAGAGGAGTAAAAAAACATCAAAAATTTCAATCCTGCATGATTCTACCAAGAACTGTGATTCTTCATTCAAAACCTGATTTTTGCTATTGGGCTCTATTGAATAATGAATGTTTTGAATTTTCTCCAAAAGTAAAGTAGTTGCAAACTCATGCTTTTAGAAACTTGTTTGGGCTCATGAGAGGAGTAGAAAAACATCAAAAATTTCAGTCCTGCATGATTCTTCCAAGAAATGTGTGTTCATTGAAACCGCTGGTTTTTGATAGTTTGGGCCCTATTGAATAATGAATGTTTTGAATTTTCTCCAAAAGTAAAGCAGTTGCAAACTCATCCTTTTAGAAACTTGTTTGGGCTGTTGAGAGGAGTTAAAAACCATCAAAAATTTCAATCCTGCATGATTCTACCAAGAAATGTGATTCTTCATTCAAAACCTGATTTTTGCTATTGGGCTCTATTGAATAATGAATGTTTTGAATTTTCTCCAAAAGTAAAGTAGTTGCAAACTCATGCTTTTAGAGACTTGTTTGGGCTCATGAGAGGAGTAGAAAAACATCAAAAATTTCAGTCCTGCATGATTCTACCAAGAAATGTGTGTTCATTGAAACCGCTGGTTTTTGATAGTTTGGGCCCTATTGAATAATGAATGTTTTGAATTTTCTCCAAAAGTAAAGTAGTTGCAAACTCATCCTTTTAGAAACTTGTTTGGGCTGTTGAGAGGAGTAAAAAACCATCAAAAATTTCAATCCTGCATGATTTTACCAAGAAATGTGATTCTTCATTCAAAACCTGATTTTTGCTATTGGGCTCTATTGAATAGTGAATGTTTTGAATTTTCTCCAAAAGTAAAGTAGTTGCAAACTCATGCTTTTAGAAACTTGTTTGGGCTCATGAGAGGAGTAGAAAAACATCAAAAATTTCAGTCCTGCATGATTCTACCAAGAAATGTGTGTTCATTGAAACCGCTGGTTTTTGATAGTTTGGGCCCTATTGAATAATGAATGTTTTGAATTTTCTCCAAAAGTAAAGTAGTTGCAAACTCATCCTTTTAGAAACTTGTTTGGGCTGTTGAGAGGAGTAAAAAAACCATCAAAAATTTCAATCCTGCATGATTTTACCAAGAAATGTGATTCTTCATTCAAAACCTGATTTTTGCTATTGGGCTCTATTGAATAATGAATGTTTTGAATTTTCTCCAAAAGTAAAGTAGTTGCAAACTCATGCTTTTAGAGACTTGTGTGGGCTCATGAGAGGAGTAGAAAAACATCAAAAATTTCAGTCCTGCATGATTCTACCAAGAAATGTGTGTTCATTGAAACCGCTGGTTTTTGATAGTTTGGGCCCTATTGAATAATGAATGTTTTGAATTTTCTCCAAAAGTAAAGTAGTTGCAAACTCATCCTTTTAGAAACTTGTTTGGGCTGTTGAGAGGAGTAAAAAACCATCAAAAATTTCAATCCTGCATGATTCTACCAAGAAATGTGATTCTTCATTCAAAACCTGATTTTTGCTATTGGGCTCTATTGAATAATGAATGTTTTGAATTTTCTCCAAAAGTAAAGTAGTTGCAAACTCATGCTTTTAGAAACTTGTTTGGGCTCATGAGAGGAGTAGAAAAACATCAAAAATTTCAGTCCTGCATGATTCTACCAAGAAATGTGTGTTCATTGAAACCGCTGGTTTTTGATAGTTTGGGCCCTATTGAATAATGAATGTTTTGAATTTTCTCCAAAAGTAAAGTAGTTGCAAACTCATCCTTTTAGAAACTTGTTTGGGCTGTTGAGAGGAGTAAAAAACCATCAAAAATTTCAATCCTGCATGATTCTACCAAGAAATGTGATTCTTCATTCAAAACCTGATTTTTGCTATTGGGCTCTATTGAATAATGAATGTTTTGAATTTTCTCCAAAAGTAAAGTAGTTGCAAACTCATGCTTTTAGAAACTTGTTTGGGCTCATGAGAGGAGTAGAAAAACATCAAAAATTTGAGTCCTGCATGATTCTACTAAGAAATGTGTGTTCATTCAAACCGCTGGTTTTTGATAGTTTGGGCCCTATTGAATAATGAATGTTTTGAATTTTCTCCAAAAGTAAAGCAGTTGCAAACTCATCCTTTTAGAAACTTGTTTGGGCTGTAGAGAGGAGTAAAAAACCATCAAAAATTTCAATCCTGCATGATTCTACCAAGAAATGTGATTCTTCATTCAAAACCTGATTTTTGCTATTGGGCTCTATTGAATAATGAATGTTTTGAATTTTCTCCAAAAGTAAAGTAGTTGCAAACTCATGCTTTTAGAGACTTGTTTGGGCTCATGAGAGGAGTAGAAAAACATCAAAAATTTCAGTCCTGCATGATTCTACCAAGAAATGTGTGTTCATTGAAACCGCTGGTTTTTGATAGTTTGGGCCCTATTGAATAATGAATGTTTTGAATTTTCTCCAAAAGTAAAGTAGTTGCAAACTCATCCTTTTAGAAACTTGTTTGGGCTGTTGAGAGGAGTAAAAAACCATCAAAAATTTCAATCCTGCATGCTTCTACCAAGAAATGTGATTCTTCATTCAAAACCTGATTTTTGCTATTGGGCTCTATTGAATAATGAATGTTTTGAATTTTCTCCAAAAGTAAAGTAGTTGCAAACTCATGCTTTTAGAGACTTGTTTGGGCTCATGAGAGGAGTAGAAAAACATCAAAAATTTCAGTCCTGCATGATTCTACCAAGAAATGTGTGTTCATTCAAACCGCTGGTTTTTGATAGTTTGGGCCCTATTGAATAATGAATGTTTTGAATTTTCTCCAAAAGTAAAGTAGTTGCAAACTCATCCTTTTAGAAACTTGTTTGGGCTGTTGAGAGGAGTAAAAAACCATCAAAAATTTCAATCCTGCATGATTCTACCAAGAAATGTGATTCTTCATTCAAAACCTGATTTTTGCTATTGGGCTCTATTGAAAAGTGAATGTTTTGAATTTTCTCCAAAAGTAAAGTAGTTGCAAACTCATGCTTTTAGAGACTTGTTTGGGCTCATGAGAGGAGTAGAAAAACATCAAAAATTTCAGTCCTGCATGATTCTACCAAGAAATGTGTGTTCATTGAAACCGCTGGTTTTTGATAGTTTGGGCCCTATTGAATAATGAATGTTTTGAATTTTCTCCAAAAGTAAAGTAGTTGCAAACTCATCCTTTTAGAAACTTGTTTGGGCTGTTGAGAGGAGTAAAAAACCATCAAAAATTTCAATCCTGCATGATTCTACCAAGAAATGTGATTCTTCATTCAAAACCTGATTTTTGCTATTGGGCTCTATTGAATAATGAATGTTTTGAATTTTCTCCAAAAGTAAAGTAGTTGCAAACTCATGCTTTTAGAGACTTGTTTGGGCTCATGAGAGGAGTAGAAAAACATCAAAAATTTCAGTCCTGCATGATTCTACCAAGAAATGTGTGTTCATTGAAACCGCTGGTTTTTGATAGTTTGGGCCCTATTGAATAATGAATGTTTTGAATTTTCTCCAAAAGTAAAGTAGTTGCAAAGTCATCCTTTTAGAAACTTGTTTGGGCTGTTGAGAGGAGTAAAAAACCATCAAAAATTTCAATCCTGCATGATTCTACCAAGAAATGTGATTCTTCATTCAAAACCTGATTTTTGCTATTGGGCTCTATTGAATAATGAATGTTTTGAATTTTCTCCAAAAGTAAAGTAGTTGCAAACTCATCCTTTTAGAAACTTGTTTGGGCTGTTGAGAGGAGTAAAAAAACATCAAAAATTTCAATCCTGCATGATTCTACCAAGAACTGTGATTCTTCATTCAAAACCTGATTTTTGCTATTGGGCTCTATTGAATAATGAATGTTTTGAATTTTCTCCAAAAGTAAAGTAGTTGCAAACTCATGCTTTTAGAAACTTGTTTGGGCTCATGAGAGGAGTAGAAAAACATCAAAAATTTCAGTCCTGCATGATTCTTCCAAGAAATGTGTGTTCATTGAAACCGCTGGTTTTTGATAATTTGGGCCCTATTGAATAATGAATGTTTTGAATTTTCTGCAAAAGTAAAGCAGTTGCAAACTCATCCTTTTAGAAACTTGTTTGGGCTGTTGAGAGGAGTTAAAAACCATCAAAAATTTCAATCCTGCATGATTCTACCAAGAAATGTGATTCTTCATTCAAAACCTGATTTTTGCTATTGGGCTCTATTGAATAATGAATGTTTTGAATTTTCTCCAAAAGTAAAGTAGTTGCAAACTCATGCTTTTAGAGACTTGTTTGGGCTCATGAGAGGAGTAGAAAAACATCAAAAATTTCAGTCCTGCATGATTCTACCAAGAAATGTGTGTTCATTGAAACCGCTGGTTTTTGATAGTTTGGGCCCTATTGAATAATGAATGTTTTGAATTTTCTCCAAAAGTAAAGTAGTTGCAAACTCATCCTTTTAGAAACTTGTTTGGGCTGTTGAGAGGAGTAAAAAACCATCAAAAATTTCAATCCTGCATGATTTTACCAAGAAATGTGATTCTTCATTCAAAACCTGATTTTTGCTATTGGGCTCTATTGAATAGTGAATGTTTTGAATTTTCTCCAAAAGTAAAGTAGTTGCAAACTCATGCTTTTAGAAACTTGTTTGGGCTCATGAGAGGAGTAGAAAAACATCAAAAATTTCAGTCCTGCATGATTCTACCAAGAAATGTGTGTTCATTGAAACCGCTGGTTTTTGATAGTTTGGGCCCTATTGAATAATGAATGTTTTGAATTTTCTCCAAAAGTAAAGTAGTTGCAAACTCATCCTTTTAGAAACTTGTTTGGGCTGTTGAGAGGAGTAAAAAAACCATCAAAAATTTCAATCCTGCATGATTTTACCAAGAAATGTGATTCTTCATTCAAAACCTGATTTTTGCTATTGGGCTCTATTGAATAATGAATGTTTTGAATTTTCTCCAAAAGTAAAGTAGTTGCAAACTCATGCTTTTAGAGACTTGTGTGGGCTCATGAGAGGAGTAGAAAAACATCAAAAATTTCAGTCCTGCATGATTCTACCAAGAAATGTGTGTTCATTGAAACCGCTGGTTTTTGATAGTTTGGGCCCTATTGAATAATGAATGTTTTGAATTTTCTCCAAAAGTAAAGTAGTTGCAAACTCATCCTTTTAGAAACTTGTTTGGGCTGTTGAGAGGAGTAAAAAACCATCAAAAATTTCAATCCTGCATGATTCTACCAAGAAATGTGATTCTTCATTCAAAACCTGATTTTTGCTATTGGGCTCTATTGAATAATGAATGTTTTGAATTTTCTCCAAAAGTAAAGTAGTTGCAAACTCATCCTTTTAGAAACTTGTTTGGGCTGTTGAGAGGAGTAAAAAACCATCAAAAATTTCAATCCTGCATGATTCTACCAAGAACTGTGATTCTTCATTCAAAACCTGATTTTTGCTATTGGGCTCTATTGAATAATGAATGTTTTGAATTTTCTCCAAAAGTAAAGTAGTTGCAAACTCATGCTTTTAGAAACTTGTTTGGGCTCATGAGAGGAGTAGAAAAACATCAAAAATTTCAGCCCTGCATGATTCTTCCAAGAAATGTGTGTTCATTGAAACCGCTGGTTTTTGATAGTTTGGACCCTATTGAATAATGAATGTTTTGAATTTTCTCCAAAAGTAAAGTAGTTGCAAACTCATCCTTTTAGAAACTTGTTTGGGCTGTTGAGAGGAGTAAAAAACCATCAAAAATTTCAATCCTGCATGATTCTACCAAGAAATGTGATTCTTCATTCAAAACCTGATTTTTGCTATTGGGCTCTATTGAATAATGAATGTTTTGAATTTTCTCCAAAAGTAAAGTAGTTGCAAACTCATGCTTTTAGAGACTTGTTTGGGCTCATGAGAGGAGTAGAAAAACATCAAAAATTTCAGTCCTGCATGATTCTACCAAGAAATGTGTGTTCATTGAAACCGCTGGTTTTTGATAGTTTGGGCCCTATTGAATAATGAATGTTTTGAATTTTCTCCAAAAGTAAAGTAGTTGCAAACTCATCCTTTTAGAAACTTGTTTGGGCTGTTGAGAGGAGTAAAAAACCATCAAAAATTTCAATCCTGCATGATTCTACCAAGAAATGTGATTCTTCATTCAAAACCTGATTTTTGCTATTGGGCTCTATTGAATAATGAATGTTTTGAATTTTCTCCAAAAGTAAAGTAGTTGCAAACTCATGCTTTTAGAAACTTGTTTGGGCTCATGAGAGGAGTAGAAAAACATCAAAAATTTGAGTCCTGCATGATTCTACTAAGAAATGTGTGTTCATTCAAACCGCTGGTTTTTGATAGTTTGGGCCCTATTGAATAATGAATGTTTTGAATTTTCTCCAAAAGTAAAGCAGTTGCAAACTCATCCTTTTAGAAACTTGTTTGGGCTGTTGAGAGGAGTTAAAAACCATCAAAAATTTCAATCCTGCATGATTCTACCAAGAAATGTGATTCTTCATTCAAAACCTGATTTTTGCTATTGGGCTCTATTGAATAATGAATGTTTTGAATTTTCTCCAAAAGTAAAGTAGTTGCAAACTCATGCTTTTAGAGACTTGTTTGGGCTCATGAGAGGAGTAGAAAAACATCAAAAATTTCAGTCCTGCATGATTCTACCAAGAAATGTGTGTTCATTGAAACCGCTGGTTTTTGATAGTTTGGGCCCTATTGAATAATGAATGTTTTGAATTTTCTCCAAAAGTAAAGTAGTTGCAAACTCATCCTTTTAGAAACTTGTTTGGGCTGTTGAGAGGAGTAAAAAACCATCAAAAATTTCAATCCTGCATGATTTTACCAAGAAATGTGATTCTTCATTCAAAACCTGATTTTTGCTATTGGGCTCTATTGAATAGTGAATGTTTTGAATTTTCTCCAAAAGTAAAGTAGTTGCAAACTCATGCTTTTAGAAACTTGTTTGGGCTCATGAGAGGAGTAGAAAAACATCAAAAATTTCAGTCCTGCATGATTCTACCAAGAAATGTGTGTTCATTGAAACCGCTGGTTTTTGATAGTTTGGGCCCTATTGAATAATGAATGTTTTGAATTTTCTCCAAAAGTAAAGTAGTTGCAAACTCATCCTTTTAGAAACTTGTTTGGGCTGTTGAGAGGAGTAAAAAACCATCAAAAATTTCAATCCTGCATGATTCTACCAAGAAATGTGATTCTTCATTCAAAACCTGATTTTTGCTATTGGGCTCTATTGAATAATGAATGTTTTGAATTTTCTCCAAAAGTAAAGTAGTTGCAAACTCATCCTTTTAGAAACTTGTTTGGGCTGTTGAGAGGAGTAAAAAACCATCAAAAATTTCAATCCTGCATGATTCTACCAAGAACTGTGATTCTTCATTCAAAACCTGATTTTTGCTATTGGGCTCTATTGAATAATGAATGTTTTGAATTTTCTCCAAAAGTAAAGTAGTTGCAAACTCATGCTTTTAGAAACTTGTTTGGGCTCATGAGAGGAGTAGAAAAACATCAAAAATTTCAGCCCTGCATGATTCTTCCAAGAAATGTGTGTTCATTGAAACCGCTGGTTTTTGATAGTTTGGGCCCTATTGAATAATGAATGTTTTGAATTTTCTCCAAAAGTAAAGTAGTTGCAAACTCATCCTTTTAGAAACTTGTTTGGGCTGTTGAGAGGAGTAAAAAACCATCAAAAATTTCAATCCTGCATGATTCTACCAAGAAATGTGATTCTTCATTCAAAACCTGATTTTTGCTATTGGGCTCTATTGAATAATGAATGTTTTGAATTTTCTCCAAAAGTAAAGTAGTTGCAAACTCATGCTTTTAGAGACTTGTTTGGGCTCATGAGAGGAGTAGAAAAACATCAAAAATTTCAGTCCTGCATGATTCTACCAAGAAATGTGTGTTCATTGAAACCGCTGGTTTTTGATAGTTTGGGCCCTATTGAATAATGAATGTTTTGAATTTTCTCCAAAAGTAAAGTAGTTGCAAACTCATCCTTTTAGAAACTTGTTTGGGCTGTTGAGAGGAGTAAAAAACCATCAAAAATTTCAATCCTGCATGATTCTACCAAGAAATGTGATTCTTCATTCAAAACCTGATTTTTGCTATTGGGCTCTATTGAATAATGAATGTTTTGAATTTTCTCCAAAAGTAAAGTAGTTGCAAACTCATGCTTTTAGAAACTTGTTTGGGCTCATGAGAGGAGTAGAAAAACATCAAAAATTTGAGTCCTGCATGATTCTACTAAGAAATGTGTGTTCATTCAAACCGCTGGTTTTTGATAGTTTGGGCCCTATTGAATAATGAATGTTTTGAATTTTCTCCAAAAGTAAAGCAGTTGCAAACTCATCCTTTTAGAAACTTGTTTGGGCTGTAGAGAGGAGTAAAAAACCATCAAAAATTTCAATCCTGCATGATTCTACCAAGAAATGTGATTCTTCATTCAAAACCTGATTTTTGCTATTGGGCTCTATTGAATAATGAATGTTTTGAATTTTCTCCAAAAGTAAAGTAGTTGCAAACTCATGCTTTTAGAGACTTGTTTGGGCTCATGAGAGGAGTAGAAAAACATCAAAAATTTCAGTCCTGCATGATTCTACCAAGAAATGTGTGTTCATTGAAACCGCTGGTTTTTGATAGTTTGGGCCCTATTGAATAATGAATGTTTTGAATTTTCTCCAAAAGTAAAGTAGTTGCAAACTCATCCTTTTAGAAACTTGTTTGGGCTGTTGAGAGGAGTAAAAAAACATCAAAAATTTCAATCCTGCATGCTTCTACCAAGAAATGTGATTCTTCATTCAAAACCTGATTTTTGCTATTGGGCTCTATTGAATAATGAATGTTTTGAATTTTCTCCAAAAGTAAAGTAGTTGCAAACTCATGCTTTTAGAGACTTGTTTGGGCTCATGAGAGGAGTAGAAAAACATCAAAAATTTCAGTCCTGCATGATTCTACCAAGAAATGTGTGTTCATTCAAACCGCTGGTTTTTGATAGTTTGGGCCATATTGAATAATGAATGTTTTGAATTTTCTCCAAAAGTAAAGTAGTTGCAAACTCATCCTTTTAGAAACTTGTTTGGGCTGTTGAGAGGAGTAAAAAACCATCAAAAATTTCAATCCTGCATGATTCTACCAAGAAATGTGATTCTTCATTCAAAACCTGATTTTTGCTATTGGGCTCTATTGAATAATGAATGTTTTGAATTTTCTCCAAAAGTAAAGTAGTTGCAAACTCATGCTTTTAGAAACTTGTTTGGGCTCATGAGAGGAGTAGAAAAACATCAAAAATTTCAGCCCTGCATGATTCTTCCAAGAAATGTGTGTTCATTGAAACCGCTGTTTTTTGATAGTTTGGGCCCTATTGAATAATGAATGTTTTGAATTTTCTCCAAAAGTAAAGTAGTTGCAAACTCATCCTTTTAGAAACTTGTTTGGGCTGTTGAGAGGAGTAAAAAACCATCAAAAATTTCAATCCTGCATGATTCTACCAAGAAATGTGATTCTTCATTCAAAACCTGATTTTTGCTATTGGGCTCTATTGAATAATGAATGTTTTGAATTTTCTCCAAAAGTAAAGTAGTTGCAAACTCATGCTTTTAGAGACTTGTTTGGGCTCATGAGAGGAGTAGAAAAACATCAAAAATTTCAGTCTTGCATGATTCTACCAAGAAATGTGTGTTCATTGAAACCGCTGGTTTTTGATAGTTTGGGCCCTATTGAATAATGAATGTTTTGAATTTTCTCCAAAAGTAAAGTAGTTGCAAACTCATCCTTTTAGAAACTTGTTTGGGCTGTTGAGAGGAGTAAAAAACCATCAAAAATTTCAATCCTGCATGATTCTACCAAGAAATGTGATTCTTCATTCAAAACCTGATTTTTGCTATTGGGCTCTATTGAATAATGAATGTTTTGAATTTTCTCCAAAAGTAAAGTAGTTGCAAACTCATGCTTTTAGAAACTTGTTTGGGCTCATGAGAGGAGTAGAAAAACATCAAAAATTTGAGTCCTGCATGATTCTACTAAGAAATGTGTGTTCATTCAAACCGCTGGTTTTTGATAGTTTGGGCCCTATTGAATAATGAATGTTTTGAATTTTCTCCAAAAGTAAAGCAGTTGCAAACTCATCCTTTTAGAAACTTGTTTGGGCTGTAGAGAGGAGTAAAAAACCATGAAAAATTTCAATCCTGCATGATTCTACCAAGAAATGTGATTCTTCATTCAAAACCTGATTTTTGCTATTGGGCTCTATTGAATAATGAATGTTTTGAATTTTCTCCAAAAGTAAAGTAGTTGCAAACTCATGCTTTTAGAGACTTGTTTGGGCTCATGAGAGGAGTAGAAAAACATCAAAAATTTCAGTCCTGCATGATTCTACCAAGAAATGTGTGTTCATTGAAACCGCTGGTTTTTGATAGTTTGGGCCCTATTGAATAATGAATGTTTTGAATTTTCTCCAAAAGTAAAGTAGTTGCAAACTCATCCTTTTAGAAACTTGTTTGGGCTGTTGAGAGGAGTAAAAAACCATCAAAAATTTCAATCCTGCATGCTTCTACCAAGAAATGTGATTCTTCATTCAAAACCTGATTTTTGCTATTGGGCTCTATTGAATAATGAATGTTTTGAATTTTCTCCAAAAGTAAAGTAGTTGCAAACTCATGCTTTTAGAGACTTGTTTGGGCTCATGAAAGGAGTAGAAAAACATCAAAAATTTCAGTCCTGCATGATTCTACCAAGAAATGTGTGTTCATTCAAACCGCTGGTTTTTGATAGTTTGGGCCCTATTGAATAATGAATGTTTTGAATTTTCTCCAAAAGTAAAGTAGTTGCAAACTCATCCTTTTAGAAACTTGTTTGGGCTGTTGAGAGGAGTAAAAAACCATCAAAAATTTCAATCCTGCATGCTTCTACCAAGAAATGTGATTCTTCATTCAAAACCTGATTTTTGCTATTGGGCTCTATTGAATAATGAATGTTTTGAATTTTCTCCAAAAGTAAAGTAGTTGCAAACTCATGCTTTTAGAGACTTGTTTGGGCTCATGAAAGGAGTAGAAAAACATCAAAAATTTCAGTCCTGCATGATTCTACCAAGAAATGTGTGTTCATTCAAACCGCTGGTTTTTGATAGTTTGGGCCCTATTGAATAATGAATGTTTTGAATTTTCTCCAAAAGTAAAGTAGTTGCAAACTCATCCTTTTAGAAACTTGTTTGGGCTGTTGAGAGGAGTAAAAAACCATCAAAAATTTCAATCCTGCATGATTCTACCAAGAAATGTGATTCTTCATTCAAAACCTGATTTTTGCTATTGGGCTCTATTGAAAAGTGAATGTTTTGAATTTTCTCCAAAAGTAAAGTAGTTGCAAACTCATGCTTTTAGAGACTTGTTTGGGCTCATGAGAGGAGTAGAAAAACATCAAAAATTTCAGTCCTGCATGATTCTACCAAGAAATGTGTGTTCATTGAAACCGCTGGTTTTTGATAGTTTGGGCCCTATTGAATAATGAATGTTTTGAATTTTCTCCAAAAGTAAAGTAGTTGCAAACTCATCCTTTTAGAAACTTGTTTGGGCTGTTGAGAGGAGTAAAAAACAATCAAAAATTTCAATCCTGCATGATTCTACCAAGAAATGTGATTCTTCATTCAAAACCTGATTTTTGCTATTGGGCTCTATTGAATAATGAATGTTTTGAATTTTCTCCAAAAGTAAAGTAGTTGCAAACTCATGCTTTTGGAGACTTGTTTGGGCTCATGAGAGGAGTAGAAAAACATCAAAAATTTCAGTCCTGCATGATTCTACCAAGAAATGTGTGTTCATTCAAACCGCTGGTTTTTGATAGTTTGGGCCCTATTGAATAATGAATGTTTTGAATTTTCTCCAAAAGTAAAGTAGTTGCAAACTCATCCTTTAAGAAACTTGTTTGGGCTGTTGAGAGGAGTAAAAAACCATCAAAAATTTCAATCCTGCATGATTCTACCAAGAAATGTGATTCTTCATTCAAAACCTGATTTTTGCTATTGGGCTCTATTGAATAATGAATGTTTTGAATTTTCTCCAAAAGTAAAGTAGTTGCAAACTCATGCTTTTAGAGACTTGTTTGGGCTCATGAGAGGAGTAGAAAAACATCAAAAATTTCAGTCCTGCATGATTCTACCAAGAAATGTGTGTTCATTGAAACCGCTGGTTTTTGATAGTTTGGGCCCTATTGAATAATGAATGTTTTGAATTTTCTCCAAAAGTAAAGTAGTTGCAAACTCATCCTTTTAGAAACTTGTTTGGGCTGTTGAGAGGAGTAAAAAACCATCAAAAATTTCAATCCTGCATGCTTCTACCAAGAAATGTGATTCTTCATTCAAAACCTGATTTTTGCTATTGGGCTCTATTGAATAATGAATGTTTTGAATTTTCTCCAAAAGTAAAGTAGTTGCAAACTCATGCTTTTAGAGACTTGTTTGGGCTCATGAAAGGAGTAGAAAAACATCAAAAATTTCAGTCCTGCATGATTCTACCAAGAAATGTGTGTTCATTCAAACCGCTGGTTTTTGATAGTTTGGGCCCTATTGAATAATGAATGTTTTGAATTTTCTCCAAAAGTAAAGTAGTTGCAAACTCATCCTTTTAGAAACTTGTTTGGGCTGTTGAGAGGAGTAAAAAACCATCAAAAATTTCAATCCTGCATGATTCTACCAAGAAATGTGATTCTTCATTCAAAACCTGATTTTTGCTATTGGGCTCTATTGAAAAGTGAATGTTTTGAATTTTCTCCAAAAGTAAAGTAGTTGCAAACTCATGCTTTTAGAGACTTGTTTGGGCTCATGAGAGGAGTAGAAAAACATCAAAAATTTCAGTCCTGCATGATTCTACCAAGAAATGTGTGTTCATTGAAACCGCTGGTTTTTGATAGTTTGGGCCCTATTGAATAATGAATGTTTTGAATTTTCTCCAAAAGTAAAGTAGTTGCAAACTCATCCTTTTAGAAACTTGTTTGGGCTGTTGAGAGGAGTAAAAAACAATCAAAAATTTCAATCCTGCATGATTCTACCAAGAAATGTGATTCTTCATTCAAAACCTGATTTTTGCTATTGGGCTCTATTGAATAATGAATGTTTTGAATTTTCTCCAAAAGTAAAGTAGTTGCAAACTCATGCTTTTAGAGACTTGTTTGGGCTCATGAGAGGAGTAGAAAAACATCAAAAATTTCAGTCCTGCATGATTCTACCAAGAAATGTGTGTTCATTCAAACCGCTGGTTTTTGATAGTTTGGGCCCTATTGAATAATGAATGTTTTGAATTTTCTCCAAAAGTAAAGTAGTTGCAAACTCATCCTTTAAGAAACTTGTTTGGGCTGTTGAGAGGAGTAAAAAACCATCAAAAATTTCAATCCTGCATGATTCTACCAAGAAATGTGATTCTTCATTCAAAACCTGATTTTTGCTATTGGGCTCTATTGAATAATGAATGTTTTGAATTTTCTCCAAAAGTAAAGTAGTTGCAAACTCATGCTTTTAGAGACTTGTTTGGGCTCATGAGAGGAGTAGAAAAACATCAAAAATTTCAGTCCTGCATGATTCTACCAAGAAATGTGTGTTCATTGAAACCGCTGGTTTTTGATAGTTTGGGCCCTATTGAATAATGAATGTTTTGAATTTTCTCCGAAAGTAAAGTAGTTGCAAACTCATCCTTTTAGAAACTTGTTTGGGCTGTTGAGAGGAGTAAAAAACCATCAAAAATTTCAATCCTGCATGATTCTACCAAGAAATGTGATTCTTCATTCAAAACCTGATTTTTGCTATTGGGCTCTATTGAATAATGAATGTTTTGAATTTTCTCCAAAAGTAAAGTAGTTGCAAACTCATGCTTTTAGAGACTTGTTTGGGCTCATGAGAGGAGTAGAAAAACATCAAAAATTTCAGTCCTGCATGATTCTACCAAGAAATGTGTGTTCATTGAAACCGCTGGTTTTTGATAGTTTGGGCCCTATTGAATAATGAATGTTTTGAATTTTCTCCAAAAGTAAAGTAGTTGCAAACTCATCCTTTTAGAAACTTGTTTGGGCTGTTGAGAGGAGTAAAAAACCATCAAAAATTTCAATCCTGCATGATTCTACCAAGAAATGTGATTCTTCATTCAAAACCTGATTTTTGCTATTGGGCTCTATTGAATAATGAATGTTTTGAATTTTCTCCAAAAGTAAAGTAGTTGCAAACTCATGCTTTTAGAGACTTGTTTGGGCTCATGAGAGGAGTAGAAAAACATCAAAAATTTCAGTCCTGCATGATTCTTCCAAGAAATGTGTGTTCATTGAAACCGCTGGTTTTTGATAGTTTGGGCCCTATTGAATAATGAATGTTTTGAATTTTCTCCAAAAGTAAAGTAGTTGCAAACTCATCCTTTTAGAAACTTGTTTGGGCTGTTGAGAGGAGTAAAAAACCATCAAAAATTTCAATCCTGCATGATTCTACCAAGAAATGTGATTCTTCATTCAAAACCTGATTTTTGCTATTGGGCTCTATTGAATAATGAATGTTTTGAATTTTCTCCAAAAGTAAAGTAGTTGCAAACTCATGCTTTTAGAGACTTGTTTGGGCTCATGAGAGGAGTAGAAAAACATCAAAAATTTCAGTCCTGCATGATTCTTCCAAGAAATGTGTGTTCATTGAAACCGCTGGTTTTTGATAGTTTGGGCCCTATTGAATAATGAATGTTTTGAATTTTCTCCAAAAGTAAAGTAGTTGCAAACTCATCCTTTTAGAAACTTGTTTGGGCTGTTGAGAGGAGTAAAAAACCATCAAAAATTTCAATCCTGCATGATTCTACCAAGAAATGTGATTCTTCATTCAAAACCTGATTTTTGCTATTGGGCTCTATTGAATAATGAATGTTTTGAATTTTCTCCAAAAGTAAAGTAGTTGCAAACTCATGCTTTTAGAAACTTGTTTGGGCTCATGAGAGGAGTAGAAAAACATCAAAAATTTCAGTCCTGCATGATTCTACCAAGAAATGTGTGTTCATTGAAACCGCTGGTTTTTGATAGTTTGGGCCCTATTGAATAATGAATGTTTTGAATTTTCTCCAAAAGTAAAGTAGTTGCAAACTCATCCTTTTAGAAACTTGTTTGGGCTGTTGAGAGGAGTAAAAAACCATCAAAAATTTCAATCCTGCATGATTCTACCAAGAAATGTGATTCTTCATTCAAAACCTGATTTTTGCTATTGGGCTCTATTGAATAATGAATGTTTTGAATTTTCTCCAAAAGTAAAGTAGTTGCAAACTCATGCTTTTAGAAACGTGTTTGGGCTCATGAGAGGAGTAGAAAAACATCAAAAATTTGAGTCCTGCATGATTCTACTAAGAAATGTGTGTTCATTCAAACCGCTGGTTTTTGATAGTTTGGGCCCTATTGAATAATGAATGTTTTGAATTTTCTCCAAAAGTAAAGCAGTTGCAAACTCATTCTTTTAGAAACTTGTTTGGGCTGTAGAGAGGAGTAAAAAACCATCAAAAATTTCAATCCTGCATGATTCTACCAAGAAATGTGATTCTTCATTCAAAACCTGATTTTTGCTATTGGGCTCTATTGAATAATGAATGTTTTGAATTTTCTCCAAAAGTAAAGTAGTTGCAAACTCATGCTTTTAGAGACTTGTTTGGGCTCATGAGAGGAGTAGAAAAACATCAAAAATTTCAGTCCTGCATGATTCTACCAAGAAATGTGTGTTCATTGAAACCGCTGGTTTTTGATAGTTTGGGCCCTATTGAATAATGAATGTTTTGAATTTTCTCCAAAAGTAAAGTAGTTGCAAACTCATCCTTTTAGAAACTTGTTTGGGCTGTTGAGAGGAGTAAAAAACCATCAAAAATTTCAATCCTGCATGCTTCTACCAAGAAATGTGATTCTTCATTCAAAACCTGATTTTTGCTATTGGGCTCTATTGAATAATGAATGTTTTGAATTTTCTCCAAAAGTAAAGTAGTTGCAAACTCATGCTTTTAGAAACTTGTTTGGGCTCATGAGAGGAGTAGAAAAACATCAAAAATTTCAGTCCTGCATGATTCTACCAAGAAATGTGTGTTCATTGAAACCGCTGGTTTTCGATAGTTTGGGCCCTATTGAATAATGAATGTTTTGAATTTTCTCCAAAAGTAAAGTAGTTGCAAACTCATCCTTTTAGAAACTTGTTTGGGCTGTTGAGAGGAGTAAAAAACCATCAAAAATTTCAATCCTGCATGATTCTACCAAGAAATGTGATTCTTCATTCAAAACCTGATTTTTGCTATTGGGCTCTATTGAATAATGAATGTTTTGAATTTTCTCCAAAAGTAAAGTAGTTGCAAACTCATGCTTTTAGAGACTTGTTTGGGCTCATGAGAGGAGTAGAAAAACATCAAAAATTTCAGTCCTGCATGATTCTACCAAGAAATGTGTGTTCATTGAAACCGCTGGTTTTTGATAGTTTGGGCCCTATTGAATAATGAATGTTTTGAATTTTCTCCAAAAGTAAAGTAGTTGCAAACTCATCCTTTTAGAAACTTGTTTGGGCTGTTGAGAGGAGTAAAAAACCATCAAAAATTTCAATCCTGCATGCTTCTACCAAGAAATGTGATTCTTCATTCAAAACCTGATTTTTGCTATTGGGCTCTATTGAATAATGAATGTTTTGAATTTTCTCCAAAAGTAAAGTAGTTGCAAACTCATGCTTTTAGAGACTTGTTTGGGCTCATGAGAGGAGTAGAAAAACATCAAAAATTTCAGTCCTGCATGATTCTACCAAGAAATGTGTGTTCATTCAAACCGCTGGTTTTTGATAGTTTGGGCCCTATTGAATAATGAATGTTTTGAATTTTCTCCAAAAGTAAAGTAGTTGCAAACTCATCCTTTTAGAAACTTGTTTGGGCTGTTGAGAGGAGTAAAAAACCATCAAAAATTTCAATCCTGCATGATTCTACCAAGAAATGTGATTCTTCATTCAAAACCTGATTTTTGCTATTGGGCTCTATTGAAAAGTGAATGTTTTGAATTTTCTCCAAAAGTAAAGTAGTTGCAAACTCATGCTTTTAGAGACTTGTTTGGGCTCATGAGAGGAGTAGAAAAACATCAAAAATTTCAGTCCTGCATGATTCTACCAAGAAATGTGTGTTCATTGAAACCGCTGGTTTTTGATAGTTTGGGCCCTATTGAATAATGAATGTTTTGAATTTTCTCCAAAAGTAAAGTAGTTGCAAACTCATCCTTTTAGAAACTTGTTTGGGCTGTTGAGAGGAGTAAAAAACCATCAAAAATTTCAATCCTGCATGATTCTACCAAGAAATGTGATTCTTCATTCAAAACCTGATTTTTGCTATTGGGCTCTATTGAATAATGAATGTTTTGAATTTTCTCCAAAAGTAAAGTAGTTGCAAACTCATGCTTTTAGAGACTTGTTTGGGCTCATGAGAGGAGTAGAAAAACATCAAAAATTTCAGTCCTGCATGATTCTACCAAGAAATGTGTGTTCATTGAAACCGCTGGTTTTTGATAGTTTGGGCCCTATTGAATAATGAATGTTTTGAATTTTCTCCAAAAGTAAAGTAGTTGCAAACTCATCCTTTTAGAAACTTGTTTGGGCTGTTGAGAGGAGTAAAAAACCATCAAAAATTTCAATCCTGCATGATTCTACCAAGAAATGTGATTCTTCATTCAAAACCTGATTTTTGCTATTGGGCTCTATTGAATAATGAATGTTTTGAATTTTCTCCAAAAGTAAAGTAGTTGCAAACTCATCCTTTTAGAAACTTGTTTGGGCTGTTGAGAGGAGTAAAAAAACATCAAAAATTTCAATCCTGCATGATTCTACCAAGAACTGTGATTCTTCATTCAAAACCTGATTTTTGCTATTGGGCTCTATTGAATAATGAATGTTTTGAATTTTCTCCAAAAGTAAAGTAGTTGCAAACTCATGCTTTTAGAAACTTGTTTGGGCTCATGAGAGGAGTAGAAAAACATCAAAAATTTCAGCCCTGCATGATTCTTCCAAGAAATGTGTGTTCATTGAAACCGCTGGTTTTTGATAGTTTGGGCCCTATTGAATAATGAATGTTTTGAATTTTCTCCAAAAGTAAAGTAGTTGCAAACTCATCCTTTTAGAAACTTGTTTGGGCTGTTGAGAGGAGTAAAAAACCATCAAAAATTTCAATCCTGCATGATTCTACCAAGAAATGTGATTCTTCATTCAAAACCTGATTTTTGCTATTGGGCTCTATTGAATAATGAATGTTTTGAATTTTCTCCAAAAGTAAAGTAGTTGCAAACTCATGCTTTTAGAGACTTGTTTGGGCTCATGAGAGGAGTAGAAAAACATCAAAAATTTCAGTCCTGCATGATTCTACCAAGAAATGTGTGTTCATTGAAACCGCTGGTTTTTGATAGTTTGGGCCCTATTGAATAATGAATGTTTTGAATTTTCTCCAAAAGTAAAGTAGTTGCAAACTCATCCTTTTAGAAACTTGTTTGGGCTGTTGAGAGGAGTAAAAAACCATCAAAAATTTCAATCCTGCATGATTTTACCAAGAAATGTGATTCTTCATTCAAAACCTGATTTTTGCTATTGGGCTCTATTGAATAGTGAATGTTTTGAATTTTCTCCAAAAGTAAAGTAGTTGCAAACTCATGCTTTTAGAAACTTGTTTGGGCTCATGAGAGGAGTAGAAAAACATCAAAAATTTCAGTCCTGCATGATTCTACCAAGAAATGTGTGTTCATTGAAACCGCTGGTTTTTGATAGTTTGGGCCCTATTGAATAATGAATGTTTTGAATTTTCTCCAAAAGTAAAGTAGTTGCAAACTCATCCTTTTAGAAACTTGTTTGGGCTGTTGAGAGGAGTAAAAAACCATCAAAAATTTCAATCCTGCATGATTCTACCAAGAAATGTGATTCTTCATTCAAAACCTGATTTTTGCTATTGGGCTCTATTGAATAATGAATGTTTTGAATTTTCTCCAAAAGTAAAGTAGTTGCAAACTCATCCTTTTAGAAACTTGTTTGGGCTGTTGAGAGGAGTAAAAAACCATCAAAAATTTCAATCCTGCATGATTCTACCAAGAACTGTGATTCTTCATTCAAAACCTGATTTTTGCTATTGGGCTCTATTGAATAATGAATGTTTTGAATTTTCTCCAAAAGTAAAGTAGTTGCAAACTCATGCTTTTAGAAACTTGTTTGGGCTCATGAGAGGAGTAGAAAAACATCAAAAATTTCAGCCCTGCATGATTCTTCCAAGAAATGTGTGTTCATTGAAACCGCTGGTTTTTGATAGTTTGGGCCCTATTGAATAATGAATGTTTTGAATTTTCTCCAAAAGTAAAGTAGTTGCAAACTCATCCTTTTAGAAACTTGTTTGGGCTGTTGAGAGGAGTAAAAAACCATCAAAAATTTCAATCCTGCATGATTCTACCAAGAAATGTGATTCTTCATTCAAAACCTGATTTTTGCTATTGGGCTCTATTGAATAATGAATGTTTTGAATTTTCTCCAAAAGTAAAGTAGTTGCAAACTCATGCTTTTAGAGACTTGTTTGGGCTCATGAGAGGAGTAGAAAAACATCAAAAATTTCAGTCCTGCATGATTCTACCAAGAAATGTGTGTTCATTGAAACCGCTGGTTTTTGATAGTTTGGGCCCTATTGAATAATGAATGTTTTGAATTTTCTCCAAAAGTAAAGTAGTTGCAAACTCATCCTTTTAGAAACTTGTTTGGGCTGTTGAGAGGAGTAAAAAACCATCAAAAATTTCAATCCTGCATGATTCTACCAAGAAATGTGATTCTTCATTCAAAACCTGATTTTTGCTATTGGGCTCTATTGAATAATGAATGTTTTGAATTTTCTCCAAAAGTAAAGTAGTTGCAAACTCATGCTTTTAGAAACTTGTTTGGGCTCATGAGAGGAGTAGAAAAACATCAAAAATTTGAGTCCTGCATGATTCTACTAAGAAATGTGTGTTCATTCAAACCGCTGGTTTTTGATAGTTTGGGCCCTATTGAATAATGAATGTTTTGAATTTTCTCCAAAAGTAAAGCAGTTGCAAACTCATCCTTTTAGAAACTTGTTTGGGCTGTAGAGAGGAGTAAAAAACCATCAAAAATTTCAATCCTGCATGATTCTACCAAGAAATGTGATTCTTCATTCAAAACCTGATTTTTGCTATTGGGCTCTATTGAATAATGAATGTTTTGAATTTTCTCCAAAAGTAAAGTAGTTGCAAACTCATGCTTTTAGAGACTTGTTTGGGCTCATGAGAGGAGTAGAAAAACATCAAAAATTTCAGTCCTGCATGATTCTACCAAGAAATGTGTGTTCATTGAAACCGCTGGTTTTTGATAGTTTGGGCCCTATTGAATAATGAATGTTTTGAATTTTCTCCAAAAGTAAAGTAGTTGCAAACTCATCCTTTTAGAAACTTGTTTGGGCTGTTGAGAGGAGTAAAAAAACATCAAAAATTTCAATCCTGCATGCTTCTACCAAGAAATGTGATTCTTCATTCAAAACCTGATTTTTGCTATTGGGCTCTATTGAATAATGAATGTTTTGAATTTTCTCCAAAAGTAAAGTAGTTGCAAACTCATGCTTTTAGAGACTTGTTTGGGCTCATGAGAGGAGTAGAAAAACATCAAAAATTTCAGTCCTGCATGATTCTACCAAGAAATGTGTGTTCATTCAAACCGCTGGTTTTTGATAGTTTGGGCCATATTGAATAATGAATGTTTTGAATTTTCTCCAAAAGTAAAGTAGTTGCAAACTCATCCTTTTAGAAACTTGTTTGGGCTGTTGAGAGGAGTAAAAAACCATCAAAAATTTCAATCCTGCATGATTCTACCAAGAAATGTGATTCTTCATTCAAAACCTGATTTTTGCTATTGGGCTCTATTGAATAATGAATGTTTTGAATTTTCTCCAAAAGTAAAGTAGTTGCAAACTCATGCTTTTAGAAACTTGTTTGGGCTCATGAGAGGAGTAGAAAAACATCAAAAATTTCAGCCCTGCATGATTCTTCCAAGAAATGTGTGTTCATTGAAACCGCTGTTTTTTGATAGTTTGGGCCCTATTGAATAATGAATGTTTTGAATTTTCTCCAAAAGTAAAGTAGTTGCAAACTCATCCTTTTAGAAACTTGTTTGGGCTGTTGAGAGGAGTAAAAAACCATCAAAAATTTCAATCCTGCATGATTCTACCAAGAAATGTGATTCTTCATTCAAAACCTGATTTTTGCTATTGGGCTCTATTGAATAATGAATGTTTTGAATTTTCTCCAAAAGTAAAGTAGTTGCAAACTCATGCTTTTAGAGACTTGTTTGGGCTCATGAGAGGAGTAGAAAAACATCAAAAATTTCAGTCTTGCATGATTCTACCAAGAAATGTGTGTTCATTGAAACCGCTGGTTTTTGATAGTTTGGGCCCTATTGAATAATGAATGTTTTGAATTTTCTCCAAAAGTAAAGTAGTTGCAAACTCATCCTTTTAGAAACTTGTTTGGGCTGTTGAGAGGAGTAAAAAACCATCAAAAATTTCAATCCTGCATGATTCTACCAAGAAATGTGATTCTTCATTCAAAACCTGATTTTTGCTATTGGGCTCTATTGAATAATGAATGTTTTGAATTTTCTCCAAAAGTAAAGTAGTTGCAAACTCATGCTTTTAGAAACTTGTTTGGGCTCATGAGAGGAGTAGAAAAACATCAAAAATTTGAGTCCTGCATGATTCTACTAAGAAATGTGTGTTCATTCAAACCGCTGGTTTTTGATAGTTTGGGCCCTATTGAATAATGAATGTTTTGAATTTTCTCCAAAAGTAAAGCAGTTGCAAACTCATCCTTTTAGAAACTTGTTTGGGCTGTAGAGAGGAGTAAAAAACCATGAAAAATTTCAATCCTGCATGATTCTACCAAGAAATGTGATTCTTCATTCAAAACCTGATTTTTGCTATTGGGCTCTATTGAATAATGAATGTTTTGAATTTTCTCCAAAAGTAAAGTAGTTGCAAACTCATGCTTTTAGAGACTTGTTTGGGCTCATGAGAGGAGTAGAAAAACATCAAAAATTTCAGTCCTGCATGATTCTACCAAGAAATGTGTGTTCATTGAAACCGCTGGTTTTTGATAGTTTGGGCCCTATTGAATAATGAATGTTTTGAATTTTCTCCAAAAGTAAAGTAGTTGCAAACTCATCCTTTTAGAAACTTGTTTGGGCTGTTGAGAGGAGTAAAAAACCATCAAAAATTTCAATCCTGCATGCTTCTACCAAGAAATGTGATTCTTCATTCAAAACCTGATTTTTGCTATTGGGCTCTATTGAATAATGAATGTTTTGAATTTTCTCCAAAAGTAAAGTAGTTGCAAACTCATGCTTTTAGAGACTTGTTTGGGCTCATGAAAGGAGTAGAAAAACATCAAAAATTTCAGTCCTGCATGATTCTACCAAGAAATGTGTGTTCATTCAAACCGCTGGTTTTTGATAGTTTGGGCCCTATTGAATAATGAATGTTTTGAATTTTCTCCAAAAGTAAAGTAGTTGCAAACTCATCCTTTTAGAAACTTGTTTGGGCTGTTGAGAGGAGTAAAAAACCATCAAAAATTTCAATCCTGCATGATTCTACCAAGAAATGTGATTCTTCATTCAAAACCTGATTTTTGCTATTGGGCTCTATTGAAAAGTGAATGTTTTGAATTTTCTCCAAAAGTAAAGTAGTTGCAAACTCATGCTTTTAGAGACTTGTTTGGGCTCATGAGAGGAGTAGAAAAACATCAAAAATTTCAGTCCTGCATGATTCTACCAAGAAATGTGTGTTCATTGAAACCGCTGGTTTTTGATAGTTTGGGCCCTATTGAATAATGAATGTTTTGAATTTTCTCCAAAAGTAAAGTAGTTGCAAACTCATCCTTTTAGAAACTTGTTTGGGCTGTTGAGAGGAGTAAAAAACAATCAAAAATTTCAATCCTGCATGATTCTACCAAGAAATGTGATTCTTCATTCAAAACCTGATTTTTGCTATTGGGCTCTATTGAATAATGAATGTTTTGAATTTTCTCCAAAAGTAAAGTAGTTGCAAACTCATGCTTTTAGAGACTTGTTTGGGCTCATGAGAGGAGTAGAAAAACATCAAAAATTTCAGTCCTGCATGATTCTACCAAGAAATGTGTGTTCATTCAAACCGCTGGTTTTTGATAGTTTGGGCCCTATTGAATAATGAATGTTTTGAATTTTCTCCAAAAGTAAAGTAGTTGCAAACTCATCCTTTAAGAAACTTGTTTGGGCTGTTGAGAGGAGTAAAAAACCATCAAAAATTTCAATCCTGCATGATTCTACCAAGAAATGTGATTCTTCATTCAAAACCTGATTTTTGCTATTGGGCTCTATTGAATAATGAATGTTTTGAATTTTCTCCAAAAGTAAAGTAGTTGCAAACTCATGCTTTTAGAGACTTGTTTGGGCTCATGAGAGGAGTAGAAAAACATCAAAAATTTCAGTCCTGCATGATTCTACCAAGAAATGTGTGTTCATTGAAACCGCTGGTTTTTGATAGTTTGGGCCCTATTGAATAATGAATGTTTTGAATTTTCTCCGAAAGTAAAGTAGTTGCAAACTCATCCTTTTAGAAACTTGTTTGGGCTGTTGAGAGGAGTAAAAAACCATCAAAAATTTCAATCCTGCATGATTCTACCAAGAAATGTGATTCTTCATTCAAAACCTGATTTTTGCTATTGGGCTCTATTGAATAATGAATGTTTTGAATTTTCTCCAAAAGTAAAGTAGTTGCAAACTCATGCTTTTAGAGACTTGTTTGGGCTCATGAGAGGAGTAGAAAAACATCAAAAATTTCAGTCCTGCATGATTCTACCAAGAAATGTGTGTTCATTGAAACCGCTGGTTTTTGATAGTTTGGGCCCTATTGAATAATGAATGTTTTGAATTTTCTCCAAAAGTAAAGTAGTTGCAAACTCATCCTTTTAGAAACTTGTTTGGGCTGTTGAGAGGAGTAAAAAACCATCAAAAATTTCAATCCTGCATGATTCTACCAAGAAATGTGATTCTTCATTCAAAACCTGATTTTTGCTATTGGGCTCTATTGAATAATGAATGTTTTGAATTTTCTCCAAAAGTAAAGTAGTTGCAAACTCATGCTTTTAGAGACTTGTTTGGGCTCATGAGAGGAGTAGAAAAACATCAAAAATTTCAGTCCTGCATGATTCTTCCAAGAAATGTGTGTTCATTGAAACCGCTGGTTTTTGATAGTTTGGGCCCTATTGAATAATGAATGTTTTGAATTTTCTCCAAAAGTAAAGTAGTTGCAAACTCATCCTTTTAGAAACTTGTTTGGGCTGTTGAGAGGAGTAAAAAACCATCAAAAATTTCAATCCTGCATGATTCTACCAAGAAATGTGATTCTTCATTCAAAACCTGATTTTTGCTATTGGGCTCTATTGAATAATGAATGTTTTGAATTTTCTCCAAAAGTAAAGTAGTTGCAAACTCATGCTTTTAGAGACTTGTTTGGGCTCATGAGAGGAGTAGAAAAACATCAAAAATTTCAGTCCTGCATGATTCTTCCAAGAAATGTGTGTTCATTGAAACCGCTGGTTTTTGATAGTTTGGGCCCTATTGAATAATGAATGTTTTGAATTTTCTCCAAAAGTAAAGTAGTTGCAAACTCATCCTTTTAGAAACTTGTTTGGGCTGTTGAGAGGAGTAAAAAACCATCAAAAATTTCAATCCTGCATGATTCTACCAAGAAATGTGATTCTTCATTCAAAACCTGATTTTTGCTATTGGGCTCTATTGAATAATGAATGTTTTGAATTTTCTCCAAAAGTAAAGTAGTTGCAAACTCATGCTTTTAGAAACTTGTTTGGGCTCATGAGAGGAGTAGAAAAACATCAAAAATTTCAGTCCTGCATGATTCTACCAAGAAATGTGTGTTCATTGAAACCGCTGGTTTTTGATAGTTTGGGCCCTATTGAATAATGAATGTTTTGAATTTTCTCCAAAAGTAAAGTAGTTGCAAACTCATCCTTTTAGAAACTTGTTTGGGCTGTTGAGAGGAGTAAAAAACCATCAAAAATTTCAATCCTGCATGATTCTACCAAGAAATGTGATTCTTCATTCAAAACCTGATTTTTGCTATTGGGCTCTATTGAATAATGAATGTTTTGAATTTTCTCCAAAAGTAAAGTAGTTGCAAACTCATGCTTTTAGAAACTTGTTTGGGCTCATGAGAGGAGTAGAAAAACATCAAAAATTTGAGTCCTGCATGATTCTACTAAGAAATGTGTGTTCATTCAAACCGCTGGTTTTTGATAGTTTGGGCCCTATTGAATAATGAATGTTTTGAATTTTCTCCAAAAGTAAAGCAGTTGCAAACTCATTCTTTTAGAAACTTGTTTGGGCTGTAGAGAGGAGTAAAAAACCATCAAAAATTTCAATCCTGCATGATTCTACCAAGAAATGTGATTCTTCATTCAAAACCTGATTTTTGCTATTGGGCTCTATTGAATAATGAATGTTTTGAATTTTCTCCAAAAGTAAAGTAGTTGCAAACTCATGCTTTTAGAGACTTGTTTGGGCTCATGAGAGGAGTAGAAAAACATCAAAAATTTCAGTCCTGCATGATTCTACCAAGAAATGTGTGTTCATTGAAACCGCTGGTTTTTGATAGTTTGGGCCCTATTGAATAATGAATGTTTTGAATTTTCTCCAAAAGTAAAGTAGTTGCAAACTCATCCTTTTAGAAACTTGTTTGGGCTGTTGAGAGGAGTAAAAAACCATCAAAAATTTCAATCCTGCATGCTTCTACCAAGAAATGTGATTCTTCATTCAAAACCTGATTTTTGCTATTGGGCTCTATTGAATAATGAATGTTTTGAATTTTCTCCAAAAGTAAAGTAGTTGCAAACTCATGCTTTTAGAAACTTGTTTGGGCTCATGAGAGGAGTAGAAAAACATCAAAAATTTCAGTCCTGCATGATTCTACCAAGAAATGTGTGTTCATTGAAACCGCTGGTTTTTGATAGTTTGGGCCCTATTGAATAATGAATGTTTTGAATTTTCTCCATTTTCAATGAACTTTATTAAATTTTAAAATATAATAACAGTAATGTCTTCCAATGGGATTCCAATGTAGATGTCACATATGTAATAAATAAAGAAAGAGGGGAGGGGGGGGTTGGGGGAAGGTATGGGAAGGGAAAGAAGTTTGGAATGATTTTTAGTTGTTTTATTGAGACACACAAAGGTCAAACCACGAGGTAAAAGGAAAGAAGGATAAAGGGGGGGAGGGGGAGGGGAAATATAACAGTAATTTTACAATTATGAGATCAGTTGAGATAAACAACTAACAATAACAGTACAATTACCAAAATTGCAGGTACAATAGGAGTAAATTCAAATACAAATTAACCGTTGTTTAATAAAGCAATAATGCGGTTAGGGAGTTGTATATAATAAACAATAACCCTAATAAAATCAAATTGGACTAGGAGTGAATGAGAGAGATCAAAGCTAAGCTAGGAAGTGTTAAAATCTGACCAACATTTCCACCTCTTACAATAAGTCATATAGTAGTTATTAGCGATAGCATGGCTTTTTTCGTATGAATCATGAAGATTCATTTTATCAATGATGTCACTAAGTCTGGGAATTGAGTCTTCTTTCCAAAAGATAGCTATCGCATTTTTGGTTATTAAGAATAAATGGATAACAACGGATCGGTGATGGGGATGAATATCTTCAAGATCCAGGGATAACAAGGCCTTATGTGGAGTTAAAATGATTTTAGTTTTAGTGATCTTGTTAATTAAGTCAGAGATTTCGGACCATAAAGGTCTGATTCTTGAACAATCCCAGAACATGTGGAGTAAACTACCAACTTCACCACAATTCCTCCAGCAATCAGGGGATCTACCAGGAAAGATTTTTGCTAGTTTAAAGGGGGTAAAGTACCATCTAGACAGGATTTTAAAAAATGATTCGTGAAGATTAGCACATATATTAGACGAGTATGTTGATTTTAGTGCTTTAGACCATTGTTGTTGAGTTCTCGAAATGTTGAGGTCCTTTTCCCAGTTGAGCATAAAAGTGGTTTTTTCTGGTGCATTACTAGAATTAAGAAAATCGTAAATATTTCTCGACTTCCAATAGTATTTATTACCGGGATTACATATCAATAAGCTTGTGGAGTCTGTCAGAAAAGTTCTTTTTCTCAAAAGCTTCTTAATAAGTTTCTTTAAGTTAGATAGAAATTGAAAGTCATCAGTAGAAAGATTAAATTTAATTCGGAGTGAATTGTTGCAGAAAAATTGTTTACCATTATGCAAGTCCGCTAGTTTTTTAATACCAACCTTTTCCCAATTTGAAGGAATTTCCTTTTCCAATATTAAACCAAAAGTTTTAAGAGAGATATTTTTAATTTGTTGGTATTTGGAGCCTTTTTTGGTGTGTATTTGAGGTTTGGCTAAGTTTTTCCAAGCTAGTAGTGTGGCTGATGTTGTTGGAGGAAGATGTGATAAGCAATTAAATGATGTCAACCCATCCAAAATCAGTCTTGATAGCGGAGTATTTTTGTTCCAGCATCTTTCTATATCTACCCATATTGGGCAATTATCCTGATTAAACCATGGTAGGGATTGCATTATGAGATTCGAGTAGTAATAATTAACTAAGTTAGGAAGGGCTAAACCTCCTTCAATTTTCCCTCTAGTAAGTGAAAGGAATGCTACTCTAGCTCTTTTTCCATTAGAAACAAATTTGTTTACTAAGGATTGCAATTGTCTGATATATTTAAGGGGAATGGAAAGAGGCAAACACCTGAAAATGTAAAGTATCTTAGGGAGAGTGAGAAGTTTGAAGAGAACTATCCTCCCTACCCACGAAATTTCATGCTTAGAATGAGTATTAAATTCGATTTGAGTACTTTTAATGAGATTCTGCATATTCACTTCAATGGTTTTGGCAAAATTCCTAGTTATGGAGATGCCTAAATACAAAATTGCATCTTTTTCCCATTCGAATTTGGTAATGTTTTTAATACTAGTGATGGTTTCATTGCTAAGGAAAAAATCTAGAATTTTCGATTTCGTGTCATTTATTCTATAAAAGGAGACCCTAGAGAATTTTTCAATAATAGGAAGAACACCTTTAATTGAATCTAGCGGGTTTGAGAGACTTAATATAATATCGTCAGCAAATAATCCTATCTTATATTGTGTCTCACCTATTTGGATGCCCTTGACAAATTGGCTGGATCTAATAGTTTCTGCTAGAGGTTCCATTATTAACGCAAAAAGTAAAGGCGAAAGGGGACATCCTTGTCTAGTACCATTTGTAATCAAAATTTGCTTAGATAGATGGTTATTAGCATATATATTAGCAGAAGGGGACGAATAAAGTGCCATTATTGTATTTATTAGTTTAGAACCGAAACCAAATTTGTTTAGGGTGGCGGTTAAAAATTGCCAATTGACTCTGTCAAAGGCTTTTTCAGCGTCCAGAGCAAGGAGTAATGATGGAATCTTTTTGGTTTTGATATGGTCTATTAAATTAAATATTCTCCTAGTTCCATCGCTAGTTTGTCGACCAGTTATAAAGCCCAATTGATCTCTATGAACTATGTTTGGTAGTATTTTTTTCATTCTTGTAGCGATAATTTTAGAATAAATTTTAACATCGGTATTAATTAGTGATATAGGCCTATAGTTTTTGACAGAATCTAAATCTCCTTTCGGTTTAGGAATTAAGGATATAATGGCCTGCAGCATCTCTTGAGGAAATTTCCCAGTTTCAGAAGCTCTATTAAAAACCCTAGTTAAATACGGAGTCAATAAAGAGGCAAAGGTCAAGTAATAGTCATTTGAAAAACCATCAGGACCCGGTGATTTCTTAGTTTTGAGTGATTTAATGGCCTCAAGTACCTCAAGATCTGAGAAGGGAACCTCAAGAGATGATAATTGTTGATTAGAAAGTTTGGGTAAAGTAAGATGTGTAAGAAACTCATTAATTTTTTGTTTATTTGGTTGTGAAATACTTCGGTCATCTTTAAGATTATATAATGAAGTATAATAGTCAGCAAATTTGTTGACTATATCTGCCGGGTTAACTAGGTGTTCACCGTTATGTTTAATTTTATTGATCCTGTTTTTGATTCTATTCATTTTAAATTTTTGGGCCATAATCTTAGTCGGCTTGTTAAAAGAAGAGTAATAATTCGATTTCATGCTTTTAGCAAATTTTTCATATTCATTAAAAAGGATCGCTCTTAATTTAGTTCTAAGTTTGATAATTTCCAGATGGAGATTTGTGGAGGGATGAGTTAATTTTTTCTGAGTGTCCTCTTTGTGTTTTAATTCTAATTGTATTTTATTTATCTCTGTTTGATTCATTTTTTTATTTTTATAGGAAATATGTATCATCGTACCCCTAACAACTGCCTTATGGGCATTCCAAATTGAAAAAGGGCTCATGCCGTCTGTATCATTTTCTAAAAAAAAATTTGTAATTGACGATTCGATTTCTTTTTTTGAATCAGGCTTGTGTAATAGTGAAGAATTACATCTCCATAATGGGTGATGACTTGTTGCTCTACCTAGTAGAACTTCACATAAAACAGGCGCGTGATCTGAAAAGGTTCTGGGAAGGATCTCGATTTTTTTGAATTTGGAAATGGAAAGGGAATCTGTAATAAAAAGGTCTAATCTAGAAAAGGTTTTATGGACCGATGAATAGTGGGTAAATTCCAGGGAAGAAGTATTAAGACACCTGAAAATGTCTAAATATTCATGATTAATAAGCCAATTACCTAACTCTGGAAAAGCTGATCTGGTGGGAGAAGTGGAATCATAAACACCATTAGGGACAATATTAAAGTCCCCAGCCACAATCAGTGTACCTTTTTTAACCTCCTGTATTTTCTTTTCCAGATTATTAAAGTAGCGCATCTGGCCATCATTAGGCGCATAAACATTAACTAGGGTGGTTAATTGGTTTTCTATCAGACATATTAAAATTAGGTATCTTCCCTCTAAGTCGGAAATCTGTTCAATTATTTCAAAAGAAATTGAATTTTTAATCAAAGTAATCACTCCGGCCTTTTTAGACTCATTTAAAGATTTAAATGAATGTGGGAAATTCTTGTTTTCTAATCCAGGATGCCCTGATTTAGCTAATTTCACTTCCTGGAGACAGATTATGTCTGCTTTGCTTCTTTTGATCTCTCTCCATGTCCAGTACCTTTTAACGGGACTATTTAAACCCCTAACATTGAAAGATAAAATCTTAACCATAAACTAAAAAACAATGAACAAATAAACCGCAACACCAATAGAGGAAGCAACTGCAACTCGCAGATAAGCTTCCAAATGGGGAAAGTTCGTGTATCTCTGTAGGAAGCCTCCCACACGAAAAGAAGAAATTGATATATATATAAATTTTTCTTCAGCCCGGAGTCTCTCCTCTTTTATCGATGGAATCAAGAAACTTCATACCCTCCTGTGGAGACAAAATCGAAATCACCCTACCACCCTGGCTAATGAGGAGTTTAGTAGGGAACCCCCACCTGTACATCACGCCTTTCTTCCTTAATAAAGTAGTTACCTCATTAAAGTTTTTTCTTGACTGAATAGTATCTTTAGAGAGGTCCGCAAACGATTTGATATGGTCATAAGGGTGAGGGAGAAGTTTATTAGTTCTTAGGTAATTTAAGAATTTTTCTTTCGTGGAGAAGAAATGGAATCTAAGTATAGTGTCTCTAGGGACATCGGATGGTAAGGATCCAGGGCGAGGGAGTCTATGTATCCTATCAATCATAAGTTCTGGTTCTGGAATAGTTGGCAAGATTTTAATTAATATTTCTTTAACATAATTCTGTAAGCTATTTTGGTTTATCTTTTCTGAAATACCTCTCAATTTTAAGTTGTTTCTTCTACTACGATCCTCGAGATCAGCTAATTTGTTACGTAGAAAAGTAATCTCTTTTTGAGTATCATATTGTTGTTTTTGAAAGGCCTCAGATTTTTTCTCCAGAACCTCTATCTTGGTGACATTTTTATCAATCCTAGTATTAATTGTATCAATTTTAACTTGTAAGCGGTTAGTGTTTTCATCCAAAGTAGATTTTAAAGATCTATTAAGGGCTTGCATTATATCTTTGATATATTGTTCCGAAGCCCCCTTCTCCGAGGCCTGAATATCATCAAGGCCTGTAAGAGTACTTGAGTCCTCACTGACAGAGCTAAAATCTAATCTAGGCCTACATTTATCTGGGCTTTGTATGGGAGAAGCTTCATAAAATTCTTCTTCGTCTGAAAGAACAGAAGGACTCCCTAATTTAGGCTCGTCTCTCTTAGTCTTTCTCTTTACAGTCGTGTCCATCTCTGTTTGGATGATATCTAATTCCTGCATCATATTAGTGTTCCCTTTCTGCCCAATCGAGAATTTAGTACTTTTAGGAGTGGTAGGGGGGCTAATACAGATAGCTTGATCTAGCTCTGTTGAGTCTGATTTATGAGGCTTTTCCTTTAGTTGTTTAGTTTTACTGTTTCTCTGACTCATTATGCCAATGAAAAGGGTATCCCTGTCTAGTAATTATTAGGCCAAGAGTAAATATCAATACCTGTTACAGTTTAAGTGTATCAGAGCAAGTATAGATTAAATAACAGGAAGGATCGGTTTAGATTATCCCCAGTAAGATATACACAAGCCTATTTATAATACAAGATAAGGAAACTATTATATCAAATCCTCAACTAAGACCAAACAAATCACAATAAGTAGAAAAAGACACCACTGCAAAGAAAGACAATTTTGTAAATAACACTTCAGAGTCAAAATCCCTGTAAACAAATGGTCAGAAAACCTGAAGATCCAAAGCAGAGCACTCCAGTCGGGGCACCAGTATCAATCTGTTCCTTCTAATGTAGCTTCGACACCTTGTAAGTCTATTCTATAATATCGTCGATTTACGTGCTGCTCCTCTGCTTTCAGGTCCCACGATGCTCGTTCCCACGACCAGCAGAAACCTCGGCACTTCCTTCTATAAGGTACAGCACTCAGAACCCACGAGCGCACTGCTCTACTGCTGCTCCCAGTCGTAGATCGTTGCTATGGAACTACCACTGAATCGCTCTATCGAGAACAGACCCGTTCGGGGAATCCCCGTATGGAACTCGAACTGACAAGGAATTGCTGCTAAAAGGTCCTCCGCAATACTACTCCACCACTGCTCCTATTAGTATAACAGCCTCAGAGACGTTCACTCACCCACTGCAGAAGACTTTCCAATGGTTGTCACTCAGTCGTGTAGTTATTAAGTCCTTCAAAATGTCCACCGAGTTCCCCAACAAATACGTCAGCCACCACTTCAGACTTTCCGCCCTGTAGATTTTTTGTTGGCACCAAGTCCTATTTATCCTCCAACTTGTTGCTCAGGATTCTTTGGCTTCGCTCCTGGTCTGGACCCACACACACCGAACTCTGTTTTTGATGTTGGACCTCTGATGACAGTTTCTAACAATAAGTTGTTCTCTATAAAGTATCTAATTTGCACTCCAAGACAGGTAACACTCACTGTTTGAATTCGCGCCTTTTTCTTCAGAGATTCCCCTCCTCTCCGCTTGTGCGCGCCGCTGCTGTGAAGAGCAAGCGCGGGAAAGTTTAAATCAATCCACCGTTAGTAAGATCTGCTTCTCCCGCTCTTTTCTTAATGCGTCGCTGGTCTTTTTCCCCGGTAAACCGATCCTCCTCTTCTTCTCCCTTGTCTTTTTATCTAGCAGCGATCTCCTCACCTTTGTCTGGGCGCTCGATTTCAGTGAAGAGCAGAAGTGAAAGAGTCCTCCACCGTTGATCGATCTCCCGCTCTCCTCCCCAAGCGCCGCTGCACTGTCTTCAGATCTCTTCTTCTCAACTTAATTGCCGGCGCCGCTATTTTCACCAGCACTGCAGCGCCGCTGGTCCTCTGATCTTCCGAGGGCCACCGCTGGTCTCCGCAACAAAGTCCTTCTCTTTCAGCTGACTCCCGGGCCGCGAGCCCCCTCTGTTAGTTTTCCCGCCAATTCCCGCAAGTTCACGCAGCTTCTTCTTCTCCTTTGCCTGGGCTTTTCGTTATAATGGAGAGCAGAAGCAGAGATATTCCCGCCGGGTCACTCCACCACTGGTTAATCCCCCGCTCTCCTCCTTAGACGCCGCTGCACTTTCTTCCTTTCTCTTTCTCTGTATTCAGTTGCCGGCACCGCTGTTTTCCCCAGCACTGCTGTGCTGTGTTGCAGGTCCTCTAATCTTCCGAGGGCCACCGCTGGTACCGGCTGCACTGACCTCTTCTTTATGCAGGCTCCCAAGCCCCTGCTGTTTTTAGTTTTCCCGCCAGTATCTTCAGCGTCTCCTCTCTCCTCTGCTTAGCCGCGCCACTGCAGCTGAAGGCAGGCGCGGGAAAAACCTGCTGAGTCACTACACCTCCAGATTCAAAGGGCTGTATCTTGGGAATAATCCAACTTAGAGACTCCAGGAAGGTCTCAAAATATTCCTGGGAACGAGGTCTCTTAAGTCCAATATATTTTTGTGGCAAAATTCTTCTTGTTTGTTTTCTTCGTCGCTTAACAAGGATGGCTTCCTCAGAGCTCAGAGCTCACACAGCCTGCTCCATCGAGCTCCAAGCCACGCCCCCCTTGAATTTTCTCCAAAAGTAAAGTAGTTGCAAACTCATCCTTTTAGAAACTTGTTTGGGCTGTTGAGAGGAGTAAAAAACCATCAAAAATTTCAATCCTGCATGATTCTACCAAGAAATGTGATTCTTCATTCAAAACCTGATTTTTGCTATTGGGCTCTATTGAATAATGAATGTTTTGAATTTTCTCCAAAAGTAAAGTAGTTGCAAACTCATGCTTTTAGAGACTTGTTTGGGCTCATGAGAGGAGTAGAAAAACATCAAAAATTTCAGTCCTGCATGATTCTACCAAGAAATGTGTGTTCATTGAAACCGCTGGTTTTTGATAGTTTGGGCCCTATTGAATAATGAATGTTTTGAATTTTCTCCAAAAGTAAAGTAGTTGCAAACTCATCCTTTTAGAAACTTGTTTGGGCTGTTGAGAGGAGTAAAAAACCATCAAAAATTTCAATCCTGCATGCTTCTACCAAGAAATGTGATTCTTCATTCAAAACCTGATTTTTGCTATTGGGCTCTATTGAATAATGAATGTTTTGAATTTTCTCCAAAAGTAAAGTAGTTGCAAACTCATGCTTTTAGAGACTTGTTTGGGCTCATGAGAGGAGTAGAAAAACATCAAAAATTTCAGTCCTGCATGATTCTACCAAGAAATGTGTGTTCATTCAAACCGCTGGTTTTTGATAGTTTGGGCCCTATTGAATAATGAATGTTTTGAATTTTCTCCAAAAGTAAAGTAGTTGCAAACTCATCCTTTTAGAAACTTGTTTGGGCTGTTGAGAGGAGTAAAAAACCATCAAAAATTTCAATCCTGCATGATTCTACCAAGAAATGTGATTCTTCATTCAAAACCTGATTTTTGCTATTGGGCTCTATTGAAAAGTGAATGTTTTGAATTTTCTCCAAAAGTAAAGTAGTTGCAAACTCATGCTTTTAGAGACTTGTTTGGGCTCATGAGAGGAGTAGAAAAACATCAAAAATTTCAGTCCTGCATGATTCTACCAAGAAATGTGTGTTCATTGAAACCGCTGGTTTTTGATAGTTTGGGCCCTATTGAATAATGAATGTTTTGAATTTTCTCCAAAAGTAAAGTAGTTGCAAACTCATCCTTTTAGAAACTTGTTTGGGCTGTTGAGAGGAGTAAAAAACCATCAAAAATTTCAATCCTGCATGATTCTACCAAGAAATGTGATTCTTCATTCAAAACCTGATTTTTGCTATTGGGCTCTATTGAATAATGAATGTTTTGAATTTTCTCCAAAAGTAAAGTAGTTGCAAACTCATGCTTTTAGAGACTTGTTTGGGCTCATGAGAGGAGTAGAAAAACATCAAAAATTTCAGTCCTGCATGATTCTACCAAGAAATGTGTGTTCATTGAAACCGCTGGTTTTTGATAGTTTGGGCCCTATTGAATAATGAATGTTTTGAATTTTCTCCAAAAGTAAAGTAGTTGCAAACTCATCCTTTTAGAAACTTGTTTGGGCTGTTGAGAGGAGTAAAAAACCATCAAAAATTTCAATCCTGCATGATTCTACCAAGAAATGTGATTCTTCATTCAAAACCTGATTTTTGCTATTGGGCTCTATTGAATAATGAATGTTTTGAATTTTCTCCAAAAGTAAAGTAGTTGCAAACTCATCCTTTTAGAAACTTGTTTGGGCTGTTGAGAGGAGTAAAAAAACATCAAAAATTTCAATCCTGCATGATTCTACCAAGAACTGTGATTCTTCATTCAAAACCTGATTTTTGCTATTGGGCTCTATTGAATAATGAATGTTTTGAATTTTCTCCAAAAGTAAAGTAGTTGCAAACTCATGCTTTTAGAAACTTGTTTGGGCTCATGAGAGGAGTAGAAAAACATCAAAAATTTCAGTCCTGCATGATTCTTCCAAGAAATGTGTGTTCATTGAAACCGCTGGTTTTTGATAATTTGGGCCCTATTGAATAATGAATGTTTTGAATTTTCTCCAAAAGTAAAGCAGTTGCAAACTCATCCTTTTAGAAACTTGTTTGGGCTGTTGAGAGGAGTTAAAAACCATCAAAAATTTCAATCCTGCATGATTCTACCAAGAAATGTGATTCTTCATTCAAAACCTGATTTTTGCTATTGGGCTCTATTGAATAATGAATGTTTTGAATTTTCTCCAAAAGTAAAGTAGTTGCAAACTCATGCTTTTAGAGACTTGTTTGGGCTCATGAGAGGAGTAGAAAAACATCAAAAATTTCAGTCCTGCATGATTCTACCAAGAAATGTGTGTTCATTGAAACCGCTGGTTTTTGATAGTTTGGGCCCTATTGAATAATGAATGTTTTGAATTTTCTCCAAAAGTAAAGTAGTTGCAAACTCATCCTTTTAGAAACTTGTTTGGGCTGTGGAGAGGAGTAAAAAACCATCAAAAATTTCAATCCTGCATGATTTTACCAAGAAATGTGATTCTTCATTCAAAACCTGATTTTTGCTATTGGGCTCTATTGAATAGTGAATGTTTTGAATTTTCTCCAAAAGTAAAGTAGTTGCAAACTCATGCTTTTAGAAACTTGTTTGGGCTCATGAGAGGAGTAGAAAAACATCAAAAATTTCAGTCCTGCATGATTCTACCAAGAAATGTGTGTTCATTGAAACCGCTGGTTTTTGATAGTTTGGGCCCTATTGAATAATGAATGTTTTGAATTTTCTCCAAAAGTAAAGTAGTTGCAAACTCATCCTTTTAGAAACTTGTTTGGGCTGTTGAGAGGAGTAAAAAAACCATCAAAAATTTCAATCCTGCATGATTTTACCAAGAAATGTGATTCTTCATTCAAAACCTGATTTTTGCTATTGGGCTCTATTGAATAATGAATGTTTTGAATTTTCTCCAAAAGTAAAGTAGTTGCAAACTCATGCTTTTAGAGACTTGTGTGGGCTCATGAGAGGAGTAGAAAAACATCAAAAATTTCAGTCCTGCATGATTCTACCAAGAAATGTGTGTTCATTGAAACCGCTGGTTTTTGATAGTTTGGGCCCTATTGAATAATGAATGTTTTGAATTTTCTCCAAAAGTAAAGTAGTTGCAAACTCATCCTTTTAGAAACTTGTTTGGGCTGTTGAGAGGAGTAAAAAACCATCAAAAATTTCAATCCTGCATGATTCTACCAAGAAATGTGATTCTTCATTCAAAACCTGATTTTTGCTATTGGGCTCTATTGAATAATGAATGTTTTGAATTTTCTCCAAAAGTAAAGTAGTTGCAAACTCATCCTTTTAGAAACTTGTTTGGGCTGTTGAGAGGAGTAAAAAACCATCAAAAATTTCAATCCTGCATGATTCTACCAAGAACTGTGATTCTTCATTCAAAACCTGATTTTTGCTATTGGGCTCTATTGAATAATGAATGTTTTGAATTTTCTCCAAAAGTAAAGTAGTTGCAAACTCATGCTTTTAGAAACTTGTTTGGGCTCATGAGAGGAGTAGAAAAACATCAAAAATTTCAGCCCTGCATGATTCTTCCAAGAAATGTGTGTTCATTGAAACCGCTGGTTTTTGATAGTTTGGGCCCTATTGAATAATGAATGTTTTGAATTTTCTCCAAAAGTAAAGTAGTTGCAAACTCATCCTTTTAGAAACTTGTTTGGGCTGTTGAGAGGAGTAAAAAACCATCAAAAATTTCAATCCTGCATGATTCTACCAAGAAATGTGATTCTTCATTCAAAACCTGATTTTTGCTATTGGGCTCTATTGAATAATGAATGTTTTGAATTTTCTCCAAAAGTAAAGTAGTTGCAAACTCATGCTTTTAGAGACTTGTTTGGGCTCATGAGAGGAGTAGAAAAACATCAAAAATTTCAGTCCTGCATGATTCTACCAAGAAATGTGTGTTCATTGAAACCGCTGGTTTTTGATAGTTTGGGCCCTATTGAATAATGAATGTTTTGAATTTTCTCCAAAAGTAAAGTAGTTGCAAACTCATCCTTTTAGAAACTTGTTTGGGCTGTTGAGAGGAGTAAAAAACCATCAAAAATTTCAATCCTGCATGATTCTACCAAGAAATGTGATTCTTCATTCAAAACCTGATTTTTGCTATTGGGCTCTATTGAATAATGAATGTTTTGAATTTTCTCCAAAAGTAAAGTAGTTGCAAACTCATGCTTTTAGAAACTTGTTTGGGCTCATGAGAGGAGTAGAAAAACATCAAAAATTTGAGTCCTGCATGATTCTACTAAGAAATGTGTGTTCATTCAAACCGCTGGTTTTTGATAGTTTGGGCCCTATTGAATAATGAATGTTTTGAATTTTCTCCAAAAGTAAAGCAGTTGCAAACTCATCCTTTTAGAAACTTGTTTGGGCTGTAGAGAGGAGTAAAAAACCATCAAAAATTTCAATCCTGCATGATTCTACCAAGAAATGTGATTCTTCATTCAAAACCTGATTTTTGCTATTGGGCTCTATTGAATAATGAATGTTTTGAATTTTCTCCAAAAGTAAAGTAGTTGCAAACTCATGCTTTTAGAGACTTGTTTGGGCTCATGAGAGGAGTAGAAAAACATCAAAAATTTCAGTCCTGCATGATTCTACCAAGAAATGTGTGTTCATTGAAACCGCTGGTTTTTGATAGTTTGGGCCCTATTGAATAATGAATGTTTTGAATTTTCTCCAAAAGTAAAGTAGTTGCAAACTCATCCTTTTAGAAACTTGTTTGGGCTGTTGAGAGGAGTAAAAAAACATCAAAAATTTCAATCCTGCATGATTCTACCAAGAAATGTGATTCTTCATTCAAAACCTGATTTTTGCTATTGGGCTCTATTGAATAATGAATGTTTTGAATTTTCTCCAAAAGTAAAGTAGTTGCAAACTCATGCTTTTAGAAACTTGTTTGGGCTCATGAGAGGAGTAGAAAAACATCAAAAATTTCAGCCCTGCATGATTCTTCCAAGAAATGTGTGTTCATTGAAACCGCTGTTTTTTGATAGTTTGGGCCCTATTGAATAATGAATGTTTTGAATTTTCTCCAAAAGTAAAGTAGTTGCAAAGTCATCCTTTTAGAAACTTGTTTGGGCTGTTGAGAGGAGTAAAAAACCATCAAAAATTTCAATCCTGCATGATTCTACCAAGAAATGTGATTCTTCATTCAAAACCTGATTTTTGCTATTGGGCTCTATTGAATAATGAATGTTTTGAATTTTCTCCAAAAGTAAAGTAGTTGCAAACTCATGCTTTTAGAGACTTGTTTGGGCTCATGAGAGGAGTAGAAAAACATCAAAAATTTCAGTCTTGCATGATTCTACCAAGAAATGTGTGTTCATTGAAACCGCTGGTTTTTGATAGTTTGGGCCCTATTGAATAATGAATGTTTTGAATTTTCTCCAAAAGTAAAGTAGTTGCAAACTCATCCTTTTAGAAACTTGTTTGGGCTGTTGAGAGGAGTAAAAAACCATCAAAAATTTCAATCCTGCATGATTCTACCAAGAAATGTGATTCTTCATTCAAAACCTGATTTTTGCTATTGGGCTCTATTGAATAATGAATGTTTTGAATTTTCTCCAAAAGTAAAGTAGTTGCAAACTCATGCTTTTAGAAACTTGTTTGGGCTCATGAGAGGAGTAGAAAAACATCAAAAATTTGAGTCCTGCATGATTCTACTAAGAAATGTGTGTTCATTCAAACCGCTGGTTTTTGATAGTTTGGGCCCTATTGAATAATGAATGTTTTGAATTTTCTCCAAAAGTAAAGCAGTTGCAAACTCATCCTTTTAGAAACTTGTTTGGGCTGTAGAGAGGAGTAAAAAACCATGAAAAATTTCAATCCTGCATGATTCTACCAAGAAATGTGATTCTTCATTCAAAACCTGATTTTTGCTATTGGGCTCTATTGAATAATGAATGTTTTGAATTTTCTCCAAAAGTAAAGTAGTTGCAAACTCATGCTTTTAGAGACTTGTTTGGGCTCATGAGAGGAGTAGAAAAACATCAAAAATTTCAGTCCTGCATGATTCTACCAAGAAATGTGTGTTCATTGAAACCGCTGGTTTTTGATAGTTTGGGCCCTATTGAATAATGAATGTTTTGAATTTTCTCCAAAAGTAAAGTAGTTGCAAACTCATCCTTTTAGAAACTTGTTTGGGCTGTTGAGAGGAGTAAAAAACCATCAAAAATTTCAATCCTGCATGCTTCTACCAAGAAATGTGATTCTTCATTCAAAACCTGATTTTTGCTATTGGGCTCTATTGAATAATGAATGTTTTGAATTTTCTCCAAAAGTAAAGTAGTTGCAAACTCATGCTTTTAGAGACTTGTTTGGGCTCATGAAAGGAGTAGAAAAACATCAAAAATTTCAGTCCTGCATGATTCTACCAAGAAATGTGTGTTCATTCAAACCGCTGGTTTTTGATAGTTTGGGCCCTATTGAATAATGAATGTTTTGAATTTTCTCCAAAAGTAAAGTAGTTGCAAACTCATCCTTTTAGAAACTTGTTTGGGCTGTTGAGAGGAGTAAAAAACCATCAAAAATTTCAATCCTGCATGATTCTACCAAGAAATGTGATTCTTCATTCAAAACCTGATTTTTGCTATTGGGCTCTATTGAAAAGTGAATGTTTTGAATTTTCTCCAAAAGTAAAGTAGTTGCAAACTCATGCTTTTAGAGACTTGTTTGGGCTCATGAGAGGAGTAGAAAAACATCAAAAATTTCAGTCCTGCATGATTCTACCAAGAAATGTGTGTTCATTGAAACCGCTGGTTTTTGATAGTTTGGGCCCTATTGAATAATGAATGTTTTGAATTTTCTCCAAAAGTAAAGTAGTTGCAAACGCATCCTTTTAGAAACTTGTTTGGGCTGTTGAGAGGAGTAAAAAACCATCAAAAATTTCAATCCTGCATGATTCTACCAAGAAATGTGATTCTTCATTCAAAACCTGATTTTTGCTATTGGGCTCTATTGAATAATGAATGTTTTGAATTTTCTCCAAAAGTAAAGTAGTTGCAAACTCATCCTTTTAGAAACTTGTTTGGGCTGTTGAGAGGAGTAAAAAACCATCAAAAATTTCAATCCTGCATGATTCTACCAAGAACTGTGATTCTTCATTCAAAACCTGATTTTTGCTATTGGGCTCTATTGAATAATGAATGTTTTGAATTTTCTCCAAAAGTAAAGTAGTTGCAAACTCATGCTTTTAGAAACTTGTTTGGGCTCATGAGAGGAGTAGAAAAACATCAAAAATTTCAGCCCTGCATGATTCTTCCAAGAAATGTGTGTTCATTGAAACCGCTGGTTTTTGATAGTTTGGGCCCTATTGAATAATGAATGTTTTGAATTTTCTCCAAAAGTAAAGTAGTTGCAAACTCATCCTTTTAGAAACTTGTTTGGGCTGTTGAGAGGAGTAAAAAACCATCAAAAATTTCAATCCTGCATGATTCTACCAAGAAATGTGATTCTTCATTCAAAACCTGATTTTTGCTATTGGGCTCTATTGAATAATGAATGTTTTGAATTTTCTCCAAAAGTAAAGTAGTTGCAAACTCATGCTTTTAGAGACTTGTTTGGGCTCATGAGAGGAGTAGAAAAACATCAAAAATTTCAGTCCTGCATGATTCTACCAAGAAATGTGTGTTCATTGAAACCGCTGGTTTTTGATAGTTTGGGCCCTATTGAATAATGAATGTTTTGAATTTTCTCCAAAAGTAAAGTAGTTGCAAACTCATCCTTTTAGAAACTTGTTTGGGCTGTTGAGAGGAGTAAAAAACCATCAAAAATTTCAATCCTGCATGATTCTACCAAGAAATGTGATTCTTCATTCAAAACCTGATTTTTGCTATTGGGCTCTATTGAATAATGAATGTTTTGAATTTTCTCCAAAAGTAAAGTAGTTGCAAACTCATGCTTTTAGAAACTTGTTTGGGCTCATGAGAGGAGTAGAAAAACATCAAAAATTTGAGTCCTGCATGATTCTACTAAGAAATGTGTGTTCATTCAAACCGCTGGTTTTTGATAGTTTGGGCCCTATTGAATAATGAATGTTTTGAATTTTCTCCAAAAGTAAAGCAGTTGCAAACTCATCCTTTTAGAAACTTGTTTGGGCTGTAGAGAGGAGTAAAAAACCATCAAAAATTTCAATCCTGCATGATTCTACCAAGAAATGTGATTCTTCATTCAAAACCTGATTTTTGCTATTGGGCTCTATTGAATAATGAATGTTTTGAATTTTCTCCAAAAGTAAAGTAGTTGCAAACTCATGCTTTTAGAGACTTGTTTGGGCTCATGAGAGGAGTAGAAAAACATCAAAAATTTCAGTCCTGCATGATTCTACCAAGAAATGTGTGTTCATTGAAACCGCTGGTTTTTGATAGTTTGGGCCCTATTGAATAATGAATGTTTTGAATTTTCTCCAAAAGTAAAGTAGTTGCAAACTCATCCTTTTAGAAACTTGTTTGGGCTGTTGAGAGGAGTAAAAAAACATCAAAAATTTCAATCCTGCATGATTCTACCAAGAAATGTGATTCTTCATTCAAAACCTGATTTTTGCTATTGGGCTCTATTGAATAATGAATGTTTTGAATTTTCTCCAAAAGTAAAGTAGTTGCAAACTCATGCTTTTAGAGACTTGTTTGGGCTCATGAGAGGAGTAGAAAAACATCAAAAATTTCAGTCCTGCATGATTCTACCAAGAAATGTGTGTTCATTCAAACCGCTGGTTTTTGATAGTTTGGGCCATATTGAATAATGAATGTTTTGAATTTTCTCCAAAAGTAAAGTAGTTGCAAACTCATCCTTTTAGAAACTTGTTTGGGCTGTTGAGAGGAGTAAAAAACCATCAAAAATTTCAATCCTGCATTATTCTACCAAGAAATGTGATTCTTCATTCAAAACCTGATTTTTGCTATTGGGCTCTATTGAATAATGAATGTTTTGAATTTTCTCCAAAAGTAAAGTAGTTGCAAACTCATGCTTTTAGAAACTTGTTTGGGCTCATGAGAGGAGTAGAAAAACATCAAAAATTTCAGCCCTGCATGATTCTTCCAAGAAATGTGTGTTCATTGAAACCGCTGTTTTTTGATAGTTTGGGCCCTATTGAATAATGAATGTTTTGAATTTTCTCCAAAAGTAAAGTAGTTGCAAAGTCATCCTTTTAGAAACTTGTTTGGGCTGTTGAGAGGAGTAAAAAACCATCAAAAATTTCAATCCTGCATGATTCTACCAAGAAATGTGATTCTTCATTCAAAACCTGATTTTTGCTATTGGGCTCTATTGAATAATGAATGTTTTGAATTTTCTCCAAAAGTAAAGTAGTTGCAAACTCATGCTTTTAGAGACTTGTTTGGGCTCATGAGAGGAGTAGAAAAACATCAAAAATTTCAGTCTTGCATGATTCTACCAAGAAATGTGTGTTCATTGAAACCGCTGGTTTTTGATAGTTTGGGCCCTATTGAATAATGAATGTTTTGAATTTTCTCCAAAAGTAAAGTAGTTGCAAACTCATCCTTTTAGAAACTTGTTTGGGCTGTTGAGAGGAGTAAAAAACCATCAAAAATTTCAATCCTGCATGATTCTACCAAGAAATGTGATTCTTCATTCAAAACCTGATTTTTGCTATTGGGCTCTATTGAATAATGAATGTTTTGAATTTTCTCCAAAAGTAAAGTAGTTGCAAACTCATGCTTTTAGAAACTTGTTTGGGCTCATGAGAGGAGTAGAAAAACATCAAAAATTTGAGTCCTGCATGATTCTACTAAGAAATGTGTGTTCATTCAAACCGCTGGTTTTTGATAGTTTGGGCCCTATTGAATAATGAATGTTTTGAATTTTCTCCAAAAGTAAAGCAGTTGCAAACTCATCCTTTTAGAAACTTGTTTGGGCTGTAGAGAGGAGTAAAAAACCATGAAAAATTTCAATCCTGCATGATTCTACCAAGAAATGTGATTCTTCATTCAAAACCTGATTTTTGCTATTGGGCTCTATTGAATAATGAATGTTTTGAATTTTCTCCAAAAGTAAAGTAGTTGCAAACTCATGCTTTTAGAGACTTGTTTGGGCTCATGAGAGGAGTAGAAAAACATCAAAAATTTCAGTCCTGCATGATTCTACCAAGAAATGTGTGTTCATTGAAACCGCTGGTTTTTGATAGTTTGGGCCCTATTGAATAATGAATGTTTTGAATTTTCTCCAAAAGTAAAGTAGTTGCAAACTCATCCTTTTAGAAACTTGTTTGGGCTGTTGAGAGGAGTAAAAAACCATCAAAAATTTCAATCCTGCATGCTTCTACCAAGAAATGTGATTCTTCATTCAAAACCTGATTTTTGCTATTGGGCTCTATTGAATAATGAATGTTTTGAATTTTCTCCAAAAGTAAAGTAGTTGCAAACTCATGCTTTTAGAGACTTGTTTGGGCTCATGAAAGGAGTAGAAAAACATCAAAAATTTCAGTCCTGCATGATTCTACCAAGAAATGTGTGTTCATTCAAACCGCTGGTTTTTGATAGTTTGGGCCCTATTGAATAATGAATGTTTTGAATTTTCTCCAAAAGTAAAGTAGTTGCAAACTCATCCTTTTAGAAACTTGTTTGGGCTGTTGAGAGGAGTAAAAAACCATCAAAAATTTCAATCCTGCATGATTCTACCAAGAAATGTGATTCTTCATTCAAAACCTGATTTTTGCTATTGGGCTCTATTGAAAAGTGAATGTTTTGAATTTTCTCCAAAAGTAAAGTAGTTGCAAACTCATGCTTTTAGAGACTTGTTTGGGCTCATGAGAGGAGTAGAAAAACATCAAAAATTTCAGTCCTGCATGATTCTACCAAGAAATGTGTGTTCATTGAAACCGCTGGTTTTTGATAGTTTGGGCCCTATTGAATAATGAATGTTTTGAATTTTCTCCAAAAGTAAAGTAGTTGCAAACTCATCCTTTTAGAAACTTGTTTGGGCTGTTGAGAGGAGTAAAAAACCATCAAAAATTTCAATCCTGCATGATTCTACCAAGAAATGTGATTCTTCATTCAAAACCTGATTTTTGCTATTGGGCTCTATTGAATAATGAATGTTTTGAATTTTCTCCAAAAGTAAAGTAGTTGCAAACTCATGCTTTTAGAGACTTGTTTGGGCTCATGAGAGGAGTAGAAAAACATCAAAAATTTCAGTCCTGCATGATTCTACCAAGAAATGTGTGTTCATTCAAACCGCTGGTTTTTGATAGTTTGGGCCCTATTGAATAATGAATGTTTTGAATTTTCTCCAAAAGTAAAGTAGTTGCAAACTCATCCTTTAAGAAACTTGTTTGGGCTGTTGAGAGGAGTAAAAAACCATCAAAAATTTCAATCCTGCATGATTCTACCAAGAAATGTGATTCTTCATTCAAAACCTGATTTTTGCTATTGGGCTCTATTGAATAATGAATGTTTTGAATTTTCTCCAAAAGTAAAGTAGTTGCAAACTCATGCTTTTAGAGACTTGTTTGGGCTCATGAGAGGAGTAGAAAAACATCAAAAATTTCAGTCCTGCATGATTCTACCAAGAAATGTGTGTTCATTGAAACCGCTGGTTTTTGATAGTTTGGGCCCTATTGAATAATGAATGTTTTGAATTTTCTCCGAAAGTAAAGTAGTTGCAAACTCATCCTTTTAGAAACTTGTTTGGGCTGTTGAGAGGAGTAAAAAACCATCAAAAATTTCAATCCTGCATGATTCTACCAAGAAATGTGATTCTTCATTCAAAACCTGATTTTTGCTATTGGGCTCTATTGAATAATGAATGTTTTGAATTTTCTCCAAAAGTAAAGTAGTTGCAAACTCATGCTTTTAGAGACTTGTTTGGGCTCATGAGAGGAGTAGAAAAACATCAAAAATTTCAGTCCTGCATGATTCTACCAAGAAATGTGTGTTCATTGAAACCGCTGGTTTTTGATAGTTTGGGCCCTATTGAATAATGAATGTTTTGAATTTTCTCCAAAAGTAAAGTAGTTGCAAACTCATCCTTTTAGAAACTTGTTTGGGCTGTTGAGAGGAGTAAAAAACCATCAAAAATTTCAATCCTGCATGATTCTACCAAGAAATGTGATTCTTCATTCAAAACCTGATTTTTGCTATTGGGCTCTATTGAATAATGAATGTTTTGAATTTTCTCCAAAAGTAAAGTAGTTGCAAACTCATGCTTTTAGAGACTTGTTTGGGCTCATGAGAGGAGTAGAAAAACATCAAAAATTTCAGTCCTGCATGATTCTTCCAAGAAATGTGTGTTCATTGAAACCGCTGGTTTTTGATAGTTTGGGCCCTATTGAATAATGAATGTTTTGAATTTTCTCCAAAAGTAAAGTAGTTGCAAACTCATCCTTTTAGAAACTTGTTTGGGCTGTTGAGAGGAGTAAAAAACCATCAAAAATTTCAATCCTGCATGATTCTACCAAGAAATATGATTCTTCATTCAAAACCTGATTTTTGCTATTGGGCTCTATTGAATAATGAATGTTTTGAATTTTCTCCAAAAGTAAAGTAGTTGCAAACTCATGCTTTTAGAGACTTGTTTGGGCTCATGAGAGGAGTAGAAAAACATCAAAAATTTCAGTCCTGCATGATTCTTCCAAGAAATGTGTGTTCATTGAAACCGCTGGTTTTTGATAGTTTGGGCCCTATTGAATAATGAATGTTTTGAATTTTCTCCAAAAGTAAAGTAGTTGCAAACTCATCCTTTTAGAAACTTGTTTGGGCTGTTGAGAGGAGTAAAAAACCATCAAAAATTTCAATCCTGCATGATTCTACCAAGAAATGTGATTCTTCATTCAAAACCTGATTTTTGCTATTGGGCTCTATTGAATAATGAATGTTTTGAATTTTCTCCAAAAGTAAAGTAGTTGCAAACTCATGCTTTTAGAAACTTGTTTGGGCTCATGAGAGGAGTAGAAAAACATCAAAAATTTCAGTCCTGCATGATTCTACCAAGAAATGTGTGTTCATTGAAACCGCTGGTTTTTGATAGTTTGGGCCCTATTGAATAATGAATGTTTTGAATTTTCTCCAAAAGTAAAGTAGTTGCAAACTCATCCTTTTAGAAACTTGTTTGGGCTGTTGAGAGGAGTAAAAAACCATCAAAAATTTCAATCCTGCATGATTCTACCAAGAAATGTGATTCTTCATTCAAAACCTGATTTTTGCTATTGGGCTCTATTGAATAATGAATGTTTTGAATTTTCTCCAAAAGTAAAGTAGTTGCAAACTCATGCTTTTAGAAACTTGTTTGGGCTCATGAGAGGAGTAGAAAAACATCAAAAATTTGAGTCCTGCATGATTCTACTAAGAAATGTGTGTTCATTCAAACCGCTGGTTTTTGATAGTTTGGGCCCTATTGAATAATGAATGTTTTGAATTTTCTCCAAAAGTAAAGCAGTTGCAAACTCATTCTTTTAGAAACTTGTTTGGGCTGTAGAGAGGAGTAAAAAACCATCAAAAATTTCAATCCTGCATGATTCTACCAAGAAATGTGATTCTTCATTCAAAACCTGATTTTTGCTATTGGGCTCTATTGAATAATGAATGTTTTGAATTTTCTCCAAAAGTAAAGTAGTTGCAAACTCATGCTTTTAGAGACTTGTTTGGGCTCATGAGAGGAGTAGAAAAACATCAAAAATTTCAGTCCTGCATGATTCTACCAAGAAATGTGTGTTCATTGAAACCGCTGGTTTTTGATAGTTTGGGCCCTATTGAATAATGAATGTTTTGAATTTTCTCCAAAAGTAAAGTAGTTGCAAACTCATCCTTTTAGAAACTTGTTTGGGCTGTTGAGAGGAGTAAAAAAACATCAAAAATTTCAATCCTGCATGCTTCTACCAAGAAATGTGATTCTTCATTCAAAACCTGATTTTTGCTATTGGGCTCTATTGAATAATGAATGTTTTGAATTTTCTCCAAAAGTAAAGTAGTTGCAAACTCATGCTTTTAGAGACTTGTTTGGGCTCATGAGAGGAGTAGAAAAACATCAAAAATTTCAGTCCTGCATGATTCTACCAAGAAATGTGTGTTCATTCAAACCGCTGGTTTTTGATAGTTTGGGCCCTATTGAATAATGAATGTTTTGAATTTTCTCCAAAAGTAAAGTAGTTGCAAACTCATCCTTTTAGAAACTTGTTTGGGCTGTTGAGAGGAGTAAAAAACCATCAAAAATTTCAATCCTGCATGATTCTACCAAGAAATGTGATTCTTCATTCAAAACCTGATTTTTGCTATTGGGCTCTATTGAAAAGTGAATGTTTTGAATTTTCTCCAAAAGTAAAGTAGTTGCAAACTCATGCTTTTAGAGACTTGTTTGGGCTCATGAGAGGAGTAGAAAAACATCAAAAATTTCAGTCCTGCATGATTCTACCAAGAAATGTGTGTTCATTGAAACCGCTGGTTTTTGATAGTTTGGGCCCTATTGAATAATGAATGTTTTGAATTTTCTCCAAAAGTAAAGTAGTTGCAAACTCATCCTTTTAGAAACTTGTTTGGGCTGTTGAGAGGAGTAAAAAACCATCAAAAATTTCAATCCTGCATGATTCTACCAAGAAATGTGATTCTTCATTCAAAACCTGATTTTTGCTATTGGGCTCTATTGAATAATGAATGTTTTGAATTTTCTCCAAAAGTAAAGTAGTTGCAAACTCATGCTTTTAGAAACTTGTTTGGGCTCATGAGAGGAGTAGAAAAACATCAAAAATTTCAGCCCTGCATGATTCTTCCAAGAAATGTGTGTTCATTGAAACCGCTGTTTTTTGATAGTTTGGGCCCTATTGAATAATGAATGTTTTGAATTTTCTCCAAAAGTAAAGTAGTTGCAAACTCATCCTTTTAGAAACTTGTTTGGGCTGTTGAGAGGAGTAAAAAACCATCAAAAATTTCAATCCTGCATGATTCTACCAAGAAATGTGATTCTTCATTCAAAACCTGATTTTTGCTATTGGGCTCTATTGAATAATGAATGTTTTGAATTTTCTCCAAAAGTAAAGTAGTTGCAAACTCATGCTTTTAGAGACTTGTTTGGGCTCATGAGAGGAGTAGACAAACATCAAAAATTTCAGTCCTGCATGATTCTACCAAGAAATGTGTGTTCATTGAAACCGCTGGTTTTTGATAGTTTGGGCCCTATTGAATAATGAATGTTTTGAATTTTCTCCAAAAGTAAAGTAGTTGCAAACTCATCCTTTTAGAAACTTGTTTGGGCTGTTGAGAGGAGTAAAAAACCATCAAAAATTTCAATCCTGCATGATTCTACCAAGAAATGTGATTCTTCATTCAAAACCTGATTTTTGCTATTGGGCTCTATTGAATAATGAATGTTTTGAATTTTCTCCAAAAGTAAAGTAGTTGCAAACTCATGCTTTTAGAAACTTGTTTGGGCTCATGAGAGGAGTAGAAAAACATCAAAAATTTGAGTCCTGCATGATTCTACTAAGAAATGTGTGTTCATTCAAACCGCTGGTTTTTGATAGTTTGGGCCCTATTGAATAATGAATGTTTTGAATTTTCTCCAAAAGTAAAGCAGTTGCAAACTCATCCTTTTAGAAACTTGTTTGGGCTGTAGAGAGGAGTAAAAAACCATGAAAAATTTCAATCCTGCATGATTCTACCAAGAAATGTGATTCTTCATTCAAAACCTGATTTTTGCTATTGGGCTCTATTGAATAATGAATGTTTTGAATTTTCTCCAAAAGTAAAGTAGTTGCAAACTCATGCTTTTAGAGACTTGTTTGGGCTCATGAGAGGAGTAGAAAAACATCAAAAATTTCAGTCCTGCATGATTCTACCAAGAAATGTGTGTTCATTGAAACCGCTGGTTTTTGATAGTTTGGGCCCTATTGAATAATGAATGTTTTGAATTTTCTCCAAAAGTAAAGTAGTTGCAAACTCATCCTTTTAGAAACTTGTTTGGGCTGTTGAGAGGAGTAAAAAACCATCAAAAATTTCAATCCTGCATGCTTCTACCAAGAAATGTGATTCTTCATTCAAAACCTGATTTTTGCTATTGGGCTCTATTGAATAATGAATGTTTTGAATTTTCTCCAAAAGTAAAGTAGTTGCAAACTCATGCTTTTAGAGACTTGTTTGGGCTCATGAAAGGAGTAGAAAAACATCAAAAATTTCAGTCCTGCATGATTCTACCAAGAAATGTGTGTTCATTCAAACCGCTGGTTTTTGATAGTTTGGGCCCTATTGAATAATGAATGTTTTGAATTTTCTCCAAAAGTAAAGTAGTTGCAAACTCATCCTTTTAGAAACTTGTTTGGGCTGTTGAGAGGAGTAAAAAACCATCAAAAATTTCAATCCTGCATGATTCTACCAAGAAATGTGATTCTTCATTCAAAACCTGATTTTTGCTATTGGGCTCTATTGAAAAGTGAATGTTTTGAATTTTCTCCAAAAGTAAAGTAGTTGCAAACTCATGCTTTTAGAGACTTGTTTGGGCTCATGAGAGGAGTAGAAAAACATCAAAAATTTCAGTCCTGCATGATTCTACCAAGAAATGTGTGTTCATTGAAACCGCTGGTTTTTGATAGTTTGGGCCCTATTGAATAATGAATGTTTTGAATTTTCTCCAAAAGTAAAGTAGTTGCAAACTCATCCTTTTAGAAACTTGTTTGGGCTGTTGAGAGGAGTAAAAAACCATCAAAAATTTCAATCCTGCATGATTCTACCAAGAAATGTGATTCTTCATTCAAAACCTGATTTTTGCTATTGGGCTCTATTGAATAATGAATGTTTTGAATTTTCTCCAAAAGTAAAGTAGTTGCAAACTCATGCTTTTAGAGACTTGTTTGGGCTCATGAGAGGAGTAGAAAAACATCAAAAATTTCAGTCCTGCATGATTCTACCAAGAAATGTGTGTTCATTCAAACCGCTGGTTTTTGATAGTTTGGGCCCTATTGAATAATGAATGTTTTGAATTTTCTCCAAAAGTAAAGTAGTTGCAAACTCATCCTTTTAGAAACTTGTTTGGGCTGTTGAGAGGAGTAAAAAACCATCAAAAATTTCAATCCTGCATGATTCTACCAAGAAATGTGATTCTTCATTCAAAACCTGATTTTTGCTATTGGGCTCTATTGAATAATGAATGTTTTGAATTTTCTCCAAAAGTAAAGTAGTTGCAAACTCATGCTTTTAGAGACTTGTTTGGGCTCATGAGAGGAGTAGAAAAACATCAAAAATTTCAGTCCTGCATGATTCTACCAAGAAATGTGTGTTCATTGAAACCGCTGGTTTTTGATAGTTTGGGCCCTATTGAATAATGAATGTTTTGAATTTTCTCCGAAAGTAAAGTAGTTGCAAACTCATCCTTTTAGAAACTTGTTTGGGCTGTTGAGAGGAGTAAAAAACCATCAAAAATTTCAATCCTGCATGATTCTACCAAGAAATGTGATTCTTCATTCAAAACCTGATTTTTGCTATTGGGCTCTATTGAATAATGAATGTTTTGAATTTTCTCCAAAAGTAAAGTAGTTGCAAACTCATGCTTTTAGAAACTTGTTTGGGCTCATGAGAGGAGTAAAAAACCATCAAAAATTTCAATCCTGCATGATTCTACCAAGAACTGTGATTCTTCATTCAAAACCTGATTTTTGCTATTGGGCTCTATTGAATAATGAATGTTTTGAATTTTCTCCAAAAGTAAAGTAGTTGCAAACTCATGCTTTTAGAGACTTGTTTGGGCTCATGAGAGGAGTAGAAAAACATCAAAAATTTCAGTCCTGCATGATTCTACCAAGAAATGTGTGTTCATTCAAACCGCTGGTTTTTGATAGTTTGGGCCCTATTGAATAATGAATGTTTTGAATTTTCTCCAAAAGTAAAGTAGTTGCAAACTCATCCTTTAAGAAACTTGTTTGGGCTGTTGAGAGGAGTAAAAAACCATCAAAAATTTCAATCCTGCATGATTCTACCAAGAAATGTGATTCTTCATTCAAAACCTGATTTTTGCTATTGGGCTCTATTGAATAATGAATGTTTTGAATTTTCTCCAAAAGTAAAGTAGTTGCAAACTCATGCTTTTAGAGACTTGTTTGGGCTCATGAGAGGAGTAGAAAAACATCAAAAATTTCAGTCCTGCATGATTCTACCAAGAAATGTGTGTTCATTGAAACCGCTGGTTTTTGATAGTTTGGGCCCTATTGAATAATGAATGTTTTGAATTTTCTCCGAAAGTAAAGTAGTTGCAAACTCATCCTTTTAGAAACTTGTTTGGGCTGTTGAGAGGAGTAAAAAACCATCAAAAATTTCAATCCTGCATGATTCTACCAAGAAATGTGATTCTTCATTCAAAACCTGATTTTTGCTATTGGGCTCTATTGAATAATGAATGTTTTGAATTTTCTCCAAAAGTAAAGTAGTTGCAAACTCATGCTTTTAGAGACTTGTTTGGGCTCATGAGAGGAGTAGAAAAACATCAAAAATTTCAGTCCTGCATGATTCTACCAAGAAATGTGTGTTCATTGAAACCGCTGGTTTTTGATAGTTTGGGCCCTATTGAATAATGAATGTTTTGAATTTTCTCCAAAAGTAAAGTAGTTGCAAACTCATCCTTTTAGAAACTTGTTTGGGCTGTTGAGAGGAGTAAAAAACCATCAAAAATTTCAATCCTGCATGATTCTACCAAGAAATGTGATTCTTCATTCAAAACCTGATTTTTGCTATTGGGCTCTATTGAATAATGAATGTTTTGAATTTTCTCCAAAAGTAAAGTAGTTGCAAACTCATGCTTTTAGAGACTTGTTTGGGCTCATGAGAGGAGTAGAAAAACATCAAAAATTTCAGTCCTGCATGATTCTTCCAAGAAATGTGTGTTCATTGAAACCGCTGGTTTTTGATAGTTTGGGCCCTATTGAATAATGAATGTTTTGAATTTTCTCCAAAAGTAAAGTAGTTGCAAACTCATCCTTTTAGAAACTTGTTTGGGCTGTTGAGAGGAGTAAAAAACCATCAAAAATTTCAATCCTGCATGATTCTACCAAGAAATGTGATTCTTCATTCAAAACCTGATTTTTGCTATTGGGCTCTATTGAATAATGAATGTTTTGAATTTTCTCCAAAAGTAAAGTAGTTGCAAACTCATGCTTTTAGAGACTTGTTTGGGCTCATGAGAGGAGTAGAAAAACATCAAAAATTTCAGTCCTGCATGATTCTTCCAAGAAATGTGTGTTCATTGAAACCGCTGGTTTTTGATAGTTTGGGCCCTATTGAATAATGAATGTTTTGAATTTTCTCCAAAAGTAAAGTAGTTGCAAACTCATCCTTTTAGAAACTTGTTTGGGCTGTTGAGAGGAGTAAAAAACCATCAAAAATTTCAATCCTGCATGATTCTACCAAGAAATGTGATTCTTCATTCAAAACCTGATTTTTGCTATTGGGCTCTATTGAATAATGAATGTTTTGAATTTTCTCCAAAAGTAAAGTAGTTGCAAACTCATGCTTTTAGAAACTTGTTTGGGCTCATGAGAGGAGTAGAAAAACATCAAAAATTTCAGTCCTGCATGATTCTACCAAGAAATGTGTGTTCATTGAAACCGCTGGTTTTTGATAGTTTGGGCCCTATTGAATAATGAATGTTTTGAATTTTCTCCAAAAGTAAAGTAGTTGCAAACTCATCCTTTTAGAAACTTGTTTGGGCTGTTGAGAGGAGTAAAAAACCATCAAAAATTTCAATCCTGCATGATTCTACCAAGAAATGTGATTCTTCATTCAAAACCTGATTTTTGCTATTGGGCTCTATTGAATAATGAATGTTTTGAATTTTCTCCAAAAGTAAAGTAGTTGCAAACTCATGCTTTTAGAAACTTGTTTGGGCTCATGAGAGGAGTAGAAAAACATCAAAAATTTGAGTCCTGCATGATTCTACTAAGAAATGTGTGTTCATTCAAACCGCTGGTTTTTGATAGTTTGGGCCCTATTGAATAATGAATGTTTTGAATTTTCTCCAAAAGTAAAGCAGTTGCAAACTCATTCTTTTAGAAACTTGTTTGGGCTGTAGAGAGGAGTAAAAAACCATCAAAAATTTCAATCCTGCATGATTCTACCAAGAAATGTGATTCTTCATTCAAAACCTGATTTTTGCTATTGGGCTCTATTGAATAATGAATGTTTTGAATTTTCTCCAAAAGTAAAGTAGTTGCAAACTCATGCTTTTAGAGACTTGTTTGGGCTCATGAGAGGAGTAGAAAAACATCAAAAATTTCAGTCCTGCATGATTCTACCAAGAAATGTGTGTTCATTGAAACCGCTGGTTTTTGATAGTTTGGGCCCTATTGAATAATGAATGTTTTGAATTTTCTCCAAAAGTAAAGTAGTTGCAAACTCATCCTTTTAGAAACTTGTTTGGGCTGTTGAGAGGAGTAAAAAACCATCAAAAATTTCAATCCTGCATGCTTCTACCAAGAAATGTGATTCTTCATTCAAAACCTGATTTTTGCTATTGGGCTCTATTGAATAATGAATGTTTTGAATTTTCTCCAAAAGTAAAGTAGTTGCAAACTCATGCTTTTAGAGACTTGTTTGGGCTCATGAGAGGAGTAGAAAAACATCAAAAATTTCAGTCCTGCATGATTCTACCAAGAAATGTGTGTTCATTCAAACCGCTGGTTTTTGATAGTTTGGGCCCTATTGAATAATGAATGTTTTGAATTTTCTCCAAAAGTAAAGTAGTTGCAAACTCATCCTTTTAGAAACTTGTTTGGGCTGTTGAGAGGAGTAAAAAACCATCAAAAATTTCAATCCTGCATGATTCTACCAAGAAATGTGATTCTTCATTCAAAACCTGATTTTTGCTATTGGGCTCTATTGAAAAGTGAATGTTTTGAATTTTCTCCAAAAGTAAAGTAGTTGCAAACTCATGCTTTTAGAGACTTGTTTGGGCTCATGAGAGGAGTAGAAAAACATCAAAAATTTCAGTCCTGCATGATTCTACCAAGAAATGTGTGTTCATTGAAACCGATGGTTTTTGATAGTTTGGGCCCTATTGAATAATGAATGTTTTGAATTTTCTCCAAAAGTAAAGTAGTTGCAAACTCATCCTTTTAGAAACTTGTTTGGGCTGTTGAGAGGAGTAAAAAACCATCAAAAATTTCAATCCTGCATGATTCTACCAAGAAATGTGATTCTTCATTCAAAACCTGATTTTTGCTATTGGGCTCTATTGAATAATGAATGTTTTGAATTTTCTCCAAAAGTAAAGTAGTTGCAAACTCATGCTTTTAGAGACTTGTTTGGGCTCATGAGAGGAGTAGAAAAACATCAAAAATTTCAGTCCTGCATGATTCTACCAAGAAATGTGTGTTCATTGAAACCGCTGGTTTTTGATAGTTTGGGCCCTATTGAATAATGAATGTTTTGAATTTTCTCCAAAAGTAAAGTAGTTGCAAACTCATCCTTTTAGAAACTTGTTTGGGCTGTTGAGAGGAGTAAAAAACCATCAAAAATTTCAATCCTGCATGATTCTACCAAGAACTGTGATTCTTCATTCAAAACCTGATTTTTGCTATTGGGCTCTATTGATTAATGAATGTTTTGAATTTTCTCCAAAAGTAAAGTAGTTGCAAACTCATGCTTTTAGAAACTTGTTTGGGCTCATGAGAGGAGTAGAAAAACATCAAAAATTTCAGTCCTGCATGATTCTTCCAAGAAATGTGTGTTCATTGAAACCGCTGGTTTTTGATAGTTTGGGCCCTATTGAATAATGAATGTTTTGAATTTTCTCCAAAAGTAAAGTAGTTGCAAACTCATCCTTTTAGAAACTTGTTTGGGCTGTTGAGAGGAGTAAAAAACCATCAAAAATTTCAATCCTGCATGATTCTACCAAGAAATGTGATTCTTCATTCAAAACCTGATTTTTGCTATTGGGCTCTATTGAATAATGAATGTTTTGAATTTTCTCCAAAAGTAAAGTAGTTGCAAACTCATGCTTTTAGAGACTTGTTTGGGCTCATGAGAGGAGTAGAAAAACATCAAAAATTTCAGTCCTGCATGATTCTACCAAGAAATGTGTGTTCATTGAAACCGCTGGTTTTTGATAGTTTGGGCCCTATTGAATAATGAATGTTTTGAATTTTCTCCAAAAGTAAAGTAGTTGCAAACTCATCCTTTTAGAAACTTGTTTGGGCTGTTGAGAGGAGTAAAAAACCATCAAAAATTTCAATCCTGCATGATTTTACTAAGAAATGTGATTCTTTATTCAAAACCTGATTTTTGCTATTGGGCTCTATTGAATAGTGAATGTTTTGAATTTTCTCCAAAAGTAAAGTAGTTGCAAACTCATGCTTTTAGAAACTTGTTTGGGCTCATGAGAGGAGTAGAAAAACATCAAAAATTTCAGTCCTGCATGATTCTACCAAGAAATGTGTGTTCATTGAAACCGCTGGTTTTTGATAGTTTGGGCCCTATTGAATAATGAATGTTTTGAATTTTCTCCAAAAGTAAAGTAGTTGCAAACTCATCCTTTTAGAAACTTGTTTGGGCTGTTGAGAGGAGTAAAAAAACCATCAAAAATTTCAATCCTGCATGATTTTACCAAGAAATGTGATTCTTCATTCAAAACCTGATTTTTGCTATTGGGCTCTATTGAATAATGAATGTTTTGAATTTTCTCCAAAAGTAAAGTAGTTGCAAACTCATGCTTTTAGAGACTTGTTTGGGCTCATGAGAGGAGTAGAAAAACATCAAAAATTTGAGTACTGCATGATTCTACTAAGAAATGTGTGTTCATTCAAACCGCTGGTTTTTGATAGTTTGGGCCCTATTGAATAATGAATGTTTTGAATTTTCTCCAAAAGTAAAGCAGTTGCAAACTCATCCTTTTAGAAACTTGTTTGGGCTGTAGAGAGGAGTAAAAAACCATCAAAAATTTCAATCCTGCATGATTCTACCAAGAAATGTGATTCTTCATTCAAAACCTGATTTTTGCTATTGGGCTCTATTGAATAATGAATGTTTTGAATTTTCTCCAAAAGTAAAGTAGTTGCAAACTCATGCTTTTAGAGACTTGTTTGGGCTCATGAGAGGAGTAGAAAAACATCAAAAATTTCAGTCCTGCATGATTCTACCAAGACATGTGTGTTCATTGAAACCGCTGGTTTTTGATAGTTTGGGCCCTATTGAATAATGAATGTTTTGAATTTTCTCCAAAAGTAAAGTAGTTGCAAACTCATCCTTTTAGAAACTTGTTTGGGCTGTTGAGAGGAGTAAAAAACCATCAAAAATTTCAATCCTGCATGCTTCTACCAAGAAATGTGATTCTTCATTCAAAACCTGATTTTTGCTATTGGGCTCTATTGAATAATGAATGTTTTGAATTTTCTCCAAAAGTAAAGTAGTTGCAAACTCATGCTTTTAGAGACTTGTTTGGGCTCTTGAGAGGAGTAGAAAAACATCAAAAATTTCAGTCCTGCATGATTCTACCAAGAAATGTGTGTTCATTCAAACCGCTGGTTTTTGATAGTTTGGGCCCTATTGAATAATGAATGTTTTGAATTTTCTCCAAAAGTAAAGTAGTTGCAAACTCATCCTTTTAGAAACTTGTTTGGGCTGTTGAGAGGAGTAAAAAACCATCAAAAATTTCAATCCTGCATGATTCTACCAAGAAATGTGATTCTTCATTCAAAACCTGATTTTTGCTATTGGGCTCTATTGAAAAGTGAATGTTTTGAATTTTCTCCATTTTCAATAAACTTTATTAAGTTTTTCTACTTAACAGTTATATTGTTCATCATCATATTTCAATGTGGTTTACAAAATAACAGTAGTATAATAACATGACTTTCAAGTAGCAGATACATTCATAAGTGTCAAGGGAAGAAAGGGGTAGGGGTTTCGGAATGGGTTTAAAGTTGCTTTAATGAAACACACAAAGGAAAAAAAAACAAAAGGAGGGGTAAGGAAGGAACAAAGGGAAACATAACAGTAAGTTACGTGTAGAAATAAGATGCTATAAAGTCGTCTAATTATAAATCTAAAAGGGTCATGTCTCCTCAATATGAATGGGCATGAACATACCCCATAAGGAAGAGACAGGACAGACTAACAGTTATCTATTGAGTATTGAATTGGGGGTTATAAGCCCCTAAAGTATTTTGGACAGGCATACATACATTAATATGCCCCAAAAAAAAAAGTAAATAACGCTTTAAGTCTGCTTTCAAATGCCTCTAGCTATAGTAAGCCTCTGCACCTGTCACATGACACTTATAAAAGGTATTAATAACACTTAATAAACCTAAACCTGTCATATGACACCTGTAATCAAAATATTAATAACACTTAAATATTTAAACGTAATTGTAAGTAAACCCGTCGTTATTGGTCCGAGTAATCAATACCCAAGGACCATATGGGGGGAAAGTTCAGCTTTTTTCTCAAATCAGCTCATGGAACATAAACCACAGATCATAATTTTAATCTGACATATATGTAAAAAGCTTTTGAGAGGTCCAAGTGAGTCCAAAGTTTCCCGATAATAAAATCCAAGTAAGATCCAAAGTTCAAGTATGGTGTAAGCGGAGGTCTTGTACAGATGGGTGTAAAGTTTTGGGAAGACAATTGTTAGAAATAAGTCGAGCATTTCTAAGGAAGTCCATACCATCCCGCGGAGACAGAATATGAATTATGTTTGAAGCATATCTCACGATTAATGTAGAAGTTTGGGACCAATTATAATCAATATTAGCCCGACGAAGCACAGTTGTTATTTGTAAAAATGACCTGCGTTTTTGTATGGTGTTCTTACACAAATCCTTAAAGAAAACTAGGTTTTGATAGGGAGATGAAAGAAAGCTAGAATTTTTTGATAAACCAAGGAGGGTGTTTCTGACCCAGTTAGGATAAAATGTGACAATGACATCTCTAGTTAAGTCAGACAGTAGGGAGGAAGGTCTACGAATCCTAAATATCCTCTCAATTAGATTTTTTCCTTTAGTTTCCGGAAATAAATAAGAAATCATTGAGGAAACGTATTCCCTCAATCGAGTTGGTTGAACTGACTCGGGAATACCCCTGATTTTTACATTATTTTTCCTCTTCAAATCCTCAAAATTGGACAAAGAACATCTGAATGAGGCAATCTCCTTCTGTAAATCCCTCAAAGAATCCGAGAGCTCATGAAATTTTGATGCTTCAATAGAGGAGAATTCAAATTGTTTAAACGTAGGTTTTACTGTAGAGAGAGAAATGTCAAGTGTGGTGTTAGGTTTTATTACATTCTCGCTGACTATAATTGAAAAAATATTTTTCATAAGTTGCTTAATCGAGTTTCCTAATAGTTTAATTTTGTCTATTCCCGGGTCTCCCACATTGCCAATCCCCAGATCATTCAACGAAGTCAAAAAAGTTTTGCATGATTTAACTAGTAAATCCTCAACGGGGCAGCTCCCAGGAACCCATATATTATATAGCGAGGATGGATCAATAAATACCTCCTTAACATCAGTCTGCGTCTTCTCTTGAGCTATATTAGTTTTATCATCCTGAGAAGAGTCACCACTTCCGGATTCTCCATAGCTGATAGAGTTCTCAGAAATAAAGGAACGCAACGAAGATGCCTCATCCGTATTGCTTATATCAGTTGAATCAATCAAATCGTTTTTTGAGTCTCCAAGAGAGGCTACCTCCTCCCCAAAGACCTCCGAATCTACATTTTCTGATTCCTCCCCACCGTCGGACGAAGTTTCTGACTTTTTATAATTTAAACCTGACTGGTCATTAGAAGAGGACTCCCCATTAGTGTATAAAGTGAGGAGGGTGCTTTCGAATCGAGCAATCAAAGCCCATATCTCTTCTTTCATAGACTGGAAAAGATCATCCCCCCCAAACTCTTCCTGTCTAGAGGAAACACAGACTGATTTTTCATGAAAGCCATTTTTTTGTAGCCCCTTGTCAACACCAGAATCTACTAATAATCGCTTGTCCCCAACACTTTTTTGAAATCCCATATTGAGATCTATCCCACGGGATGACCGGCCCCCCCCATAGTACGGTGATTTTATCTCCCCATCTAATAATTGTTTAGGTGTGTTTAATGGTGAAAATTCCGCTGCATCATGTCGCAAAACACTATTAAAATGTTTGATAGAAGGTGTTAATGATGTAACAGGTGTACATAATGATAAATCTGCGGTAGATTTAAGTAGCGGTAATGCAATCGTTTCGGCTCTGCTACATCTCTCCTGGAGCATTACTACAACGTCAGACTCTTTTCCCCCACTTTCCTCCTCCGCCGATAGTGCTGTGCGGACACCAGAATCCAACAAAGGCGCAGGAACCTCAGCACTGCTATATTCCAATGGCCGCGCTGTTGCAGCACCAGATGTAGTCATCTGACCAAAGTTCTCCCCTGAAGCCTGTGTGGCCCTGACTTCAGAAGCCCTCAGCGGCCCTATGCATGCCGCTGATCGGACTCCCGACTGTCCCTTAATATCCCCAGATCCACCACAGATGGGCGACCCCCCGGATCCGCTCACCGGAGAAGGAGGAAAGGAAGGAGATCCCCCGTCGCGGCTCCTCCACTGTCGCGCGGCCGCGGCTTTCACCGCGATCTCCCCGCTATGATCCTTCAAAGCGGGGATTTCTCCAGGTGCCGGGGACCTCACCGCTGATGTCACAGTAGATCTGCGTGGATCTCCCGCTACAGAAGACCCATCGGGGGGTGGCACACCTGATCTCAGCAGCGGCGCCGCAACGTCTCCACCGCCGCTCCTCTGCAGCAACGCGGTTTCAGCCTTCACCGCGGTCTCCCCGCTTTGATTTTGTGAAGCAGGGACCGCTGCAGCTGTCAAAGACCACGCTGCCACAGTCCCCACACGTCCACTCGGTCTTCCAGGTGTAGAAGATCTGTCTGGAGATGTCCCAACTGGTTCCACCCGCGATGCCACAGAGACTCCACCGCCGCTTCTCTCCTGCCGCATCACAGCTCCAACAGTCAGCGCGGTCTGCCGATCTCCTCTCAAAACACTGTCAGCTAGTGTCGGGGCCTCTCTGCACCCAAGGGAGCTCACCATTAAAGTCTGATCTGCCCTCTGGGTCTCGCTGGCTCCTTGTTTTTTCTTCCCGCTGCGTTGATCAGTCACATGGCTGGGTTGTTTACATCCAGCGTGGAGGCTTGGGCCCGACAGACTCCCCAGGCTTCTTGGACCCGTTAAACGGTCTTTTCTCACTGGGACCCTTCTGTTTTTCTTGCTGCACCTCTTAGGCATCTTCTTATTAATCCGTGGCTGGATTATTCCACAAGTTAGCAATCTTTTTGTAAGCTTAGAGTAGGGGAAAGCAGGAGCTCCTAGAAAACACGTCTGCTCTGCTCCCCTGCAAGCCACGCCCCTCTTGAATTTTCTCCAAAAGTAAAGTAGTTGCAAACTCATGCTTTTAGAGACTTGTTTGGGCTCATGAGAGGAGTAGAAAAACATCAAAAATTTCAGTCCTGCATGATTCTACCAAGAAATGTGTGTTCATTGAAACCGCTGGTTTTTGATAGTTTGGGCCCTATTGAATAATGAATGTTTTGAATTTTCTCCAAAAGTAAAGTAGTTGCAAACTCATCCTTTGAGAAACTTGTTTGGGCTGTTGAGAGGAGTAAAAAACCATCAAAAATTTCAATCCTGCATGATTCTACCAAGAAATGTGATTCTTCATTCAAAACCTGATTTTTGCTATTGGGCTCTATTGAATAATGAATGTTTTGAATTTTCTCCAAAAGTAAAGTAGTTGCAAACTCATGCTTTTAGAGACTTGTTTGGGCTCATGAGAGGAGTAGAAAAACATCAAAAATTTCAGTCCTGCATGATTCTACCAAGAAATGTGTGTTCATTGAAACCGCTGGTTTTTGATAGTTTGGGCCCTATTGAATAATGAATGTTTTGAATTTTCTCCAAAAGTAAAGTAGTTGCAAACTCATCCTTTTAGAAACTTGTTTGGGCTGTTGAGAGGAGTAAAAAACCATCAAAAATTTCAATCCTGCATGATTTTACCAAGAAATGTGATTCTTCATTCAAAACCTGATTTTTGCTATTGGGCTCTATTGAATAGTGAATGTTTTGAATGTTCTCCAAAAGTAAACTAGTTGCAAACTCATGCTTTTAGAAACTTGTTTGGGCTCATGAGAGGAGTAGAAAAACATCAAAAATTTCAGTCCTGCATGATTCTACCAAGAAATGTGTGTTCATTGAAACCGCTGGTTTTTGATAGTTTGGGCCCTATTGAATAATGAATGCTTTGAATTTTCTCCAAAAGTAAAGTAGTTGCAAACTCATCCTTTTAGAAACTTGTTTGGGCTGTTGAGAGGAGTAAAAAACCATCAAAAATTTCAATCCTGCATGATTCTACCAAGAAATGTGATTCTTCATTCAAAACCTGATTTTTGCTATTGGGCTCTATTGAATAATGAATGTTTTGAATTTTCTCCAAAAGTAAAGTAGTTGCAAACTCATGCTTTTAGAGACTTGTTTGGGCTCATGAGAGGAGTAGAAAAACATCAAAAATTTCAGTCCTGCATGATTCTACCAAGAAATGTGTGTTCATTGAAACCGCTGGTTTTTGATAGTTTGGGCCCTATTGAATAATGAATGTTTTGAATTTTCTCCGAAAGTAAAGTAGTTGCAAACTCATCCTTTTAGAAACTTGTTTGTGCTGTTGAGAGGAGTAAAAAACCATCAAAAATTTCAATCCTGCATGATTCTACCAAGAAATGTGATTCTTCATTCAAAACCTGATTTTTGCTATTGGGCTCTATTGAATAATGAATGTTTTGAATTTTCTCCAAAAGTAAAGTAGTTGCAAACTCATGCTTTTAGAGACTTGTTTGGGCTCATGAGAGGAGTAGAAAAACATCAAAAATTTCAGTCCTGCATGATTCTACCAAGAAATGTGTGTTCATTGAAACCGCTGGTTTTTGATAGTTTGGGCCCTATTGAATAATGAATGTTTTGAATTTTCTCCAAAAGTAAAGTAGTTGCAAACTCATCCTTTTAGAAACTTGTTTGGGCTGTTGAGAGGAGTAAAAAACCATCAAAAATTTCAATCCTGCATGATTTTACCAAGAAATGTGATTCTTCATTCAAAACCTGATTTTTGCTATTGGGCTCTATTGAATAATGAATGTTTTGAATTTTCTCCAAAAGTAAAGTAGTTGCAAACTCATCCTTTTAGAAACTTGTTTGGGCTGTTGAGAGGAGTAAAAAACCATCAAAAATTTCAATCCTGCATGATTCTACCAAGAACTGTGATTCTTCATTCAAAACCTGATTTTTGCTATTGGGCTCTATTGAATAATGAATGTTTTGAATTTTCTCCAAAAGTAAAGTAGTTGCAAACTCATGCTTTTAGAGACTTGTTTGGGCTCATGAGAGGAGTAGAAAAACATCAAAAATTTCAGTCCTGCATGATTCTACCAAGAAATGTGTGTTCATTGAAACCGCTGGTTTTTGATAGTTTGGGCCCTATTGAATAATGAATGTTTTGAATTTTCTCCAAAAGTAAAGTAGTTGCAAACTCATCCTTTTAGAAACTTGTTTGGGCTGTTGAGAGGAGTAAAAAACCATCAAAAATTTCAATCCTGCATGATTTTACCAAGAAATGTGATTCTTCATTCAAAACCTGATTTTTGCTATTGGGCTCTATTGAATAGTGAATGTTTTGAATGTTCTCCAAAAGTAAACTAGTTGCAAAATCATGCTTTTAGAAACTTGTTTGGGCTCATGAGAGGAGTAGAAAAACATCAAAAATTTCAGTCCTGCATAATTCTACCAAGAAATGTGTGTTCATTGAAACCGCTGGTTTTTGATAGTTTGGGCCCTATTGAATAATGAATGCTTTGAATTTTCTCCAAAAGTAAAGTAGTTGCAAACTCATCCTTTTAGAAACTTGTTTGGGCTGTTGAGAGGAGTAAAAAACCATCAAAAATTTCAATCCTGCATGATTTTGCCAAGAAATGTGATTCTTCATTCAAAACCTGATTTTTGCTATTGGGCTCTATTGAATAGTGAATGTTTTGAATGTTCTCCAAAAGTAAACTAGTTGCAAAATCATGCTTTTAGAAACTTGTTTGGGCTCATGAGAGGAGTAGAAAAACATCAAAAATTTCAGTCCTGCATAATTCTACCAAGAAATGTGTGTTCATTGAAACCGCTGGTTTTTGATAGTTTGGGCCCTATTGAATAATGAATGCTTTGAATTTTCTCCTAAAGTAAAGTAGTTGCAAACTCATCCTTTTAGAAACTTGTTTGGGCTGTTGAGAGGAGTAAAAAACCATCAAAAATTTCAATCCTGCATGATTCTACCAAGAAATGTGATTCTTCATTCAAAACCTGATTTTTGCTATTGGGCTCTATTGAATAATGAATGTTTTGAATTTGCTCCAAAAGTAAAGTAGTTGCAAACTCATGCTTTTAGAGACTTGTTTGGGCTCATGAGAGGAGTAGAAAAACATCAAAAATTTCAGTCCTGCATAATTCTACCAAGAAATGTGTGTTCATTGAAACCGCTGGTTTTTGATAGTTTGGGCCCTATTGAATAATGAATGTTTTGAATTTTCTCCAAAAGTAAAGTAGTTGCAAACTCATCCTTTTAGAAACTTGTTTGGGCTGTTGAGAGGAGTAAAAAACCATCAAAAATTTCAATCCTGCATGATTTTACCAAGAAATGTGATTCTTCATTCAAAACCTGATTTTTGCTATTGGGCTCTATTGAATAGTGAATGTTTTGAATGTTCTCCAAAAGTAAACTAGTTGCAAAATCATGCTTTTAGAAACTTGTTTGGGCTCATGAGAGGAGTAGAAAAACATCAAAAATTTCAGTCCTGCATAATTCTACCAAGAAATGTGTGTTCATTGAAACCGCTGGTTTTTGATAGTTTGGGCCCTATTGAATAATGAATGCTTTGAATTTTCTCCAAAAGTAAAGTAGTTGCAAACTCATCCTTTTAGAAACTTGTTTGGGCTGTTGAGAGGAGTAAAAAACCATCAAAAATTTCAATCCTGCATGATTCTACCAAGAAATGTGATTCTTCATTCAAAACCTGATTTTTGCTATTGGGCTCTATTGAATAATGAATGTTTTGAATTTTCTCCAAAAGTAAAGTAGTTGCAAACTCATGCTTTTAGAGACTTGTTTGGGCTCATGAGAGGAGTAGAAAAACATCAAAAATTTCAGTCCTGCATGATTCTACCAAGAAATGTGTGTTCATTGAAACCGCTGGTTTTTGATAGTTTGGGCCCTATTGAATAATGAATGTTTTGAATTTTCTCCGAAAGTAAAGTAGTTGCAAACTCATCCTTTTAGAAACTTGTTTGTGCTGTTGAGAGGAGTAAAAAACCATCAAAAATTTCAATCCTGCATGATTCTACCAAGAAATGTGATTCTTCATTCAAAACCTGATTTTTGCTATTGGGCTCTATTGAATAATGAATGTTTTGAATTTTCTCCAAAAGTAAAGTAGTTGCAAACTCATGCTTTTAGAGACTTGTTTGGGCTCATGAGAGGAGTAGAAAAACATCAAAAATTTCAGTCCTGCATGATTCTACCAAGAAATGTGTGTTCATTGAAACCGCTGGTTTTTGATAGTTTGGGCCCTATTGAATAATGAATGTTTTGAATTTTCTCCAAAAGTAAAGTAGTTGCAAACTCATCCTTTTAGAAACTTGTTTGGGCTGTTGAGAGGAGTAAAAAACCATCAAAAATTTCAATCCTGCATGATTTTACCAAGAAATGTGATTCTTCATTCAAAACCTGATTTTTGCTATTGGGCTCTATTGAATAGTGAATGTTTTGAATTTTCTCCAAAAGTAAAGTAGTTGCAAACTCATGCTTTTAGAAACTTGTTTGGGCTCATGAGAGGAGTAGAAAAACATCAAAAATTTCAGTCCTGCATGATTCTACCAAGAAATGTGTGTTCATTGAAACCGCTGGTTTTTGATAGTTTGGGCCCTATTGAATAATGAATGTTTTGAATTTTCTCCAAAAGTAAAGTAGTTGCAAACTCATCCTTTTAGAAACTTGTTTGGGCTGTTGAGAGGAGTAAAAAACCATCAAAAATTTCAATCCTGCATGATTCTACCAAGAAATGTGATTCTTCATTCAAAACCTGATTTTTGCTATTGGGCTCTATTGAATAATGAATGTTTTGAATTTTCTCCAAAAGTAAAGTAGTTGCAAACTCATCCTTTTAGAAACTTGTTTGGGCTGTTGAGAGGAGTAAAAAACCATCAAAAATTTCAATCCTGCATGATTCTACCAAGAACTGTGATTCTTCATTCAAAACCTGATTTTTGCTATTGGGCTCTATTGAATAATGAATGTTTTGAATTTTCTCCAAAAGTAAAGTAGTTGCAAACTCATGCTTTTAGAGACTTGTTTGGGCTCATGAGAGGAGTAGAAAAACATCAAAAATTTCAGTCCTGCATGATTCTACCAAGAAATGTGTGTTCATTGAAACCGCTGGTTTTTGATAGTTTGGGCCCTATTGAATAATGAATGTTTTGAATTTTCTCCAAAAGTAAAGTAGTTGCAAACTCATCCTTTTAGAAACTTGTTTGGGCTGTTGAGAGGAGTAAAAAACCATCAAAAATTTCAATCCTGCATGATTTTACCAAGAAATGTGATTCTTCATTCAAAACCTGATTTTTGCTATTGGGCTCTATTGAATAGTGAATGTTTTGAATTTTCTCCAAAAGTAAAGTAGTTGCAAACTCATGCTTTTAGAAACTTGTTTGGGCTCATGAGAGGAGTAGAAAAACATCAAAAATTTCAGTCCTGCATGATTCTACCAAGAAATGTGTGTTCATTGAAACCGCTGGTTTTTGATAGTTTGGGCCCTATTGAATAATGAATGTTTTGAATTTTCTCCGAAAGTAAAGTAGTTGCAAACTCATCCTTTTAGAAACTTGTTTGGGCTGTTGAGAGGAGTAAAAAACCATCAAAAATTTCAATCCTGCATGATTCTACCAAGAAATGTGATTCTTCATTCAAAACCTGATTTTTGCTATTGGGCTCTATTGAATAATGAATGTTTTGAATTTTCTCCAAAAGTAAAGTAGTTGCAAACTCATGCTTTTAGAGACTTGTTTGGGCTCATGAGAGGAGTAGAAAAACATCAAAAATTTCAGTCCTGCATGATTCTACCAAGAAATGTGTGTTCATTGAAACCGCTGGTTTTTGATAGTTTGGGCCCTATTGAATAATGAATGTTTTGAATTTTCTCCAAAAGTAAAGTAGTTGCAAACTCATCCTTTTAGAAACTTGTTTGGGCTGTTGAGAGGAGTAAAAAAAAATCAAAAATTTCAATCCTGCATGATTCTACCAAGAAATGTGATTCTTCATTCAAAACCTGATTTTTGCTATTGGGCTCTATTGAATAGTGAATGTTTTGAATTTTCTCCAAAAATAAAGTAGTTGCAAACTCATGCTTTTAGAAACTTGTTTGGGCTCATGAGAGGAGTAGAAAAACATCAAAAATTTCAGTCCTGCATGATTCTACCAAGAAATGTGTGTTCATTGAAACCGCTGGTTTTTGATAGTTTGGGCCCTATTGAATAATGAATGTTTTGAATTTTCTCCGAAAGTAAAGTAGTTGCAAACTCATCCTTTTAGAAACTTGTTTGGGCTGTTGAGAGGAGTAAAAAACCATCAAAAATTTCAATCCTGCATGATTCTACCAAGAAATGTGATTCTTCATTCAAAACCTGATTTTTGCTATTGGGCTCTATTGAATAATGAATGTTTTGAATTTTCTCCAAAAGTAAAGTAGTTGCAAACTCATGCTTTTAGAGACTTGTTTGGGCTCATGAGAGGAGTAGAAAAACATCAAAAATTTCAGTCCTGCATGATTCTACCAAGAAATGTGTGTTCATTGAATCCGCTGGTTTTTGATAGTTTGGGCCCTATTGAATAATGAATGTTTCGAATTTTCTCCAAAAGTAAAGTAGTTGCAAACTCATCCTTTTAGAAACTTGTTTGGGCTGTTGAGAGGAGTAAAAAACCATCAAAAATTTCAATCCTGCATGATTTTACCAAGAAATGTGATTCTTCATTCAAAACCTGATTTTTGCTATTGGGCTCTTGAATAGTGAATGTTTTGAATTTTCTCCAAAAGTAAAGTAGTTGCAAACTCATGCTTTTAGAAACTTGCTTGGGCTCATGAGAGGAGTAGAAAAACATCAAAAATTTCAGTCCTGCATGATTCTACCAAGAAATGTGTGTTCATTGAAACCGCTGGTTTTTGATAGTTTGGGCCCTATTGAATAATGAATGTTTTGAATTTTCTCCAAAAGTAAAGTAGTTGCAAACTCATCCTTTTAGAAACTTGTTTGGGCTGTTGAGAGGAGTAAAAAACCATCAAAAATTTCAATCCTGCATGATTTTACCAAGAAATGTGATTCTTCATTCAAAACCTGATTTTTGCTATTGGGCTCTATTGAATAATGAATGTTTTGAATTTTCTCCAAAAGTAAAGTAGTTGCAAACTCATGCTTTTAGAGACTTGTTTGGGCTTATGAGAGGAGTAGAAAAACATCAAAAATTTCAGTCCTGCATGATTCTACCAAGAAATGTGTGTTCATTGAAACCGCTGGTTTTTGATAGTTTGGGCCCTATTGAATAATGAATGTTTTGAATTTTCTCCAAAAGTAAAGTAGTTGCAAAGTCATCCTTTTAGAAACTTGTTTGGGCTGTTGAGAGGAGTAAAAAACCATCAAAAATTTCAATCCTGCATGATTCTACCAAGAAATGTGATTCTTCATTCAAAACCTGATTTTTGCTATTGGGCTCTATTGAATAATGAATGTTTTGAATTTTCTCCAAAAGTAAAGTAGTTGCAAATTCATCCTTTTAGAAACGTGTTTGGGCTGTTGAGAGGAGTAAAAAACCATCAAAAATTTCAATCCTGCATGATTCTACCAAGAACTGTGATTCTTCATTCAAAACCTGATTTTTGCTATTGGGCTCTATTGAATAATGAATGTTTTGAATTTTCTCCAAAAGTAAAGTAGTTGCAAACTCATGCTTTTAGAGACTTGTTTGGGCTCATGAGAGGAGTAGAAAAACATCAAAAATTTCAGTCCTGCATGATTCTACCAAGAAATGTGTGTTCATTGAAACCGCTGGTTTTTGATAGTTTGGGCCCTATTGAATAATGAATGTTTTGAATTTTCTCCAAAAGTAAAGTAGTTGCAAACTCATCCTTTTAGAAACTTGTTTGGGCTGTTGAGAGGAGTAAAAAACCATCAAAAATTTCAATCCTGCATGATTTTACCAAGAAATGTGATTCTTCATTCAAAACCTGATTTTTGCTATTGGGCTCTATTGAATAGTGAATGTTTTGAATTTTCTCCAAAAGTAAAGTAGTTGCAAACTCATGCTTTTAGAAACTTGTTTGGGCTCATGAGAGGAGTAGAAAAACATCAAAAATTTCAGTCCTGCATAGTTCTACCAAGAAATGTGTGTTCATTGAAACCGCTGGTTTTTGATAGTTTGGGCCCTATTGAATAATGAATGTTTTGAATTTTCTCCAAAAGTAAAGTAGTTGCAAACTACTACTTTACTACTACTACTACTTTACTTTCGGAGAAAATTCAAAACATTCATTATTCAATAGGGCCCAAACTATCAAAAACCAGCGGTTTCAATGAACACACATTTCTTGGTAGAATCATGCAGGACTGAAATTTTTGATGTTTTTCTACTCCTCTCATGAGCCCAAACAAGTTTCTAAAAGCATGAGTTTGCAACTACTTTACTTTTGGAGAAAATTCAAAACATTCACTATTCAATAGAGCCCAATAGCAAAAATCAGGTTTTGAATGAAGAATCACATTTCTTGGTAAAATCATGCAGGATTGAAATTTTTGATGGTTTTTTACTCCTCTCAACAGCCCAAACAAGTTTCTAAAAGGATGAGTTTGCAACTACTTTACTTTTGGAGAAAATTCAAAACATTCATTATTCAATAGGGCCCAAACTATCAAAAACCAGCGGTTTCAATGAACACACATTTCTTGGTAGAATCATGCAGGACTGAAATTTTTGATGTTTTTCTACTCCTCTCATGAGCCCAAACAAGTCTCTAAAAGCATGAGTTTGCAACTACTTTACTTTTGGAGAAAATTCAAAACATTCATTATTCAATAGAGCCCAATAGCAAAAATCAGGTTTTCAATGAAGAATCACAGTTCTTGGTAGAATCATGCAGGATTGAAATTTTTGATGGTTTTTTACTCCTCTCAACAGCCCAAACAAGTTTCTAAAAGGATGAGTTTGCAACTACTTTACTTTTGGAGAAAATTCAAAACATTCATTATTCAATAGAGCCCAATAGCAAAAATCAGGTTTTGAATGAAGAATCACATTTCTTGGTAGAATCATGCAGGATTGAAATTTTTGATGGTTTTTTACTCCTCTCAACAGCCCAAACAAGTTTCTAAAAGGATGAGTTTGCAACTACTTTACTTTTGGAGAAAATTCAAAACATTCATTATTCAATAGGGCCCAAACTATCAAAAACCAGCGGTTTCAATGAACACACATTTCTTGGTAGAATCATGCAGGACTGAAATTTTTGATGTTTTTCTACTCCTCTCATAAGCCCAAACAAGTCTCTAAAAGCATGAGTTTGCAACTACTTTACTTTTGGAGAAAATTCAAAACATTCATTATTCAATAGAGCCCAATAGCAAAAATCAGGTTTTGAATGAAGAATCACATTTCTTGGTAGAATCATGCAGGATTGAAATTTTTGATGGTTTTTTACTCCTCTCAACAGCCCAAACAAGTTTCTAAAAGGATGAGTTTGCAACTACTTTACTTTTGTAGAAAATTCAAAACATTCATTATTCAATAGGGCCCAAACTATCAAAAACCAGCGGTTTCAATGAACACACATTTCTTGGTAGAATCATGCAGGACTGAAATTTTTGATGTTTTTCTACTCCTCTCATAAGCCCAAACAAGTCTCTAAAAGCATGAGTTTGCAACTACTTTACTTTTGGAGAAAATTCAAAACATTCATTATTCAATAGAGCCCAATAGCAAAAATCAGGTTTTGAATGAAGAATCACATTTCTTGGTAAAATCATGCAGGATTGAAATTTTTGATGGTTTTTTACTCCTCTCAACAGCCCAAACAAGTTTCTAAAAGGATGAGTTTGCAACTACTTTACTTTTGGAGAAAATTCAAAACATTCATTATTCAATAGGGCCCAAACTATCAAAAACCAGCGGTTTCAATGAACACACATTTCTTGGTAGAATCATGCAGGACTGAAATTTTTGATGTTTTTCTACTCCTCTCATGAGCCCAAACAAGTCTCTAAAAGCATGAGTTTGCAACTACTTTACTTTTGGAGAAAATTCAAAACATTCATTATTCAATAGAGCCCAATAGCAAAAATCAGGTTTTCAATGAAGAATCACAGTTCTTGGTAGAATCATGCAGGATTGAAATTTTTGATGGTTTTTTACTCCTCTCAACAGCCCAAACAAGTTTCTAAAAGGATGAGTTTGCAACTACTTTACTTTTGGAGAAAATTCAAAACATTCATTATTCAATAGAGCCCAATAGCAAAAATCAGGTTTTGAATGAAGAATCACATTTCTTGGTAGAATCATGCAGGATTGAAATTTTTGATGGTTTTTTACTCCTCTCAACAGCCCAAACAAGTTTCTAAAAGGATGAGTTTGCAACTACTTTACTTTTGGAGAAAATTCAAAACATTCATTATTCAATAGGGCCCAAACTATCAAAAACCAGCGGTTTCAATGAACACACATTTCTTGGTAGAATCATGCAGGACTGAAATTTTTGATGTTTTTCTACTCCTCTCATAAGCCCAAACAAGTCTCTAAAAGCATGAGTTTGCAACTACTTTACTTTTGGAGAAAATTCAAAACATTCATTATTCAATAGAGCCCAATAGCAAAAATCAGGTTTTGAATGAAGAATCACATTTCTTGGTAGAATCATGCAGGACTGAAATTTTTGATGGTTTTTTACTCTTCTCAACAGCCCAAACAAGTTTCTAAAAGGATGAGTTTGCAACTACTTTACTTTCGGAGAAAATTCAAAACATTCATTATTCAATAGAGCCCAATAGCAAAAATCAGGTTTTGAATGAAGAATCACATTTCTTGGTAAAATCATGCAGGATTGAAATTTTTGATGGTTTTTTACTCCTCTCAACAGCCCAAACAAGTTTCTAAAAGGATGAGTTTGCAACTACTTTACTTTTGGAGAAAATTCAAAACATTCATTATTCAATAGGGCCCAAACTATCAAAAACCAGCGGTTTCAATGAACACACATTTCTTGGTAGAATCATGCAGGACTGAAATTTTTGATGTTTTTCTACTCCTCTCATGAGCCCAAACAAGTCTCTAAAAGCATGAGTTTGCAACTACTTTACTTTTGGAGAAAATTCAAAACATTCATTATTCAATAGAGCCCAATAGCAAAAATCAGGTTTTGAATGAAGAATCACATTTCTTGGTAGAATCATGCAGGATTGAAATTTTTGATGGTTTTTTACTCCTCTCAACAGCCCAAACAAGTTTCTAAAAGGATGAGTTTGCAACTACTTTACTTTTGGAGAAAATTCAAAACATTCATTATTCAATAGGGCCCAAACTATCAAAAACCAGCGGTTTCAATGAACACACATTTCTTGGTAGAATCATGCAGGACTGAAATTTTTGATGTTTTTCTACTCCTCTCATAAGCCCAAACAAGTCTCTAAAAGCATGAGTTTGCAACTACTTTACTTTTGGAGAAAATTCAAAACATTCATTATTCAATAGAGCCCAATAGCAAAAATCAGGTTTTGAATGAAGAATCACATTTCTTGGTAAAATCATGCAGGATTGAAATTTTTGATGGTTTTTTACTCCTCTCAACAGCCCAAACAAGTTTCTAAAAGGATGAGTTTGCAACTACTTTACTTTTGGAGAAAATTCAAAACATTCATTATTCAATAGGGCCCAAACTATCAAAAACCAGCGGTTTCAATGAACACACATTTCTTGGTAGAATCATGCAGGACTGAAATTTTTGATGTTTTTCTACTCCTCTCATGAGCCCAAACAAGTTACTAAAAGCATGAGTTTGCAACTACTTTACTTTTGGAGAAAATTCAAAACATTCACTATTCAATAGAGCCCAATAGCAAAAATCAGGTTTTGAATGAAGAATCACATTTCTTGGTAAAATCATGCAGGATTGAAATTTTTGATGGTTTTTTACTCCTCTCAACAGCCCAAACAAGTTTCTAAAAGGATGAGTTTGCAACTACTTTACTTTTGGAGAAAATTCAAAACATTCATTATTCAATAGGGCCCAAACTATCAAAAACCAGCGGTTTCAATGAACACACATTTCTTGGTAGAATCATGCAGGACTGAAATTTTTGATGTTTTTCTACTCTTCTCATGAGCCCAAACAAGTCTCTAAAAGCATGAGTTTGCAACTACTTTACTTTTGGAGAAAATTCAAAACATTCATTATTCAATAGAGCCCAATAGCAAAAATCAGGTTTTGAATGAAGAATCACATTTCTTGGTAGAATCATGCAGGATTGAAATTTTTGATGGTTTTTTACTCCTCTCAACAGCCCAAACAAGTTTCTAAAAGGATGAGTTTGCAACTACTTTACTTTCGGAGAAAATTCAAAACATTCATTATTCAATAGGGCCCAAACTATCAAAAACCAGCGGTTTCAATGAACACACATTTCTTGGTAGAATCATGCAGGACTGAAATTTTTGATGTTTTTCTACTCCTCTCATGAGCCCAAACAAGTCTCTAAAAGCATGAGTTTGCAACTACTTTACTTTTGGAGAAAATTCAAAACATTCATTATTCAATAGAGCCCAATAGCAAAAATCAGGTTTTGAATGAAGAATCACATTTCTTGGTAGAATCATGCAGGATTGAAATTTTTGATGGTTTTTTACTCCTCTCAACAGCCCAAACAAGTTTCTAAAAGGATGAGTTTGCAACTACTTTACTTTTGGAGAAAATTCAAAACATTCATTATTCAATAGGGCCCAAACTATCAAAAACCAGCGGTTTCAATGAACACACATTTCTTGGTAGAATCATGCAGGACTGAAATTTTTGATGTTTTTCTACTCCTCTCATGAGCCCAAACAAGTCTCTAAAAGCATGAGTTTGCAACTACTTTACTTTTGGAGAAAATTCAAAACATTCACTTTTCAATAGAGCCCAATAGCAAAAATCAGGTTTTGAATGAAGAATCACATTTCTTGGTAGAATCATGCAGGATTGAAATTTTTGATGGTTTTTTACTCCTCTCAACAGCCCAAACAAGTTTCTAAAAGGATGAGTTTGCAACTACTTTACTTTTGGAGAAAATTCAAAACATTCATTATTCAATAGGGCCCAAACTATCAAAAACCAGCGGTTTGAATGAACACACATTTCTTGGTAGAATCATGCAGGACTGAAATTTTTGATGTTTTTCTACTCCTCTCAAGAGCCCAAACAAGTCTCTAAAAGCATGAGTTTGCAACTACTTTACTTTTGGAGAAAATTCAAAACATTCATTATTCAATAGAGCCCAATAGCAAAAATCAGGTTTTGAATGAAGAATCACATTTCTTGGTAGAAGCATGCAGGATTGAAATTTTTGATGGTTTTTTACTCCTCTCAACAGCCCAAACAAGTTTCTAAAAGGATGAGTTTGCAACTACTTTACTTTTGGAGAAAATTCAAAACATTCATTATTCAATAGGGCCCAAACTATCAAAAACCAGCGGTTTCAATGAACACACATTTCTTGGTAGAATCATGCAGGACTGAAATTTTTGATGTTTTTCTACTCCTCTCATGAGCCCAAACAAGTCTCTAAAAGCATGAGTTTGCAACTACTTTACTTTTGGAGAAAATTCAAAACATTCATTATTCAATAGAGCCCAATAGCAAAAATCAGGTTTTGAATGAAGAATCACATTTCTTGGTAGAATCATGCAGGATTGAAATTTTTGATGGTTTTTTACTCCTCTCAACAGCCCAAACAAGTTTCTAAAAGGATGAGTTTGCAACTACTTTACTTTTGGAGAAAATTCAAAACATTCATTATTCAATAGGGCCCAAACTATCAAAAACCAGCGGTTTCAATGAACACACATTTCTTGGTAGAATCATGCAGGACTGAAATTTTTGATGTTTTTCTACACCTCTCATGAGCCCAAACAAGTCTCTAAAAGCATGAGTTTGCAACTACTTTACTTTTGGAGAAAATTCAAAACATTCATTATTCAATAGAGCCCAATAGCAAAAATCAGGTTTTGAATGAAGAATCACATTTCTTGGTAGAATCATGCAGGATTGAAATTTTTGATGGTTTTTTACTCCTCTCAACAGCCCAAACAAGTTTCTAAAAGGATGAGTTTGCAACTACTTTACTTTTGGAGAAAATTCAAAACATTCATTATTCAATAGGGCCCAAACTATCAAAAACCAGCGGTTTCAATGAACACACATTTCTTGGAAGAATCATGCAGGGCTGAAATTTTTGATGTTTTTCTACTCCTCTCATGAGCCCAAACAAGTTTCTAAAAGCATGAGTTTGCAACTACTTTACTTTTGGAGAAAATTCAAAACATTCATTATTCAGTAGAGCCCAATAGCAAAAATCAGGTTTTGAATGAAGAATCACAGTTCTTGGTAGAATCATGCAGGATTGAAATTTTTGATGGTTTTTTACTCCTCTCAACAGCCCAAACAAGTTTCTAAAAGGATGAGTTTGCAACTACTTTACTTTTGGAGAAAATTCAAAACATTCATTATTCAATAGAGCCCAATAGCAAAAATCAGGTTTTGAATGAAGAATCACAGTTCTTGGTAGAATCATGCAGGATTGAAATTTTTGATGGTTTTTTACTCCTCTCAACAGCCCAAACAAGTTTCTAAAAGGATGAGTTTGCAACTACTTTACTTTTGGAGAAAATTCAAAACATTCATTATTCAATAGGGCCCAAACTATCAAAAACCAGCGGTTTCAATGAACACACATTTCTTGGTAGAATCATGCAGGACTGAAATTTTTGATGTTTTTCTACTCCTCTCATGAGCCCAAACAAGTCTCTAAAAGCATGAGTTTGCAACTACTTTACTTTTGGAGAAAATTCAAAACATTCACTTTTCAATAGAGCCCAATAGCAAAAATCAGGTTTTGAATGAAGAATCACATTTCTTGGTAGAATCATGCAGGATTGAAATTTTTGATGGTTTTTTACTCCTCTCAACAGCCCAAACAAGTTTCTAAAAGGATGAGTTTGCAACTACTTTACTTTTGGAGAAAATTCAAAACATTCATTATTCAATAGGGCCCAAACTATCAAAAACCAGCGGTTTGAATGAACACACATTTCTTGGTAGAATCATGCAGGACTGAAATTTTTGATGTTTTTCTACTCCTCTCATGAGCCCAAACAAGTCTCTAAAAGCATGAGTTTGCAACTACTTTACTTTTGGAGAAAATTCAAAACATTCATTATTCAATAGAGCCCAATAGCAAAAATCAGGTTTTGAATGAAGAATCACATTTCTTGGTAGAAGCATGCAGGATTGAAATTTTTGATGGTTTTTTACTCCTCTCAACAGCCCAAACAAGTTTCTAAAAGGATGAGTTTGCAACTACTTTACTTTTGGAGAAAATTCAAAACATTCATTATTCAATAGGGCCCAAACTATCAAAAACCAGCGGTTTCAATGAACACACATTTCTTGGTAGAATCATGCAGGACTGAAATTTTTGATGTTTTTCTACTCCTCTCATGAGCCCAAACAAGTCTCTAAAAGCATGGTTGCAACTACTTTACTTTTGGAGAAAATTCAAAACATTCATTATTCAATAGAGCCCAATAGCAAAAATCAGGTTTTGAATGAAGAATCACATTTCTTGGTAGAATCATGCAGGATTGAAATTTTTGATGGTTTTTACTCCTCTCTACAGCCCAAACAAGTTTCTAAAAGGATGAGTTTGCAACTGCTTTACTTTTGGAGAAAATTCAAAACATTCATTATTCAATAGGGCCCAAACTATCAAAAACCAGCGGTTTGAATGAACACACATTTCTTAGTAGAATCATGCAGGACTCAAATTTTTGATGTTTTTCTACTCCACTCATGAGCCCAAACAAGTTTCTAAAAGCATGAGTTTGCAACTACTTTACTTTTGGAGAAAATTCAAAACATTCATTATTCAATACAGCCCAATAGCAAAAATCAGGTTTTGAATGAAGAATCACATTTCTTGGTAGAATCATGCAGGATTGAAATTTTTGATGGTTTTTTACTCCTCTCAACAGCCCAAACAAGTTTCTAAAAGGATGAGTTTGCAACTACTTTACTTTTGGAGAAAATTCAAAACATTCATTATTCAATAGGGCCCAAACTATCAAAAACCAGCGGTTTCAATGAACACACATTTCTTGGAAGAATCATGCAGGGCTGAAATTTTTGATGTTTTTCTACTCCTCTCATGAGCCCAAACAAGTTTCTAAAAGCATGAGTTTGCAACTACTTTACTTTTGGAGAAAATTCAAAACATTCATTATTCAATAGAGCCCAATAGCAAAAATCAGGTTTTGAATGAAGAATCACAGTTCTTGGTAGAATCATGCAGGATTGAAATTTTTGATGGTTTTTTACTCCTCTCAACAGCCCAAACAAGTTTCTAAAAGGATGAGTTTGCAACTACTTTACTTTTGGAGAAAATTCAAAACATTCATTATTCAATAGAGCCCAATAGCAAAAATCAGGTTTTGAATGAAGAATCACAGTTCTTGGTAGAATCATGCAGGATTGAAATTTTTGATGGTTTTTTACTCCTCTCAACAGCCCAAACAAGTTTCTAAAAGGATGAGTTTGCAACTACTTTACTTTTGGAGAAAATTCAAAACATTCATTATTCAATAGGGCCCAAACTATCAAAAACCAGCGGTTTCAATGAACACACATTTCTTGGTAGAATCATGCAGGACTGAAATTTTTGATGTTTTTCTACTCCTCTCATGAGCCCAAACAAGTCTCTAAAAGCATGAGTTTGCAACTACTTTACTTTTGGAGAAAATTCAAAACATTCACTTTTCAATAGAGCCCAATAGCAAAAATCAGGTTTTGAATGAAGAATCACATTTCTTGGTAGAATCATGCAGGATTGAAATTTTTGATGGTTTTTTACTCCTCTCAACAGCCCAAACAAGTTTCTAAAAGGATGAGTTTGCAACTACTTTACTTTTGGAGAAAATTCAAGGGGCGTGGTCTGGAGCTCAATGCAGCAGGCTGTGTGAGCTCTGAGCTCTGAGGAAGCCTTCCTTATTAAGCGACATACAAAGCGAACAAGAAGAATTTGGACAAAAAGATTTATTGGACTAGAGAGCCTTATTCTCCAGGATCATTTTGAGACCTCTCTGGAGTTCTTGTGATGAATATTCCCCGAGATATGACCTTCTAATGCCTGAGGAGCGGTGAATCAGCAAGTTTTTCCCGCGCCTGCTTCTCTCTGCAGCGGCGGGCCCGAGAGGGGAAGAGGTGAGACGTTGCCAGAAAAACTGAAAGAGGCCGACAGAGGAGACTCCAGGGCCCGTTGTGACAAGCGGCGGGTCTCGGGGGTCTGGCTGAGGCAGCGTTACACACCGACGCCGACAAGTATAGCGACGTCTGAAGAAAGTAGCAGGAGGAGTGAACCGGCCAGGATTTTCCCGCGCTTTTCCCCACACTTGTGGACCGGGCGTCCTCTCTGATATCTGAGACTTCAGGACCCTTTGTGGAACCTCTCAGCTTGAAATTTAAACACCCTGGACCGGGAGCTGACGTGGCCTATTTGCTGTGAGTGATTCCCCGGCGTTAAATCTATACCGCCGCTGTTGTTGGGGTACTGCTCACTCCTGGAGCTTAAAATACATCGGGAGCCTGTTTCCCTGGAACCGGGGGACCTCTCCGAACAGAACGAGACCAGGCACGCCGGGATTGAGGCAAGATTCGGTTTTTCCTAACTAAAAATCATTGGCGGTAGAAGAAAGCTGCAGGGGTAAGGATCTGAGTGACAGCCGCGGCCGCGCGCTCGGACCCGCCGAGCGTTTTGTGATATTGTGAACTTCTGGAGGTCCGGTTCTGTGGAAATTTTGTTCCCTGGAGTCAGGGAGATCCCTCTAAGAAGATTGAGCTATGCCATATTGAATTCCAAAGAGAACTCGGGCTTTGCTGAAGCAGGGCTTTGAGTGGTGCAGGGGAAGGCAGGAGCCGGATATCTGTAATAGCGGCTGCCGCAGCCTTACACCCGCCGCGGTTTTGATGGAATAACTTGTTCTTGGAACCTCGGATTGGAGTGTTTTTTTTTCCCCAGAGTCGGGGTCCACCTTCTGAGCAGGGAGACACCTGGCACACTACGACCAACGGCGGCGTTGATTTTCAGAAACCGACGCTTGATTGACTGGGGCTGTTATTTTAATTGGTAAGCTTCCATATATTCTTGTTGATTTGTCCCTGCTCATCCTGCCTGCTGGAGAATATTTGGGGATTCACCCAGAAGAACAAGAGGGATCTTGGATTTCATCGAGTTTGATTTTCCCGCTATTGTTATTGTTTTAATATAAATAGCGCACTAAATCGCATCTATAGTGATTCTGTGAGTTTCTGATGTAACGGCTACTTAAAGTTGTCACTCTAAATATAGGAAGCTGCTTATTATTATTTTCATACAGTTAATTACTTATTTTCATACAACAACTGTCATATGATAATCTGCTTAGACTTTTATATGATATTCTGGTTTTTGGTTTTATATACCTGATATAAACAGCTATCATAATACTCCCTTAAAGGGCTTGGGTTTAAGATACATACTTGACCTCCGATCTACAGATACACATATTCGTGATTTATCTCTCTCTTTGAGCGTGTTGGTGGAATAGAAATATCTCTGCTGTTCCTTAAGGATAGTGAAAGCTTTATAAATATATAAAAAAAAAAAAAAAAAAAAAAAATGAGTCAGAAAAACAATAAAGCGAAACAGCAGAAAGATAAGTCCACGCGCAAACAAGATATGACTAATCTAGATGAAGCTATATGCATTAGCCCTCCTCCCTCCCCCAAAAAACCTACTAAATTTGAAATCGGACAAAAGGGTGACTCCCATACTTTAATGATACAAGAGTTGGATAACATCCAATCAATAATGGATACCTCTGTTAATAGAAAATCTAAAAGAGATGAGTCTAAAGGGGAGGGTAGGTCTGTGTTGTCAGACGAGGAAGAATACTACGAAGCCTCTCCATCTCACAGTCCAGAAAAAAGTAGACCCAGAAAAGACTATAGTTCTGTAGAGGAGGAGGAGGAGGCTAGTAGCAGTGGACATGAGGGTCTGGAAAACTTCCAGGCTTCTGAAAGAGGGGTCTCTGAAAAATATATTAAAGACTTAATTCTAGCATTAAATAAAAGCTTTGAGTCCTCTCTGAATAAACATGTAAACCGTCTACAATCCAATCTTGACACAGTTAACACTAGGATTGACAATAATGAAAAGACATTAGAAGCTCTAGGGAAAACATCAGATTCCATTCAAAAACAACAAACTAATGCCCAAAAAGAAATCCTTTTTTTACGAAATAAAGTAGCCGACCTAGAAGACCGCAGTAGGAGGAACAACATTAAATTGAGAGGGATCTCGGAAAAAATTAACCAGCACAATTTACAAAAATATGTTAAAGAGATTTTAATCAAGATTCTGCCATCCATCCCTGAGGTAGAACTAATGATAGATAGAATCCACAGACTCCCGAGGCCTGCATCTATCTCGGCTGAGCTCCCTAGAGACACTATCTTAAGATTCCATTTTTACTCCACCAAAGAAAAATTCTTAAACTATTTTAGGACCAATAAACACCTTCCCCACCCCTATGATCACATCAAATCATATGCAGACCTTTCAAAAGAAACTATCCAAACAAGGAAGGGATTTAATGAAGTTACGACAATTCTGAGACAAAAGGGTGTGGTTTATAGGTGGGGGTTCCCTACTAAGCTTTTGATAATTCATGGTGGGAAGGTAGTAGTAATCCTATCTCCACAAGAGGGGAAAAATTTTCTTAAATCCTTGGACAAGAGAGATGAGGCTCCAGGGTGAAAAATGCAAATTTTAATTGCTATATCACTTACATTATTTGTATGCAGGAGGCTTCCTGCGGAGTTTCACGAGCTTTTCCCCATTTTAGGAAGTTTACCTAAGATTGTGGTAATCTCTTCCTGTTTATTGTTCTGTTTATATTTCCGTTTTTGTTTCTTGTTTTTTGTATTCTTTAGTATATGGTTAAGATATTATCACTCAATGTGAGGGGATTGAATAGTCCCGCTAAGAGGTATCTCGCGTGGAGGGAGATCAGGGGCAGCAGAGCAGATATAATTTGCCTCCAAGAGGTGAAATTGGCTAGGGATGGACACCCCAAGATAGAGAATAAAAATTTCCCATATATATACAAATCTCTTAATGAAAAGAAACGAGCAGGAGTCCTCATACTAATTAAAGACACTATTTCATTCGAAATCATTAACGAATACTCTGATAGCGAGGGCAGATATTTGATTCTTACTTGTCTGATAGACAATCAACTAACGACACTTGTGAATGTTTATGCTCCATGTAACGGTCAAATGCGTTTCTTCAATGGTCTCGATAGAAAAATCCAGGAAGTAAAAAAAGGTGTTATTGTTTTGGTGGGTGATTCCAACATTGTTCCTGATGGAGCAATGGATTCCACCTCTCTCACTCGCTCATCATTTCCTGAATTAAAAAATTGGCTTTGCAACCATGAATACCTAGATGTATTCAGATGTTTAAATACATCATCTAAGGAATATACCCATTTCTCAGAGGCACACAAGTCTTTCGCTAGGATTGACTTGTTTCTGACAGATACATTCTCAATTTCGAAATTTAAGAAAATTGAAATTCTCCCCAAAACATTTTCTGATCACTCTCCAATTGTTGCAGAAATTTTCCTTGGTAGGTCGGCGGAGTTCAGATCCCAATGGAGATGCGACTCATCCCTGTTGTTCAACCCAAAATTTAAAAAAGAAATTGAAAAAGCCTTAAATAATTATTTCATAGAAAATGATATAAACAACATTTGCCCATTCACCCTTTGGAATGCGCACAAGGCAGTAATTAGGGGGGTTATGACATATCTGGCCTACAAAAAAAAAAAACTTTCCAAAGAAAAAATCCGTACCATACAATTAGAGTTACAAAAATTGGAAGCAATATTACAAAATTCATCCTCTCCTCCACCAAATATACACTCGGAGATTCTTAAACTAAGAATAGATCTTAGATCGGAGTTATTCAGTGAATACGAAAAATTCGCAAAACTAATGAAATCCAACTATTATTCTTCATACAACAAACCCACTAGACTCATGGCACAAAAATTCAGATCAATTAGGATCAAATGCAAAATCAATAAAATTAACCATGGGGGCAATAAATTGGAACACCCCAAGAAAATCGTTGAAGCATTTGCTAAATACTATTCGTCTATTTACAATCTTAAACTAGATGAACATACCCAACAACCCGACGAACAAGGCATAAATGATTTTCTTGCCCCTCTGGGGTTACCTAAGATTACCCCCCAACAACTGTCTAAACTTGAGGCCCCTTTCTCTGCGTCTGAAGTCCTGGAAGTAATTAAATCAGTTAAAAAAAAGAAAACTCCGGGCCCCGATGGATTCTCGAATGAATATTACCAAGCATTCGCAAATATTATAACCCCACATTTAGTCCGCATATTTGACAAAGCATCCCGGACTGGAGAATTTCCTCAGGAAATGTTACAGGCTAATATAATTTTAATACCCAAACCTAAGGGAGACCCGGAGTCAGTCAAAAATTATAGGCCTATCTCTCTAATAAATACCGATGTCAAACTATATTCAAAAATTATAGCAAATAGACTAAAAAATATCCTCCCAAACATTATTCATAAAGATCAACTCGGGTTTATAGAGGGACGCCAGACTATCGATGGCACTAGGAGAACATTGAACTTGGTAAATTTTATTAAAAGAAAGAAAATCCCCTCTCTCCTCCTGGCTTTAGACGCAGAGAAAGCCTTCGACAGGGTTAATTGGGACTTCCTCAAAGCAACTCTGAATAAATTTGGCTTCAGTGATAATATAATAAAAACTATAATGGCTTTATACACAAACCCTTCCGCTAATGTTTATGCAAATAACCACACTTCAGATCGCATCATGATAACTAACGGAACTAGACAGGGATGCCCACTCTCCCCCCTGTTATTTGCGCTGATTATGGAACCCTTAGCAGAAGCAATAAGAACCAATGATGAGATCCATGGTATCCAAATTGAAGATCACCAATTTAAAATTGGTCTATTTGCTGATGACATTATACTGAGTCTATCAGATCCACTGAACTCTATTAGGGGTGTATTATCTACTATCGAGAATTTCTCTAAAATCTCATTTTACAAAATCAATGAGAACAAATCTAAAATCTTGGATTTCTTTCTAGACGACCTAACCATCTCACGCATTAAGGAAATTTCCCGGTTTGATTGGGAGAAAGAGGATGTTTCATACTTGGGTATTCGTATATCCAGGAACTTTAGGAAGACAGTTGAGTTGAACATACAAAACATTACAAAAAAGACTCAGATCGAATTGAACAATTTTGCGACTCACGAAATTTCATGGGTGGGAAGGATAACACTATTTAAGCTTTTTACTCTTCCAAAGATACTATATATCTTTAGAGCAATACCTTTACTTGTTCCCTTAAAATTTATTAGGAAACTTCAGTCTATTATAAATAAGTTTGTTTGGAATAAGAAAAGGGCGAGAGTGGCTTCCCATATACTATACAGAAGCAAAGTCAATGGAGGCCTAGCCCTTCCAAATTTAATTAATTATTACTATGCCAATTTAATAAAACAATCCTTTTCTTGGGTTAATTCAAATAACGTCCCAGCTTGGGTAGAAATCGAGACTTATTTTAATAAAAACAAAACTCTTTTAAGCGCAATTCTAGAGTGTTTGGGGTCATCTACTCCTTTACGTTATGACTCCCCAATAATCTCCGCAACTCTCTCTGCATGGAAGCAACTGGCTAAGTCGCAGGTTAAGAGAAACAGAAGCCAGAGATACGTTCAATTAAAAAATATTCCTATCAAATTTCTTGGTTTACTAATGGATAAAAAAATCCCGAAAGATTGGATAAAATTTGGTATTAAGGTGATAGGAGATTTGTTCGATGGTAAGAAATTTATAAGCAACGAATCTTTAATATCTCAACATAATTTTTCTTGCCAGGATTTGGAACTCCTTCCCTCGATTAAGAAAAATATCTCAAAATTTTTGAAAAGAAAATCTTACATTACAGAATCTACAAGTTTGCTACTTTGCAATCCTAATGTTAAGGTCCATTGGAGATCAAGAAATATATATGATTTTTTGAACGGCTCTGATATTGGAGAAAAAACTTCATATATGATTAAATGGGAGAGCGATTTTGATACCCTATTCTCTCTGGAACAATGGGAGCTGGCTCTCAAACAGACATATTCATCCAACATTTGCGCATCTCTACATGAATCCTTTTACAAACTGACATCTAGATGGTACTATACTCCTGTGAAGCTGGCCAGGATGTTCCCAGGTAGATCCCCAGATTGTTGGAGAGATTGCGGATTCACAGGTACACTATTACATGTATTCTGGGAATGTCCTAAAATCAGGCCCATTTGGATAGAAATCTCTAGAACAATCAATATTCTGACTAAACAGAACATCACCCTTACGCCACAGATGGCATTATTGTCCATAGGTTTAGAAGTGATTCATACATCTCATATCCCAACAGTTATCCACCTTTTTCTAATAACTAAAAATGCCATAGCATCCTTATGGAACGAAGAGGCTACTCCCAAAATTAGTGATATTGTAGACAAGATGTCATTACATTGCTCATACGAAAAAAGTCATGCTTTGGCAAATGACTACTTCAGTACATATAGCAAAAGGTGGAATTCTTGGATTAGATTTACCTCTGATCAGAATTTCTCCTAATTGAACTGCTCTTGGTCTCTCCCACTATGTGATTTTTTTTTTATTTTTTATTTTTATTGCTGATATCTCTCCTCTCTGAATTTATCTGGTAAAAACGCGCTTACTCTCTTAAAACAGAAAACAATGTAACTCATTACGTTTATTATAAGATTATCTCTTGGTTCTCTGACAATTTATCACACTACTGTTAAGTGTTTATATTATTAGGTGTATTGTTACTCCTACTGATCTACTCAATGTAATACATTACTGTTATTTTGTATATTATCCTGAACCCTACCGTCAATAATATGCTGTAAAAACAATACTGTTAACTTTATGTAAAATTTTAATAAAGTTATTGAAAATGGAGAAAATTCAAAACATTCATTATTCAATAGGGCCCAAACTATCAAAAACCAGCGGTTTGAATGAACACACATTTCTTGGTAGAATCATGCAGGACTGAAATTTTTGATGTTTTTCTACTCCTCTCATGAGCCCAAACAAGTCTCTAAAAGCATGAGTTTGCAACTACTTTACTTTTGGAGAAAATTCAAAACATTCATTATTCAATAGAGCCCAATAGCAAAAATCAGGTTTTGAATGAAGAATCACATTTCTTGGTAGAAGCATGCAGGATTGAAATTTTTGATGGTTTTTTACTCCTCTCAACAGCCCAAACAAGTTTCTAAAAGGATGAGTTTGCAACTACTTTACTTTTGGAGAAAATTCAAAACATTCATTATTCAATAGGGCCCAAACTATCAAAAACCAGCGGTTTCAATGAACACACATTTCTTGGTAGAATCATGCAGGACTGAAATTTTTGATGTTTTTCTACTCCTCTCATGAGCCCAAAAAAGTCTCTAAAAGCATGAGTTTGCAACTACTTTACTTTTGGAGAAAATTCAAAACATTCATTATTCAATAGAGCCCAATAGCAAAAATCAGGTTTTGAATGAAGAATCACATTTCTTGGTAGAATCATGCAGGATTGAAATTTTTGATGGTTTTTACTCCTCTCTACAGCCCAAACAAGTTTCTAAAAGGATGAGTTTGCAACTGCTTTACTTTTGGAGAAAATTCAAAACATTCATTATTCAATAGGGCCCAAACTATCAAAAACCAGCGGTTTGAATGAACACACATTTCTTAGTAGAATCATGCAGGACTCAAATTTTTGATGTTTTTCTACTCCTCTCATGAGCCCAAACAAGTTTCTAAAAGCATGAGTTTGCAACTACTTTACTTTTGGAGAAAATTCAAAACATTCATTATTCAATACAGCCCAATAGCAAAAATCAGGTTTTGAATGAAGAATCACATTTCTTGGTAGAATCATGCAGGATTGAAATTTTTGATGGTTTTTTACTCCTCTCAACAGCCCAAACAAGTTTCTAAAAGGATGAGTTTGCAACTACTTTACTTTTGGAGAAAATTCAAAACATTCATTATTCAATAGGGCCCAAACTATCAAAAACCAGCGGTTTCAATGAACACACATTTCTTGGAAGAATCATGCAGGACTGAAATTTTTGATGTTTTTCTACTCCTCTCATGAGCCCAAACAAGTCTCTAAAAGCATGAGTTTGCAACTACTTTACTTTTGGAGAAAATTCAAAACATTCATTATTCAATAGAGCCCAATAGCAAAAATCAGGTTTTGAATGAAGAATCACATTTCTTGGTAGAATCATGCAGGATTGAAATTTTTGATGGTTTTTTACTCCTCTCAACAGCCCAAACAAGTTTCTAAAAGGATGAGTTTGCAACTACTTTACTTTTGGAGAAAATTCAAAACATTCATTATTCAATAGGGCCCAAACTATCAAAAACCAGCGGTTTCAATGAACACACATTTCTTGGAAGAATCATGCAGGACTGAAATTTTTGATGTTTTTCTACTCCTCTCATGAGCCCAAACAAGTCTCTAAAAGCATGAGTTTGCAACTACTTTACTTTTGGAGAAAATTCAAAACATTCATTATTCAATAGAGCCCAATAGCAAAAATCAGGTTTTGAATGAAGAATCACATTTCTTGGTAGAATCATGCAGGATTGAAATTTTTGATGGTTTTTTACTCCTCTCAACAGCCCAAACAAGTTTCTAAAAGGATGAGTTTGCAACTACTTTACTTTCGGAGAAAATTCAAAACATTCATTATTCAATAGGGCCCAAACTATCAAAAACCAGCGGTTTCAATGAACACACATTTCTTGGTAGAATCATGCAGGACTGAAATTTTTGATGTTTTTCTACTCCTCTCATGAGCCCAAACAAGTCTCTAAAAGCATGAGTTTGCAACTACTTTACTTTTGGAGAAAATTCAAAACATTCATTATTCAATAGAGCCCAATAGCAAAAATCAGGTTTTGAATGAAGAATCACATTTCTTGGTAGAAGCATGCAGGATTGAAATTTTTGATGGTTTTTTACTCCTCTCAACAGCCCAAACAAGTTTCTAAAAGGATGAGTTTGCAACTACTTTACTTTTGGAGAAAATTCAAAACATTCATTATTCAATAGGGCCCAAACTATCAAAAACCAGCGGTTTCAATGAACACACATTTCTTGGTAGAATCATGCAGGACTGAAATTTTTGATGTTTTTCTACTCCTCTCATGAGCCCAAACAAGTCTCTAAAAGCATGAGTTTGCAACTACTTTACTTTTGGAGAAAATTCAAAACATTCATTATTCAATAGAGCCCAATAGCAAAAATCAGGTTTTGAATGAAGAATCACATTTCTTGGTAGAATCATGCAGGATTGAAATTTTTGATGGTTTTTTACTCCTCTATACAGCCCAAACAAGTTTCTAAAAGGATGAGTTTGCAACTGCTTTACTTTTGGAGAAAATTCAAAACATTCATTATTCAATAGGGCCCAAACTATCAAAAACCAGCGGTTTGAATGAACACACATTTCTTAGTAGAATCATGCAGGACTCAAATTTTTGATGTTTTTCTACTCCTCTCATGAGCCCAAACAAGTTTCTAAAAGCATGAGTTTGCAACTACTTTACTTTTGGAGAAAATTCAAAACATTCATTATTCAATAGAGCCCAATAGCAAAAATCAGGTTTTGAATGAAGAATCACATTTCTTGGTAGAATCATGCAGGATTGAAATTTTTGATGGTTTTTTACTCCTCTCAACAGCCCAAACAAGTTTCTAAAAGGATGAGTTTGCAACTACTTTACTTTTGGAGAAAATTCAAAACATTCATTATTCAATAGGGCCCAAACTATCAAAAACCAGCGGTTTCAATGAACACACATTTCTTGGTAGAATCATGCAGGACTGAAATTTTTGATGTTTTTCTACTCCTCTCATGAGCCCAAACAAGTCTCTAAAAGCATGAGTTTGCAACTACTTTACTTTTGGAGAAAATTCAAAACATTCATTATTCAATAGAGCCCAATAGCAAAAATCAGGTTTTGAATGAAGAATCACATTTCTTGGTAGAATCATGCAGGATTGAAATTTTTGATGGTTTTTTACTCCTCTCAACAGCCCAAACAAGTTTCTAAAAGGATGAGTTTGCAACTACTTTACTTTTGGAGAAAATTCAAAACATTCATTATTCAATAGGGCCCAAACTATCAAAAACCAGCGGTTTCAATGAACACACATTTCTTGGAAGAATCATGCAGGGCTGAAATTTTTGATGTTTTTCTACTCCTCTCATGAGCCCAAACAAGTTTCTAAAAGCATGAGTTTGCAACTACTTTACTTTTGGAGAAAATTCAAAACATTCATTATTCAATAGAGCCCAATAGCAAAAATCAGGTTTTGAATGAAGAATCACATTTCTTGGTAGAATCATGCAGGATTGAAATTTTTGATGGTTTTTTACTCCTCTCAACAGCCCAAACAAGTTTCTAAAAGGATGAGTTTGCAACTACTTTACTTTTGGAGAAAATTCAAAACATTCATTATTCAATAGGGCCCAAACTATCAAAAACCAGCGGTTTCAATGAACACACATTTCTTGGTAGAATCATGCAGGACTGAAATTTTTGATGTTTTTCTACTCCTCTCATGAGCCCAAACAAGTCTCTAAAAGCATGAGTTTGCAACTACTTTACTTTTGGAGAAAATTCAAAACATTCATTATTCAATAGAGCCCAATAGCAAAAATCAGGTTTTGAATGAAGAATCACATTTCTTGGTAAAATCATGCAGGATTGAAATTTTTGATGGTTTTTTTACTCCTCTCAACAGCCCAAACAAGTTTCTAAAAGGATGAGTTTGCAACTACTTTACTTTTGGAGAAAATTCAAAACATTCATTATTCAATAGGGCCCAAACTATCAAAAACCAGCGGTTTCAATGAACACACATTTCTTGGTAGAATCATGCAGGACTGAAATTTTTGATGTTTTTCTACTCCTCTCATGAGCCCAAACAAGTTTCTAAAAGCATGAGTTTGCAACTACTTTACTTTTGGAGAAAATTCAAAACATTCACTATTCAATAGAGCCCAATAGCAAAAATCAGGTTTTGAATGAAGAATCACATTTCTTGGTAAAATCATGCAGGATTGAAATTTTTGATGGTTTTTTACTCCTCTCAACAGCCCAAACAAGTTTCTAAAAGGATGAGTTTGCAACTACTTTACTTTTGGAGAAAATTCAAAACATTCATTATTCAATAGGGCCCAAACTATCAAAAACCAGCGGTTTCAATGAACACACATTTCTTGGTAGAATCATGCAGGACTGAAATTTTTGATGTTTTTCTACTCCTCTCATAAGCCCAAACAAGTCTCTAAAAGCATGAGTTTGCAACTACTTTACTTTTGGAGAAAATTCAAAACATTCATTATTCAAAAGAGCCCAATAGCAAAAATCAGGTTTTGAATGAAGAATCACATTTCTTGGTAAAATCATGCAGGATTGAAATTTTTGATGGTTTTTTACTCCTCTCAACAGCCCAAACAAGTTTCTAAAAGGATGAGTTTGCAACTACTTTACTTTTGGAGAAAATTCAAAACATTCATTATTCAATAGGGCCCAAACTATCAAAAACCAGCGGTTTCAATGAACACACATTTCTTGGTAGAATCATGCAGGACTGAAATTTTTGATGTTTTTCTACTCCTCTCATGAGCCCAAACAAGTTTCTAAAAGCATGAGTTTGCAACTACTTTACTTTTGGAGAAAATTCAAAACATTCACTATTCAATAGAGCCCAATAGCAAAAATCAGGTTTTGAATGAAGAATCACATTTCTTGGTAAAATCATGCAGGATTGAAATTTTTGATGGTTTTTTACTCCTCTCAACAGCCCAAACAAGTTTCTAAAAGGATGAGTTTGCAACTACTTTACTTTTGGAGAAAATTCAAAACATTCATTATTCAATAGGGCCCAAACTATCAAAAACCAGCGGTTTCAATGAACACACATTTCTTGGTAGAATCATGCAGGACTGAAATTTTTGATGTTTTTCTACTCCTCTCATGAGCCCAAACAAGTCTCTAAAAGCATGAGTTTGCAACTACTTTACTTTTGGAGAAAATTCAAAACATTCATTATTCAATAGAGCCCAATAGCAAAAATCAGGTTTTGAATGAAGAATCACATTTCTTGGTAGAATCATGCAGGATTGAAATTTTTGATGGTTTTTTACTTCTCTCAACAGCCCAAACAAGTTTCTAAAAGGATGAGTTTGCAACTACTTTACTTTTGGAGAAAATTCAAAACATTCATTATTCAATAGGGCCCAAACTATCAAAAACCAGCGGTTTCAATGAACACACATTTCTTGGAAGAATCATGCAGGACTGAAATTTTTGATGTTTTTCTACTCCTCTCATGAGCCCAAACAAGTCTCTAAAAGCATGAGTTTGCAACTACTTTACTTTTGGAGAAAATTCAAAACATTCATTATTCAATAGAGCCCAATAGCAAAAATCAGGTTTTGAATGAAGAATCACATTTCTTGGTAGAATCATGCAGGATTGAAATTTTTGATGGTTTTTTACTCCTCTCAACAGCCCAAACAAGTTTCTAAAAGGATGAGTTTGCAACTACTTTACTTTTGGAGAAAATTCAAAACATTCATTATTCAATAGGGCCCAAACTATCAAAAACCAGCGGTTTCAATGAACACACATTTCTTGGAAGAATCATGCAGGACTGAAATTTTTGATGTTTTTCTACTCCTCTCATGAGCCCAAACAAGTCTCTAAAAGCATGAGTTTGCAACTACTTTACTTTTGGAGAAAATTCAAAACATTCATTATTCAATAGAGCCCAATAGCAAAAATCAGGTTTTGAATGAAGAATCACATTTCTTGGTAGAATCATGCAGGATTGAAATTTTTGATGGTTTTTTACTCCTCTCAACAGCCCAAACAAGTTTCTAAAAGGATGAGTTTGCAACTACTTTACTTTTGGAGAAAATTCAAAACATTCATTATTCAATAGGGCCCAAACTATCAAAAACCAGCGGTTTCAATGAACACACATTTCTTGGAAGAATCATGCAGGACTGAAATTTTTGATGTTTTTCTACTCCTCTCATGAGCCCAAACAAGTCTCTAAAAGCATGAGTTTGCAACTACTTTACTTTTGGAGAAAATTCAAAACATTCATTATTCAATAGAGCCCAATAGCAAAAATCAGGTTTTGAATGAAGAATCACATTTCTTGGTAGAATCATGCAGGATTGAAATTTTTGATGGTTTTTTACTCCTCTCAACAGCCCAAACAAGTTTCTAAAAGGATGAGTTTGCAACTACTTTACTTTCGGAGAAAATTCAAAACATTCATTATTCAATAGGGCCCAAACTATCAAAAACCAGCGGTTTCAATGAACACACATTTCTTGGTAGAATCATGCAGGACTGAAATTTTTGATGTTTTTCTACTCCTCTCATGAGCCCAAACAAGTCTCTAAAAGCATGAGTTTGCAACTACTTTACTTTTGGAGAAAATTCAAAACATTCATTATTCAATAGAGCCCAATAGCAAAAATCAGGTTTTGAATGAAGAATCACATTTCTTGGTAGAATCATGCAGGATTGAAATTTTTGATGGTTTTTTACTCCTCTCAACAGCCCAAACAAGTTTCTAAAAGGATGAGTTTGCAACTACTTTACTTTTGGAGAAAATTCAAAACATTCATTATTCAATAGGGCCCAAACTATCAAAAACCAGCGGTTTCAATGAACACACATTTCTTGGTAGAATCATGCAGGACTGAAATTTTTGATGTTTTTCTACTCCTCTCATGAGCCCAAACAAGTCTCTAAAAGCATGAGTTTGCAACTACTTTACTTTTGGAGAAAATTCAAAACATTCATTATTCAATAGAGCCCAATAGCAAAAATCAGGTTTTGAATGAAGAATCACATTTCTTGGTAAAATCATGCAGGATTGAAATTTTTGATGGTTTTTTTACTCCTCTCAACAGCCCAAACAAGTTTCTAAAAGGATGAGTTTGCAACTACTTTACTTTTGGAGAAAATTCAAAACATTCATTATTCAATAGGGCCCAAACTATCAAAAACCAGCGGTTTCAATGAACACACATTTCTTGGTAGAATCATGCAGGACTGAAATTTTTGATGTTTTTCTACTCCTCTCATGAGCCCAAACAAGTTTCTAAAAGCATGAGTTTGCAACTACTTTACTTTTGGAGAAAATTCAAAACATTCACTATTCAATAGAGCCCAATAGCAAAAATCAGGTTTTGAATGAAGAATCACATTTCTTGGTAAAATCATGCAGGATTGAAATTTTTGATGGTTTTTTACTCCTCTCAACAGCCCAAACAAGTTTCTAAAAGGATGAGTTTGCAACTACTTTACTTTTGGAGAAAATTCAAAACATTCATTATTCAATAGGGCCCAAACTATCAAAAACCAGCGGTTTCAATGAACACACATTTCTTGGTAGAATCATGCAGGACTGAAATTTTTGATGTTTTTCTACTCCTCTCATAAGCCCAAACAAGTCTCTAAAAGCATGAGTTTGCAACTACTTTACTTTTGGAGAAAATTCAAAACATTCATTATTCAAAAGAGCCCAATAGCAAAAATCAGGTTTTGAATGAAGAATCACATTTCTTGGTAAAATCATGCAGGATTGAAATTTTTGATGGTTTTTTACTCCTCTCAACAGCCCAAACAAGTTTCTAAAAGGATGAGTTTGCAACTACTTTACTTTTGGAGAAAATTCAAAACATTCATTATTCAATAGGGCCCAAACTATCAAAAACCAGCGGTTTCAATGAACACACATTTCTTGGTAGAATCATGCAGGACTGAAATTTTTGATGTTTTTCTACTCCTCTCATGAGCCCAAACAAGTTTCTAAAAGCATGAGTTTGCAACTACTTTACTTTTGGAGAAAATTCAAAACATTCACTATTCAATAGAGCCCAATAGCAAAAATCAGGTTTTGAATGAAGAATCACATTTCTTGGTAAAATCATGCAGGATTGAAATTTTTGATGGTTTTTTACTCCTCTCAACAGCCCAAACAAGTTTCTAAAAGGATGAGTTTGCAACTACTTTACTTTTGGAGAAAATTCAAAACATTCATTATTCAATAGGGCCCAAACTATCAAAAACCAGCGGTTTCAATGAACACACATTTCTTGGTAGAATCATGCAGGACTGAAATTTTTGATGTTTTTCTACTCCTCTCATGAGCCCAAACAAGTCTCTAAAAGCATGAGTTTGCAACTACTTTACTTTTGGAGAAAATTCAAAACATTCATTATTCAATAGAGCCCAATAGCAAAAATCAGGTTTTGAATGAAGAATCACATTTCTTGGTAGAATCATGCAGGATTGAAATTTTTGATGGTTTTTTACTTCTCTCAACAGCCCAAACAAGTTTCTAAAAGGATGAGTTTGCAACTACTTTACTTTTGGAGAAAATTCAAAACATTCATTATTCAATAGGGCCCAAACTATCAAAAACCAGCGGTTTGAATGAACACACATTTCTTGGTAGAATCATGCAGGACTGAAATTTTTGATGTTTTTCTACTCCTCTCATGAGCCCAAACAAGTCTCTAAAAGCATGAGTTTGCAACTACTTTACTTTTGGAGAAAATTCAAAACATTCATTATTCAATAGAGCCCAATAGCAAAAATCAGGTTTTGAATGAAGAATCACATTTCTTGGTAGAAGCATGCAGGATTGAAATTTTTGATGGTTTTTTACTCCTCTCAACAGCCCAAACAAGTTTCTAAAAGGATGAGTTTGCAACTACTTTACTTTTGGAGAAAATTCAAAACATTCATTATTCAATAGGGCCCAAACTATCAAAAACCAGCGGTTTCTATGAACACACATTTCTTGGTAGAATCATGCAGGACTGAAGTTTTTGATGTTTTTCTACTCCTCTCATGAGCCCAAACAAGTCTCTAAAAGCATGAGTTTGCAACTACTTTACTTTTGGAGAAAATTCAAAACATTCATTATTCAATAGAGCCCAATAGCAAAAATCAGGTTTTGAATGAAGAATCACATTTCTTGGTAGAATCATGCAGGATTGAAATTTTTGATGGTTTTTTACTCCTCTCTACAGCCCAAACAAGTTTCTAAAAGGATGAGTTTGCAACTGCTTTACTTTTGGAGAAAATTCAAAACATTCATTATTCAATAGGGCCCAAACTATCAAAAACCAGCGGTTTGAATGAACACACATTTCTTGGTAGAATCATGCAGGACTGAAATTTTTGATGTTTTTCTACTCCTCTCATGAGCCCAAACAAGTCTCTAAAAGCATGAGTTTGCAACTACTTTACTTTTGGAGAAAATTCAAAACATTCATTATTCAATAGAGCCCAATAGCAAAAATCAGGTTTTGAATGAAGAATCACAGTTCTTGGTAGAATCATGCAGGATTGAAATTTTTGATGGTTTTTTACTCCTCTCAACAGCCCAAACAAGTTTCTAAAAGGATGAGTTTGCAACTACTTTACTTTTGGAGAAAATTCAAAACATTCATTATTCAATAGAGCCCAATAGCAAAAATCAGGTTTTGAATGAAGAATCACATTTCTTGGTAGAATCATGCAGGATTGAAATTTTTGATGGTTTTTTACTCCTCTCAACAGCCCAAACAAGTTTCTAAAAGGATGAGTTTGCAACTACTTTACTTTTGGAGAAAATTCAAAACATTCATTATTCAATAGGGCCCAAACTATCAAAAACCAGTGGTTTCAATGAACACACATTTCTTGGTAGAATCATGCAGGACTGAAATTTTTGATGTTTTTCTACTCCTCTCATGAGCCCAAACAAGTCTCTAAAAGCATGAGTTTGCAACTACTTTACTTTTGGAGAAAATTCAAAACATTCATTATTCAATAGAGCCCAATAGCAAAAATCAGGTTTTGAATGAAGAATCACAGTTCTTGGTAGAATCATGCAGGATTGAAATTTTTGATGGTTTTTTACTCCTCTCAACAGCCCAAACAAGTTTCTAAAAGGATGAGTTTGCAACTACTTTACTTTTGGAGAAAATTCAAAACATTCATTATTCAATAGAGCCCAATAGCAAAAATCAGGTTTTGAATGAAGAATCACATTTCTTGGTAGAATCATGCAGGATTGAAATTTTTGATGGTTTTTTACTCCTCTCAACAGCCCAAACAAGTTTCTAAAAGGATGAGTTTGCAACTACTTTACTTTTGGAGAAAATTCAAAACATTCATTATTCAATAGGGCCCAAACTATCAAAAACCAGTGGTTTCAATGAACACACATTTCTTGGTAGAATCATGCAGGACTGAAATTTTTGATGTTTTTCTACTCCTCTCATAAGCCCAAACAAGTCTCTAAAAGCATGAGTTTGCAACTACTTTACTTTTAGAGAAAATTCAAAACATTCATTATTCAAAAGAGCCCAATAGCAAAAATCAGGTTTTGAATGAAGAATCACATTTCTTGGTAAAATCATGCAGGATTGAAATTTTTGATGGTTTTTTACTCCTCTCAACAGCCCAAACAAGTTTCTAAAAGGATGAGTTTGCAACTACTTTACTTTTGGAGAAAATTCAAAACATTCATTATTCAATAGGGCCCAAACTATCAAAAACCAGCGGTTTCAATGAACACACATTTCTTGGTAGAATCATGCAGGACTGAAATTTTTGATGTTTTTCTACTCCTCTCATGAGCCCAAACAAGTTTCTAAAAGCATGAGTTTGCAACTACTTTACTTTTGGAGAAAATTCAAAACATTCACTATTCAATAGAGCCCAATAGCAAAAATCAGGTTTTGAATGAAGAATCACATTTCTTGGTAAAATCATGCAGGATTGAAATTTTTGATGGTTTTTTACTCCTCTCAACAGCCCAAACAAGTTTCTAAAAGGATGAGTTTGCAACTACTTTACTTTTGGAGAAAATTCAAAACATTCATTATTCAATAGGGCCCAAACTATCAAAAACCAGCGGTTTCAATGAACACACATTTCTTGGTAGAATCATGCAGGACTGAAATTTTTGATGTTTTTCTACTCCTCTCATGAGCCCAAACAAGTCTCTAAAAGCATGAGTTTGCAACTACTTTACTTTTGGAGAAAATTCAAAACATTCATTATTCAATAGAGCCCAATAGCAAAAATCAGGTTTTGAATGAAGAATCACATTTCTTGGTAGAATCATGCAGGATTGAAATTTTTGATGGTTTTTTACTTCTCTCAACAGCCCAAACAAGTTTCTAAAAGGATGAGTTTGCAACTACTTTACTTTTGGAGAAAATTCAAAACATTCATTATTCAATAGGGCCCAAACTATCAAAAACCAGCAGTTTCAATGAACACACATTTCTTGGTAGAATCATGCAGGACTGAAATTTTTGATGTTTTTCTACTCCTCTCATGAGCCCAAACAAGTCTCTAAAAGCATGAGTTTGCAACTACTTTACTTTTGGAGAAAATTCAAAACATTCATTATTCAATAGAGCCCAATAGCAAAAATCAGGTTTTGAATGAAGAATCACATTTCTTGGTAGAAGCATGCAGGATTGAAATTTTTGATGGTTTTTTACTCCTCTCAACAGCCCAAACAAGTTTCTAAAAGGATGAGTTTGCAACTACTTTACTTTTGGAGAAAATTCAAAACATTCATTATTCAATAGGGCCCAAACTATCAAAAACCAGCGGTTTCAATGAACACACATTTCTTGGTAGAATCATGCAGGACTGAAGTTTTTGATGTTTTTCTACTCCTCTCATGAGCCCAAACAAGTCTCTAAAAGCATGAGTTTGCAACTACTTTACTTTTGGAGAAAATTCAAAACATTCATTATTCAATAGAGCCCAATAGCAAAAATCAGGTTTTGAATGAAGAATCACATTTCTTGGTAGAATCATGCAGGATTGAAATTTTTGATGGTTTTTTACTCCTCTCTACAGCCCAAACAAGTTTCTAAAAGGATGAGTTTGCAACTGCTTTACTTTTGGAGAAAATTCAAAACATTCATTATTCAATAGGGCCCAAACTATCAAAAACCAGCGGTTTCAATGAACACACATTTCTTGGTAGAATCATGCAGGACTGAAATTTTTGATGTTTTTCTACTCCGCTCATGAGCCCAAACAAGTCTCTAAAAGCATGAGTTTGCAACTACTTTACTTTTGGAGAAAATTCAAAACATTCATTATTCAATAGAGCCCAATAGCAAAAATCAGGTTTTGAATGAAGAATCACATTTCTTGGTAGAATCATGCAGGATTGAAATTTTTGATGGTTTTTTACTCCTCTCAACAGCCCAAACAAGTTTCTAAAAGGATGAGTTTGCAACTACTTTACTTTTGGAGAAAATTCAAAACATTCATTATTCAATAGGGCCCAAACTATCAAAAACCAGCGGTTTCAATGAACACACATTTCTTGGAAGAATCATGCAGGACTGAAATTTTTGATGTTTTTCTACTCCTCTCATGAGCCCAAACAAGTCTCTAAAAGCATGAGTTTGCAACTACTTTACTTTTGGAGAAAATTCAAAACATTCATTATTCAATAGAGCCCAATAGCAAAAATCAGGTTTTGAATGAAGAATCACATTTCTTGGTAGAATCATGCAGGATTGAAATTTTTGATGGTTTTTTACTCCTCTCAACAGCCCAAACAAGTTTCTAAAAGGATGAGTTTGCAACTACTTTACTTTTGGAGAAAATTCAAAACATTCATTATTCAATAGGGCCCAAACTATCAAAAACCAGCGGTTTCAATGAACACACATTTCTTGGAAGAATCATGCAGGACTGAAATTTTTGATGTTTTTCTACTCCTCTCATGAGCCCAAACAAGTCTCTAAAAGCATGAGTTTGCAACTACTTTACTTATGGAGAAAATTCAAAACATTCATTATTCAATAGAGCCCAATAGCAAAAATCAGGTTTTGAATGAAGAATCACATTTCTTGGTAGAATCATGCAGGATTGAAATTTTTGATGGTTTTTTACTCCTCTCAACAGCCCAAACAAGTTTCTAAAAGGATGAGTTTGCAACTACTTTACTTTTGGAGAAAATTCAAAACATTCATTATTCAATAGGGCCCAAACTATCAAAAACCAGCGGTTTCAATGAACACACATTTCTTGGTAGAATCATGCAGGACTGAAATTTTTGATGTTTTTCTACTCCTCTCATGAGCCCAAACAAGTCTCTAAAAGCATGAGTTTGCAACTACTTTACTTTTGGAGAAAATTCAAAACATTCATTATTCAATAGAGCCCAATAGCAAAAATCAGGTTTTGAATGAAGAATCACATTTCTTGGTAGAATCATGCAGGATTGAAATTTTTGATGGTTTTTTACTCCTCTCAACAGCCCAAACAAGTTTCTAAAAGGATGAGTTTGCAACTACTTTACTTTCGGAGAAAATTCAAAACATTCATTATTCAATAGGGCCCAAACTATCAAAAACCAGCGGTTTCAATGAACACACATTTCTTGGTAGAATCATGCAGGACTGAAATTTTTGATGTTTTTCTACTCCTCTCATGAGCCCAAACAAGTCTCTAAAAGCATGAGTTTGCAACTACTTTACTTTTGGAGAAAATTCAAAACATTCATTATTCAATAGAGCCCAATAGCAAAAATCAGGTTTTGAATGAAGAATCACATTTCTTGGTAGAATCATGCAGGATTGAAATTTTTGATGGTTTTTTACTCCTCTCAACAGCCCAAACAAGTTTCTAAAAGGATGAGTTTGCAACTACTTTACTTTCGGAGAAAATTCAAAACATTCATTATTCAATAGGGCCCAAACTATCAAAAACCAGCGGTTTCAATGAACACACATTTCTTGGTAGAATCATGCAGGACTGAAATTTTTGATGTTTTTCTACTCCTCTCATGAGCCCAAACAAGTCTCTAAAAGCATGAGTTTGCAACTACTTTACTTTTGGAGAAAATTCAAAACATTCATTATTCAATAGAGCCCAATAGCAAAAATCAGGTTTTGAATGAAGAATCACATTTCTTGGTAGAATCATGCAGGATTGAAATTTTTGATGGTTTTTTACTCCTCTCAACAGCCCAAACAAGTTTCTAAAAGGATGAGTTTGCAACTACTTTACTTTCGGAGAAAATTCAAAACATTCAATATTCAATAGGGCCCAAACTATCAAAAACCAGCGGTTTCAATGAACACACATTTCTTGGTAGAATCATGCAGGACTGAAATTTTTGATGTTTTTCTACTCCTCTCATGAGCCCAAACAAGTCTCTAAAAGCATGAGTTTGCAACTACTTTACTTTTGGAGAAAATTCAAAACATTCATTATTCAATAGAGCCCAATAGCAAAAATCAGGTTTTGAATGAAGAATCACATTTCTTGGTAGAATCATGCAGGATTGAAATTTTTGATGGTTTTTTACTCCTCTCAACAGCCCAAACAAGTTTCTAAAAGGATGAGTTTGCAACTGCTTTACTTTTGGAGAAAATTCAAAACATTCATTATTCAATAGGGCCCAAACTATCAAAAACCAGCGGTTTCAATGAACACACATTTCTTGGTAGAATCATGCAGGACTGAAATTTTTGATGTTTTTCTACTCCTCTCATGAGCCCAAACAAGTCTCTAAAAGCATGAGTTTGCAACTACTTTACTTTTGGAGAAAATTCAAAACATTCATTATTCAATAGAGCCCAATAGCAAAAATCAGGTTTTGAATGAAGAATCACATTTCTTGGTAGAATCATGCAGGATTGAAATTTTTTATGGTTTTTTACTCCTCTCTACAGCCCAAACAAGTTTCTAAAAGGATGAGTTTGCAACTGCTTTACTTTTGGAGAAAATTCAAAACATTCATTATTCAATAGGGCCCAAACTATCAAAAACCAGCGGTTTCAATGAACACACATTTCTTGGTAGAATCATGCAGGACTCAAATTTTTGATGTTTTTCTACTCCTCTCATGAGCCCAAACAAGTTTCTAAAAGCATGAGTTTGCAACTACTTTACTTTTGGAGAAAATTCAAAACATTCACTATTCAATAGAGCCCAATAGCAAAAATCAGGTTTTGAATGAAGAATCACATTTCTTGGTAAAATCATGCAGGATTGAAATTTTTGATGGTTTTTTACTCCTCTCAACAGCCCAAACAAGTTTCTAAAAGGATGAGTTTGCAACTACTTTACTTTTGGAGAAAATTCAAAACATTCATTATTCAATAGGGCCCAAACTATCAAAAACCAGCGGTTTCAATGAACACACATTTCTTGGTAGAATCATGCAGGACTGAAATTTTTGATGTTTTTCTACTCCTCTCATGAGCCCAAACAAGTCTCTAAAAGCATGAGTTTGCAACTACTTTACTTTTGGAGAAAATTCAAAACATTCATTATTCAATAGAGCCCAATAGCAAAAATCAGGTTTTGAATGAAGAATCACATTTCTTGGTAGAATCATGCAGGATTGAAATTTTTGATGGTTTTTTACTTCTCTCAACAGCCCAAACAAGTTTCTAAAAGGATGAGTTTGCAACTACTTTACTTTTGGAGAAAATTCAAAACATTCATTATTCAATAGGGCCCAAACTATCAAAAACCAGCAGTTTCAATGAACACACATTTCTTGGTAGAATCATGCAGGACTGAAATTTTTGATGTTTTTCTACTCCTCTCATGAGCCCAAACAAGTCTCTAAAAGCATGAGTTTGCAACTACTTTACTTTTGGAGAAAATTCAAAACATTCATTATTCAATAGAGCCCAATAGCAAAAATCAGGTTTTGAATGAAGAATCACATTTCTTGGTAGAAGCATGCAGGATTGAAATTTTTGATGGTTTTTTACTCCTCTCAACAGCCCAAACAAGTTTCTAAAAGGATGAGTTTGCAACTACTTTACTTTTGGAGAAAATTCAAAACATTCATTATTCAATAGGGCCCAAACTATCAAAAACCAGCGGTTTCAATGAACACACATTTCTTGGTAGAATCATGCAGGACTGAAGTTTTTGATGTTTTTCTACTCCTCTCATGAGCCCAAACAAGTCTCTAAAAGCATGAGTTTGCAACTACTTTACTTTTGGAGAAAATTCAAAACATTCATTATTCAATAGAGCCCAATAGCAAAAATCAGGTTTTGAATGAAGAATCACATTTCTTGGTAGAATCATGCAGGATTGAAATTTTTGATGGTTTTTTACTCCTCTCTACAGCCCAAACAAGTTTCTAAAAGGATGAGTTTGCAACTGCTTTACTTTTGGAGAAAATTCAAAACATTCATTATTCAATAGGGCCCAAACTATCAAAAACCAGCGGTTTCAATGAACACACATTTCTTGGTAGAATCATGCAGGACTGAAATTTTTGATGTTTTTCTACTCCGCTCATGAGCCCAAACAAGTCTCTAAAAGCATGAGTTTGCAACTACTTTACTTTTGGAGAAAATTCAAAACATTCATTATTCAATAGAGCCCAATAGCAAAAATCAGGTTTTGAATGAAGAATCACATTTCTTGGTAGAATCATGCAGGATTGAAATTTTTGATGGTTTTTTACTCCTCTCAACAGCCCAAACAAGTTTCTAAAAGGATGAGTTTGCAACTACTTTACTTTTGGAGAAAATTCAAAACATTCATTATTCAATAGGGCCCAAACTATCAAAAACCAGCGGTTTCAATGAACACACATTTCTTGGAAGAATCATGCAGGACTGAAATTTTTGATGTTTTTCTACTCCTCTCATGAGCCCAAACAAGTCTCTAAAAGCATGAGTTTGCAACTACTTTACTTTTGGAGAAAATTCAAAACATTCATTATTCAATAGAGCCCAATAGCAAAAATCAGGTTTTGAATGAAGAATCACATTTCTTGGTAGAATCATGCAGGATTGAAATTTTTGATGGTTTTTTACTCCTCTCAACAGCCCAAACAAGTTTCTAAAAGGATGAGTTTGCAACTACTTTACTTTTGGAGAAAATTCAAAACATTCATTATTCAATAGGGCCCAAACTATCAAAAACCAGCGGTTTCAATGAACACACATTTCTTGGAAGAATCATGCAGGACTGAAATTTTTGATGTTTTTCTACTCCTCTCATGAGCCCAAACAAGTCTCTAAAAGCATGAGTTTGCAACTACTTTACTTATGGAGAAAATTCAAAACATTCATTATTCAATAGAGCCCAATAGCAAAAATCAGGTTTTGAATGAAGAATCACATTTCTTGGTAGAATCATGCAGGATTGAAATTTTTGATGGTTTTTTACTCCTCTCAACAGCCCAAACAAGTTTCTAAAAGGATGAGTTTGCAACTACTTTACTTTTGGAGAAAATTCAAAACATTCATTATTCAATAGGGCCCAAACTATCAAAAACCAGCGGTTTCAATGAACACACATTTCCTGGTAGAATCATGCAGGACTGAAATTTTTGATGTTTTTCTACTCCTCTCATGAGCCCAAACAAGTCTCTAAAAGCATGAGTTTGCAACTACTTTACTTTTGGAGAAAATTCAAAACATTCATTATTCAATAGAGCCCAATAGCAAAAATCAGGTTTTGAATGAAGAATCACATTTCTTGGTAGAATCATGCAGGATTGAAATTTTTGATGGTTTTTTACTCCTCTCAACAGCCCAAACAAGTTTCTAAAAGGATGAGTTTGCAACTACTTTACTTTCGGAGAAAATTCAAAACATTCATTATTCAATAGGGCCCAAACTATCAAAAACCAGCGGTTTCAATGAACACACATTTCTTGGTAGAATCATGCAGGACTGAAATTTTTGATGTTTTTCTACTCCTCTCATGAGCCCAAACAAGTCTCTAAAAGCATGAGTTTGCAACTACTTTACTTTTGGAGAAAATTCAAAACATTCATTATTCAATAGAGCCCAATAGCAAAAATCAGGTTTTGAATGAAGAATCACATTTCTTGGTAGAATCATGCAGGATTGAAATTTTTGATGGTTTTTTACTCCTCTCAACAGCCCAAACAAGTTTCTAAAAGGATGAGTTTGCAACTACTTTACTTTCGGAGAAAATTCAAAACATTCATTATTCAATAGGGCCCAAACTATCAAAAACCAGCGGTTTCAATGAACACACATTTCTTGGTAGAATCATGCAGGACTGAAATTTTTGATGTTTTTCTACTCCTCTCATGAGCCCAAACAAGTCTCTAAAAGCATGAGTTTGCAACTACTTTACTTTTGGAGAAAATTCAAAACATTCATTATTCAATAGAGCCCAATAGCAAAAATCAGGTTTTGAATGAAGAATCACATTTCTTGGTAGAATCATGCAGGATTGAAATTTTTGATGGTTTTTTACTCCTCTCAACAGCCCAAACAAGTTTCTAAAAGGATGAGTTTGCAACTACTTTACTTTCGGAGAAAATTCAAAACATTCAATATTCAATAGGGCCCAAACTATCAAAAACCAGCGGTTTCAATGAACACACATTTCTTGGTAGAATCATGCAGGACTGAAATTTTTGATGTTTTTCTACTCCTCTCATGAGCCCAAACAAGTCTCTAAAAGCATGAGTTTGCAACTACTTTACTTTTGGAGAAAATTCAAAACATTCATTATTCAATAGAGCCCAATAGCAAAAATCAGGTTTTGAATGAAGAATCACATTTCTTGGTAGAATCATGCAGGATTGAAATTTTTGATGGTTTTTTACTCCTCTCAACAGCCCAAACAAGTTTCTAAAAGGATGAGTTTGCAACTGCTTTACTTTTGGAGAAAATTCAAAACATTCATTATTCAATAGGGCCCAAACTATCAAAAACCAGCGGTTTCAATGAACACACATTTCTTGGTAGAATCATGCAGGACTGAAATTTTTGATGTTTTTCTACTCCTCTCATGAGCCCAAACAAGTCTCTAAAAGCATGAGTTTGCAACTACTTTACTTTTGGAGAAAATTCAAAACATTCATTATTCAATAGAGCCCAATAGCAAAAATCAGGTTTTGAATGAAGAATCACATTTCTTGGTAGAATCATGCAGGATTGAAATTTTTTATGGTTTTTTACTCCTCTCTACAGCCCAAACAAGTTTCTAAAAGGATGAGTTTGCAACTGCTTTACTTTTGGAGAAAATTCAAAACATTCATTATTCAATAGGGCCCAAACTATCAAAAACCAGCGGTTTCAATGAACACACATTTCTTGGTAGAATCATGCAGGACTCAAATTTTTGATGTTTTTCTACTCCTCTCATGAGCCCAAACAAGTTTCTAAAAGCATGAGTTTGCAACTACTTTACTTTTGGAGAAAATTCAAAACATTCATTATTCAATAGAGCCCAATAGCAAAAATCAGGTTTTGAATGAAGAATCACATTTCTTGGTAGAATCATGCAGGATTGAAATTTTTGATGGTTTTTTACTCCTCTCTACAGCCCAAACAAGTTTCTAAAAGGATGAGTTTGCAACTGCTTTACTTTTGGAGAAAATTCAAAACATTCATTATTCAATAGGGCCCAAACTATCAAAAACCAGCGGTTTGAATGAACACACATTTCTTGGTAGAATCATGCAGGACTGAAATTTTTGATGTTTTTCTACTCCTCTCATGAGCCCAAACAAGTCTCTAAAAGCATGAGTTTGCAACTACTTTACTTTTGGAGAAAATTCAAAACATTCATTATTCAATAGAGCCCAATAGCAAAAATCAGGTTTTGAATGAAGAATCACAGTTCTTGGTAGAATCATGCAGGATTGAAATTTTTGATGGTTTTTTACTCCTCTCAACAGCCCAAACAAGTTTCTAAAAGGATGAGTTTGCAACTACTTTACTTTTGGAGAAAATTCAAAACATTCATTATTCAATAGAGCCCAATAGCAAAAATCAGGTTTTGAATGAAGAATCACAGTTCTTGGTAGAATCATGCAGGACTGAAATTTTTGATGTTTTTCTACTCCTCTCATAAGCCCAAACAAGTCTCTAAAAGCATGAGTTTGCAACTACTTTACTTTTGGAGAAAATTCAAAACATTCATTATTCAAAAGAGCCCAATAGCAAAAATCAGGTTTTGAATGAAGAATCACATTTCTTGGTAGAATCATGCAGGATTGAAATTTTTGATGGTTTTTTACTCCTCTCAACAGCCCAAACAAGTTTCTAAAAGGATGAGTTTGCAACTGCTTTACTTTTGGAGAAAATTCAAAACATTCATTATTCAATAGGGCCCAAACTATCAAAAACCAGCGGTTTCAATGAACACACATTTCTTGGTAGAATCATGCAGGACTGAAATTTTTGATGTTTTTCTACTCCTCTCATGAGCCCAAACAAGTCTCTAAAAGCATGAGTTTGCAACTACTTTACTTTTGGAGAAAATTCAAAACATTCATTATTCAATAGAGCCCAATAGCAAAAATCAGGTTTTGAATGAAGAATCACATTTCTTGGTAGAATCATGCAGGATTGAAATTTTTGATGGTTTTTTACTCCTCTCAACAGCCCAAACAAGTTTCTAAAAGGATGAGTTTGCAACTGCTTTACTTTTGGAGAAAATTCAAAACATTCATTATTCAATAGGGCCCAAACTATCAAAAACCAGCGGTTTCAATGAACACACATTTCTTGGTAGAATCATGCAGGACTGAAATTTTTGATGTTTTTCTACTCCTCTCATGAGCCCAAACAAGTCTCTAAAAGCATGAGTTTGCAACTACTTTACTTTTGGAGAAAATTCAAAACATTCATTATTCAATAGAGCCCAATAGCAAAAATCAGGTTTTGAATGAAGAATCACATTTCTTGGTAGAATCATGCAGGATTGAAATTTTTTATGGTTTTTTACTCCTCTCTACAGCCCAAACAAGTTTCTAAAAGGATGAGTTTGCAACTGCTTTACTTTTGGAGAAAATTCAAAACATTCATTATTCAATAGGGCCCAAACTATCAAAAACCAGCGGTTTGAATGAACACACATTTCTTGGTAGAATCATGCAGGACTCAAATTTTTGATGTTTTTCTACTCCTCTCATGAGCCCAAACAAGTTTCTAAAAGCATGAGTTTGCAACTACTTTACTTTTGGAGAAAATTCAAAACATTCATTATTCAATAGAGCCCAATAGCAAAAATCAGGTTTTGAATGAAGAATCACATTTCTTGGTAGAATCATGCAGGATTGAAATTTTTGATGGTTTTTTACTCCTCTCAACAGCCCAAACAAGTTTCTAAAAGGATGAGTTTGCAACTACTTTACTTTTGGAGAAAATTCAAAACATTCATTATTCAATAGGGCCCAAACTATCAAAAACCAGCGGTTTCAATGAACACACATTTCTTGGTAGAATCATGCAGGACTGAAATTTTTGATGTTTTTCTACTCCTCTCATGAGCCCAAACAAGTCTCTAAAAGCATGAGTTTGCAACTACTTTACTTTTGGAGAAAATTCAAAACATTCATTATTCAATAGAGCCCAATAGCAAAAATCAGGTTTTGAATGAAGAATCACATTTCTTGGTAGAATCATGCAGGATTGAAATTTTTGATGGTTTTTTACTCCTCTCAACAGCCCAAACAAGTTTCTAAAAGGATGAGTTTGCAACTACTTTACTTTTGGAGAAAATTCAAAACATTCATTATTCAATAGGGCCCAAACTATCAAAAACCAGCGGTTTCAATGAACACACATTTCTTGGAAGAATCATGCAGGGCTGACATTTTTGATTTTTTTCTACTCCTCTCATGAGCCCAAACAAGTTTCTAAAAGCATGAGTTTGCAACTACTTTACTTTTGGAGAAAATTCAAAACATTCATTATTCAATAGAGCCCAATAGCAAAAATCAGGTTTTGAATGAAGAATCACAGTTCTTGGTAGAATCATGCAGGATTGAAATTTTTGATGGTTTTTTACTCCTCTCAACAGCCCAAACAAGTTTCTAAAAGGATGAGTTTGCAACTACTTTACTTTTGGAGAAAATTCAAAACATTCATTATTCAATAGAGCCCAATAGCAAAAATCAGGTTTTGAATGAAGAATCACATTTCTTGGTAGAATCATGCAGGATTGAAATTTTTGATGGTTTTTTACTCCTCTCAACAGCCCAAACAAGTTTCTAAAAGGATGAGTTTGCAACTACTTTACTTTTGGAGAAAATTCAAAACATTCATTATTCAATAGGGCCCAAACTATCAAAAACCAGCGGTTTCAATGAACACACATTTCTTGGTAGAATCATGCAGGACTGAAATTTTTGATGTTTTTCTACTCCTCTCATGAGCCCAAACAAGTCTCTAAAAGCATGAGTTTGCAACTACTTTACTTTTGGAGAAAATTCAAAACATTCATTATTCAATAGAGCCCAATAGCAAAAATCAGGTTTTGAATGAAGAATCACATTTCTTGGTAGAATCATGCAGGATTGAAATTTTTGATGGTTTTTTACTTCTCTCAACAGCCCAAACAAGTTTCTAAAAGGATGAGTTTGCAACTACTTTACTTTTGGAGAAAATTCAAAACATTCATTATTCAATAGGGCCCAAACTATCAAAAACCAGCGGTTTGAATGAACACACATTTCTTGGTAGAATCATGCAGGACTGAAATTTTTGATGTTTTTCTACTCCTCTCATGAGCCCAAACAAGTCTCTAAAAGCATGAGTTTGCAACTACTTTACTTTTGGAGAAAATTCAAAACATTCATTATTCAATAGAGCCCAATAGCAAAAATCAGGTTTTGAATGAAGAATCACATTTCTTGGTAGAAGCATGCAGGATTGAAATTTTTGATGGTTTTTTACTCCTCTCAACAGCCCAAACAAGTTTCTAAAAGGATGAGTTTGCAACTACTTTACTTTTGGAGAAAATTCAAAACATTCATTATTCAATAGGGCCCAAACTATCAAAAACCAGCGGTTTCAATGAACACACATTTCTTGGTAGAATCATGCAGGACTGAAGTTTTTGATGTTTTTCTACTCCTCTCATGAGCCCAAACAAGTCTCTAAAAGCATGAGTTTGCAACTACTTTACTTTTGGAGAAAATTCAAAACATTCATTATTCAATAGAGCCCAATAGCAAAAATCAGGTTTTGAATGAAGAATCACATTTCTTGGTAGAATCATGCAGGATTGAAATTTTTGATGGTTTTTTACTCCTCTCTACAGCCCAAACAAGTTTCTAAAAGGATGAGTTTGCAACTGCTTTACTTTTGGAGAAAATTCAAAACATTCATTATTCAATAGGGCCCAAACTATCAAAAACCAGCGGTTTGAATGAACACACATTTCTTGGTAGAATCATGCAGGACTCAAATTTTTGATGTTTTTCTACTCCTCTCATGAGCCCAAACAAGTTTCTAAAAGCATGAGTTTGCAACTACTTTACTTTTGGAGAAAATTCAAAATATTCATTATTCAATAGAGCCCAATAGCAAAAATCAGGTTTTGAATGAAGAATCACATTTCTTGGTAGAATCATGCAGGATTGAAATTTTTGATGGTTTTTTACTCCTCTCAACAGCCCAAACAAGTTTCTAAAAGGATGAGTTTGCAACTACTTTACTTTTGGAGAAAATTCAAAACATTCATTATTCAATAGGGCCCAAACTATCAAAAACCAGCGGTTTCAATGAACACACATTTCTTGGTAGAATCATGCAGGACTGAAATTTTTGATGTTTTTCTACTCCGCTCATGAGCCCAAACAAGTCTCTAAAAGCATGAGTTTGCAACTACTTTACTTTTGGAGAAAATTCAAAACATTCATTATTCAATAGAGCCCAATAGCAAAAATCAGGTTTTGAATGAAGAATCACATTTCTTGGTAGAATCATGCAGGATTGAAATTTTTGATGGTTTTTTACTCCTCTCAACAGCCCAAACAAGTTTCTAAAAGGATGAGTTTGCAACTACTTTACTTTTGGAGAAAATTCAAAACATTCATTATTCAATAGGGCCCAAACTATCAAAAACCAGCGGTTTCAATGAACACACATTTCTTGGAAGAATCATGCAGGACTGAAATTTTTGATGTTTTTCTACTCCTCTCATGAGCCCAAACAAGTCTCTAAAAGCATGAGTTTGCAACTACTTTACTTTTGGAGAAAATTCAAAACATTCATTATTCAATAAAGCCCAATAGCAAAAATCAGGTTTTGAATGAAGAATCACATTTCTTGGTAGAATCATGCAGGATTGAAATTTTTGATGGTTTTTTACTCCTCTCAACAGCCCAAACAAGTTTCTAAAAGGATGAGTTTGCAACTACTTTACTTTTGGAGAAAATTCAAAACATTCATTATTCAATAGGGCCCAAACTATCAAAAACCAGCGGTTTCAATGAACACACATTTCTTGGAAGAATCATGCAGGACTGAAATTTTTGATGTTTTTCTACTCCTCTCATGAGCCCAAACAAGTCTCTAAAAGCATGAGTTTGCAACTACTTTACTTTTGGAGAAAATTCAAAACATTCATTATTCAATAGAGCCCAATAGCAAAAATCAGGTTTTGAATGAAGAATCACATTTCTTGGTAGAATCATGCAGGATTGAAATTTTTGATGGTTTTTTACTCCTCTCAACAGCCCAAACAAGTTTCTAAAAGGATGAGTTTGCAACTACTTTACTTTCGGAGAAAATTCAAAGCATTCATTATTCAATAGGGCCCAAACTATCAAAAACCAGCGGTTTCAATGAACACACATTTCTTGGTAGAATCATGCAGGACTGAAATTTTTGATGTTTTTCTACTCCTCTCATGAGCCCAAACAAGTCTCTAAAAGCATGAGTTTGCAACTACTTTACTTTTGGAGAAAATTCAAAACATTCATTATTCAATAGAGCCCAATAGCAAAAATCAGGTTTTGAATGAAGAATCACATTTCTTGGTAGAATCATGCAGGATTGAAATTTTTGATGGTTTTTTACTCCTCTCAACAGCCCAAACAAGTTTCTAAAAGGATGAGTTTGCAACTACTTTACTTTCGGAGAAAATTCAAAACATTCATTATTCAATAGGGCCCAAACTATCAAAAACCAGCGGTTTCAATGAACACACATTTCTTGGTAGAATCATGCAGGACTGAAATTTTTGATGTTTTTCTACTCCTCTCATGAGCCCAAACAAGTCTCTAAAAGCATGAGTTTGCAACTACTTTACTTTTGGAGAAAATTCAAAACATTCATTATTCAATAGAGCCCAATAGCAAAAATCAGGTTTTGAATGAAGAATCACATTTCTTGGTAGAATCATGCAGGATTGAAATTTTTGATGGTTTTTTACTCCTCTCAACAGCCCAAACAAGTTTCTAAAAGGATGAGTTTGCAACTACTTTACTTTCGGAGAAAATTCAAAACATTCAATATTCAATAGGGCCCAAACTATCAAAAACCAGCGGTTTCAATGAACACACATTTCTTGGTAGAATCATGCAGGACTGAAATTTTTGATGTTTTTCTACTCCTCTCATGAGCCCAAACAAGTCTCTAAAAGCATGAGTTTGCAACTACTTTACTTTTGGAGAAAATTCAAAACATTCATTATTCAATAGAGCCCAATAGCAAAAATCAGGTTTTGAATGAAGAATCACATTTCTTGGTAGAATCATGCAGGATTGAAATTTTTGATGGTTTTTTACTCCTCTCAACAGCCCAAACAAGTTTCTAAAAGGATGAGTTTGCAACTGCTTTACTTTTGGAGAAAATTCAAAACATTCATTATTCAATAGGGCCCAAACTATCAAAAACCAGCGGTTTCAATGAACACACATTTCTTGGTAGAATCATGCAGGACTGAAATTTTTGATGTTTTTCTACTCCTCTCATGAGCCCAAACAAGTCTCTAAAAGCATGAGTTTGCAACTACTTTACTTTTGGAGAAAATTCAAAACATTCATTATTCAATAGAGCCCAATAGCAAAAATCAGGTTTTGAATGAAGAATCACATTTCTTGGTAGAATCATGCAGGATTGAAATTTTTTATGGTTTTTTACTCCTCTCTACAGCCCAAACAAGTTTCTAAAAGGATGAGTTTGCAACTGCTTTACTTTTGGAGAAAATTCAAAACATTCATTATTCAATAGGGCCCAAACTATCAAAAACCAGCGGTTTCAATGAACACACATTTCTTGGTAGAATCATGCAGGACTCAAATTTTTGATGTTTTTCTACTCCTCTCATGAGCCCAAACAAGTTTCTAAAAGCATGAGTTTGCAACTACTTTACTTTTGGAGAAAATTCAAAACATTCATTATTCAATAGAGCCCAATAGCAAAAATCAGGTTTTGAATGAAGAATCACATTTCTTGGTAGAATCATGCAGGATTGAAATTTTTGATGGTTTTTTACTCCTCTCTACAGCCCAAACAAGTTTCTAAAAGGATGAGTTTGCAACTGCTTTACTTTTGGAGAAAATTCAAAACATTCATTATTCAATAGGGCCCAAACTATCAAAAACCAGCGGTTTGAATGAACACACATTTCTTGGTAGAATCATGCAGGACTAAAATTTTTGATGTTTTTCTACTCCTCTCATGAGCCCAAACAAGTCTCTAAAAGCATGAGTTTGCAACTACTTTACTTTTGGAGAAAATTCAAAACATTCATTATTCAATAGAGCCCAATAGCAAAAATCAGGTTTTGAATGAAGAATCACAGTTCTTGGTAGAATCATGCAGGATTGAAATTTTTGATGGTTTTTTACTCCTCTCAACAGCCCAAACAAGTTTCTAAAAGGATGAGTTTGCAACTACTTTACTTTTGGAGAAAATTCAAAACATTCATTATTCAATAGAGCCCAATAGCAAAAATCAGGTTTTGAATGAAGAATCACATTTCTTGGTAGAATCATGCAGGATTGAAATTTTTGATGGTTTTTTACTCCTCTCAACAGCCCAAACAAGTTTCTAAAAGGATGAGTTTGCAACTACTTTACTTTTGGAGAAAATTCAAAACATTCATTATTCAATAGGGCCCAAACTATCAAAAACCAGTGGTTTCAATGAACACACATTTCTTGGTAGAATCATGCAGGACTGAAATTTTTGATGTTTTTCTACTCCTCTCATGAGCCCAAACAAGTCTCTAAAAGCATGAGTTTGCAACTACTTTACTTTTGGAGAAAATTCAAAACATTCATTATTCAATAGAGCCCAATAGCAAAAATCAGGTTTTGAATGAAGAATCACAGTTCTTGGTAGAATCATGCAGGATTGAAATTTTTGATGGTTTTTTACTCCTCTCAACAGCCCAAACAAGTTTCTAAAAGGATGAGTTTGCAACTACTTTACTTTTGGAGAAAATTCAAAACATTCATTATTCAATAGAGCCCAATAGCAAAAATCAGGTTTTGAATGAAGAATCACATTTCTTGGTAGAATCATGCAGGATTGAAATTTTTGATGGTTTTTTACTCCTCTCAACAGCCCAAACAAGTTTCTAAAAGGATGAGTTTGCAACTACTTTACTTTTGGAGAAAATTCAAAACATTCATTATTCAATAGGGCCCAAACTATCAAAAACCAGTGGTTTCAATGAACACACATTTCTTGGTAGAATCATGCAGGACTGAAATTTTTGATGTTTTTCTACTCCTCTCATAAGCCCAAACAAGTCTCTAAAAGCATGAGTTTGCAACTACTTTACTTTTGGAGAAAATTCAAAACATTCATTATTCAAAAGAGCCCAATAGCAAAAATCAGGTTTTGAATGAAGAATCACATTTCTTGGTAAAATCATGCAGGATTGAAATTTTTGATGGTTTTTTACTCCTCTCAACAGCCCAAACAAGTTTCTAAAAGGATGAGTTTGCAACTACTTTACTTTTGGAGAAAATTCAAAACATTCATTATTCAATAGGGCCCAAACTATCAAAAACCAGCGGTTTGAATGAACACACATTTCTTGGTAGAATCATGCAGGACTGAAATTTTTGATGGTTTTTTACTCCTCTCAACAGCCCAAACAAGTTTCTAAAAGGATGAGTTTGCAACTACTTTACTTTTGGAGAAAATTCAAAACATTCATTATTCAATAGGGCCCAAACTATCAAAAACCAGTGGTTTCAATGAACACACATTTCTTGGTAGAATCATGCAGGACTGAAATTTTTGATGTTTTTCTACTCCTCTCATAAGCCCAAACAAGTCTCTAAAAGCATGAGTTTGCAACTACTTTACTTTTGGAGAAAATTCAAAACATTCATTATTCAAAAGAGCCCAATAGCAAAAATCAGGTTTTGAATGAAGAATCACATTTCTTGGTAAAATCATGCAGGATTGAAATTTTTGATGGTTTTTTACTCCTCTCAACAGCCCAAACAAGTTTCTAAAAGGATGAGTTTGCAACTACTTTACTTTTGGAGAAAATTCAAAACATTCATTATTCAATAGGGCCCAAACTATCAAAAACCAGCGGTTTCAATGAACACACATTTCTTGGTAGAATCATGCAGGACTGAAATTTTTGATGTTTTTCTACTCCTCTCATGAGCCCAAACAAGTTTCTAAAAGCATGAGTTTGCAACTACTTTACTTTTGGAGAAAATTCAAAACATTCACTATTCAATAGAGCCCAATAGCAAAAATCAGGTTTTGAATGAAGAATCACATTTCTTGGTAAAATCATGCAGGATTGAAATTTTTGATGGTTTTTTACTCCTCTCAACAGCCCAAACAAGTTTCTAAAAGGATGAGTTTGCAACTACTTTACTTTTGGAGAAAATTCAAAACATTCATTATTCAATAGGGCCCAAACTATCAAAAACCAGCGGTTTCAATGAACACACATTTCTTGGTAGAATCATGCAGGACTGAAATTTTTGATGTTTTTCTACTCCTCTCATGAGCCCAAACAAGTCTCTAAAAGCATGAGTTTGCAACTACTTTACTTTTGGAGAAAATTCAAAACATTCATTATTCAATAGAGCCCAATAGCAAAAATCAGGTTTTGAATGAAGAATCACATTTCTTGGTAGAATCATGCAGGATTGAAATTTTTGATGGTTTTTTACTTCTCTCAACAGCCCAAACAAGTTTCTAAAAGGATGAGTTTGCAACTACTTTACTTTTGGAGAAAATTCAAAACATTCATTATTCAATAGGGCACACAAACTATCAAAAACCAGCGGTTTGAATGAACACACATTTCTTGGTAGAATCATGCAGGACTGAAATTTTTGATGTTTTTCTACTCCTCTCATGAGCCCAAACAAGTCTCTAAAAGCATGAGTTTGCAACTACTTTACTTTTGGAGAAAATTCAAAACATTCATTATTCAATAGAGCCCAATAGCAAAAATCAGGTTTTGAATGAAGAATCACATTTCTTGGTAGAAGCATGCAGGATTGAAATTTTTGATGGTTTTTTACTCCTCTCAACAGCCCAAACAAGTTTCTAAAAGGATGAGTTTGCAACTACTTTACTTTTGGAGAAAATTCAAAACATTCATTATTCAATAGGGCCCAAACTATCAAAAACCAGCGGTTTCAATGAACACACATTTCTTGGTAGAATCATGCAGGACTGAAGTTTTTGATGTTTTTCTACTCCTCTCATGAGCCCAAACAAGTCTCTAAAAGCATGAGTTTGCAACTACTTTACTTTTGGAGAAAATTCAAAACATTCATTATTCAATAGAGCCCAATAGCAAAAATCAGGTTTTGAATGAAGAATCACATTTCTTGGTAGAATCATGCAGGATTGAAATTTTTGATGGTTTTTTACTCCTCTCTACAGCCCAAACAAGTTTCTAAAAGGATGAGTTTGCAACTGCTTTACTTTTGGAGAAAATTCAAAACATTCATTATTCAATAGGGCCCAAACTATCAAAAACCAGCGGTTTGAATGAACACACATTTCTTGGTAGAATCATGCAGGACTCAAATTTTTGATGTTTTTCTACTCCTCTCATGAGTCCAAACAAGTTTCTAAAAGCATGAGTTTGCAACTACTTTACTTTTGGAGAAAATTCAAAATATTCATTATTCAATAGAGCCCAATAGCAAAAATCAGGTTTTGAATGAAGAATCACATTTCTTGGTAGAATCATGCAGGATTGAAATTTTTGATGGTTTTTTACTCCTCTCAACAGCCCAAACAAGTTTCTAAAAGGATGAGTTTGCAACTACTTTACTTTTGGAGAAAATTCAAAACATTCATTATTCAATAGGGCCCAAACTATCAAAAACCAGCGGTTTCAATGAACACACATTTCTTGGTAGAATCATGCAGGACTGAAATTTTTGATGTTTTTCTACTCCGCTCATGAGCCCAAACAAGTCTCTAAAAGCATGAGTTTGCAACTACTTTACTTTTGGAGAAAATTCAAAACATTCATTATTCAATAGAGCCCAATAGCAAAAATCAGGTTTTGAATGAAGAATCACATTTCTTGGTAGAATCATGCAGGATTGAAATTTTTGATGGTTTTTTACTCCTCTCAACAGCCCAAACAAGTTTCTAAAAGGATGAGTTTGCAACTACTTTACTTTTGGAGAAAATTCAAAACATTCATTATTCAATAGGGCCCAAACTATCAAAAACCAGCGGTTTCAATGAACACACATTTCTTGGAAGAATCATGCAGGACTGAAATTTTTGATGTTTTTCTACTCCTCTCATGAGCCCAAACAAGTCTCTAAAAGCATGAGTTTGCAACTACTTTACTTTTGGAGAAAATTCAAAACATTCATTATTCAATAGAGCCCAATAGCAAAAATCAGGTTTTGAATGAAGAATCACATTTCTTGGTAGAATCATGCAGGATTGAAATTTTTGATGGTTTTTTACTCCTCTCAACAGCCCAAACAAGTTTCTAAAAGGATGAGTTTGCAACTACTTTACTTTTGGAGAAAATTCAAAACATTCATTATTCAATAGGGCCCAAACTATCAAAAACCAGCGGTTTCAATGAACACACATTTCTTGGAAGAATCATGCAGGACTGAAATTTTTGATGTTTTTCTACTCCTCTCATGAGCCCAAACAAGTCTCTAAAAGCATGAGTTTGCAACTACTTTACTTTTGGAGAAAATTCAAAACATTCATTATTCAATAGAGCCCAATAGCAAAAATCAGGTTTTGAATGAAGAATCACATTTCTTGGTAGAATCATGCAGGATTGAAATTTTTGATGGTTTTTTACTCCTCTCAACAGCCCAAACAAGTTTCTAAAAGGATGAGTTTGCAACTACTTTACTTTTGGAGAAAATTCAAAACATTCATTATTCAATAGGGCCCAAACTATCAAAAACCAGCGGTTTCAATGAACACACATTTCTTGGTAGAATCATGCAGGACTGAAATTTTTGATGTTTTTCTACTCCTCTCATGAGCCCAAACAAGTCTCTAAAAGCATGAGTTTGCAACTACTTTACTTTTGGAGAAAATTCAAAACATTCATTATTCAATAGAGCCCAATAGCAAAAATCAGGTTTTGAATGAAGAATCACATTTCTTGGTAGAATCATGCAGGATTGAAATTTTTGATGGTTTTTTACTCCTCTCAACAGCCCAAACAAGTTTCTAAAAGGATGAGTTTGCAACTACTTTACTTTCGGAGAAAATTCAAAACATTCATTATTCAATAGGGCCCAAACTATCAAAAACCAGCGGTTTCAATGAACACACATTTCTTGGTAGAATCATGCAGGACTGAAATTTTTGATGTTTTTCTACTCCTCTCATGAGCCCAAACAAGTCTCTAAAAGCATGAGTTTGCAACTACTTTACTTTTGGAGAAAATTCAAAACATTCATTATTCAATAGAGCCCAATAGCAAAAATCAGGTTTTGAATGAAGAATCACATTTCTTGGTAGAATCATGCAGGATTGAAATTTTTGATGGTTTTTTACTCCTCTCAACAGCCCAAACAAGTTTCTAAAAGGATGAGTTTGCAACTACTTTACTTTCGGAGAAAATTCAAAACATTCATTATTCAATAGGGCCCAAACTATCAAAAACCAGCGGTTTCAATGAACACACATTTCTTGGTAGAATCATGCAGGACTGAAATTTTTGATGTTTTTCTACTCCTCTCATGAGCCCAAACAAGTCTCTAAAAGCATGAGTTTGCAACTACTTTACTTTTGGAGAAAATTCAAAACATTCATTATTCAATAGAGCCCAATAGCAAAAATCAGGTTTTGAATGAAGAATCACATTTCTTGGTAGAATCATGCAGGATTGAAATTTTTGATGGTTTTTTACTCCTCTCAACAGCCCAAACAAGTTTCTAAAAGGATGAGTTTGCAACTGCTTTACTTTTGGAGAAAATTCAAAACATTCATTATTCAATAGGGCCCAAACTATCAAAAACCAGCGGTTTCAATGAACACACATTTCTTGGTAGAATCATGCAGGACTGAAATTTTTGATGTTTTTCTACTCCTCTCATGAGCCCAAACAAGTCTCTAAAAGCATGAGTTTGCAACTACTTTACTTTTGGAGAAAATTCAAAACATTCATTATTCAATAGAGCCCAATAGCAAAAATCAGGTTTTGAATGAAGAATCACATTTCTTGGTAGAATCATGCAGGATTGAAATTTTTGATGGTTTTTTACTCCTCTCAACAGCCCAAACAAGTTTCTAAAAGTATGAGTTTGCAACTGCTTTACTTTTGGAGAAAATTCAAAACATTCATTATTCAATAGGGCCCAAACTATCAAAAACCAGCGGTTTCAATGAACACACATTTCTTGGTAGAATCATGCAGGACTGAAATTTTTGATGTTTTTCTACTCCTCTCATGAGCCCAAACAAGTCTCTAAAAGCATGAGTTTGCAACTACTTTACTTTTGGAGAAAATTCAAAACATTCATTATTCAATAGAGCCCAATAGCAAAAATCAGGTTTTGAATGAAGAATCACATTTCTTGGTAGAATCATGCAGGATTGAAATTTTTGATGGTTTTTTACTCCTCTCAACAGCCCAAACAAGTTTCTAAAAGGATGAGTTTGCAACTACTTTACTTTCGGAGAAAATTCAAAACATTCATTATTCAATAGGGCCCAAACTATCAAAAACCAGCGGTTTCAATGAACACACATTTCTTGGTAGAATCATGCAGGACTGAAATTTTTGATGTTTTTCTACTCCTCTCATGAGCCCAAACAAGTCTCTAAAAGCATGAGTTTGCAACTACTTTACTTTTGGAGAAAATTCAAAACATTCATTATTCAATAGAGCCCAATAGCAAAAATCAGGTTTTGAATGAAGAATCACATTTCTTGGTAGAATCATGCAGGATTGAAATTTTTGATGGTTTTTTACTCCTCTCAACAGCCCAAACAAGTTTCTAAAAGGATGAGTTTGCAACTACTTTACTTTCGGAGAAAATTCAAAACATTCATTATTCAATAGGGCCCAATAGCAAAAATCAGGTTTTGAATGAAGAATCACATTTCTTGGTAGAATCATGCAGGATTGAAATTTTTGATGGTTTTTTACTCCTCTCAACAGCCCAAACAAGTTTCTAAAAGGATGAGTTTGCAACTACTTTACTTTCGGAGAAAATTCAAAACATTCATTATTCAATAGGGCCCAAACTATCAAAAACCAGCGGTTTCAATGAACACACATTTCTTGGTAGAATCATGCAGGACTGAAATTTTTGATGTTTTTCTACTCCTCTCATGAGCCCAAACAAGTCTCTAAAAGCATGAGTTTGCAACTACTTTACTTTTGGAGAAAATTCAAAACATTCATTATTCAATAGAGCCCAATAGCAAAAATCAGGTTTTGAATGAAGAATCACATTTCTTGGTAGAATCATGCAGGATTGAAATTTTTGATGGTTTTTTACTCCTCTCAACAGCCCAAACAAGTTTCTAAAAGGATGAGTTTGCAACTACTTTACTTTCGGAGAAAATTCAAAACATTCATTATTCAATAGGGCCCAAACTATCAAAAACCAGCGGTTTCAATGAACACACATTTCTTGGTAGAATCATGCAGGACTGAAATTTTTGATGTTTTTCTACTCCTCTCATGAGCCCAAACAAGTCTCTAAAAGCATGAGTTTGCAACTACTTTACTTTTGGAGAAAATTCAAAACATTCATTATTCAATAGAGCCCAATAGCAAAAATCAGGTTTTGAATGAAGAATCACATTTCTTGGTAGAATCATGCAGGATTGAAATTTTTGATGGTTTTTTACTCCTCTCAACAGCCCAAACAAGTTTCTAAAAGGATGAGTTTGCAACTGCTTTACTTTTGGAGAAAATTCAAAACATTCATTATTCAATAGGGCCCAAACTATCAAAAACCAGCGGTTTCAATGAACACACATTTCTTGGTAGAATCATGCAGGACTGAAATTTTTGATGTTTTTCTACTCCTCTCATGAGCCCAAACAAGTCTCTAAAAGCATGAGTTTGCAACTACTTTACTTTTGGAGAAAATTCAAAACATTCATTATTCAATAGAGCCCAATAGCAAAAATCAGGTTTTGAATGAAGAATCACATTTCTTGGTAGAATCATGCAGGATTGAAATTTTTGATGGTTTTTTACTCCTCTCAACAGCCCAAACAAGTTTCTAAAAGTATGAGTTTGCAACTGCTTTACTTTTGGAGAAAATTCAAAACATTCATTATTCAATAGGGCCCAAACTATCAAAAACCAGCGGTTTCAATGAACACACATTTCTTGGTAGAATCATGCAGGACTGAAATTTTTGATGTTTTTCTACTCCTCTCATGAGCCCAAACAAGTCTCTAAAAGCATGAGTTTGCAACTACTTTACTTTTGGAGAAAATTCAAAACATTCATTATTCAATAGAGCCCAATAGCAAAAATCAGGTTTTGAATGAAGAATCACATTTCTTGGTAGAATCATGCAGGATTGAAATTTTTGATGGTTTTTTACTCCTCTCAACAGCCCAAACAAGTTTCTAAAAGGATGAGTTTGCAACTACTTTACTTTCGGAGAAAATTCAAAACATTCATTATTCAATAGGGCCCAAACTATCAAAAACCAGCGGTTTCAATGAACACACATTTCTTGGTAGAATCATGCAGGACTGAAATTTTTGATGTTTTTCTACTCCTCTCATGAGCCCAAACAAGTCTCTAAAAGCATGAGTTTGCAACTACTTTACTTTTGGAGAAAATTCAAAACATTCATTATTCAATAGAGCCCAATAGCAAAAATCAGGTTTTGAATGAAGAATCACATTTCTTGGTAGAATCATGCAGGATTGAAATTTTTGATGGTTTTTTACTCCTCTCAACAGCCCAAACAAGTTTCTAAAAGGATGAGTTTGCAACTACTTTACTTTTGGAGAAAATTCAAAACATTCAATATTCAATAGGGCCCAAACTATCAAAAACCAGCGGTTTCAATGAACACACATTTCTTGGTAGAATCATGCAGGACTGAAATTTTTGATGTTTTTCTACTCCTCTCATGAGCCCAAACAAGTCTCTAAAAGCATGAGTTTGCAACTACTTTACTTTTGGAGAAAATTCAAAACATTCATTATTCAATAGAGCCCAATAGCAAAAATCAGGTTTTGAATGAAGAATCACATTTCTTGGTAGAATCATGCAGGATTGAAATTTTTGATGGTTTTTTACTCCTCTCAACAGCCCAAACAAGTTTCTAAAAGGATGAGTTTGCAACTGCTTTACTTTTGGAGAAAATTCAAAACATTCATTATTCAATAGGGCCCAAACTATCAAAAACCAGCGGTTTCAATGAACACACATTTCTTGGTAGAATCATGCAGGACTGAAATTTTTGATGTTTTTCTACTCCTCTCATGAGCCCAAACAAGTCTCTAAAAGCATGAGTTTGCAACTACTTTACTTTTGGAGAAAATTCAAAACATTCATTATTCAATAGAGCCCAATAGCAAAAATCAGGTTTTGAATGAAGAATCACATTTCTTGGTAGAATCATGCAGGATTGAAATTTTTGATGGTTTTTTACTCCTCTCAACAGCCCAAACAAGTTTCTAAAAGGATGAGTTTGCAACTGCTTTACTTTTGGAGAAAATTCAAAACATTCATTATTCAATAGGGCCCAAACTATCAAAAACCAGCGGTTTCAATGAACACACATTTCTTGGTAGAATCATGCAGGACTGAAATTTTTGATGTTTTTCTACTCCTCTCATGAGCCCAAACAAGTCTCTAAAAGCATGAGTTTGCAACTACTTTACTTTTGGAGAAAATTCAAAACATTCATTATTCAATAGAGCCCAATAGCAAAAATCAGGTTTTGAATGAAGAATCACATTTCTTGGTAGAATCATGCAGGATTGAAATTTTTTATGGTTTTTTACTCCTCTCTACAGCCCAAACAAGTTTCTAAAAGGATGAGTTTGCAACTGCTTTACTTTTGGAGAAAATTCAAAACATTCATTATTCAATAGGGCCCAAACTATCAAAAACCAGCGGTTTCAATGAACACACATTTCTTGGTAGAATCATGCAGGACTCAAATTTTTGATGTTTTTCTACTCCTCTCATGAGCCCAAACAAGTTTCTAAAAGCATGAGTTTGCAACTACTTTACTTTTGGAGAAAATTCAAAACATTCATTATTCAATAGAGCCCAATAGCAAAAATCAGGTTTTGAATGAAGAATCACATTTCTTGGTAGAATCATGCAGGATTGAAATTTTTGATGGTTTTTTACTCCTCTCAACAGCCCAAACAAGTTTCTAAAAGGATGAGTTTGCAACTACTTTACTTTTGGAGAAAATTCAAAACATTCATTATTCAATAGGGCCCAAACTATCAAAAACCAGCGGTTTCAATGAACACACATTTCTTGGTAGAATCATGCAGGACTGAAATTTTTGATGTTTTTCTACTCCTCTCATGAGCCCAAACAAGTCTCTAAAAGCATGAGTTTGCAACTACTTTACTTTTGGAGAAAATTCAAAACATTCATTATTCAATAGAGCCCAATAGCAAAAATCAGGTTTTGAATGAAGAATCACATTTCTTGGTAGAATCATGCAGGATTGAAATTTTTGATGGTTTTTTACTCCTCTCAACAGCCCAAACAAGTTTCTAAAAGGATGAGTTTGCAACTGCTTTACTTTTGGAGAAAATTCAAAACATTCATTATTCAATAGGGCCCAAACTATCAAAAACCAGCGGTTTCAATGAACACACATTTCTTGGTAGAATCATGCAGGACTGAAATTTTTGATGTTTTTCTACTCCTCTCATGAGCCCAAACAAGTCTCTAAAAGCATGAGTTTGCAACTACTTTACTTTTGGAGAAAATTCAAAACATTCATTATTCAATAGAGCCCAATAGCAAAAATCAGGTTTTGAATGAAGAATCACATTTCTTGGTAGAATCATGCAGGATTGAAATTTTTGATGGTTTTTTACTCCTCTCAACAGCCCAAACAAGTTTCTAAAAGGATGAGTTTGCAACTGCTTTACTTTTGGAGAAAATTCAAAACATTCATTATTCAATAGGGCCCAAACTATCAAAAACCAGCGGTTTCAATGAACACACATTTCTTGGTAGAATCATGCAGGACTGAAATTTTTGATGTTTTTCTACTCCTCTCATGAGCCCAAACAAGTCTCTAAAAGCATGAGTTTGCAACTACTTTACTTTTGGAGAAAATTCAAAACATTCATTATTCAATAGAGCCCAATAGCAAAAATCAGGTTTTGAATGAAGAATCACATTTCTTGGTAGAATCATGCAGGATTGAAATTTTTTATGGTTTTTTACTCCTCTCTACAGCCCAAACAAGTTTCTAAAAGGATGAGTTTGCAACTGCTTTACTTTTGGAGAAAATTCAAAACATTCATTATTCAATAGGGCCCAAACTATCAAAAACCAGCGGTTTCAATGAACACACATTTCTTGGTAGAATCATGCAGGACTCAAATTTTTGATGTTTTTCTACTCCTCTCATGAGCCCAAACAAGTTTCTAAAAGCATGAGTTTGCAACTACTTTACTTTTGGAGAAAATTCAAAACATTCATTATTCAATAGAGCCCAATAGCAAAAATCAGGTTTTGAATGAAGAATCACATTTCTTGGTAGAATCATGCAGGATTGAAATTTTTGATGGTTTTTTACTCCTCTCAACAGCCCAAACAAGTTTCTAAAAGGATGAGTTTGCAACTACTTTACTTTTGGAGAAAATTCAAAACATTCATTATTCAATAGGGCCCAAACTATCAAAAACCAGCGGTTTCAATGAACACACATTTCTTGGTAGAATCATGCAGGACTGAAATTTTTGATGTTTTTCTACTCCTCTCATGAGCCCAAACAAGTCTCTAAAAGCATGAGTTTGCAACTACTTTACTTTTGGAGAAAATTCAAAACATTCATTATTCAATAGAGCCCAATAGCAAAAATCAGGTTTTGAATGAAGAATCACATTTCTTGGTAGAATCATGCAGGATTGAAATTTTTGATGGTTTTTTACTCCTCTCAACAGCCCAAACAAGTTTCTAAAAGGATGAGTTTGCAACTACTTTACTTTTGGAGAAAATTCAAAACATTCATTATTCAATAGGGCCCAAACTATCAAAAACCAGCGGTTTCAATGAACACACATTTCTTGGAAGAATCATGCAGGGCTGAAATTTTTGATGTTTTTCTACTCCTCTCATGAGCCCAAACAAGTTTCTAAAAGCATGAGTTTGCAACTACTTTACTTTTGGAGAAAATTCAAAACATTCATTATTCAATAGAGCCCAATAGCAAAAATCAGGTTTTGAATGAAGAATCACAGTTCTTGGTAGAATCATGCAGGATTGAAATTTTTGATGGTTTTTTACTCCTCTCAACAGCCCAAACAAGTTTCTAAAAGGATGAGTTTGCAACTACTTTACTTTTGGAGAAAATTCAAAACATTCATTATTCAATAGAGCCCAATAGCAAAAATCAGGTTTTGAATGAAGAATCACATTTCTTGGTAGAATCATGCAGGATTGAAATTTTTGATGGTTTTTTACTCCTCTCAACAGCCCAAACAAGTTTCTAAAAGGATGAGTTTGCAACTACTTTACTTTTGGAGAAAATTCAAAACATTCATTATTCAATAGGGCCCAAACTATCAAAAACCAGCGGTTTCAATGAACACACATTTCTTGGTAGAATCATGCAGGACTGAAATTTTTGATGTTTTTCTACTCCTCTCATGAGCCCAAACAAGTCTCTAAAAGCATGAGTTTGCAACTACTTCACTTTTGGAGAAAATTCAAAACATTCATTATTCAATAGAGCCCAATAGCAAAAATCAGGTTTTGAATGAAGAATCACATTTCTTGGTAGAATCATGCAGGATTGAAATTTTTGATGGTTTTTTACTCCTCTCAACAGCCCAAACAAGTTTCTAAAAGGATGAGTTTGCAACTACTTTACTTTTGGAGAAAATTCAAGAGGGGCGTGGCTTGCAGGGGAGCAGAGCAGACGTGTTTTCTAGGAGCTCCTGCTTTCCCCTACTCTAAGCTTACAAAAAGATTGCTAACTTGTGGAATAATCCAGCCACGGATTAATAAGAAGATGCCTAAGAGGTGCAGCAAGAAAAACAGAAGGGTCCCAGTGAGAAAAGACCGTTTAACGGGTCCAAGAAGCCTGGGGAGTCTGTCGGGCCCAAGCCTCCACGCTGGATGTAAACAACCCAGCCATGTGACTGATCAACGCAGCGGGAAGAAAAAACAAGGAGCCAGCGAGACCCAGAGGGCAGATCAGACTTTAATGGTGAGCTCCCTTGGGTGCAGAGAGGCCCCGACACTAGCTGACAGTGTTTTGAGAGGAGATCGGCAGACCGCGCTGACTGTTGGAGCTGTGATGCGGCAGGAGAGAAGCGGCGGTGGAGTCTCTGTGGCATCGCGGGTGGAACCAGTTGGGACATCTCCAGACAGATCTTCTACACCTGGAAGACCGAGTGGACGTGTGGGGACTGTGGCAGCGTGGTCTTTGACAGCTGCAGCGGTCCCTGCTTCACAAAATCAAAGCGGGGAGACCGCGGTGAAGGCTGAAACCGCGTTGCTGCAGAGGAGCGGCGGTGGAGACGTTGCGGCGCCGCTGCTGAGATCAGGTGTGCCACCCCCCGATGGGTCTTCTGCAGCGGGAGATCCACGCAGATCTACTGTGACATCAGCGGTGAGGTCCCCGGCACCTGGAGAAATCCCCGCTTTGAAGGATCATAGCGGGGAGATCGCGGTGAAAGCCGCGGCCGCGCGACAGTGGAGGAGCCGCGACGGGGGATCTCCTTCCTTTCCTTCTTCTCCGGTGAGCGGATCCGGGGGGTCGCCCATCTGTGGTGGATCTGGGGATATTAAGGGACAGTCGGGAGTCCGATCAGCGGCATGCATAGGGCCGCTGAGGGCTTCTGAAGTCAGGGCCACACAGGCTTCAGGGGAGAACTTTGGTCAGATGACTACATCTGGTGCTGCAACAGCGCGGCCATTGGAATATAGCAGTGCTGAGGTTCCTGCGCCTTTGTTGGATTCTGGTGTCCGCACAGCACTATCGGCGGAGGAGGAAAGTGGGGGAAAAGAGTCTGACGTTGTAGTAATGCTCCAGGAGAGATGTAGCAGAGCCGAAACGATTGCATTACCGCTACTTAAATCTACCGCAGATTTATCATTATGTACACCTGTTACATCATTAACACCTTCTATCAAACATTTTAATAGTGTTTTGCGACATGATGCAGCGGAATTTTCACCATTAAACACACCTAAACAATTATTAGATGGGGAGATAAAATCACCGTACTATGGGGGGGGCCGGTCATCCCGTGGGATAGATCTCAATATGGGATTTCAAAAAAGTGTTGGGGACAAGCGATTATTAGTAGATTCTGGTGTTGACAAGGGGCTACAAAAAAATGGCTTTCATGAAAAATCAGTCTGTGTTTCCTCTAGACAGGAAGAGTTTGGGGGGGATGATCTTTTCCAGTCTATGAAAGAAGAGATATGGGCTTTGATTGCTCGATTCGAAAGCACCCTCCTCACTTTATACACTAATGGGGAGTCCTCTTCTAATGACCAGTCAGGTTTAAATTATAAAAAGTCAGAAACTTCGTCCGACGGTGGGGAGGAATCAGAAAATGTAGATTCGGAGGTCTTTGGGGAGGAGGTAGCCTCTCTTGGAGACTCAAAAAACGATTTGATTGATTCAACTGATATAAGCAATACGGATGAGGCATCTTCGTTGCGTTCCTTTATTTCTGAGAACTCTATCAGCTATGGAGAATCCGGAAGTGGTGACTCTTCTCAGGATGATAAAACTAATATAGCTCAAGAGAAGACGCAGACTGATGTTAAGGAGGTATTTATTGATCCATCCTCGCTATATAATATATGGGTTCCTGGGAGCTGCCCCGTTGAGGATTTACTAGTTAAATCATGCAAAACTTTTTTGACTTCGTTGAATGATCTGGGGATTGGCAATGTGGGAGACCCGGGAATAGACAAAATTAAACTATTAGGAAACTCGATTAAGCAACTTATGAAAAATATTTTTTCAATTATAGTCAGCGAGAATGTAATAAAACCTAACACCACACTTGACATTTCTCTCTCTACAGTAAAACCTACGTTTAAACAATTTGAATTCTCCTCTATTGAAGCATCAAAATTTCATGAGCTCTCGGATTCTTTGAGGGATTTACAGAAGGAGATTGCCTCATTCAGATGTTCTTTGTCCAATTTTGAGGATTTGAAGAGGAAAAATAATGTAAAAATCAGGGGTATTCCCGAGTCAGTTCAACCAACTCGATTGAGGGAATACGTTTCCTCAATGATTTCTTATTTATTTCCGGAAACTAAAGGAAAAAATCTAATTGAGAGGATATTTAGGATTCGTAGACCTTCCTCCCTACTGTCTGACTTAACTAGAGATGTCATTGTCACATTTTATCCTAACTGGGTCAGAAACACCCTCCTTGGTTTATCAAAAAATTCTAGCTTTCTTTCATCTCCCTATCAAAACTTAGTTTTCTTTAAGGATTTGTGTAAGAACACCATACAAAAACGCAGGTCATTTTTACAAATAACAACTGTGCTTCGTCGGGCTAATATTGATTATAATTGGTCCCAAACTTCTACATTAATCGTGAGATATGCTTCAAACATAATTCATATTCTGTCTCCGCGGGATGGTATGGACTTCCTTAGAAATGCTCGACTTATTTCTAACAATTGTCTTCCCAAAACTTTACACCCATCTGTACAAGACCTCCGCTTACACCATACTTGAACTTTGGATCTTACTTGGATTTTATTATCGGGAAACTTTGGACTCACTTGGACCTCTCAAAAGCTTTTTACATATATGTCAGATTAAAATTATGATCTGTGGTTTATGTTCCATGAGCTGATTTGAGAAAAAAGCTGAACTTTCCCCCCATATGGTCCTTGGGTATTGATTACTCGGACCAATAACGACGGGTTTACTTACAATTACGTTTAAATATTTAAGTGTTATTAATATTTTGATTACAGGTGTCATATGACAGGTTTAGGTTTATTAAGTGTTATTAATACCTTTTATAAGTGTCATGTGACAGGTGCAGAGGCTTACTATAGCTAGAGGCATTTGAAAGCAGACTTAAAGCGTTATTTACTTTTTTTGGGGGCATATTAATGTATGTATGCCTGTCCAAAATACTTTAGGGGCTTATAACCCCCAATTCAATACTCAATAGATAACTGTTAGTCTGTCCTGTCTCTTCCTTATGGGGTATGTTCATGCCCATTCATATTGAGGAGACATGACCCTTTTAGATTTATAATTAGACGACTTTATAGCATCTTATTTCTACACGTAACTTACTGTTATGTTTCCCTTTGTTCCTTCCTTACCCCTCCTTTTGTTTTTTTTCCTTTGTGTGTTTCATTAAAGCAACTTTAAACCCATTCCGAAACCCCTACCCCTTTCTTCCCTTGACACTTATGAATGTATCTGCTACTTGAAAGTCATGTTATTATACTACTGTTATTTTGTAAACCACATTGAAATATGATGATGAACAATATAACTGTTAAGTAGAAAAACTTAATAAAGTTTATTGAAAATGGAGAAAATTCAAAACATTCATTATTCAATAGGGCCCAAACTATCAAAAACCAGCGGTTTCAATGAACACACATTTCTTGGAAGAATCATGCAGGGCTGAAATTTTTGATGTTTTTCTACTCCTCTCATGAGCCCAAACAAGTTTCTAAAAGCATGAGTTTGCAACTACTTTACTTTTGGAGAAAATTCAAAACATTCATTATTCAATAGAGCCCAATAGCAAAAATCAGGTTTTGAATGAAGAATCACATTTCTTGGTAAAATCATGCAGGATTGAAATTTTTGATGGTTTTTTACTCCTCTCAACAGCCCAAACAAGTTTCTAAAAGGATGAGTTTGCAACTACTTTACTTTTGGAGAAAATTCAAAACATTCATTATTCAATAGGGCTCAAACTATCAAAAACCAGCGGTTTCAATGAACACACATTTCTTGGTAGAATCATGCAGGACTGAAATTTTTGATGTTTTTCTACTCCTCTCATGAGCCCAAACAAGTCTCTAAAAGCATGAGTTTGCAACTACTTTACTTTTGGAGAAAATTCAAAACATTCATTATTCAATAGAGCCCAATAGCAAAAATCAGGTTTTGAATGAAGAATCACAGTTCTTGGTAGAATCATGCAGGATTGAAATTTTTGATGGTTTTTTACTCCTCTCAACAGCCCAAACAAGTTTCTAAAAGGATGAGTTTGCAACTACTTTACTTTTGGAGAAAATTCAAAACATTCATTATTCAATAGAGCCCAATAGCAAAAATCAGGTTTTGAATGAAGAATCACATTTCTTGGTAGAATCATGCAGGATTGAAATTTTTGATGGTTTTTTACTCCTCTCAACAGCCCAAACAAGTTTCTAAAAGGATGAGTTTGCAACTACTTTACTTTTGGAGAAAATTCAAAACATTCATTATTCAATAGGGCCCAAACTATCAAAAACCAGCGGTTTCAATGAACACACATTTCTTGGTAGAATCATGCAGGACTGAAATTTTTGATGTTTTTCTACTCCTCTCATGAGCCCAAACAAGTCTCTAAAAGCATGAGTTTGCAACTACTTTACTTTTGGAGAAAATTCAAAACATTCATTATTCAATAGAGCCCAATAGCAAAAATCAGGTTTTGAATGAAGAATCACATTTCTTGGTAAAATCATGCAGGATTGAAATTTTTGATGGTTTTTTACTCCTCTCAACAGCCCAAACAAGTTTCTAAAAGGATGAGTTTGCAACTACTTTACTTTTGGAGAAAATTCAAAACATTCATTATTCAATAGGGCCCAAACTATCAAAAACCAGCGGTTTCAATGAACACACATTTCTTGGTAGAATCATGCAGGACTGAAATTTTTGATGTTTTTCTACTCCTCTCATGAGCCCAAACAAGTTTCTAAAAGCATGAGTTTGCAACTACTTTACTTTTGGAGAAAATTCAAAACATTCACTATTCAATAGAGCCCAATAGCAAAAATCAGGTTTTGAATGAAGAATCACATTTCTTGGTAAAATCATGCAGGATTGAAATTTTTGATGGTTTTTTACTCCTCTCAACAGCCCAAACAAGTTTCTAAAAGGATGAGTTTGCAACTACTTTACTTTTGGAGAAAATTCAAAACATTCATTATTCAATAGGGCCCAAACTATCAAAAACCAGCGGTTTCAATGAACACACATTTCTTGGTAGAATCATGCAGGACTGAAATTTTTGATGTTTTTCTACTCCTCTCATGAGCCCAAACAAGTCTCTAAAAGCATGAGTTTGCAACTACTTTACTTTTGGAGAAAATTCAAAACATTCATTATTCAATAGAGCCCAATAGCAAAAATCAGGTTTTGAATGAAGAATCACATTTCTTGGTAGAATCATGCAGGATTGAAATTTTTGATGGTTTTTTACTCCTCTCAACAGCCCAAACAAGTTTCTAAAAGGATGAGTTTGCAACTACTTTACTTTTGGAGAAAATTCAAAACATTCATTATTCAATAGGGCCCAAACTATCAAAAACCAGCGGTTTCAATGAACACACATTTCTTGGTAGAATCATGCAGGACTCAAATTTTTGATGTTTTTCTACTCCTCTCATGAGCCCAAACAAGTTTCTAAAAGCATGAGTTTGCAACTACTTTACTTTTGGAGAAAATTCAAAACATTCATTATTCAATAGAGCCCAATAGCAAAAATCAGGTTTTGAATGAAGAATCACATTTCTTGGTAGAATCATGCAGGATTGAAATTTTTGATGGTTTTTTACTCCTCTCAACAGCCCAAACAAGTTTCTAAAAGGATGAGTTTGCAACTACTTTACTTTTGGAGAAAATTCAAAACATTCATTATTCAATAGGGCCCAAACTATCAAAAACCAGCGGTTTCAATGAACACACATTTCTTGGTAGAATCATGCAGGACTGAAATTTTTGATGTTTTTCTACTCCTCTCATGAGCCCAAACAAGTCTCTAAAAGCATGAGTTTGCAACTACTTTACTTTTGGAGAAAATTCAAAACATTCATTATTCAATAGAGCCCAATAGCAAAAATCAGGTTTTGAATGAAGAATCACATTTCTTGGTAGAATCATGCAGGATTGAAATTTTTGATGGTTTTTTACTCCTCTCAACAGCCCAAACAAGTTTCTAAAAGGATGAGTTTGCAACTACTTTACTTTTGGAGAAAATTCAAAACATTCATTATTCAATAGGGCCCAAACTATCAAAAACCAACGGTTTCAATGAACACACATTTCTTGGAAGAATCATGCAGGGCTGAAATTTTTGATGTTTTTCTACTCCTCTCATGAGCCCAAACAAGTTTCTAAAAGCATGAGTTTGCAACTACTTTACTTTTGGAGAAAATTCAAAACATTCATTATTCAATAGAGCCCAATAGCAAAAATCAGGTTTTGAATGAAGAATCACAGTTCTTGGTAGAATCATGCAGGATTGAAATTTTTGATGGTTTTTTACTCCTCTCAACAGCCCAAACAAGTTTCTAAAAGGATGAGTTTGCAACTACTTTACTTTTGGAGAAAATTCAAAACATTCATTATTCAATAGAGCCCAATAGCAAAAATCAGGTTTTGAATGAAGAATCACATTTCTTGGTAGAATCATGCAGGATTGAAATTTTTGATGGTTTTTTACTCCTCTCAACAGCCCAAACAAGTTTCTAAAAGGATGAGTTTGCAACTACTTTACTTTTGGAGAAAATTCAAAACATTCATTATTCAATAGGGCCCAAACTATCAAAAACCAGCGGTTTCAATGAACACACATTTCTTGGTAGAATCATGCAGGACTGAAATTTTTGATGTTTTTCTACTCCTCTCATGAGCCCAAACAAGTCTCTAAAAGCATGAGTTTGCAACTACTTCACTTTTGGAGAAAATTCAAAACATTCATTATTCAATAGAGCCCAATAGCAAAAATCAGGTTTTGAATGAAGAATCACATTTCTTGGTAGAATCATGCAGGATTGAAATTTTTGATGGTTTTTTACTCCTCTCAACAGCCCAAACAAGTTTCTAAAAGGATGAGTTTGCAACTACTTTACTTTTGGAGAAAATTCAAGAGGGGCGTGGCTTGCAGGGGAGCAGAGCAGACGTGTTTTCTAGGAGCTCCTGCTTTCCCCTACTCTAAGCTTACAAAAAGATTGCTAACTTGTGGAATAATCCAGCCACGGATTAATAAGAAGATGCCTAAGAGGTGCAGCAAGAAAAACAGAAGGGTCCCAGTGAGAAAAGACCGTTTAACGGGTCCAAGAAGCCTGGGGAGTCTGTCGGGCCCAAGCCTCCACGCTGGATGTAAACAACCCAGCCATGTGACTGATCAACGCAGCGGGAAGAAAAAACAAGGAGCCAGCGAGACCCAGAGGGCAGATCAGACTTTAATGGTGAGCTCCCTTGGGTGCAGAGAGGCCCCGACACTAGCTGACAGTGTTTTGAGAGGAGATCGGCAGACCGCGCTGACTGTTGGAGCTGTGATGCGGCAGGAGAGAAGCGGCGGTGGAGTCTCTGTGGCATCGCGGGTGGAACCAGTTGGGACATCTCCAGACAGATCTTCTACACCTGGAAGACCGAGTGGACGTGTGGGGACTGTGGCAGCGTGGTCTTTGACAGCTGCAGCGGTCCCTGCTTCACAAAATCAAAGCAGGGAGACCGCGGTGAAGGCTGAAACCGCGTTGCTGCAGAGGAGCGGCGGTGGAGACGTTGCGGCGCCGCTGCTGAGATCAGGTGTGCCACCCCCCGATGGGTCTTCTGCAGCGGGAGATCCACGCAGATCTACTGTGACATCAGCGGTGAGGTCCCCGGCACCTGGAGAAATCCCCGCTTTGAAGGATCATAGCGGGGAGATCGCGGTGAAAGCCGCGGCCGCGCGACAGTGGAGGAGCCGCGACGGGGGATCTCCTTCCTTTCCTTCTTCTCCGGTGAGCGGATCCGGGGGGTCGCCCATCTGTGGTGGATCTGGGGATATTAAGGGACAGTCGGGAGTCCGATCAGCGGCATGCATAGGGCCGCTGAGGGCTTCTGAAGTCAGGGCCACACAGGCTTCAGGGGAGAACTTTGGTCAGATGACTACATCTGGTGCTGCAACAGCGCGGCCATTGGAATATAGCAGTGCTGAGGTTCCTGCGCCTTTGTTGGATTCTGGTGTCCGCACAGCACTATCGGCGGAGGAGGAAAGTGGGGGAAAAGAGTCTGACGTTGTAGTAATGCTCCAGGAGAGATGTAGCAGAGCCGAAACGATTGCATTACCGCTACTTAAATCTACCGCAGATTTATCATTATGTACACCTGTTACATCATTAACACCTTCTATCAAACATTTTAATAGTGTTTTGCGACATGATGCAGCGGAATTTTCACCATTAAACACACCTAAACAATTATTAGATGGGGAGATAAAATCACCGTACTATGGGGGGGGCCGGTCATCCCGTGGGATAGATCTCAATATGGGATTTCAAAAAAGTGTTGGGGACAAGCGATTATTAGTAGATTCTGGTGTTGACAAGGGGCTACAAAAAAATGGCTTTCATGAAAAATCAGTCTGTGTTTCCTCTAGACAGGAAGAGTTTGGGGGGGATGATCTTTTCCAGTCTATGAAAGAAGAGATATGGGCTTTGATTGCTCGATTCGAAAGCACCCTCCTCACTTTATACACTAATGGGGAGTCCTCTTCTAATGACCAGTCAGGTTTAAATTATAAAAAGTCAGAAACTTCGTCCGACGGTGGGGAGGAATCAGAAAATGTAGATTCGGAGGTCTTTGGGGAGGAGGTAGCCTCTCTTGGAGACTCAAAAAACGATTTGATTGATTCAACTGATATAAGCAATACGGATGAGGCATCTTCGTTGCGTTCCTTTATTTCTGAGAACTCTATCAGCTATGGAGAATCCGGAAGTGGTGACTCTTCTCAGGATGATAAAACTAATATAGCTCAAGAGAAGACGCAGACTGATGTTAAGGAGGTATTTATTGATCCATCCTCGCTATATAATATATGGGTTCCTGGGAGCTGCCCCGTTGAGGATTTACTAGTTAAATCATGCAAAACTTTTTTGACTTCGTTGAATGATCTGGGGATTGGCAATGTGGGAGACCCGGGAATAGACAAAATTAAACTATTAGGAAACTCGATTAAGCAACTTATGAAAAATATTTTTTCAATTATAGTCAGCGAGAATGTAATAAAACCTAACACCACACTTGACATTTCTCTCTCTACAGTAAAACCTACGTTTAAACAATTTGAATTCTCCTCTATTGAAGCATCAAAATTTCATGAGCTCTCGGATTCTTTGAGGGATTTACAGAAGGAGATTGCCTCATTCAGATGTTCTTTGTCCAATTTTGAGGATTTGAAGAGGAAAAATAATGTAAAAATCAGGGGTATTCCCGAGTCAGTTCAACCAACTCGATTGAGGGAATACGTTTCCTCAATGATTTCTTATTTATTTCCGGAAACTAAAGGAAAAAATCTAATTGAGAGGATATTTAGGATTCGTAGACCTTCCTCCCTACTGTCTGACTTAACTAGAGATGTCATTGTCACATTTTATCCTAACTGGGTCAGAAACACCCTCCTTGGTTTATCAAAAAATTCTAGCTTTCTTTCATCTCCCTATCAAAACTTAGTTTTCTTTAAGGATTTGTGTAAGAACACCATACAAAAACGCAGGTCATTTTTACAAATAACAACTGTGCTTCGTCGGGCTAATATTGATTATAATTGGTCCCAAACTTCTACATTAATCGTGAGATATGCTTCAAACATAATTCATATTCTGTCTCCGCGGGATGGTATGGACTTCCTTAGAAATGCTCGACTTATTTCTAACAATTGTCTTCCCAAAACTTTACACCCATCTGTACAAGACCTCCGCTTACACCATACTTGAACTTTGGATCTTACTTGGATTTTATTATCGGGAAACTTTGGACTCACTTGGACCTCTCAAAAGCTTTTTACATATATGTCAGATTAAAATTATGATCTGTGGTTTATGTTCCATGAGCTGATTTGAGAAAAAAGCTGAACTTTCCCCCCATATGGTCCTTGGGTATTGATTACTCGGACCAATAACGACGGGTTTACTTACAATTACGTTTAAATATTTAAGTGTTATTAATATTTTGATTACAGGTGTCATATGACAGGTTTAGGTTTATTAAGTGTTATTAATACCTTTTATAAGTGTCATGTGACAGGTGCAGAGGCTTACTATAGCTAGAGGCATTTGAAAGCAGACTTAAAGCGTTATTTACTTTTTTTTGGGGCATATTAATGTATGTATGCCTGTCCAAAATACTTTAGGGGCTTATAACCCCCAATTCAATACTCAATAGATAACTGTTAGTCTGTCCTGTCTCTTCCTTATGGGGTATGTTCATGCCCATTCATATTGAGGAGACATGACCCTTTTAGATTTATAATTAGACGACTTTATAGCATCTTATTTCTACACGTAACTTACTGTTATGTTTCCCTTTGTTCCTTCCTTACCCCTCCTTTTGTTTTTTTTCCTTTGTGTGTTTCATTAAAGCAACTTTAAACCCATTCCGAAACCCCTACCCCTTTCTTCCCTTGACACTTATGAATGTATCTGCTACTTGAAAGTCATGTTATTATACTACTGTTATTTTGTAAACCACATTGAAATATGATGATGAACAATATAACTGTTAAGTAGAAAAACTTAATAAAGTTTATTGAAAATGGAGAAAATTCAAAACATTCATTATTCAATAGGGCCCAAACTATCAAAAACCAGCGGTTTCAATGAACACACATTTCTTGGAAGAATCATGCAGGGCTGAAATTTTTGATGTTTTTCTACTCCTCTCATGAGCCCAAACAAGTTTCTAAAAGCATGAGTTTGCAACTACTTTACTTTTGGAGAAAATTCAAAACATTCATTATTCAATAGAGCCCAATAGCAAAAATCAGGTTTTGAATGAAGAATCACATTTCTTGGTAAAATCATGCAGGATTGAAATTTTTGATGGTTTTTTACTCCTCTCAACAGCCCAAACAAGTTTCTAAAAGGATGAGTTTGCAACTACTTTACTTTTGGAGAAAATTCAAAACATTCATTATTCAATAGGGCCTAAACTATCAAAAACCAGCGGTTTCAATGAACACACATTTCTTGGTAGAATCATGCAGGACTGAAATTTTTGATGTTTTTCTACTCCTCTCATGAGCCCAAACAAGTCTCTAAAAGCATGAGTTTGCAACTACTTTACTTTTGGAGAAAATTCAAAACATTCATTATTCAATAGAGCCCAATAGCAAAAATCAGGTTTTGAATGAAGAATCACAGTTCTTGGTAGAATCATGCAGGATTGAAATTTTTGATGGTTTTTTACTCCTCTCAACAGCCCAAACAAGTTTCTAAAAGGATGAGTTTGCAACTACTTTACTTTTGGAGAAAATTCAAAACATTCATTATTCAATAGAGCCCAATAGCAAAAATCAGGTTTTGAATGAAGAATCACATTTCTTGGTAGAATCATGCAGGATTGAAATTTTTGATGGTTTTTTACTCCTCTCAACAGCCCAAACAAGTTTCTAAAAGGATGAGTTTGCAACTACTTTACTTTTGGAGAAAATTCAAAACATTCATTATTCAATAGGGCCCAAACTATCAAAAACCAGCGGTTTCAATGAACACACATTTCTTGGTAGAATCATGCAGGACTGAAATTTTTGATGTTTTTCTACTCCTCTCATGAGCCCAAACAAGTCTCTAAAAGCATGAGTTTGCAACTACTTTACTTTTGGAGAAAATTCAAAACATTCATTATTCAATAGAGCCCAATAGCAAAAATCAGGTTTTGAATGAAGAATCACATTTCTTGGTAAAATCATGCAGGATTGAAATTTTTGATGGTTTTTTACTTCTCTCAACAGCCCAAACAAGTTTCTAAAAGGATGAGTTTGCAACTACTTTACTTTTGGAGAAAATTCAAAACATTCATTATTCAATAGGGCCCAAACTATCAAAAACCAGCGGTTTCAATGAACACACATTTCTTGGTAGAATCATGCAGGACTGAAATTTTTGATGTTTTTCTACTCCTCTCATGAGCCCAAACAAGTTTCTAAAAGCATGAGTTTGCAACTACTTTACTTTTGGAGAAAATTCAAAACATTCACTATTCAATAGAGCCCAATAGCAAAAATCAGGTTTTGAATGAAGAATCACATTTCTTGGTAAAATCATGCAGGATTGAAATTTTTGATGGTTTTTTACTCCTCTCAACAGCCCAAACAAGTTTCTAAAAGGATGAGTTTGCAACTACTTTACTTTTGGAGAAAATTCAAAACATTCATTATTCAATAGGGCCCAAACTATCAAAAACCAGCGGTTTCAATGAACACACATTTCTTGGTAGAATCATGCAGGACTGAAATTTTTGATGTTTTTCTACTCCTCTCATGAGCCCAAACAAGTCTCTAAAAGCATGAGTTTGCAACTACTTTACTTTTGGAGAAAATTCAAAACATTCATTATTCAATAGAGCCCAATAGCAAAAATCAGGTTTTGAATGAAGAATCACATTTCTTGGTAGAATCATGCAGGATTGAAATTTTTGATGGTTTTTTACTCCTCTCAACAGCCCAAACAAGTTTCTAAAAGGATGAGTTTGCAACTACTTTACTTTTGGAGAAAATTCAAAACATTCATTATTCAATAGGGCCCAAACTATCAAAAACCAGCGGTTTCAATGAACACACATTTCTTGGTAGAATCATGCAGGACTCAAATTTTTGATGTTTTTCTACTCCTCTCATGAGCCCAAACAAGTTTCTAAAAGCATGAGTTTGCAACTACTTTACTTTTGGAGAAAATTCAAAACATTCATTATTCAATAGAGCCCAATAGCAAAAATCAGGTTTTGAATGAAGAATCACATTTCTTGGTAGAATCATGCAGGATTGAAATTTTTGATGGTTTTTTACTCCTCTCAACAGCCCAAACAAGTTTCTAAAAGGATGAGTTTGCAACTACTTTACTTTTGGAGAAAATTCAAAACATTCATTATTCAATAGGGCCCAAACTATCAAAAACCAGCGGTTTCAATGAACACACATTTCTTGGTAGAATCATGCAGGACTGAAATTTTTGATGTTTTTCTACTCCTCTCATGAGCCCAAACAAGTCTCTAAAAGCATGAGTTTGCAACTACTTTACTTTTGGAGAAAATTCAAAACATTCATTATTCAATAGAGCCCAATAGCAAAAATCAGGTTTTGAATGAAGAATCACATTTCTTGGTAGAATCATGCAGGATTGAAATTTTTGATGGTTTTTTACTCCTCTCAACAGCCCAAACAAGTTTCTAAAAGGATGAGTTTGCAACTACTTTACTTTTGGAGAAAATTCAAAACATTCATTATTCAATAGGGCCCAAACTATCAAAAACCAGCGGTTTCAATGAACACACATTTCTTGGAAGAATCATGCAGGGCTGAAATTTTTGATGTTTTTCTACTCCTCTCATGAGCCCAAACAAGTTTCTAAAAGCATGAGTTTGCAACTACTTTACTTTTGGAGAAAATTCAAAACATTCATTATTCAATAGAGCCCAATAGCAAAAATCAGGTTTTGAATGAAGAATCACAGTTCTTGGTAGAATCATGCAGGATTGAAATTTTTGATGGTTTTTTACTCCTCTCAACAGCCCAAACAAGTTTCTAAAAGGATGAGTTTGCAACTACTTTACTTTTGGAGAAAATTCAAAACATTCATTATTCAATAGGGCCCAATAGCAAAAATCAGGTTTTGAATGAAGAATCACATTTCTTGGTAGAATCATGCAGGATTGAAATTTTTGATGGTTTTTTACTCCTCTCAACAGCCCAAACAAGTTTCTAAAAGGATGAGTTTGCAACTACTTTACTTTTGGAGAAAATTCAAAACATTCATTATTCAATAGGGCCCAAACTATCAAAAACCAGCGGTTTCAATGAACACACATTTCTTGGTAGAATCATGCAGGACTGAAATTTTTGATGTTTTTCTACTCCTCTCATGAGCCCAAACAAGTCTCTAAAAGCATGAGTTTGCAACTACTTTACTTTTGGAGAAAATTCAAAACATTCATTATTCAATAGAGCCCAATAGTAAAAATCAGGTTTTGATTGAAGAATCACATTTCTTGGTAAAATCATGCAGGATTGAAATTTTTGATGGTTTTTTACTCCTCTCAACAGCCCAAACAAGTTTCTAAAAGGATGAGTTTGCAACTACTTTACTTTCGGAGAAAATTCAAAACATTCAATATTCAATAGGGCCCAAACTATCAAAAACCAGCGGTTTCAATGAACACACATTTCTTGGTAGAATCATGCAGGACTGAAATTTTTGATGTTTTTCTACTCCTCTCATGAGCCAAAACAAGTCTCTAAAAGCATGAGTTTGCAACTACTTTACTTTTGGAGAAAATTCAAAACATTCATTATTCAATAGAGCCCAATAGCAAAAATCAGGTTTTGAATGAAGAATCACATTTCTTGGTAGAATCATGCAGGATTGAAATTTTTGATGGTTTTTTACTCCTCTCAACAGCCCAAACAAGTTTCTAAAAGGATGAGTTTGCAACTGCTTTACTTTTGGAGAAAATTCAAAACATTCATTATTCAATAGGGCCCAAACTATCAAAAACCAGCGGTTTCAATGAACACACATTTCTTGGTAGAATCATGCAGGACTGAAATTTTTGATGTTTTTCTACTCCTCTCATGAGCCCAAACAAGTCTCTAAAAGCATGAGTTTGCAACTACTTTACTTTTGGAGAAAATTCAAAACATTCATTATTCAATAGAGCCCAATAGCAAAAATCAGGTTTTGAATGAAGAATCACATTTCTTGGTAGAATCATGCAGGATTGAAATTTTTTATGGTTTTTTACTCCTCTCTACAGCCCAAACAAGTTTCTAAAAGGATGAGTTTGCAACTGCTTTACTTTTGGAGAAAATTCAAAACATTCATTATTCAATAGGGCCCAAACTATCAAAAACCAGCGGTTTCAATGAACACACATTTCTTGGTAGAATCATGCAGGACTCAAATTTTTGATGTTTTTCTACTCCTCTCATGAGCCCAAACAAGTTTCTAAAAGCATGAGTTTGCAACTACTTTACTTTTGGAGAAAATTCAAAACATTCATTATTCAATAGAGCCCAATAGCAAAAATCAGGTTTTGAATGAAGAATCACATTTCTTGGTAGAATCATGCAGGATTGAAATTTTTGATGGTTTTTTACTCCTCTCAACAGCCCAAACAAGTTTCTAAAAGGATGAGTTTGCAACTACTTTACTTTTGGAGAAAATTCAAAACATTCATTATTCAATAGGGCCCAAACTATCAAAAACCAGCGGTTTCAATGAACACACATTTCTTGGTAGAATCATGCAGGACTGAAATTTTTGATGTTTTTCTACTCCTCTCATGAGCCCAAACAAGTCTCTAAAAGCATGAGTTTGCAACTACTTTACTTTTGGAGAAAATTCAAAACATTCATTATTCAATAGAGCCCAATAGCAAAAATCAGGTTTTGAATGAAGAATCACATTTCTTGGTAGAATCATGCAGGATTGAAATTTTTGATGGTTTTTTACTCCTCTCAACAGCCCAAACAAGTTTCTAAAAGGATGAGTTTGCAACTACTTTACTTTTGGAGAAAATTCAAAACATTCATTATTCAATAGGGCCCAAACTATCAAAAACCAGCGGTTTCAATGAACACACATTTCTTGGAAGAATCATGCAGGGCTGAAATTTTTGATGTTTTTCTACTCCTCTCATGAGCCCAAACAAGTTTCTAAAAGCATGAGTTTGCAACTACTTTACTTTTGGAGAAAATTCAAAACATTCATTATTCAATAGAGCCCAATAGCAAAAATCAGGTTTTGAATGAAGAATCACAGTTCTTGGTAGAATCATGCAGGATTGAAATTTTTGATGGTTTTTTACTCCTCTCAACAGCCCAAACAAGTTTCTAAAAGGATGAGTTTGCAACTACTTTACTTTTGGAGAAAATTCAAAACATTCATTATTCAATAGGGCCCAAACTATCAAAAACCAGCGGTTTCAATGAACACACATTTCTTGGAAGAATCATGCAGGACTGAAATTTTTGATGTTTTTCTACTCCTCTCATGAGCCCAAACAAGTCTCTAAAAGCATGAGTTTGCAACTACTTTACTTTTGGAGAAAATTCAAAACATTCATTATTCAATAGAGCCCAATAGCAAAAATCAGGTTTTGAATGAAGAATCACATTTCTTGGTAGAATCATGCAGGATTGAAATTTTTGATGGTTTTTTACTCCTCTCAACAGCCCAAACAAGTTTCTAAAAGGATGAGTTTGCAACTACTTTACTTTTGGAGAAAATTCAAAACATTCATTATTCAATAGAGCCCAATAGCAAAAATCAGGTTTTGAATGAAGAATCACATTTCTTGGTAAAATCATGCAGGATTGAAATTTTTGATGGTTTTTTACTCCTCTCAACAGCCCAAACAAGTTTCTAAAAGGATGAGTTTGCAACTACTTTACTTTTGGAGAAAATTCAAAACATTCATTATTCAATAGGGCCCAAACTATCAAAAACCAGCGGTTTCAATGAACACACATTTCTTGGTAGAATCATGCAGGACTGAAATTTTTGATGTTTTTCTACTCCTCTCATGAGCCCAAACAAGTCTCTAAAAGCATGAGTTTGCAACTACTTTACTTTTGGAGAAAATTCAAAACATTCATTATTCAATAGAGCCCAATAGTAAAAATCAGGTTTTGATTGAAGAATCACATTTCTTGGTAAAATCATGCAGGATTGAAATTTTTGATGGTTTTTTACTCCTCTCAACAGCCCAAACAAGTTTCTAAAAGGATGAGTTTGCAACTACTTTACTTTCGGAGAAAATTCAAAACATTCAATATTCAATAGGGCCCAAACTATCAAAAACCAGCGGTTTCAATGAACACACATTTCTTGGTAGAATCATGCAGGACTGAAATTTTTGATGTTTTTCTACTCCTCTCATGAGCCAAAACAAGTCTCTAAAAGCATGAGTTTGCAACTACTTTACTTTTGGAGAAAATTCAAAACATTCATTATTCAATAGAGCCCAATAGCAAAAATCAGGTTTTGAATGAAGAATCACATTTCTTGGTAGAATCATGCAGGATTGAAATTTTTGATGGTTTTTTACTCCTCTCAACAGCCCAAACAAGTTTCTAAAAGGATGAGTTTGCAACTGCTTTACTTTTGGAGAAAATTCAAAACATTCATTATTCAATAGGGCCCAAACTATCAAAAACCAGCGGTTTCAATGAACACACATTTCTTGGTAGAATCATGCAGGACTGAAATTTTTGATGTTTTTCTACTCCTCTCATGAGCCCAAACAAGTCTCTAAAAGCATGAGTTTGCAACTACTTTACTTTTGGAGAAAATTCAAAACATTCATTATTCAATAGAGCCCAATAGCAAAAATCAGGTTTTGAATGAAGAATCACATTTCTTGGTAGAATCATGCAGGATTGAAATTTTTTATGGTTTTTTACTCCTCTCTACAGCCCAAACAAGTTTCTAAAAGGATGAGTTTGCAACTGCTTTACTTTTGGAGAAAATTCAAAACATTCATTATTCAATAGGGCCCAAACTATCAAAAACCAGCGGTTTCAATGAACACACATTTCTTGGTAGAATCATGCAGGACTCAAATTTTTGATGTTTTTCTACTCCTCTCATGAGCCCAAACAAGTTTCTAAAAGCATGAGTTTGCAACTACTTTACTTTTGGAGAAAATTCAAAACATTCATTATTCAATAGAGCCCAATAGCAAAAATCAGGTTTTGAATGAAGAATCACATTTCTTGGTAGAATCATGCAGGATTGAAATTTTTGATGGTTTTTTACTCCTCTCAACAGCCCAAACAAGTTTCTAAAAGGATGAGTTTGCAACTACTTTACTTTTGGAGAAAATTCAAAACATTCATTATTCAATAGGGCCCAAACTATCAAAAACCAGCGGTTTCAATGAACACACATTTCTTGGTAGAATCATGCAGGACTGAAATTTTTGATGTTTTTCTACTCCTCTCATGAGCCCAAACAAGTCTCTAAAAGCATGAGTTTGCAACTACTTTACTTTTGGAGAAAATTCAAAACATTCATTATTCAATAGAGCCCAATAGCAAAAATCAGGTTTTGAATGAAGAATCACATTTCTTGGTAGAATCATGCAGGATTGAAATTTTTGATGGTTTTTTACTCCTCTCAACAGCCCAAACAAGTTTCTAAAAGGATGAGTTTGCAACTACTTTACTTTTGGAGAAAATTCAAAACATTCATTATTCAATAGGGCCCAAACTATCAAAAACCAGCGGTTTCAATGAACACACATTTCTTGGAAGAATCATGCAGGGCTGAAATTTTTGATGTTTTTCTACTCCTCTCATGAGCCCAAACAAGTTTCTAAAAGCATGAGTTTGCAACTACTTTACTTTTGGAGAAAATTCAAAACATTCATTATTCAATAGAGCCCAATAGCAAAAATCAGGTTTTGAATGAAGAATCACAGTTCTTGGTAGAATCATGCAGGATTGAAATTTTTGATGGTTTTTTACTCCTCTCAACAGCCCAAACAAGTTTCTAAAAGGATGAGTTTGCAACTACTTTACTTTTGGAGAAAATTCAAAACATTCATTATTCAATAGGGCCCAAACTATCAAAAACCAGCGGTTTCAATGAACACACATTTCTTGGAAGAATCATGCAGGACTGAAATTTTTGATGTTTTTCTACTCCTCTCATGAGCCCAAACAAGTCTCTAAAAGCATGAGTTTGCAACTACTTTACTTTTGGAGAAAATTCAAAACATTCATTATTCAATAGAGCCCAATAGCAAAAATCAGGTTTTGAATGAAGAATCACATTTCTTGGTAGAATCATGCAGGATTGAAATTTTTGATGGTTTTTTACTCCTCTCAACAGCCCAAACAAGTTTCTAAAAGGATGAGTTTGCAACTACTTTACTTTTGGAGAAAATTCAAAACATTCATTATTCAATAGAGCCCAATAGCAAAAATCAGGTTTTGAATGAAGAATCACATTTCTTGGTAAAATCATGCAGGATTGAAATTTTTGATGGTTTTTTACTCCTCTCAACAGCCCAAACAAGTTTCTAAAAGGATGAGTTTGCAACTACTTTACTTTTGGAGAAAATTCAAAACATTCATTATTCAATAGGGCCCAAACTATCAAAAACCAGCGGTTTCAATGAACACACATTTCTTGGTAGAATCATGCAGGACTGAAATTTTTGATGTTTTTCTACTCCTCTCATGAGCCCAAACAAGTTTCTAAAAGCATGAGTTTGCAACTACTTTACTTTTGGAGAAAATTCAAAACATTCACTATTCAATAGAGCCCAATAGCAAAAATCAGGTTTTGAATGAAGAATCACATTTCTTGGTAAAATCATGCAGGATTGAAATTTTTGATGGTTTTTTACTCCTCTCAACAGCCCAAACAAGTTTCTAAAAGGATGAGTTTGCAACTACTTTACTTTTGGAGAAAATTCAAAACATTCATTATTCAATAGGGCCCAAACTATCAAAAACCAGCGGTTTCAATGAACACACATTTCTTGGTAGAATCATGCAGGACTGAAATTTTTGATGTTTTTCTACTCCTCTCATGAGCCCAAACAAGTCTCTAAAAGCATGAGTTTGCAACTACTTTACTTTTGGAGAAAATTCAAAACATTCATTATTCAATAGAGCCCAATAGCAAAAATCAGGTTTTGAATGAAGAATCACATTTCTTGGTAGAATCATGCAGGATTGAAATTTTTGATGGTTTTTTACTCCTCTCAACAGCCCAAACAAGTTTCTAAAAGGATGAGTTTGCAACTACTTTACTTTTGGAGAAAATTCAAAACATTCATTATTCAATAGGGCCCAAACTATCAAAAACCAGCGGTTTCAATGAACACACATTTCTTGTTAGAATCATGCAGGACTCAAATTTTTGATGTTTTTCTACTCCTCTCATGAGCCCAAACAAGTTTCTAAAAGCATGAGTTTGCAACTACTTTACTTTTGGAGAAAATTCAAAACATTCATTATTCAATAGAGCCCAATAGCAAAAATCAGGTTTTGAATGAAGAATCACATTTCTTGGTAGAATCATGCAGGATTGAAATTTTTGATGGTTTTTTACTCCTCTCAACAGCCCAAACAAGTTTCTAAAAGGATGAGTTTGCAACTACTTTACTTTTGGAGAAAATTCAAAACATTCATTATTCAATAGGGCCCAAACTATCAAAAACCAGCGGTTTCAATGAACACACATTTCTTGGTAGAATCATGCAGGACTGAAATTTTTGATGTTTTTCTACTCCTCTCATGAGCCCAAACAAGTCTCTAAAAGCATGAGTTTGCAACTACTTTACTTTTGGAGAAAATTCAAAACATTCATTATTCAATAGAGCCCAATAGCAAAAATCAGGTTTTGAATGAAGAATCACATTTCTTGGTAGAATCATGCAGGATTGAAATTTTTGATGGTTTTTTACTCCTCTCAACAGCCCAAACAAGTTTCTAAAAGGATGAGTTTGCAACTACTTTACTTTTGGAGAAAATTCAAAACATTCATTATTCAATAGGGCCCAAACTATCAAAAACCAGCGGTTTCAATGAACACACATTTCTTGGAAGAATCATGCAGGGCTGAAATTTTTGATGTTTTTCTACTCCTCTCATGAGCCCAAACAAGTTTCTAAAAGCATGAGTTTGCAACTACTTTACTTTTGGAGAAAATTCAAAACATTCATTATTCAATAGAGCCCAATAGCAAAAATCAGGTTTTGAATGAAGAATCACAGTTCTTGGTAGAATCATGCAGGATTGAAATTTTTGATGGTTTTTTACTCCTCTCAACAGCCCAAACAAGTTTCTAAAAGGATGAGTTTGCAACTACTTTACTTTTGGAGAAAATTCAAAACATTCATTATTCAATAGAGCCCAATAGCAAAAATCAGGTTTTGAATGAAGAATCACATTTCTTGGTAGAATCATGCAGGATTGAAATTTTTGATGGTTTTTTACTCCTCTCAACAGCCCAAACAAGTTTCTAAAAGGATGAGTTTGCAACTACTTTACTTTTGGAGAAAATTCAAAACATTCATTATTCAATAGGGCCCAAACTATCAAAAACCAGCGGTTTCAATGAACACACATTTCTTGGTAGAATCATGCAGGACTGAAATTTTTGATGTTTTTCTACTCCTCTCATGAGCCCAAACAAGTCTCTAAAAGCATGAGTTTGCAACTACTTTACTTTTGGAGAAAATTCAAAACATTCATTATTCAATAGAGCCCAATAGTAAAAATCAGGTTTTGATTGAAGAATCACATTTCTTGGTAAAATCATGCAGGATTGAAATTTTTGATGGTTTTTTACTCCTCTCAACAGCCCAAACAAGTTTCTAAAAGGATGAGTTTGCAACTACTTTACTTTCGGAGAAAATTCAAAACATTCAATATTCAATAGGGCCCAAACTATCAAAAACCAGCGGTTTCAATGAACACACATTTCTTGGTAGAATCATGCAGGACTGAAATTTTTGATGTTTTTCTACTCCTCTCATGAGCCCAAACAAGTCTCTAAAAGCATGAGTTTGCAACTACTTTACTTTTGGAGAAAATTCAAAACATTCATTATTCAATAGAGCCCAATAGCAAAAATCAGGTTTTGAATGAAGAATCACATTTCTTGGTAGAATCATGCAGGATTGAAATTTTTTATGGTTTTTTACTCCTCTCTACAGCCCAAACAAGTTTCTAAAAGGATGAGTTTGCAACTGCTTTACTTTTGGAGAAAATTCAAAACATTCATTATTCAATAGGGCCCAAACTATCAAAAACCAGCGGTTTCAATGAACACACATTTCTTGGTAGAATCATGCAGGACTCAAATTTTTGATGTTTTTCTACTCCTCTCATGAGCCCAAACAAGTTTCTAAAAGCATGAGTTTGCAACTACTTTACTTTTGGAGAAAATTCAAAACATTCATTATTCAATAGAGCCCAATAGCAAAAATCAGGTTTTGAATGAAGAATCACATTTCTTGGTAGAATCATGCAGGATTGAAATTTTTGATGGTTTTTTACTCCTCTCAACAGCCCAAACAAGTTTCTAAAAGGATGAGTTTGCAACTACTTTACTTTTGGAGAAAATTCAAAACATTCATTATTCAATAGGGCCCAAACTATCAAAAACCAGCGGTTTCAATGAACACACATTTCTTGGTAGAATCATGCAGGACTGAAATTTTTGATGTTTTTCTACTCCTCTCATGAGCCCAAACAAGTCTCTAAAAGCATGAGTTTGCAACTACTTTACTTTTGGAGAAAATTCAAAACATTCATTATTCAATAGAGCCCAATAGCAAAAATCAGGTTTTGAATGAAGAATCACATTTCTTGGTAGAATCATGCAGGATTGAAATTTTTGATGGTTTTTTACTCCTCTCAACAGCCCAAACAAGTTTCTAAAAGGATGAGTTTGCAACTACTTTACTTTTGGAGAAAATTCAAAACATTCATTATTCAATAGGGCCCAAACTATCAAAAACCAGCGGTTTCAATGAACACACATTTCTTGGAAGAATCATGCAGGGCTGAAATTTTTGATGTTTTTCTACTCCTCTCATGAGCCCAAACAAGTTTCTAAAAGCATGAGTTTGCAACTACTTTACTTTTGGAGAAAATTCAAAACATTCATTATTCAATAGAGCCCAATAGCAAAAATCAGGTTTTGAATGAAGAATCACAGTTCTTGGTAGAATCATGCAGGATTGAAATTTTTGATGGTTTTTTACTCCTCTCAACAGCCCAAACAAGTTTCTAAAAGGATGAGTTTGCAACTACTTTACTTTTGGAGAAAATTCAAAACATTCATTATTCAATAGAGCCCAATAGCAAAAATCAGGTTTTGAATGAAGAATCACATTTCTTGGTAGAATCATGCAGGATTGAAATTTTTGATGGTTTTTTACTCCTCTCAACAGCCCAAACAAGTTTCTAAAAGGATGAGTTTGCAACTACTTTACTTTTGGAGAAAATTCAAAACATTCATTATTCAATAGGGCCCAAACTATCAAAAACCAGCGGTTTCAATGAACACACATTTCTTGGTAGAATCATGCAGGACTGAAATTTTTGATGTTTTTCTACTCCTCTCATGAGCCCAAACAAGTCTCTAAAAGCATGAGTTTGCAACTACTTTACTTTTGGAGAAAATTCAAAACATTCATTATTCAATAGAGCCCAATAGTAAAAATCAGGTTTTGATTGAAGAATCACATTTCTTGGTAAAATCATGCAGGATTGAAATTTTTGATGGTTTTTTACTCCTCTCAACAGCCCAAACAAGTTTCTAAAAGGATGAGTTTGCAACTACTTTACTTTCGGAGAAAATTCAAAACATTCAATATTCAATAGGGCCCAAACTATCAAAAACCAGCGGTTTCAATGAACACACATTTCTTGGTAGAATCATGCAGGACTGAAATTTTTGATGTTTTTCTACTCCTCTCATGAGCCCAAACAAGTCTCTAAAAGCATGAGTTTGCAACTACTTTACTTTTGGAGAAAATTCAAAACATTCATTATTCAATAGAGCCCAATAGCAAAAATCAGGTTTTGAATGAAGAATCACATTTCTTGGTAGAATCATGCAGGATTGAAATTTTTTATGGTTTTTTACTCCTCTCTACAGCCCAAACAAGTTTCTAAAAGGATGAGTTTGCAACTGCTTTACTTTTGGAGAAAATTCAAAACATTCATTATTCAATAGGGCCCAAACTATCAAAAACCAGCGGTTTCAATGAACACACATTTCTTGGTAGAATCATGCAGGACTCAAATTTTTGATGTTTTTCTACTCCTCTCATGAGCCCAAACAAGTTTCTAAAAGCATGAGTTTGCAACTACTTTACTTTTGGAGAAAATTCAAAACATTCATTATTCAATAGAGCCCAATAGCAAAAATCAGGTTTTGAATGAAGAATCACATTTCTTGGTAGAATCATGCAGGATTGAAATTTTTGATGGTTTTTTACTCCTCTCAACAGCCCAAACAAGTTTCTAAAAGGATGAGTTTGCAACTACTTTACTTTTGGAGAAAATTCAAAACATTCATTATTCAATAGGGCCCAAACTATCAAAAACCAGCGGTTTCAATGAACACACATTTCTTGGTAGAATCATGCAGGACTGAAATTTTTGATGTTTTTCTACTCCTCTCATGAGCCCAAACAAGTCTCTAAAAGCATGAGTTTGCAACTACTTTACTTTTGGAGAAAATTCAAAACATTCATTATTCAATAGAGCCCAATAGCAAAAATCAGGTTTTGAATGAAGAATCACATTTCTTGGTAGAATCATGCAGGATTGAAATTTTTGATGGTTTTTTACTCCTCTCAACAGCCCAAACAAGTTTCTAAAAGGATGAGTTTGCAACTACTTTACTTTTGGAGAAAATTCAAAACATTCATTATTCAATAGGGCCCAAACTATCAAAAACCAGCGGTTTCAATGAACACACATTTCTTGGAAGAATCATGCAGGGCTGAAATTTTTGATGTTTTTCTACTCCTCTCATGAGCCCAAACAAGTTTCTAAAAGCATGAGTTTGCAACTACTTTACTTTTGGAGAAAATTCAAAACATTCATTATTCAATAGAGCCCAATAGCAAAAATCAGGTTTTGAATGAAGAATCACAGTTCTTGGTAGAATCATGCAGGATTGAAATTTTTGATGGTTTTTTACTCCTCTCAACAGCCCAAACAAGTTTCTAAAAGGATGAGTTTGCAACTACTTTACTTTTGGAGAAAATTCAAAACATTCATTATTCAATAGGGCCCAAACTATCAAAAACCAGCGGTTTCAATGAACACACATTTCTTGGAAGAATCATGCAGGACTGAAATTTTTGATGTTTTTCTACTCCTCTCATGAGCCCAAACAAGTCTCTAAAAGCATGAGTTTGCAACTACTTTACTTTTGGAGAAAATTCAAAACATTCATTATTCAATAGAGCCCAATAGCAAAAATCAGGTTTTGAATGAAGAATCACAGTTCTTGGTAGAATCATGCAGGATTGAAATTTTTGATGGTTTTTTACTCCTCTCAACAGCCCAAACAAGTTTCTAAAAGGATGAGTTTGCAACTACTTTACTTTTGGAGAAAATTCAAAACATTCATTATTCAATAGAGCCCAATAGCAAAAATCAGGTTTTGAATGAAGAATCACATTTCTTGGTAGAATCTTGCAGGATTGAAATTTTTGATGGTTTTTTACTCCTCTCAACAGCCCAAACAAGTTTCTAAAAGGATGAGTTTGCAACTACTTTACTTTTGGAGAAAATTCAAAACATTCATTATTCAATAGAGCCCAATAGCAAAAATCAGGTTTTGAATGAAGAATCACAGTTCTTGGTAGAATCATGCAGGATTGAAATTTTTGATGGTTTTTTACTCCTCTCAACAGCCCAAACAAGTTTCTAAAAGGATGAGTTTGCAACTACTTTACTTTTGGAGAAAATTCAAAACATTCATTATTCAATAGAGCCCAATAGCAAAAATCAGGTTTTGAATGAAGAATCACAGTTCTTGGTAGAATCTTGCAGGATTGAAATTTTTGATGGTTTTTTACTCCTCTCAACAGCCCAAACAAGTTTCTAAAAGGATGAGTTTGCAACTACTTTACTTTTGGAGAAAATTCAAAACATTCATTATTCAATAGGGCCCAAACTATCAAAAACCAGCGGTTTCAATGAACACACATTTCTTGGTAGAATCATGCAGGACTGAAATTTTTGATGTTTTTCTACTCCTCTCATAAGCCCAAACAAGTCTCTAAAAGCATGAGTTTGCAACTACTTTACTTTTGGAGAAAATTCAAAACATTCATTATTCAATAGAGCCCAATAGCAAAAATCAGGTTTTGAATGAAGAATCACATTTCTTGGTAAAATCATGCAGGATTGAAATTTTTGATGGTTTTTTACTCCTCTCAACAGCCCAAACAAGTTTCTAAAAGGATGAGTTTGCAACTACTTTACTTTTGGAGAAAATTCAAAACATTCATTATTCAATAGGGCCCAAACTATCAAAAACCAGCGGTTTCAATGAACACACATTTCTTGGTAGAATCATGCAGGACTGAAATTTTTGATGTTTTTCTACTCCTCTCATGAGCCCAAACAAGTTTCTAAAAGCATGAGTTTGCAACTACTTTACTTTTGGAGAAAATTCAAAACATTCACTATTCAATAGAGCCCAATAGCAAAAATCAGGTTTTGAATGAAGAATCACATTTCTTGGTAAAATCATGCAGGATTGAAATTTTTGATGGTTTTTCACTCCTCTCAACAGCCCAAACAAGTTTCTAAAAGGATGAGTTTGCAACTACTTTACTTTTGGAGAAAATTCAAAACATTCATTATTCAATAGGGCCCAAACTATCAAAAACCAGCGGTTTCAATGAACACACATTTCTTGGTAGAATCATGCAGGACTGAAATTTTTGATGTTTTTCTACTCCTCTCATGAGCCCAAACAAGTCTCTAAAAGCATGAGTTTGCAACTACTTTACTTTTGGAGAAAATTCAAAACATTCATTATTCAATAGAGCCCAATAGCAAAAATCAGGTTTTGAATGAAGAATCACATTTCTTGGTAGAATCATGCAGGATTGAAATTTTTGATGGTTTTTTACTCCTCTCAACAGCCCAAACAAGTTTCTAAAAGGATGAGTTTGCAACTACTTTACTTTTGGAGAAAATTCAAAACATTCATTATTCAATAGGGCCCAAACTATCAAAAACCAGCGGTTTCAATGAACACACATTTCTTGGAAGAATCATGCAGGACTGAAATTTTTGATGTTTTTCTACTCCTCTCATGAGCCCAAACAAGTCTCTAAAAGCATGAGTTTGCAACTACTTTACTTTTGGAGAAAATTCAAAACATTCATTATTCAATAGAGCCCAATAGCAAAAATCAGGTTTTGAATGAAGAATCACATTTCTTGGTAGAAGCATGCAGGATTGAAATTTTTGATGGTTTTTTACTCCTCTCAACAGCCCAAACAAGTTTCTAAAAGGATGAGTTTGCAACTAGTTTACTTTTGGAGAAAATTCAAAACATTCATTATTCAATAGGGCCCAAACTATCAAAAACCAGCGGTTTCAATGAACACACATTTCTTGGTAGAATCATGCAGGACTGAAATTTTTGATGTTTTTCTACTCCTCTCATGAGCCCAAACAAGTCTCTAAAAGCATGAGTTTGCAACTACTTTACTTTTGGAGAAAATTCAAAACATTCATTATTCAATAGAGCCCAATAGCAAAAATCAGGTTTTGAATGAAGAATCACATTTCTTGGTAGAATCATGCAGGATTGAAATTTTTGATGGTTTTTTACTCCTCTCTACAGCCCAAACAAGTTTCTAAAAGGATGAGTTTGCAACTGCTTTACTTTTGGAGAAAATTCAAAACATTCATTATTCAATAGGGCCCAAACTATCAAAAACCAGCGGTTTGAATGAACACACATTTCTTAGTAGAATCATGCAGGACTCAAATTTTTGATGTTTTTCTACTCCTCTCATGAGCCCAAACAAGTTTCTAAAAGCATGAGTTTGCAACTACTTTACTTTTGGAGAAAATTCAAAACATTCATTATTCAATAGAGCCCAATAGCAAAAATCAGGTTTTGAATGAAGAATCACATTTCTTGGTAGAATCATGCAGGATTGAAATTTTTGATGGTTTTTTACTCCTCTCAACAGCCCAAACAAGTTTCTAAAAGGATGAGTTTGCAACTACTTTACTTTTGGAGAAAATTCAAAACATTCATTATTCAATAGGGCCCAAACTATCAAAAACCAGCGGTTTCAATGAACACACATTTCTTGGTAGAATCATGCAGGACTGAAATTTTTGATGTTTTTCTACTCCTCTCATGAGCCCAAACAAGTTTCTAAAAGCATGAGTTTGCAACTACTTTACTTTTGGAGAAAATTCAAAACATTCACTATTCAATAGAGCCCAATAGCAAAAATCAGGTTTTGAATGAAGAATCACATTTCTTGGTAAAATCATGCAGGATTGAAATTTTTGATGGTTTTTCACTCCTCTCAACAGCCCAAACAAGTTTCTAAAAGGATGAGTTTGCAACTACTTTACTTTTGGAGAAAATTCAAAACATTCATTATTCAATAGGGCCCAAACTATCAAAAACCAGCGGTTTCAATGAACACACATTTCTTGGTAGAATCATGCAGGACTGAAATTTTTGATGTTTTTCTACTCCTCTCATGAGCCCAAACAAGTCTCTAAAAGCATGAGTTTGCAACTACTTTACTTTTGGAGAAAATTCAAAACATTCATTATTCAATAGAGCCCAATAGCAAAAATCAGGTTTTGAATGAAGAATCACATTTCTTGGTAGAATCATGCAGGATTGAAATTTTTGATGGTTTTTTACTCCTCTCAACAGCCCAAACAAGTTTCTAAAAGGATGAGTTTGCAACTACTTTACTTTTGGAGAAAATTCAAAACATTCATTATTCAATAGGGCCCAAACTATCAAAAACCAGCGGTTTCAATGAACACACATTTCTTGGAAGAATCATGCAGGACTGAAATTTTTGATGTTTTTCTACTCCTCTCATGAGCCCAAACAAGTCTCTAAAAGCATGAGTTTGCAACTACTTTACTTTTGGAGAAAATTCAAAACATTCATTATTCAATAGAGCCCAATAGCAAAAATCAGGTTTTGAATGAAGAATCACATTTCTTGGTAGAAGCATGCAGGATTGAAATTTTTGATGGTTTTTTACTCCTCTCAACAGCCCAAACAAGTTTCTAAAAGGATGAGTTTGCAACTAGTTTACTTTTGGAGAAAATTCAAAACATTCATTATTCAATAGGGCCCAAACTATCAAAAACCAGCGGTTTCAATGAACACACATTTCTTGGTAGAATCATGCAGGACTGAAATTTTTGATGTTTTTCTACTCCTCTCATGAGCCCAAACAAGTCTCTAAAAGCATGAGTTTGCAACTACTTTACTTTTGGAGAAAATTCAAAACATTCATTATTCAATAGAGCCCAATAGCAAAAATCAGGTTTTGAATGAAGAATCACATTTCTTGGTAGAATCATGCAGGATTGAAATTTTTGATGGTTTTTTACTCCTCTCTACAGCCCAAACAAGTTTCTAAAAGGATGAGTTTGCAACTGCTTTACTTTTGGAGAAAATTCAAAACATTCATTATTCAATAGGGCCCAAACTATCAAAAACCAGCGGTTTGAATGAACACACATTTCTTAGTAGAATCATGCAGGACTCAAATTTTTGATGTTTTTCTACTCCTCTCATGAGCCCAAACAAGTTTCTAAAAGCATGAGTTTGCAACTACTTTACTTTTGGAGAAAATTCAAAACATTCATTATTCAATAGAGCCCAATAGCAAAAATCAGGTTTTGAATGAAGAATCACATTTCTTGGTAGAATCATGCAGGATTGAAATTTTTGATGGTTTTTTACTCCTCTCAACAGCCCAAACAAGTTTCTAAAAGGATGAGTTTGCAACTACTTTACTTTTGGAGAAAATTCAAAACATTCATTATTCAATAGGGCCCAAACTATCAAAAACCAGCGGTTTCAATGAACACACATTTCTTGGTAGAATCATGCAGGACTGAAATTTTTGATGTTTTTCTACTCCTCTCATGAGCCCAAACAAGTCTCTAAAAGCATGAGTTTGCAACTACTTTACTTTTGGAGAAAATTCAAAACATTCATTATTCAATAGAGCCCAATAGCAAAAATCAGGTTTTGAATGAAGAATCACATTTCTTGGTAGAATCATGCAGGATTGAAATTTTTGATGGTTTTTTACTCCTCTCAACAGCCCAAACAAGTTTCTAAAAGGATGAGTTTGCAACTACTTTACTTTCGGAGAAAATTCAAAACATTCATTATTCAATAGGGCCAAACTATCAAAAACCAGCGGTTTCAATGAACACACATTTCTTGGTAGAATCATGCAGGACTGAAATTTTTGATGTTTTTCTACTCCTCTCATGAGCCCAAACAAGTCTCTAAAAGCATGAGTTTGCAACTACTTTACTTTTGGAGAAAATTCAAAACATTCATTATTCAATAGAGCCCAATAGCAAAAATCAGGTTTTGAATGAAGAATCACATTTCTTGGTAGAATCATGCAGGATTGAAATTTTTGATGGTTTTTTACTCCTCTCAACAGCCCAAACAAGTTTCTAAAAGGATGAGTTTGCAACTGCTTTACTTTTGGAGAAAATTCAAAACATTCATTATTCAATAGGGCCCAAACTATCAAAAACCAGCGGTTTCAATGAACACACATTTCTTGGTAGAATCATGCAGGACTGAAATTTTTGATGTTTTTCTACTCCTCTCATGAGCCCAAACAAGTCTCTAAAAGCATGAGTTTGCAACTACTTTACTTTTGGAGAAAATTCAAAACATTCATTATTCAATAGAGCCCAATAGCAAAAATCAGGTTTTGAATGAAGAATCACATTTCTTGGTAGAATCATGCAGGATTGAAATTTTTGATGGTTTTTTACTCCTCTCGACAGCCCAAACAAGTTTCTAAAAGGATGAGTTTGCAACTACTTTACTTTTGGAGAAAATTCAAAACATTCATTATTCAATAGGGCCCAAACTATCAAAAACCAGCGGTTTCAATGAACACACATTTCTTGGAAGAATCATGCAGGACTGAAATTTTTGATGTTTTTCTACTCCTCTCATGAGCCCAAACAAGTTTCTAAAAGCATGAGTTTGCAACTACTTTACTTTTGGAGAAAATTCAAAACATTCATTATTCAATAGAGCCCAATAGCAAAAATCAGGTTTTGAATGAAGAATCACAGTTCTTGGTAGAATCATGCAGGATTGAAATATTTGATGGTTTTTTACTCCTCTCAACAGCCCAAACAAGTTTCTAAAAGGATGAGTTTGCAACTACTTTACTTTTGGAGAAAATTCAAAACATTCATTATTCAATAGGGCCCAAACTATCAAAAACCAGCGGTTTCAATGAACACACATTTCTTGGTAGAATCATGCAGGACTGAAATTCTTGATGTTTTTCTACTCCTCTCATGAGCCCAAACAAGTCTCTAAAAGCATGAGTTTGCAACTACTTTACTTTTGGAGAAAATTCAAAACATTCATTATTCAATAGAGCCCAATAGCAAAAATCAGGTTTTGAATGAAGAATCACATTTCTTGGTAGAATCATGCAGGATTGAAATTTTTGATGGTTTTTTACTCCTCTCAACAGCCCAAACAAGTTTCTAAAAGGATGAGTTTGCAACTACTTTACTTTTGGAGAAAATTCAAAACATTCATTATTCAATAGGGCCCAAACTATCAAAAACCAGCGGTTTCAATGAACACACATTTCTTGGTAGAATCATGCAGGACTGAAATTTTTGATGTTTTTCTACTCCTCTCATGAGCCCAAACAAGTCTCTAAAAGCATGAGTTTGCAACTACTTTACTTTTGGAGAAAATTCAAAACATTCACTTTTCAATAGAGCCCAATAGCAAAAATCAGGTTATGAATGAAGAATCACATTTCTTGGTAGAATCATGCAGGATTGAAATTTTTGATGGTTTTTTACTCCTCTCAACAGCCCAAACAAGTTTCTAAAAGGATGAGTTTGCAACTACTTTACTTTTGGAGAAAATTCAAAACATTCATTATTCAATAGGGCCCAAACTATCAAAAACCAGCGGTTTGAATGAACACACATTTCTTGGTAGAATCATGCAGGACTGAAATTTTTGATGTTTTTCTACTCCTCTCATGAGCCCAAACAAGTCTCTAAAAGCATGAGTTTGCAACTACTTTACTTTTGGAGAAAATTCAAAACATTCATTATTCAATAGAGCCCAATAGCAAAAATCAGGTTTTGAATGAAGAATCACATTTCTTGGTAGAAGCATGCAGGATTGAAATTTTTGATGGTTTTTTACTCCTCTCAACAGCCCAAACAAGTTTCTAAAAGGATGAGTTTGCAACTACTTTACTTTTGGAGAAAATTCAAAACATTCATTATTCAATAGGGCCCAAACTATCAAAAACCAGCGGTTTCAATGAACACACATTTCTTGGTAGAATCATGCAGGACTGAAATTTTTGATGTTTTTCTACTCCTCTCATGAGCCCAAACAAGTCTCTAAAAGCATGAGTTTGCAACTACTTTACTTTTGGAGAAAATTCAAAACATTCATTATTCAATAGAGCCCAATAGCAAAAATCAGGTTTTGAATGAAGAATCACATTTCTTGGTAGAATCATGCAGGATTGAAATTTTTGATGGTTTTTTACTCCTCTCTACAGCCCAAACAAGTTTCTAAAAGGATGAGTTTGCAACTGCTTTACTTTTGGAGAAAATTCAAAACATTCATTATTCAATAGGGCCCAAACTATCAAAAACCAGCGGTTTGAATGAACACACATTTCTTAGTAGAATCATGCAGGACTCAAATTTTTGATGTTTTTCTACTCCTCTCATGAGCCCAAACAAGTTTCTAAAAGCATGAGTTTGCAACTACTTTACTTTTGGAGAAAATTCAAAACATTCATTATTCAATAGAGCCCAATAGCAAAAATCAGGTTTTGAATGAAGAATCACATTTCTTGGTAGAATCATGCAGGATTGAAATTTTTGATGGTTTTTTACTCCTCTCAACAGCCCAAACAAGTTTCTAAAAGGATGAGTTTGCAACTACTTTACTTTTGGAGAAAATTCAAAACATTCATTATTCAATAGGGCCCAAACTATCAAAAACCAGCGGTTTCAATGAACACACATTTCTTGGTAGAATCATGCAGGACTGAAATTTTTGATGTTTTTCTACTCCTCTCATGAGCCCAAACAAGTTTCTAAAAGCATGAGTTTGCAACTACTTTACTTTTGGAGAAAATTCAAAACATTCATTATTCAATAGAGCCCAATAGCAAAAATCAGGTTTTGAATGAAGAATCACATTTCTTGGTAGAATCATGCAGGATTGAAATTTTTGATGGTTTTTTACTCCTCTCAACAGCCCAAACAAGTTTCTAAAAGGATGAGTTTGCAACTACTTTACTTTTGGAGAAAATTCAAAACATTCATTATTCAATAGGGCCCAAACTATCAAAAACCAGCGGTTTCAATGAACACACATTTCTTGGAAGAACCATGCAGGACTGAAATTTTTGATGTTTTTCTACTCCTCTCATGAGCCCAAACAAGTCTCTAAAAGCATGAGTTTGCAACTACTTTACTTTTGGAGAAAATTCAAAACATTCATTATTCAATAGAGCCCAATAGCAAAAATCAGGTTTTGAATGAAGAATCACATTTCTTGGTAGAATCATGCAGGATTGAAATTTTTGATGGTTTTTTACTCCTCTCTACAGCCCAAACAAGTCTCTAAAAGCATGAGTTTGCAACTACTTTACTTTTGGAGAAAATTCAAAACATTCATTATTCAATAGAGCCCAATAGCAAAAATCAGGTTTTGAATGAAGAATCACATTTCTTGGTAGAATCATGCAGGATTGAAATTTTTGATGGTTTTTTACTCCTCTCTACAGCCCAAACAAGTTTCTAAAAGGATGAGTTTGCAACTGCTTTACTTTTGGAGAAAATTCAAAACATTCATTATTCAATAGGGCCCAAACTATCAAAAACCAGCGGTTTGAATGAACACACATTTCTTAGTAGAATCATGCAGGACTCAAATTTTTGATGTTTTTCTACTCCTCTCATGAGCCCAAACAAGTTTCTAAAAGCATGAGTTTGCAACTACTTTACTTTTGGAGAAAATTCAAAACATTCATTATTCAATACAGCCCAATAGCAAAAATCAGGTTTTGAATGAAGAATCACATTTCTTGGTAGAATCATGCAGGATTGAAATTTTTGATGGTTTTTTACTCCTCTCAACAGCCCAAACAAGTTTCTAAAAGGATGAGTTTGCAACTACTTTACTTTTGGAGAAAATTCAAAACATTCATTATTCAATAGGGCCCAAACTATCAAAAACCAGCGGTTTCAATGAACACACATTTCTTGGAAGAATCATGCAGGACTGAAATTTTTGATGTTTTTCTACTCCTCTCATGAGCCCAAACAAGTCTCTAAAAGCATGAGTTTGCAACTACTTTACTTTTGGAGAAAATTCAAAACATTCATTATTCAATAGAGCCCAATAGCAAAAATCAGGTTTTGAATGAAGAATCACATTTCTTGGTAGAATCATGCAGGATTGAAATTTTTGATGGTTTTTTACTCCTCTCTACAGCCCAAACAAGTCTCTAAAAGCATGAGTTTGCAACTACTTTACTTTTGGAGAAAATTCAAAACATTCATTATTCAATAGAGCCCAATAGCAAAAATCAGGTTTTGAATGAAGAATCACATTTCTTGGTAGAATCATGCAGGATTGAAATTTTTGATGGTTTTTTACTCCTCTCTACAGCCCAAACAAGTTTCTAAAAGGATGAGTTTGCAACTGCTTTACTTTTGGAGAAAATTCAAAACATTCATTATTCAATAGGGCCCAAACTATCAAAAACCAGCGGTTTGAATGAACACACATTTCTTAGTAGAATCATGCAGGACTCAAATTTTTGATGTTTTTCTACTCCTCTCATGAGCCCAAACAAGTTTCTAAAAGCATGAGTTTGCAACTACTTTACTTTTGGAGAAAATTCAAAACATTCATTATTCAATACAGCCCAATAGCAAAAATCAGGTTTTGAATGAAGAATCACATTTCTTGGTAGAATCATGCAGGATTGAAATTTTTGATGGTTTTTTACTCCTCTCAACAGCCCAAACAAGTTTCTAAAAGGATGAGTTTGCAACTACTTTACTTTTGGAGAAAATTCAAAACATTCATTATTCAATAGGGCCCAAACTATCAAAAACCAGCGGTTTCAATGAACACACATTTCTTGGAAGAATCATGCAGGACTGAAATTTTTGATGTTTTTCTACTCCTCTCATGAGCCCAAACAAGTCTCTAAAAGCATGAGTTTGCAACTACTTTACTTTTGGAGAAAATTCAAAACATTCATTATTCAATAGAGCCCAATAGCAAAAATCAGGTTTTGAATGAAGAATCACATTTCTTGGTAGAATCATGCAGGATTGAAATTTTTGATGGTTTTTTACTCCTCTCTACAGCCCAAACAAGTCTCTAAAAGCATGAGTTTGCAACTACTTTACTTTTGGAGAAAATTCAAAACATTCATTATTCAATAGAGCCCAATAGCAAAAATCAGGTTTTGAATGAAGAATCACATTTCTTGGTAGAATCATGCAGGATTGAAATTTTTGATGGTTTTTTACTCCTCTCTACAGCCCAAACAAGTTTCTAAAAGGATGAGTTTGCAACTGCTTTACTTTTGGAGAAAATTCAAAACATTCATTATTCAATAGGGCCCAAACTATCAAAAACCAGCGGTTTGAATGAACACACATTTCTTAGTAGAATCATGCAGGACTCAAATTTTTGATGTTTTTCTACTCCTCTCATGAGCCCAAACAAGTTTCTAAAAGCATGAGTTTGCAACTACTTTACTTTTGGAGAAAATTCAAAACATTCATTATTCAATACAGCCCAATAGCAAAAATCAGGTTTTGAATGAAGAATCACATTTCTTGGTAGAATCATGCAGGATTGAAATTTTTGATGGTTTTTAACTCCTCTCAACAGCCCAAACAAGTTTCTAAAAGGATGAGTTTGCAACTACTTTACTTTTGGAGAAAATTCAAAACATTCATTATTCAATAGGGCCCAAACTATCAAAAACCAGCGGTTTCAATGAACACACATTTCTTGGTAGAATCATGCAGGACTGAAATTTTTGATGTTTTTCTACTCCTCTCATGAGCCCAAACAAGTTTCTAAAAGCATGAGTTTGCAACTACTTTACTTTTGGAGAAAATTCAAAACATTCATTATTCAATAGAGCCCAATAGCAAAAATCAGGTTTTGAATGAAGAATCACATTTCTTGGTAGAATCATGCAGGATTGAAATTTTTGATGGTTTTTTACTCCTCTCAACAGCCCAAACAAGTTTCTAAAAGGATGAGTTTGCAACTACTTTACTTTTGGAGAAAATTCAAAACATTCATTATTCAATAGGGCCCAAACTATCAAAAACCAGCGGTTTCAATGAACACACATTTCTTGGTAGAATCATGCAGGACTGAAATTTTTGATGTTTTTCTACTCCTCTCATGAGCCCAAACAAGTCTCTAAAAGCATGAGTTTGCAACTACTTTACTTTTGGAGAAAATTCAAAACATTCATTATTCAATAGAGCCCAATAGCAAAAATCAGGTTTTGAATGAAGAATCACATTTCTTGGTAGAATCATGCAGGATTGAAATTTTTGATGGTTTTTTACTCCTCTCTACAGCCCAAACAAGTTTCTAAAAGGATGAGTTTGCAACTGCTTTACTTTTGGAGAAAATTCAAAACATTCATTATTCAATAGGGCCCAAACTATCAAAAACCAGCGGTTTGAATGAACACACATTTCTTAGTAGAATCATGCAGGACTCAAATTTTTGATGTTTTTCTACTCCTCTCATGAGCCCAAACAAGTTTCTAAAAGCATGAGTTTGCAACTACTTTACTTTTGGAGAAAATTCAAAACATTCATTATTCAATAGAGCCCAATAGCAAAAATCAGGTTTTGAATGAAGAATCACATTTCTTGGTAGAATCATGCAGGATTGAAATTTTTGATGGTTTTTTACTCCTCTCAACAGCCCAAACAAGTTTCTAAAAGGATGAGTTTGCAACTACTTTACTTTTGGAGAAAATTCAAAACATTCATTATTCAATAGGGCCCAAACTATCAAAAACCAGCGGTTTCAATGAACACACATTTCTTGGTAGAATCATGCAGGACTGAAATTTTTGATGTTTTTCTACTCCTCTCATGAGCCCAAACAAGTTTCTAAAAGCATGAGTTTGCAACTACTTTACTTTTGGAGAAAATTCAAAACATTCATTATTCAATAGAGCCCAATAGCAAAAATCAGGTTTTGAATGAAGAATCACATTTCTTGGTAGAATCATGCAGGATTGAAATTTTTGATGGTTTTTTACTCCTCTCAACAGCCCAAACAAGTTTCTAAAAGGATGAGTTTGCAACTACTTTACTTTTGGAGAAAATTCAAAACATTCATTATTCAATAGGGCCCAAACTATCAAAAACCAGCGGTTTCAATGAACACACATTTCTTGGAAGAACCATGCAGGACTGAAATTTTTGATGTTTTTCTACTCCTCTCATGAGCCCAAACAAGTCTCTAAAAGCATGAGTTTGCAACTACTTTACTTTTGGAGAAAATTCAAAACATTCATTATTCAATAGAGCCCAATAGCAAAAATCAGGTTTTGAATGAAGAATCACATTTCTTGGTAGAATCATGCAGGATTGAAATTTTTGATGGTTTTTTACTCCTCTCTACAGCCCAAACAAGTCTCTAAAAGCATGAGTTTGCAACTACTTTACTTTTGGAGAAAATTCAAAACATTCATTATTCAATAGAGCCCAATAGCAAAAATCAGGTTTTGAATGAAGAATCACATTTCTTGGTAGAATCATGCAGGATTGAAATTTTTGATGGTTTTTTACTCCTCTCTACAGCCCAAACAAGTTTCTAAAAGGATGAGTTTGCAACTGCTTTACTTTTGGAGAAAATTCAAAACATTCATTATTCAATAGGGCCCAAACTATCAAAAACCAGCGGTTTGAATGAACACACATTTCTTAGTAGAATCATGCAGGACTCAAATTTTTGATGTTTTTCTACTCCTCTCATGAGCCCAAACAAGTTTCTAAAAGCATGAGTTTGCAACTACTTTACTTTTGGAGAAAATTCAAAACATTCATTATTCAATACAGCCCAATAGCAAAAATCAGGTTTTGAATGAAGAATCACATTTCTTGGTAGAATCATGCAGGATTGAAATTTTTGATGGTTTTTTACTCCTCTCAACAGCCCAAACAAGTTTCTAAAAGGATGAGTTTGCAACTACTTTACTTTTGGAGAAAATTCAAAACATTCATTATTCAATAGGGCCCAAACTATCAAAAACCAGCGGTTTCAATGAACACACATTTCTTGGAAGAATCATGCAGGACTGAAATTTTTGATGTTTTTCTACTCCTCTCATGAGCCCAAACAAGTCTCTAAAAGCATGAGTTTGCAACTACTTTACTTTTGGAGAAAATTCAAAACATTCATTATTCAATAGAGCCCAATAGCAAAAATCAGGTTTTGAATGAAGAATCACATTTCTTGGTAGAATCATGCAGGATTGAAATTTTTGATGGTTTTTTACTCCTCTCTACAGCCCAAACAAGTCTCTAAAAGCATGAGTTTGCAACTACTTTACTTTTGGAGAAAATTCAAAACATTCATTATTCAATAGAGCCCAATAGCAAAAATCAGGTTTTGAATGAAGAATCACATTTCTTGGTAGAATCATGCAGGATTGAAATTTTTGATGGTTTTTTACTCCTCTCTACAGCCCAAACAAGTTTCTAAAAGGATGAGTTTGCAACTGCTTTACTTTTGGAGAAAATTCAAAACATTCATTATTCAATAGGGCCCAAACTATCAAAAACCAGCGGTTTGAATGAACACACATTTCTTAGTAGAATCATGCAGGACTCAAATTTTTGATGTTTTTCTACTCCTCTCATGAGCCCAAACAAGTTTCTAAAAGCATGAGTTTGCAACTACTTTACTTTTGGAGAAAATTCAAAACATTCATTATTCAATACAGCCCAATAGCAAAAATCAGGTTTTGAATGAAGAATCACATTTCTTGGTAGAATCATGCAGGATTGAAATTTTTGATGGTTTTTAACTCCTCTCAACAGCCCAAACAAGTTTCTAAAAGGATGAGTTTGCAACTACTTTACTTTTGGAGAAAATTCAAAACATTCATTATTCAATAGGGCCCAAACTATCAAAAACCAGCGGTTTCAATGAACACACATTTCTTGGTAGAATCATGCAGGACTGAAATTTTTGATGTTTTTCTACTCCTCTCATGAGCCCAAACAAGTTTCTAAAAGCATGAGTTTGCAACTACTTTACTTTTGGAGAAAATTCAAAACATTCATTATTCAATAGAGCCCAATAGCAAAAATCAGGTTTTGAATGAAGAATCACATTTCTTGGTAGAATCATGCAGGATTGAAATTTTTGATGGTTTTTTACTCCTCTCAACAGCCCAAACAAGTTTCTAAAAGGATGAGTTTGCAACTACTTTACTTTTGGAGAAAATTCAAAACATTCATTATTCAATAGGGCCCAAACTATCAAAAACCAGCGGTTTCAATGAACACACATTTCTTGGAAGAATCATGCAGGACTGAAATTTTTGATGTTTTTCTACTCCTCTCATGAGCCCAAACAAGTCTCTAAAAGCATGAGTTTGCAACTACTTTACTTTTGGAGAAAATTCAAAACATTCATTATTCAATAGAGCCCAATAGCAAAAATCAGGTTTTGAATGAAGAATCACATTTCTTGGTAGAATCATGCAGGATTGAAATTTTTGATGGTTTTTTACTCCTCTCAACAGCCCAAACAAGTTTCTAAAAGGATGAGTTTGCAACTACTTTACTTTTGGAGAAAATTCAAAACATTCATTATGCAATAGGGCCCAAACTATCAAAAACCAGCGGTTTCAATGAACACACATTTCTTGGAAGAATCATGCAGGATTGAAATTTTTGATGGTTTTTTACTCCTCTCAACAGCCCAAACAAGTTTCTTAAAGGATGAGTTTGCAACTACTTTACTTTTGGAGAAAATTCAAAACATTCATTATTCAATAGGGCCCAAACTATCAAAAACCAGCGGTTTCAATGAACACACATTTCTTGGTAGAATCATGCAGGACTGAAATTTTTGATGTTTTTCTACTCCTCTCATGAGCCCAAACAAGTCTCTAAAAGCATGAGTTTGCAACTACTTTACTTTTGGAGAAAATTCAAAACATTCATTATTCAATAGAGCCCAATAGCAAAAATCAGGTTTTGAATGAAGAATCACATTTCTTGGTAGAATCATGCAGGATTGAAATTTTTGATGGTTTTTTACTCCTCTCAACAGCCCAAACAAGTTTCTAAAAGGATGAGTTTGCAACTACTTTACTTTTGGAGAAAATTCAAAACATTCATTATTCAATAGGGCCCAAACTATCAAAAACCAGCGGTTTCAATGAACACACATTTCTTGGTAGAATCATGCAGGACTGAAATTTTTGATGTTTTTCTACTCCTCTCATGAGCCCAAACAAGTCTCTAAAAGCATGAGTTTGCAACTACTTTACTTTTGGAGAAAATTCAAAACATTCATTATTCAATAGAGCCCAATAGCAAAAATCAGGTTTTGAATGAAGAATCACATTTCTTGGTAGAATCATGCAGGATTGAAATTTTTGATGGTTTTTTACTCCTCTCAACAGCCCAAACAAGTTTCTAAAAGGATGAGTTTGCAACTACTTTACTTTTGGAGAAAATTCAAAACATTCATTATTCAATAGGGCCCAAACTATCAAAAACCAGCGGTTTGAATGAACACACATTTCTTGGTAGAATCATGCAGGACTGAAATTTTTGATGTTTTTCTACTCCTCTCATGAGCCCAAACAAGTTTCTAAAAGCATGAGTTTGCAACTACTTTACTTTTGGAGAAAATTCAAAACATTCATTATTCAATAGAGCCCAATAGCAAAAATCAGGTTTTGAATGAAGAATCACATTACTTGGTAGAAGCATGCAGGATTGAAATTTTTGATAGTTTTTTACTCCTCTCAACAGCCCAAACAAGTTTCTAAAAGGATGAGTTTGCAACTACTTTACTTTTGGAGAAAATTCAAAACATTCATTATTCAATAGGGCCCAAACTATCAAAAACCAGCGGTTTCAATGAACACACATTTCTTGGTAGAATCATGCAGGACTGAAATTTTTGATGTTTTTCTACTCCTCTCATGAGCCCAAACAAGTCTCTAAAAGCATGAGTTTGCAACTACTTTACTTTTGGAGAAAATTCAAAACATTCATTATTCAATAGAGCCCAATAGCAAAAATCAGGTTTTGAATGAAGAATCACATTTCTTGGTAGAATCATGCAGGATTGAAATTTTTGATGGTTTTTTACTCCTCTCTACAGCCCAAACAAGTTTCTAAAAGGATGAGTTTGCAACTGCTTTACTTTTGGAGAAAATTCAAAACATTCATTATTCAATAGGGCCCAAACTATCAAAAACCAGGGGTTTGAATGAACACACATTTCTTAGTAGAATCATGCAGGACTCAAATTTTTGATGTTTTTCTACTCCTCTCATGAGCCCAAACAAGTTTCTAAAAGCAAGAGTTTGCAACTACTTTACTTTTGGAGAAAATTCAAAACATTCATTATTCAATAGAGCCCAATAGCAAAAATCAGGTTTTGAATGAAGAATCACATTTCTTGGTAGAATCATGCAGGATTGAAATTTTTGATGGTTTTTTACTCCTCTCAACAGCCCAAACAAGTTTCTAAAAGGATGAGTTTGCAACTACTTTACTTTCGGAGAAAATTCAAAACATTCATTATTCAATAGGGCCCAAACTATCAAAAACCAGCGGTTTCAATGAACACACATTTCTTGGTAGAATCATGCAGGACTGAAATTTTTGATGTTTTTCTACTCCTCTCATGAGCCCAAACAAGTCTCTAAAAGCATGAGTTTGCAACTACTTTACTTTTGGAGAAAATTCAAAACATTCATTATTCAATAGAGCCCAATAGCAAAAATCAGGTTTTGAATGAAGAATCACATTTCTTGGTAGAATCATGCAGGATTGAAATTTTTGATGGTTTTTTACTCCTCTCAACAGCCCAAACAAGTTTCTAAAAGGATGAGTTTGCAACTACTTTACTTTCGGAGAAAATTCAAAACATTCAATATTCAATAGGGCCCAAACTATCAAAAACCAGCGGTTTCAATGAACACACATTTCTTGGTAGAATCATGCAGGACTGAAATTTTTGATGTTTTTCTACTCCTCTCATGAGCCCAAACAAGTCTCTAAAAGCATGAGTTTGCAACTACTTTACTTTTGGAGAAAATTCAAAACATTCATTATTCAATAGAGCCCAATAGCAAAAATCAGGTTTTGAATGAAGAATCACATTTCTTGGTAGAATCATGCAGGATTGAAATTTTTGATGGTTTTTTACTCCTCTCAACAGCCCAAACAAGTTTCTAAAAGGATGAGTTTGCAACTGCTTTACTTTTGGAGAAAATTCAAAACATTCATTATTCAATAGGGCCCAAACTATCAAAAACCAGCGGTTTCAATGAACACACATTTCTTGGTAGAATCATGCAGGACTGAAATTTTTGATGTTTTTCTACTCCTCTCATGAGCCCAAACAAGTCTCTAAAAGCATGAGTTTGCAACTACTTTACTTTTGGAGAAAATTCAAAACATTCATTATTCAATAGAGCCCAATAGCAAAAATCAGGTTTTGAATGAAGAATCACATTTCTTGGTAGAATCATGCAGGATTGAAATTTTTTATGGTTTTTTACTCCTCTCTACAGCCCAAACAAGTTTCTAAAAGGATGAGTTTGCAACTGTTTTACTTTTGGAGAAAATTCAAAACATTCATTATTCAATAGGGCCCAAACTATCAAAAACCAGCGGTTTCAATGAACACACATTTCTTGGTAGAATCATGCAGGACTCAAATTTTTGATGTTTTTCTACTCCTCTCATGAGCCCAAACAAGTTTCTAAAAGCATGAGTTTGCAACTACTTTACTTTTGGAGAAAATTCAAAACATTCATTATTCAATAGAGCCCAATAGCAAAAATCAGGTTTTGAATGAAGAATCACATTTCTTGGTAGAATCATGCAGGATTGAAATTTTTGATGGTTTTTTACTCCTCTCAACAGCCCAAACAAGTTTCTAAAAGGATGAGTTTGCAACTACTTTACTTTTGGAGAAAATTCAAAACATTCATTATTCAATAGGGCCCAAACTATCAAAAACCAGCGGTTTCAATGAACACACATTTCTTGGTAGAATCATGCAGGACTGAAATTTTTGATGTTTTTCTACTCCTCTCATGAGCCCAAACAAGTCTCTAAAAGCATGAGTTTGCAACTACTTTACTTTTGGAGAAAATTCAAAACATTCATTATTCAATAGAGCCCAATAGCAAAAATCAGGTTTTGAATGAAGAATCACATTACTTGGTAGAAGCATGCAGGATTGAAATTTTTGATAGTTTTTTACTCCTCTCAACAGCCCAAACAAGTTTCTAAAAGGATGAGTTTGCAACTACTTTACTTTTGGAGAAAATTCAAAACATTCATTATTCAATAGGGCCCAAACTATCAAAAACCAGCGGTTTCAATGAACACACATTTCTTGGTAGAATCATGCAGGACTGAAATTTTTGATGTTTTTCTACTTCTCTCATGAGCCCAAACAAGTCTCTAAAAGCATGAGTTTGCAACTACTTTACTTTTGGAGAAAATTCAAAACATTCATTATTCAATAGAGCCCAATAGCAAAAATCAGGTTTTGAATGAAGAATCACATTTCTTGGTAGAATCATGCAGGATTGAAATTTTTGATGGTTTTTTACTCCTCTCTACAGCCCAAACAAGTTTCTAAAAGGATGAGTTTGCAACTGCTTTACTTTTGGAGAAAATTCAAAACATTCATTATTCAATAGGGCCCAAACTATCAAAAACCAGGGGTTTGAATGAACACACATTTCTTAGTAGAATCATGCAGGACTCAAATTTTTGATGTTTTTCTACTCCTCTCATGAGCCCAAACAAGTTTCTAAAAGCAAGAGTTTGCAACTACTTTACTTTTGGAGAAAATTCAAAACATTCATTATTCAATAGAGCCCAATAGCAAAAATCAGGTTTTGAATGAAGAATCACATTTCTTGGTAGAATCATGCAGGATTGAAATTTTTGATGGTTTTTTACTCCTCTCAACAGCCCAAACAAGTTTCTAAAAGGATGAGTTTGCAACTACTTTACTTTCGGAGAAAATTCAAAACATTCATTATTCAATAGGGCCCAAACTATCAAAAACCAGCGGTTTCAATGAACACACATTTCTTGGTAGAATCATGCAGGACTGAAATTTTTGATGTTTTTCTACTCCTCTCATGAGCCCAAACAAGTCTCTAAAAGCATGAGTTTGCAACTACTTTACTTTTGGAGAAAATTCAAAACATTCATTATTCAATAGAGCCCAATAGCAAAAATCAGGTTTTGAATGAAGAATCACATTTCTTGGTAGAATCATGCAGGATTGAAATTTTTGATGGTTTTTTACTCCTCTCAACAGCCCAAACAAGTTTCTAAAAGGATGAGTTTGCAACTACTTTACTTTCGGAGAAAATTCAAAACATTCAATATTCAATAGGGCCCAAACTATCAAAAACCAGCGGTTTCAATGAACACACATTTCTTGGTAGAATCATGCAGGACTGAAATTTTTGATGTTTTTCTACTCCTCTCATGAGCCCAAACAAGTCTCTAAAAGCATGAGTTTGCAACTACTTTACTTTTGGAGAAAATTCAAAACATTCATTATTCAATAGAGCCCAATAGCAAAAATCAGGTTTTGAATGAAGAATCACATTTCTTGGTAGAATCATGCAGGATTGAAATTTTTGATGGTTTTTTACTCCTCTCAACAGCCCAAACAAGTTTCTAAAAGGATGAGTTTGCAACTGCTTTACTTTTGGAGAAAATTCAAAACATTCATTATTCAATAGGGCCCAAACTATCAAAAACCAGCGGTTTCAATGAACACACATTTCTTGGTAGAATCATGCAGGACTGAAATTTTTGATGTTTTTCTACTCCTCTCATGAGCCCAAACAAGTCTCTAAAAGCATGAGTTTGCAACTACTTTACTTTTGGAGAAAATTCAAAACATTCATTATTCAATAGAGCCCAATAGCAAAAATGAGGTTTTGAATGAAGAATCACATTTCTTGGTAGAATCATGCAGGATTGAAATTTTTTATGGTTTTTTACTCCTCTCAACAGCCCAAACAAGTTTCTAAAAGAATGAGTTTGCAACTGTTTTACTTTTGGAGAAAATTCAAAACATTCATTATTCAATAGGGCCCAAACTATCAAAAACCAGCGGTTTCAATGAACACACATTTCTTGGTAGAATCATGCAGGACTCAAATTTTTGATGTTTTTCTACTCCTCTCATGAGCCCAAACAAGTTTCTAAAAGCATGAGTTTGCAACTACTTTACTTTTGGAGAAAATTCAAAACATTCATTATTCAATAGAGCCCAATAGCAAAAATCAGGTTTTGAATGAAGAATCACATTTCTTGGTAGAATCATGCAGGATTGAAATTTTTGATGGTTTTTTACTCCTCTCAACAGCCCAAACAAGTTTCTAAAAGGATGAGTTTGCAACTACTTTACTTTTGGAGAAAATTCAAAACATTCATTATTCAATAGGGCCCAAACTATCAAAAACCAGCGGTTTCAATGAACACACATTTCTTGGTAGAATCATGCAGGACTGAAATTTTTGATGTTTTTCTACTCCTCTCATGAGCCCAAACAAGTCTCTAAAAGCATGAGTTTGCAACTACTTTACTTTTGGAGAAAATTCAAAACATTCATTATTCAATAGAGCCCAATAGCAAAAATCAGGTTTTGAATGAAGAATCACATTTCTTGGTAGAATCATGCAGGATTGAAATTTTTGATGGTTTTTTACTCCTCTCAACAGCCCAAACAAGTTTCTAAAAGGATGAGTTTGCAACTACTTTACTTTTGGAGAAAATTCAAAACATTCATTATTCAATAGGGCCCAAACTATCAAAAACCAGCGGTTTCAATGAACACACATTTCTTGGAAGAATCATGCAGGGCTGAAATTTTTGATGTTTTTCTACTCCTCTCATGAGCCCAAACAAGTTTCTAAAAGCATGAGTTTGCAACTACTTTACTTTTGGAGAAAATTCAAAACATTCATTATTCAATAGAGCCCAATAGCAAAAATCAGGTTTTGAATGAAGAATCACATTTCTTGGTAGAATCATGCAGGATTGAAATTTTTGATGGTTTTTTACTCCTCTCTACAGCCCAAACAAGTCTCTAAAAGCATGAGTTTGCAACTACTTTACTTTTGGAGAAAATTCAAAACATTCATTATTCAATAGAGCCCAATAGCAAAAATCAGGTTTTGAATGAAGAATCACATTTCTTGGTAGAATCATGCAGGATTGAAATTTTTGATGGTTTTTTACTCCTCTCTACAGCCCAAACAAGTTTCTAAAAGGATGAGTTTGCAACTGCTTTACTTTTGGAGAAAATTCAAAACATTCATTATTCAATAGGGCCCAAACTATCAAAAACCAGCGGTTTGAATGAACACACATTTCTTAGTAGAATCATGCAGGACTCAAATTTTTGATGTTTTTCTACTCCTCTCATGAGCCCAAACAAGTTTCTAAAAGCATGAGTTTGCAACTACTTTACTTTTGGAGAAAATTCAAAACATTCATTATTCAATACAGCCCAATAGCAAAAATCAGGTTTTGAATGAAGAATCACATTTCTTGGTAGAATCATGCAGGATTGAAATTTTTGATGGTTTTTTACTCCTCTCAACAGCCCAAACAAGTTTCTAAAAGGATGAGTTTGCAACTACTTTACTTTTGGAGAAAATTCAAAACATTCATTATTCAATAGGGCCCAAACTATCAAAAACCAGCGGTTTCAATGAACACACATTTCTTGGAAGAATCATGCAGGACTGAAATTTTTGATGTTTTTCTACTCCTCTCATGAGCCCAAACAAGTCTCTAAAAGCATGAGTTTGCAACTACTTTACTTTTGGAGAAAATTCAAAACATTCATTATTCAATAGAGCCCAATAGCAAAAATCAGGTTTTGAATGAAGAATCACATTTCTTGGTAGAATCATGCAGGATTGAAATTTTTGATGGTTTTTTACTCCTCTCAACAGCCCAAACAAGTTTCTAAAAGGATGAGTTTGCAACTACTTTACTTTTGGAGAAAATTCAAAACATTCATTATTCAATAGGGCCCAAACTATCAAAAACCAGCGGTTTCAATGAACACACATTTCTTGGTAGAATCATGCAGGACTGAAATTTTTGATGTTTTTCTACTCCTCTCATGAGCCCAAACAAGTCTCTAAAAGCATGAGTTTGCAACTACTTTACTTTTGGAGAAAATTCAAAACATTCATTATTCAATAGAGCCCAATAGCAAAAATCAGGTTTTGAATGAAGAATCACATTTCTTGGTAGAATCATGCAGGATTGAAATTTTTGATGGTTTTTTACTCCTCTCAACAGCCCAAACAAGTTTCTAAAAGGATGAGTTTGCAACTACTTTACTTTCGGAGAAAATTCAAAACATTCAATATTCAATAGGGCCCAAACTATCAAAAACCAGCGGTTTCAATGAACACACATTTCTTGGTAGAATCATGCAGGACTGAAATTTTTGATGTTTTTCTACTCCTCTCATGAGCCCAAACAAGTCTCTAAAAGCATGAGTTTGCAACTACTTTACTTTTGGAGAAAATTCAAAACATTCATTATTCAATAGAGCCCAATAGCAAAAATCAGGTTTTGAATGAAGAATCACATTTCTTGGTAGAATCATGCAGGATTGAAATTTTTGATGGTTTTTTACTCCTCTCAACAGCCCAAACAAGTTTCTAAAAGGATGAGTTTGCAACTGCTTTACTTTTGGAGAAAATTCAAAACATTCATTATTCAATAGGGCCCAAACTATCAAAAACCAGCGGTTTCAATGAACACACATTTCTTGGTAGAATCATGCAGGACTGAAATTTTTGATGTTTTTCTACTCCTCTCATGAGCCCAAACAAGTCTCTAAAAGCATGAGTTTGCAACTACTTTACTTTTGGAGAAAATTCAAAACATTCATTATTCAATAGAGCCCAATAGCAAAAATGAGGTTTTGAATGAAGAATCACATTTCTTGGTAGAATCATGCAGGATTGAAATTTTTTATGGTTTTTTACTCCTCTCAACAGCCCAAACAAGTTTCTAAAAGGATGAGTTTGCAACTGTTTTACTTTTGGAGAAAATTCAAAACATTCATTATTCAATAGGGCCCAAACTATCAAAAACCAGCGGTTTCAATGAACACACATTTCTTGGTAGAATCATGCAGGACTCAAATTTTTGATGTTTTTCTACTCCTCTCATGAGCCCAAACAAGTTTCTAAAAGCATGAGTTTGCAACTACTTTACTTTTGGAGAAAATTCAAAACATTCATTATTCAATAGAGCCCAATAGCAAAAATCAGGTTTTGAATGAAGAATCACATTTCTTGGTAGAATCATGCAGGATTGAAATTTTTGATGGTTTTTTACTCCTCTCAACAGCCCAAACAAGTTTCTAAAAGGATGAGTTTGCAACTACTTTACTTTTGGAGAAAATTCAAAACATTCATTATTCAATAGGGCCCAAACTATCAAAAACCAGCGGTTTCAATGAACACACATTTCTTGGTAGAATCATGCAGGACTGAAATTTTTGATGTTTTTCTACTCCTCTCATGAGCCCAAACAAGTCTCTAAAAGCATGAGTTTGCAACTACTTTACTTTTGGAGAAAATTCAAAACATTCATTATTCAATAGAGCCCAATAGCAAAAATCAGGTTTTGAATGAAGAATCACATTTCTTGGTAGAATCATGCAGGATTGAAATTTTTGATGGTTTTTTACTCCTCTCAACAGCCCAAACAAGTTTCTAAAAGGATGAGTTTGCAACTACTTTACTTTTGGAGAAAATTCAAAACATTCATTATTCAATAGGGCCCAAACTATCAAAAACCAGCGGTTTCAATGAACACACATTTCTTGGAAGAATCATGCAGGGCTGAAATTTTTGATGTTTTTCTACTCCTCTCATGAGCCCAAACAAGTTTCTAAAAGCATGAGTTTGCAACTACTTTACTTTTGGAGAAAATTCAAAACATTCATTATTCAATAGAGCCCAATAGCAAAAATCAGGTTTTGAATGAAGAATCACATTTCTTGGTAGAATCATGCAGGATTGAAATTTTTGATGGTTTTTTACTCCTCTCTACAGCCCAAACAAGTCTCTAAAAGCATGAGTTTGCAACTACTTTACTTTTGGAGAAAATTCAAAACATTCATTATTCAATAGAGCCCAATAGCAAAAATCAGGTTTTGAATGAAGAATCACATTTCTTGGTAGAATCATGCAGGATTGAAATTTTTGATGGTTTTTTACTCCTCTCTACAGCCCAAACAAGTTTCTAAAAGGATGAGTTTGCAACTGCTTTACTTTTGGAGAAAATTCAAAACATTCATTATTCAATAGGGCCCAAACTATCAAAAACCAGCGGTTTGAATGAACACACATTTCTTAGTAGAATCATGCAGGACTCAAATTTTTGATGTTTTTCTACTCCTCTCATGAGCCCAAACAAGTTTCTAAAAGCATGAGTTTGCAACTACTTTACTTTTGGAGAAAATTCAAAACATTCATTATTCAATACAGCCCAATAGCAAAAATCAGGTTTTGAATGAAGAATCACATTTCTTGGTAGAATCATGCAGGATTGAAATTTTTGATGGTTTTTTACTCCTCTCAACAGCCCAAACAAGTTTCTAAAAGGATGAGTTTGCAACTACTTTACTTTTGGAGAAAATTCAAAACATTCATTATTCAATAGGGCCCAAACTATCAAAAACCAGCGGTTTCAATGAACACACATTTCTTGGAAGAATCATGCAGGACTGAAATTTTTGATGTTTTTCTACTCCTCTCATGAGCCCAAACAAGTCTCTAAAAGCATGAGTTTGCAACTACTTTACTTTTGGAGAAAATTCAAAACATTCATTATTCAATAGAGCCCAATAGCAAAAATCAGGTTTTGAATGAAGAATCACATTTCTTGGTAGAATCATGCAGGATTGAAATTTTTGATGGTTTTTTACTCCTCTCAACAGCCCAAACAAGTTTCTAAAAGGATGAGTTTGCAACTACTTTACTTTTGGAGAAAATTCAAAACATTCATTATTCAATAGGGCCCAAACTATCAAAAACCAGCGGTTTCAATGAACACACATTTCTTGGTAGAATCATGCAGGACTGAAATTTTTGATGTTTTTCTACTCCTCTCATGAGCCCAAACAAGTCTCTAAAAGCATGAGTTTGCAACTACTTTACTTTTGGAGAAAATTCAAAACATTCATTATTCAATAGAGCCCAATAGCAAAAATCAGGTTTTGAATGAAGAATCACATTTCTTGGTAGAATCATGCAGGATTGAAATTTTTGATGGTTTTTTACTCCTCTCAACAGCCCAAACAAGTTTCTAAAAGGATGAGTTTGCAACTACTTTACTTTTGGAGAAAATTCAAAACATTCATTATTCAATAGGGCCCAAACTATCAAAAACCAGCGGTTTCAATGAACACACATTACTTGGTAGAATCATGCAGGACTCAAATTTTTGATGTTTTTCTACTCCTCTCATGAGCCCAAACAAGTTTCTAAAAGCATGAGTTTGCAACTACTTTACTTTTGGAGAAAATTCAAAACATTCATTATTCAATAGAGCCCAATAGCAAAAATCAGGTTTTGAATGAAGAATCACATTTCTTGGTAGAATCATGAAGGATTGAAATTTTTGATGGTTTTTTACTCCTCTCAACAGCCCAAACAAGTTTCTAAAAGGATGAGTTTGCAACTACTTTACTTTTGGAGAAAATTCAAAACATTCATTATTCAATAGGGCCCAAACTATCAAAAACCAGCGGTTTCAATGAACACACATTTCTTGGTAGAATCATGCAGGACTGAAATTTTTGATGTTTTTCTACTCCTCTCATGAGCCCAAACAAGTCTCTAAAAGCATGAGTTTGCAACTACTTTACTTTTGGAGAAAATTCAAAACATTCATTATTCAATAGAGCCCAATAGCAAAAATCAGGTTTTGAATGAAGAATCACATTTCTTGGTAAAATCATGCAGGATTGAAATTTTTGATGGTTTTTTACTCCTCTCAACAGCCCAAACAAGTTTCTAAAAGGATGAGTTTGCAACTACTTTACTTTTGGAGAAAATTCAAAACATTCATTATTCAATAGAGCCCAATAGCAAAAATCAGGTTTTGAATGAAGAATCACATTTCTTGGTAGAATCATGCAGGATTGAAATTTTTGATGGTTTTTTACTCCTCTCAACAGCCCAAACAAGTTTCTAAAAGGATGAGTTTGCAACTACTTTACTTTTGGAGAAAATTCAAAACATTCATTATTCAATAGGGCCCAAACTATCAAAAACCAGCGGTTTCAATGAACACACATTTCTTGGTAGAATCATGCAGGACTGAAATTTTTGATGTTTTTCTACTCCTCTCATGAGCCCAAACAAGTCTCTAAAAGCATGAGTTTGCAACTACTTTACTTTTGAAGAAAATTCAAAACATTCATTATTCAATAGAGCCCAATAGCAAAAATCAGGTTTTGAATGAAGAATCACATTTCTTGGTAAAATCATGCAGGATTGAAATTTTTGATGGTTTTTTACTCCTCTCAACAGCCCAAACAAGTTTCTAAAAGGATGAGTTTGCAACTACTTTACTTTTGGAGAAAATTCAAAACATTCATTATTCAATAGGGCCCAAACTATCAAAAACCAGCGGTTTCAATGAACACACATTTCTTGGTAGAATCATGCAGGACTGAAATTTTTGATGTTTTTCTACTCCTCTCATGAGCCCAAACAAGTTTCTAAAAGCATGAGTTTGCAACTACTTTACTTTTGGAGAAAATTCAAAACATTCACTATTCAATAGAGCCCAATAGGAAAAATCAGGTTTTGAATGAAGAATCACATTTCTTGGTAAAATCATGCAGGATTGAAATTTTTGATGGTTTTTTACTCCTCTCAACAGCCCAAACAAGTTTCTAAAAGGATGAGTTTGCAACTACTTTACTTTTGGAGAAAATTCAAAACATTCATTATTCAATAGGGCCCAAACTATCAAAAACCAGCGGTTTCAATGAACACACATTTCTTGGTAGAATCATGCAGGACTGAAATTTTTGATGTTTTTCTACTCCTCTCATGAGCCCAAACAAGTCTCTAAAAGCATGAGTTTGCAACTACTTTACTTTTGGAGAAAATTCAAAACATTCATTATTCAATAGAGCCCAATAGCAAAAATCAGGTTTTGAATGAAGAATCACATTTCTTGGTAAAATCATGCAGGATTGAAATTTTTGATGGTTTTTTACTCCTCTCAACAGCCCAAACAAGTTTCTAAAAGGATGAGTTTGCAACTACTTTACTTTTGGAGAAAATTCAAAACATTCATTATTCAATAGGGCCCAAACTATCAAAAACCAGCGGTTTCAATGAACACACATTTCTTGGTAGAATCATGCAGGACTGAAATTTTTGATGTTTTTCTACTCCTCTCATGAGCCCAAACAAGTTTCTAAAAGCATGAGTTTGCAACTACTTTACTTTTGGAGAAAATTCAAAACATTCACTATTCAATAGAGCCCAATAGCAAAAATCAGGTTTTGAATGAAGAATCACATTTCTTGGTAAAATCATGCAGGATTGAAATTTTTGATGGTCTTTTACTCCTCTCAACAGCCCAAACAAGTTTCTAAAAGGATGAGTTTGCAACTACTTTACTTTTGGAGAAAATTCAAAACATTCATTATTCAATAGGGCCCAAACTATCAAAAACCAGCGGTTTCAATGAACACACATTTCTTGGTAGAATCATGCAGGACTGAAATTTTTGATGTTTTTCTACTCCTCTCATGAGCCCAAACAAGTCTCTAAAAGCATGAGTTTGCAACTACTTTACTTTTGGAGAAAATTCAAAACATTCATTATTCAATAGAGCCCAATAGCAAAAATCAGGTTTTGAATGAAGAATCACATTTCTTGGTAGAATCATGCAGGATTGAAATTTTTGATGGTTTTTTACTCCTCTCAACAGCCCAAACAAGTTTCTAAAAGGATGAGTTTGCAACTACTTTACTTTTGGAGAAAATTCAAAACATTCATTATTCAATAGGGCCCAAACTATCAAAAACCAGCGGTTTCAATGAACACACATTTCTTGGTAGAATCATGCAGGACTCAAATTTTTGATGTTTTTCTACTCCTCTCATGAGCCCAAACAAGTTTCTAAAAGCATGAGTTTGCAACTACTTTACTTTTGGAGAAAATTCAAAACATTCATTATTCAATAGAGCCCAATAGCAAAAATCAGGTTTTGAATGAAGAATCACATTTCTTGGTAAAATCATGCAGGATTGAAATTTTTGATGGTTTTTTACTCCTCTCAACAGCCCAAACAAGTTTCTAAAAGGATGAGTTTGCAACTACTTTACTTTTGGAGAAAATTCAAAACATTCATTATTCAATAGGGCCCAAACTATCAAAAACCAGCGGTTTCAATGAACACACATTTCTTGGAAGAATCATGCAGGACTGAAATTTTTGATGTTTTTCTACTCCTCTCATGAGCCCAAACAAGTCTCTAAAAGCATGAGTTTGCAACTACTTTACTTTTGGAGAAAATTCAAAACATACACTTTTCAATAGAGCCCAATAGCAAAAATCAGGTTTTGAATGAAGAATCACATTTCTTGGTAGAATCATGCAGGATTGAAATTTTTGATGGTTTTTTACTCCTCTCAACAGCCCAAACAAGTTTCTAAAAGGATGAGTTTGCAACTACTTTACTTTTGGAGAAAATTCAAAACATTCATTATTCAATAGGGCCCAAACTATCAAAAACCAGCGGTTTGAATGAACACACATTTCTTGGTAGAATCATGCAGGACTGAAATTTTTGATGTTTTTCTACTCCTCTCATGAGCCCAAACAAGTCTCTAAAAGCATGAGTTTGCAACTACTTTACTTTTGGAGAAAATTCAAAACATTCATTATTCAATAGAGCCCAATAGCAAAAATCAGGTTTTGAATGAAGAATCACATTACTTGGTAGAAGCATGCAGGATTGAAATTTTTGATGGTTTTTTACTCCTCTCAACAGCCCAAACAAGTTTCTAAAAGGATGAGTTTGCAACTACTTTACTTTTGGAGAAAATTCAAAACATTCATTATTCAATAGGGCCCAAACTATCAAAAACCAGCGGTTTCAATGAACACACATTTCTTGGTAGAATCATGCAGGACTGAAATTTTTGATGTTTTTCTACTCCTCTCATGAGCCCAAACAAGTCTCTAAAAGCATGAGTTTGCAACTACTTTACTTTTGGAGAAAATTCAAAACATTCATTATTCAATAGAGCCCAATAGCAAAAATCAGGTTTTGAATGAAGAATCACATTTCTTGGTAGAATCATGCAGGATTGAAATTTTTGATGGTTTTTTACTCCTCTCTACAGCCCAAACAAGTTTCTAAAAGGATGAGTTTGCAACTGCTTTACTTTTGGAGAAAATTCAAAACATTCATTATTCAATAGGGCCCAAACTATCAAAAACCAGGGGTTTGAATGAACACACATTTCTTAGTAGAATCATGCAGGACTCAAATTTTTGATGTTTTTCTACTCCTCTCATGAGCCCAAACAAGTTTCTAAAAGCATGAGTTTGCAACTACTTTACTTTTGGAGAAAATTCAAAACATTCATTATTCAATAGAGCCCAATAGCAAAAATCAGGTTTTGAATGAAGAATCACATTTCTTGGTAGAATCATGCAGGATTGAAATTTTTGATGGTTTTTTACTCCTCTCAACAGCCCAAACAAGTTTCTAAAAGGATGAGTTTGCAACTACTTTACTTTCGGAGAAAATTCAAAACATTCATTATTCAATAGGGCCCAAACTATCAAAAACCAGCGGTTTCAATGAACACACATTTCTTGGTAGAATCATGCAGGACTGAAATTTTTGATGTTTTTCTACTCCTCTCATGAGCCCAAACAAGTCTCTAAAAGCATGAGTTTGCAACTACTTTACTTTTGGAGAAAATTCAAAACATTCATTATTCAATAGAGCCCAATAGCAAAAATCAGGTTTTGAATGAATAATCACATTTCTTGGTAGAATCATGCAGGATTGAAATTTTTGATGGTTTTTTACTCCTCTCAACAGCCCAAACAAGTTTCTAAAAGGATGAGTTTGCAACTACTTTACTTTTGGAGAAAATTCAAAACATTCATTATTCAATAGAGCCCAATAGCAAAAATCATGTTTTGAATGAAGAATCACATTTCTTGGTAGAATCATGCAGGATTGAAATTTTTGATGGTTTTTTACTCCTCTCAACAGCCCAAACAAGTTTCTAAAAGGATGAGTTTGCAACTACTTTACTTTTGGAGAAAATTCAAAACATTCATTATTCAATAGGGCCCAAACTATCAAAAACCAGCGGTTTCAATGAACACACATTTCTTGGTAGAATCATGCAGGACTGAAATTTTTGATGTTTTTCTACTCCTCTCATGAGCCCAAACAAGTCTCTAAAAGCATGAGTTTGCAACTACTTTACTTTTGGAGAAAATTCAAAACATTCATTATTCAATAGAGCCCAATAGCAAAAATCAGGTTTTGAATGAAGAATCACATTTCTTGGTAGAATCATGCAGGATTGAAATTTTTGATGGTTTTTTACTCCTCTCAACAGCCCAAACAAGTTTCTAAAAGGATGAGTTTGCAACTACTTTACTTTTGGAGAAAATTCAAAACATTCATTATTCAATAGAGCCCAATAGCAAAAATCAGGTTTTGAATGAAGAATCACATTTCTTGGTAGAATCATGCAGGATTGAAATTTTTGATGGTTTTTTACTCCTCTCAACAGCCCAAACAAGTTTCTAAAAGGATGAGTTTGCAACTACTTTACTTTTGGAGAAAATTCAAAACATTCATTATTCAATAGGGCCCAAACTATCAAAAACCAGCGGTTTGAATGAACACACATTTCTTGGTAGAATCATGCAGGACTGAAATTTTTGATGTTTTTCTACTCCTCTCATGAGCCCAAACAAGTCTCTAAAAGCATGAGTTTGCAACTACTTTACTTTTGGAGAAAATTCAAAACATTCATTATTCAATAGAGCCCAATAGCAAAAATCAGGTTTTGAATGAAGAATCACATTACTTGGTAGAAGCATGCAGGATTGAAATTTTTGATGGTTTTTTACTCCTCTCAACAGCCCAAACAAGTTTCTAAAAGGATGAGTTTGCAACTACTTTACTTTTGGAGAAAATTCAAAACATTCATTATTCAATAGGGCCCAAACTATCAAAAACCAGCGGTTTCAATGAACACACATTTCTTGGTAGAATCATGCAGGACTGAAATTTTTGATGTTTTTCTACTCCTCTCATGAGCCCAAACAAGTCTCTAAAAGCATGAGTTTGCAACTACTTTACTTTTGGAGAAAATTCAAAACATTCATTATTCAATAGAGCCCAATAGCAAAAATCAGGTTTTGAATGAAGAATCACATTTCTTGGTAGAATCATGCAGGATTGAAATTTTTGATGGTTTTTTACTCCTCTCTACAGCCCAAACAAGTTTCTAAAAGGATGAGTTTGCAACTGCTTTACTTTTGGAGAAAATTCAAAACATTCATTATTCAATAGGGCCCAAACTATCAAAAACCAGGGGTTTGAATGAACACACATTTCTTAGTAGAATCATGCAGGACTCAAATTTTTGATGTTTTTCTACTCCTCTCATGAGCCCAAACAAGTCTCTAAAAGCATGAGTTTGCAACTACTTTACTTTTGGAGAAAATTCAAAACATTCATTATTCAATAGAGCCCAATAGCAAAAATCAGGTTTTGAATGAAGAATCACATTTCTTGGTAGAATCATGCAGGATTGAAATTTTTGATGGTTTTTTACTCCTCTCAACAGCCCAAACAAGTTTCTAAAAGGATGAGTTTGCAACTACTTTACTTTCGGAGAAAATTCAAAACATTCATTATTCAATAGGGCCCAAACTATCAAAAACCAGCGGTTTCAATGAACACACATTTCTTGGTAGAATCATGCAGGACTGAAATTTTTGATGTTTTTCTACTCCTCTTATGAGCCCAAACAAGTCTCTAAAAGCATGAGTTTGCAACTACTTTACTTTTGGAGAAAATTCAAAACATTCATTATTCAATAGAGCCCAATAGCAAAAATCAGGTTTTGAATGAATAATCACATTTCTTGGTAGAATCATGCAGGATTGAAATTTTTGATGGTTTTTTACTCCTCTCAACAGCCCAAACAAGTTTCTAAAAGGATGAGTTTGCAACTACTTTACTTTCGGAGAAAATTCAAAACATTCAATATTCAATAGGGCCCAAACTATCAAAAACCAGCGGTTTCAATGAACACACATTTCTTGGTAGAATCATGCAGGACTGAAATTTTTGATGTTTTTCTACTCCTCTCATGAGCCCAAACAAGTCTCTAAAAGCATGAGTTTGCAACTACTTTACTTTTGGAGAAAATTCAAAACATTCATTATTCAATAGAGCCCAATAGCAAAAATCAGGTTTTGAATGAAGAATCACATTTCTTGGTAGAATCATGCAGGATTGAAATTTTTGATGGTTTTTTACTCCTCTCAACAGCCCAAACAAGTTTCTAAAAGGATGAGTTTGCAACTGCTTTACTTTTGGAGAAAATTCAAAACATTCATTATTCAATAGGGCCCAAACTATCAAAAACCAGCGGTTTCAATGAACACACATTTCTTGGTAGAATCATGCAGGACTGAAATTTTTGATGTTTTTCTACTCCTCTCATGAGCCCAAACAAGTCTCTAAAAGCATGAGTTTGCAACTACTTTACTTTTGGAGAAAATTCAAAACATTCATTATTCAATAGAGCCCAATAGCAAAAATCAGGTTTTGAATGAAGAATCACATTTCTTGGTAGAATCATGCAGGATTGAAATTTTTTATGGTTTTTTACTCCTCTCTACAGCCCAAACAAGTTTCTAAAAGGATGAGTTTGCAACTGCTTTACTTTTGGAGAAAATTCAAAACATTCATTATTCAATAGGGCCCAAACTATCAAAAACCAGCGGTTTCAATGAACACACATTTCTTGGTAGAATCATGCAGGACTCAAATTTTTGATGTTTTTCTACTCCTCTCATGAGCCCAAACAAGTTTCTAAAAGCATGAGTTTGCAACTACTTTACTTTTGGAGAAAATTCAAAACATTCATTATTCAATAGAGCCCAATAGCAAAAATCAGGTTTTGAATGAAGAATCACATTTCTTGGTAGAATCATGCAGGATTGAAATTTTTGATGGTTTTTTACTCCTCTCAACAGCCCAAACAAGTTTCTAAAAGGATGAGTTTGCAACTACTTTACTTTTGGAGAAAATTCAAAACATTCATTATTCAATAGGGCCCAAACTATCAAAAACCAGCGGTTTCAATGAACACACATTTCTTGGTAGAATCATGCAGGACTGAAATTTTTGATGTTTTTCTACTCCTCTCATGAGCCCAAACAAGTCTCTAAAAGCATGAGTTTGCAACTACTTTACTTTTGGAGAAAATTCAAAACATTCATTATTCAATAGAGCCCAATAGCAAAAATCAGGTTTTGAATGAAGAATCACATTTCTTGGTAGAATCATGCAGGATTGAAATTTTTGATGGTTTTTTACTCCTCTCAACAGCCCAAACAAGTTTCTAAAAGGATGAGTTTGCAACTACTTTACTTTTGGAGAAAATTCAAAACATTCATTATTCAATAGGGCCCAAACTATCAAAAACCAGCGGTTTCAATGAACACACATTTCTTGGAAGAATCATGCAGGGCTGAAATTTTTGATGTTTTTCTACTCCTCTCATGAGCCCAAACAAGTTTCTAAAAGCATGAGTTTGCAACTTTACTTTTGGAGAAAATTCAAAACATTCATTATTCAATAGAGCCCAATAGCAAAAATCAGGTTTTGAATGAAGAATCACAGTTCTTGGTAGAATCATGCAGGATTGAAATTTTTGATGGTTTTTTACTCCTCTCAACAGCCCAAACAAGTTTCTAAAAGGATGAGTTTGCAACTACTTTACTTTTGGAGAAAATTCAAAACATTCATTATTCAATAGAGCCCAATAGCAAAAATCAGGTTTTGAATGAAGAATCACATTTCTTGGTAGAATCATGCAGGATTGAAATTTTTGATGGTTTTTTACTCCTCTCAACAGCCCAAACAAGTTTCTAAAAGGATGAGTTTGCAACTACTTTACTTTTGGAGAAAATTCAAAACATTCATTATTCAATAGGGCCCAAACTATCAAAAACCAGCGGTTTCAATGAACACACATTTCTTGGTAGAATCATGCAGGACTGAAATTTTTGATGTTTTTCTACTCCTCTCATGAGCCCAAACAAGTCTCTAAAAGCATGAGTTTGCAACTACTTTACTTTTGGAGAAAATTCAAAACATTCATTATTCAATAGAGCCCAATAGCAAAAATCAGGTTTTGAATGAAGAATCACATTTCTTGGTAAAATCATGCAGGATTGAAATTTTTGATGGTTTTTTACTCCTCTCAACAGCCCAAACAAGTTTCTAAAAGGATGAGTTTGCAACTACTTTACTTTTGGAGAAAATTCAAAACATTCATTATTCAATAGAGCCCAATAGCAAAAATCAGGTTTTGAATGAAGAATCACATTTCTTGGTAGAATCATGCAGGATTGAAATTTTTGATGGTTTTTTACTCCTCTCAACAGCCCAAACAAGTTTCTAAAAGGATGAGTTTGCAACTACTTTACTTTTGGAGAAAATTCAAAACATTCATTATTCAATAGGGCCCAAACTATCAAAAACCAGCGGTTTCAATGAACACACATTTCTTGGTAGAATCATGCAGGACTGAAATTTTTGATGTTTTTCTACTCCTCTCATGAGCCCAAACAAGTCTCTAAAAGCATGAGTTTGCAACTACTTTACTTTTGGAGAAAATTCAAAACATTCATTATTCAATAGAGCCCAATAGCAAAAATCAGGTTTTGAATGAAGAATCACATTTCTTGGTAAAATCATGCAGGATTGAAATTTTTGATGGTTTTTTACTCCTCTCAACAGCCCAAACAAGTTTCTAAAAGGATGAGTTTGCAACTACTTTACTTTTGGAGAAAATTCAAAACATTCATTATTCAATAGGGCCCAAACTATCAAAAACCAGCGGTTTCAATGAACACACATTTCTTGGTAGAATCATGCAGGACTGAAATTTTTGATGTTTTTCTACTCCTCTCATGAGCCCAAACAAGTTTCTAAAAGCATGAGTTTGCAACTACTTTACTTTTGGAGAAAATTCAAAACATTCACTATTCAATAGAGCCCAATAGCAAAAATCAGGTTTTGAATGAAGAATCACATTTCTTGGTAAAATCATGCAGGATTGAAATTTTTGATGGTCTTTTACTCCTCTCAACAGCCCAAACAAGTTTCTAAAAGGATGAGTTTGCAACTACTTTACTTTTGGAGAAAATTCAAAACATTCATTATTCAATAGGGCCCAAACTATCAAAAACCAGCGGTTTCAATGAACACACATTTCTTGGTAGAATCATGCAGGACTGAAATTTTTGATGTTTTTCTACTCCTCTCATGAGCCCAAACAAGTCTCTAAAAGCATGAGTTTGCAACTACTTTACTTTTGGAGAAAATTCAAAACATTCATTATTCAATAGAGCCCAATAGCAAAAATCAGGTTTTGAATGAAGAATCACATTTCTTGGTAGAATCATGCAGGATTGAAATTTTTGATGGTTTTTTACTCCTCTCAACAGCCCAAACAAGTTTCTAAAAGGATGAGTTTGCAACTACTTTACTTTTGGAGAAAATTCAAAACATTCATTATTCAATAGGGCCCAAACTATCAAAAACCAGCGGTTTCAATGAACACACATTTCTTGGTAGAATCATGCAGGACTCAAATTTTTGATGTTTTTCTACTCCTCTCATGAGCCCAAACAAGTTTCTAAAAGCATGAGTTTGCAACTACTTTACTTTTGGAGAAAATTCAAAACATTCATTATTCAATAGAGCCCAATAGCAAAAATCAGGTTTTGAATGAAGAATCACATTTCTTGGTAGAATCATGCAGGATTGAAATTTTTGATGGTTTTTTACTCCTCTCAACAGCCCAAACAAGTTTCTAAAAGGATGAGTTTGCAACTACTTTACTTTTGGAGAAAATTCAAAACATTCATTATTCAATAGGGCCCAAACTATCAAAAACCAGCGGTTTCAATGAACACACATTTCTTGGTAGAATCATGCAGGACTGAAATTTTTGATGTTTTTCTACTCCTCTCATGAGCCCAAACAAGTCTCTAAAAGCATGAGTTTGCAACTACTTTACTTTTGGAGAAAATTCAAAACATTCATTATTCAATAGAGCCCAATAGCAAAAATCAGGTTTTGAATGAAGAATCACATTTCTTGGTAAAATCATGCAGGATTGAAATTTTTGATGGTTTTTTACTCCTCTCAACAGCCCAAACAAGTTTCTAAAAGGATGAGTTTGCAACTACTTTACTTTTGGAGAAAATTCAAAACATTCATTATTCAATAGGGCCCAAACTATCAAAAACCAGCGGTTTCAATGAACACACATTTCTTGGAAGAATCATGCAGGGCTGAAATTTTTGATGTTTTTCTACTCCTCTCATGAGCCCAAACAAGTTTCTAAAAGCATGAGTTTGCAACTACTTTACTTTTGGAGAAAATTCAAAACATTCATTATTCAATAGAGCCCAATAGCAAAAATCAGGTTTTGAATGAAGAATCACATTTCTTGGTAGAATCATGCAGGATTGAAATTTTTGATGGTTTTTTACTCCTCTCAACAGCCCAAACAAGTTTCTAAAAGGATGAGTTTGCAACTACTTTACTTTTGGAGAAAATTCAAAACATTCATTATTCAATAGGGCCCAAACTATCAAAAACCAGCGGTTTCAATGAACACACATTTCTTGGAAGAATCATGCAGGGCTGAAATTTTTGATGTTTTTCTACTCCTCTCATGAGCCCAAACAAGTTTCTAAAAGCATGAGTTTGCAACTACTTTACTTTTGGAGAAAATTCAAAACATTCATTATTCAATAGAGCCCAATAGCAAAAATCAGGTTTTGAATGAAGAATCACAGTTCTTGGTAGAATCATGCAGGATTGAAATTTTTGATGGTTTTTTACTCCTCTCAACAGCCCAAACAAGTTTCTAAAAGGATGAGTTTGCAACTACTTTACTTTTGGAGAAAATTCAAAACATTCATTATTCAATAGGGCCCAAACTATCAAAAACCAGCGGTTCCAATGAACACACATTTCTTGGTAGAATCATGCAGGACTGAAATTTTTGATGTTTTTCTACTCCTCTCATGAGCCCAAACAAGTCTCTAAAAGCATGAGTTTGCAACTACTTTACTTTTGGAGAAAATTCAAAACATTCACTTTTCAATAGAGCCCAATAGCAAAAATCAGGTTTTGAATGAAGAATCACATTTCTTGGTAGAATCATGCAGGATTGAAATTTTTGATGGTTTTTTACTCCTCTCAACAGCCCAAACAAGTTTCTAAAAGGATGAGTTTGCAACTACTTTACTTTTGGAGAAAATTCAAAACATTCATTATTCAATAGGGCCCAAACTATCAAAAACCAGCGGTTTGAATGAACACACATTTCTTGGTAGAATCATGCAGGACTGAAATTTTTGATGTTTTTCTACTCCTCTCATGAGCCCAAACAAGTCTCTAAAAGCATGAGTTTGCAACTACTTTACTTTTGGAGAAAATTCAAAACATTCATTATTCAATAGAGCCCAATAGCAAAAATCAGGTTTTGAATGAAGAATCACATTACTTGGTAGAAGCATGCAGGATTGAAATTTTTGATGGTTTTTTACTCCTCTCAACAGCCCAAACAAGTTTCTAAAAGGATGAGTTTGCAACTACTTTACTTTTGGAGAAAATTCAAAACATTCATTATTCAATAGGGCCCAAACTATCAAAAACCAGCGGTTTCAATGAACACACATTTCTTGGTAGAATCATGCAGGACTGAAATTTTTGATGTTTTTCTACTCCTCTCATGAGCCCAAACAAGTCTCTAAAAGCATGAGTTTGCAACTACTTTACTTTTGGAGAAAATTCAAAACATTCATTATTCAATAGAGCCCAATAGCAAAAATCAGGTTTTGAATGAAGAATCACATTTCTTGGTAGAATCATGCAGGATTGAAATTTTTGATGGTTTTTTACTCCTCTCTACAGCCCAAACAAGTTTCTAAAAGGATGAGTTTGCAACTGCTTTACTTTTGGAGAAAATTCAAAACATTCATTATTCAATAGGGCCCAAACTATCAAAAACCAGGGGTTTGAATGAACACACATTTCTTAGTAGAATCATGCAGGACTCAAATTTTTGATGTTTTTCTACTCCTCTCATGAGCCCAAACAAGTTTCTAAAAGCATGAGTTTGCAACTACTTTACTTTTGGAGAAAATTCAAAACATTCATTATTCAATAGAGCCCAATAGCAAAAATCAGGTTTTGAATGAAGAATCACATTTCTTGGTAGAATCATGCAGGATTGAAATTTTTGATGGTTTTTTACTCCTCTCAACAGCCCAAACAAGTTTCTAAAAGGATGAGTTTGCAACTACTTTACTTTCGGAGAAAATTCAAAACATTCATTATTCAATAGGGCCCAAACTATCAAAAACCAGCGGTTTCAATGAACACACATTTCTTGGTAGAATCATGCAGGACTGAAATTTTTGATGTTTTTCTACTCCTCTCATGAGCCCAAACAAGTCTCTAAAAGCATGAGTTTGCAACTACTTTACTTTTGGAGAAAATTCAAAACATTCATTATTCAATAGAGCCCAATAGCAAAAATCAGGTTTTGAATGAATAATCACATTTCTTGGTAGAATCATGCAGGATTGAAATTTTTGATGGTTTTTTACTCCTCTCAACAGCCCAAACAAGTTTCTAAAAGGATGAGTTTGCAACTACTTTACTTTTGGAGAAAATTCAAAACATTCATTATTCAATAGAGCCCAATAGCAAAAATCAGGTTTTGAATGAAGAATCACATTTCTTGGTAGAATCATGCAGGATTGAAATTTTTGATGGTTTTTTACTCCTCTCAACAGCCCAAACAAGTTTCTAAAAGGATGAGTTTGCAACTACTTTACTTTTGGAGAAAATTCAAAACATTCATTATTCAATAGGGCCCAAACTATCAAAAACCAGCGGTTTCAATGAACACACATTTCTTGGTAGAATCATGCAGGACTGAAATTTTTGATGTTTTTCTACTCCTCTCATGAGCCCAAACAAGTCTCTAAAAGCATGAGTTTGCAACTACTTTACTTTTGGAGAAAATTCAAAACATTCATTATTCAATAGAGCCCAATAGCAAAAATCAGGTTTTGAATGAAGAATCACATTTCTTGGTAGAATCATGCAGGATTGAAATTTTTGATGGTTTTTTACTCCTCTCAACAGCCCAAACAAGTTTCTAAAAGGATGAGTTTGCAACTACTTTACTTTTGGAGAAAATTCAAAACATTCATTATTCAATAGAGCCCAATAGCAAAAATCAGGTTTTGAATGAAGAATCACATTTCTTGGTAGAATCATGCAGGATTGAAATTTTTGATGGTTTTTTACTCCTCTCAACAGCCCAAACAAGTTTCTAAAAGGATGAGTTTGCAACTACTTTACTTTTGGAGAAAATTCAAAACATTCATTATTCAATAGGGCCCAAACTATCAAAAACCAGCGGTTTCAATGAACACACATTTCTTGGTAGAATCATGCAGGACTGAAATTTTTGATGTTTTTCTACTCCTCTCATGAGCCCAAACAAGTCTCTAAAAGCATGAGTTTGCAACTACTTTACTTTTGGAGAAAATTCAAAACATTCATTATTCAATAGAGCCCAATAGCAAAAATCAGGTTTTGAATGAAGAATCACATTTCTTGGTAGAATCATGCAGGATTGAAATTTTTGATGGTTTTTTACTCCTCTCAACAGCCCAAACAAGTTTCTAAAAGGATGAGTTTGCAACTACTTTACTTTTGGAGAAAATTCAAAACATTCATTATTCAATAGGGCCCAAACTATCAAAAACCAGCGGTTCCAATGAACACACATTTCTTGGTAGAATCATGCAGGACTGAAATTTTTGATGTTTTTCTACTCCTCTCATGAGCCCAAACAAGTCTCTAAAAGCATGAGTTTGCAACTACTTTACTTTTGGAGAAAATTCAAAACATTCACTTTTCAATAGAGCCCAATAGCAAAAATCAGGTTTTGAATGAAGAATCACATTTCTTGGTAGAATCATGCAGGATTGAAATTTTTGATGGTTTTTTACTCCTCTCAACAGCCCAAACAAGTTTCTAAAAGGATGAGTTTGCAACTACTTTACTTTTGGAGAAAATTCAAAACATTCATTATTCAATAGGGCCCAAACTATCAAAAACCAGCGGTTTGAATGAACACACATTTCTTGGTAGAATCATGCAGGACTGAAATTTTTGATGTTTTTCTACTCCTCTCATGAGCCCAAACAAGTCTCTAAAAGCATGAGTTTGCAACTACTTTACTTTTGGAGAAAATTCAAAACATTCATTATTCAATAGAGCCCAATAGCAAAAATCAGGTTTTGAATGAAGAATCACATTTCTTGGTAGAATCATGCAGGATTGAAATTTTTGATGGTTTTTTACTCCTCTCATGAGCCCAAACAAGTTGCTAAAAGGATGAGTTTGCAACTACTTTACTTTTGGAGAAAATTCAAAACATTCATTATTCAATAGGGCCCAAACTATCAAAAACCAGCGGTTTCAATGAACACACATTTCTTGGTAGAATCATGCAGGACTGAAATTTTTGATGTTTTTCTACTCCTCTCATGAGCCCAAACAAGTCTCTAAAAGCATGAGTTTGCAACTACTTTACTTTTGGAGAAAATTCAAAACATTCATTATTCAATAGAGCCCAATAGCAAAAATCAGGTTTTGAATGAAGAATCACATTTCTTGGTAAAATCATGCAGGATTGAAATTTTTGATGGTTTTTTACTCCTCTCAACAGCCCAAACAAGTTTCTAAAAGGATGAGTTTGCAACTACTTTACTTTTGGAGAAAATTCAAAACATTCATTATTCAATAGGGCCCAAACTATCAAAAACCAGCGGTTTCAATGAACACACATTTCTTGGTAGAATCATGCAGGACTGAAATTTTTGATGTTTTTCTACTCCTCTCATGAGCCCAAACAAGTTTCTAAAAGCATGAGTTTGCAACTACTTTACTTTTGGAGAAAATTCAAAACATTCATTATTCAATAGGGCCCAAACTATCAAAAACCAGCGGTTTCAATGAACACACATTTCTTGGTAGAATCATGCAGGACTGAAATTTTTGATGTTTTTCTACTCCTCTCATGAGCCCAAACAAGTCTCTAAAAGCATGAGTTTGCAACTACTTTACTTTTGGAGAAAATTCAAAACATTCATTATTCAATAGAGCCCAATAGCAAAAATCAGGTTTTGAATGAAGAATCACATTTCTTGGTAGAATCATGCAGGATTGAAATTTTTGATGGTTTTTTACTCCTCTCAACAGCCCAAACAAGTTTCTAAAAGGATGAGTTTGCAACTACTTTACTTTTGGAGAAAATTCAAAACATTCATTATTCAATAGGGCCCAAACTATCAAAAACCAGCGGTTTCAATGAACACACATTTCTTGGAAGAATCATGCAGGGCTGAAATTTTTGATGTTTTTCTACTCCTCTCATGAGCCCAAACAAGTTTCTAAAAGCATGAGTTTGCAACTACTTTACTTTTGGAGAAAATTCAAAACATTCATTATTCAATAGAGCCCAAAAGCAAAAATCAGGTTTTGAATGAAGAATCACAGTTCTTCGTAGAATCATGCAGGATTGAAATTTTTGATGGTTTTTTACTCCTCTCAACAGCCCAAACAAGTTTCTAAAAGGATGAGTTTGCAACTACTTTACTTTTGGAGAAAATTCAAAACATTCATTATTCAATAGAGCCCAATAGCAAAAATCAGGTTTTGAATGAAGAATCACATTTCTTGGTAGAATCATGCAGGATTGAAATTTTTGATGGTTTTTTACTCCTCTCAACAGCCCAAACAAGTTTCTAAAAGGATGAGTTTGCAACTACTTTACTTTTGGAGAAAATTCAAAACATTCATTATTCAATAGGGCCCAAACTATCAAAAACCAGCGGTTTCAATGAACACACATTTCTTGGTAGAATCATGCAGGACTGAAATTTTTGATGTTTTTCTACTCCTCTCATGAGCCCAAACAAGTCTCTAAAAGCATGAGTTTGCAACTACTTTACTTTTGGAGAAAATTCAAAACATTCATTATTCAATAGAGCCCAATAGCAAAAATCAGGTTTTGATTGAAGAATCACATTTCTTGGTAAAATCATGCAGGATTGAAATTTTTGATGGTTTTTTACTCCTCTCAACAGCCCAAACAAGTTTCTAAAAGGATGAGTTTGCAACTACTTTACTTTTGGAGAAAATTCAAAACATTCATTATTCAATAGGGCCCAAACTATCAAAAACCAGCGGTTTCAATGAACACACATTTCTTGGTAGAATCATGCAGGACTGAAATTTTTGATGTTTTTCTACTCCTCTCATGAGCCCAAACAAGTTTCTAAAAGCATGAGTTTCCAACTACTTTACTTTTGGAGAAAATTCAAAACATTCACTATTCAATAGAGCCCAATAGCAAAAATCAGGTTTTGAATGAAGAATCACATTTCTTGGTAGAATCATGCAGGATTGAAATTTTTGATGGTTTTTTACTCCTCTCAACAGCCCAAACAAGTTTCTAAAAGGATGAGTTTGCAACTACTTTACTTTCGGAGAAAATTCAAAACATTCAATATTCAATAGGGCCCAAACTATCAAAAACCAGCGGTTTCAATGAACACACATTTCTTGGTAGAATCATGCAGGACTGAAATTTTTGATGTTTTTCTACTCCTCTCATGAGCCCAAACAAGTCTCTAAAAGCATGAGTTTGCAACTACTTTACTTTTGGAGAAAATTCAAAACATTCATTATTCAATAGAGCCCAATAGCAAAAATCAGGTTTTGAATGAAGAATCACATTTCTTGGTAGAATCATGCAGGATTGAAATTTTTGATGGTTTTTTACTCCTCTCAACAGCCCAAACAAGTTTCTAAAAGGATGAGTTTGCAACTGCTTTACTTTTGGAGAAAATTCAAAACATTCATTATTCAATAGGGCCCAAACTATCAAAAACCAGCGGTTTCAATGAACACACATTTCTTGGTAGAATCATGCAGGACTGAAATTTTTGATGTTTTTCTACTCCTCTCATGAGCCCAAACAAGTCTCTAAAAGCATGAGTTTGCAACTACTTTACTTTTGGAGAAAATTCAAAACATTCATTATTCAATAGAGCCCAATAGCAAAAATCAGGTTTTGAATGAAGAATCACATTTCTTGGTAGAATCATGCAGGATTGAAATTTTTTATGGTTTTTTACTCCTCTCTACAGCCCAAACAAGTTTCTAAAAGGATGAGTTTGCAACTGCTTTACTTTTGGAGAAAATTCAAAACATTCATTATTCAATAGGGCCCAAACTATCAAAAACCAGCGGTTTCAATGAACACACATTTCTTGGTAGAATCATGCAGGACTCAAATTTTTGATGTTTTTCTACTCCTCTCATGAGCCCAAACAAGTTTCTAAAAGCATGAGTTTGCAACTACTTTACTTTTGGAGAAAATTCAAAACATTCATTATTCAATAGAGCCCAATAGCAAAAATCAGGTTTTGAATGAAGAATCACATTTCTTGGTAGAATCATGCAGGATTGAAATTTTTGATGGTTTTTTACTCCTCTCAACAGCCCAAACAAGTTTCTAAAAGGATGAGTTTGCAACTACTTTACTTTTGGAGAAAATTCAAAACATTCATTATTCAATAGGGCCCAAACTATCAAAAACCAGCGGTTTCAATGAACACACATTTCTTGGTAGAATCATGCAGGACTGAAATTTTTGATGTTTTTCTACTCCTCTCATGAGCCCAAACAAGTCTCTAAAAGCATGAGTTTGCAACTACTTTACTTTTGGAGAAAATTCAAAACATTCATTACTCAATAGAGAACAATAGCAAAAATCAGGTTTTGAATGAAGAATCACATTTCTTGGTAGAATCATGCAGGATTGAAATTTTTGATGGTTTTTTACTCCTCTCAACAGCCCAAACAAGTTTCTAAAAGGATGAGTTTGCAACTACTTTACTTTTGGAGAAAATTCAAAACATTCATTATTCAATAGGGCCCAAACTATCAAAAACCAGCGGATTCAATGAACACACATTTCTTGGAAGAATCATGCAGGGCTGAAATTTTTGATGTTTTTCTACTCCTCTCATGAGCCCAAACAAGTTTCTAAAAGCATGAGTTTGCAACTACTTTACTTTTGGAGAAAATTCAAAACATTCATTATTCAATAGAGCCCAATAGCAAAAATCAGGTTTTGAATGAAGAATCACATTTCTTGGTAGAATCATGCAGGATTGAAATTTTTGATGGTTTTTTACTCCTCTCAACAGCCCAAACAAGTTTCTAAAAGGATGAGTTTGCAACTACTTTACTTTTGGAGAAAATTCAAAACATTCATTATTCAATAGGGCCCAAACTATCAAAAACCAGCGGTTTCAATGAACACACATTTCTTGGAAGAATCATGCAGGGCTGAAATTTTTGATGTTTTTCTACTCCTCTCATGAGCCCAAACAAGTTTCTAAAAGCATGAGTTTGCAACTACTTTACTTTTGGAGAAAATTCAAAACATTCATTATTCAATAGAGCCCAATAGCAAAAATCAGGTTTTGAATGAAGAATCACAGTTCTTGGTAGAATCATGCAGGATTGAAATTTTTGATGGTTTTTTACTCCTCTCAACAGCCCAAACAAGTTTCTAAAAGGATGAGTTTGCAACTACTTTACTTTTGGAGAAAATTCAAAACATTCATTATTCAATAGAGCCCAATAGCAAAAATCAGGTTTTGAATGAAGAATCACATTTCTTGGTAGAATCATGCAGGATTGAAATTTTTGATGGTTTTTTACTCCTCTCAACAGCCCAAACAAGTTTCTAAAAGGATGAGTTTGCAACTACTTTACTTTTGGAGAAAATTCAAAACATTCATTATTCAATAGGGCCCAAACTATCAAAAACCAGCGGTTTCAACGAACACACATTTCTTGGTAGAATCATGCAGGACTGAAATTTTTGATGTTTTTCTACTCCTCTCATGAGCCCAAACAAGTCTCTAAAAGCATGAGTTTGCAACTACTTTACTTTTGGAGAAAATTCAAAACATTCATTATTCAATAGAGCCCAATAGCAAAAATCAGGTTTTGAATGAAGAATCACATTTCTTGGTAAAATCATGCAGGATTGAAATTTTTGATGGTTTTTTACTCCTCTCAACAGCCCAAACAAGTTTCTAAAAGGATGAGTTTGCAACTACTTTACTTTTGGAGAAAATTCAAAACATTCATTATTCAATAGAGCCCAATAGCAAAAATCAGGTTTTGAATGAAGAATCACATTTCTTGGTAGAATCATGCAGGATTGAAATTTTTGATGGTTTTTTACTCCTCTCAACAGCCCAAACAAGTTTCTAAAAGGATGAGTTTGCAACTACTTTACTTTTGGAGAAAATTCAAAACATTCATTATTCAATAGGGCCCAAACTATCAAAAACCAGCGGTTTCAATGAACACACATTTCTTGGTAGAATCATGCAGGACTGAAATTTTTGATGTTTTTCTACTCCTCTCATGAGCCCAAACAAGTCTCTAAAAGCATGAGTTTGCAACTACTTTACTTTTGGAGAAAATTCAAAACATTCATTATTCAATAGAGCCCAATAGCAAAAATCAGGTTTTGAATGAAGAATCACATTTCTTGGTAAAATCATGCAGGATTGAAATTTTTGATGGTTTTTTACTCCTCTCAACAGCCCAAACAAGTTTCTAAAAGGATGAGTTTGCAACTACTTTACTTTTGGAGAAAATTCAAAACATTCATTATTCAATAGGGCCCAAACTATCAAAAACCAGCGGTTTCAATGAACACACATTTCTTGGTAGAATCATGCAGGACTGAAATTTTTGATGTTTTTCTACTCCTCTCATGAGCCCAAACAAGTTTCTAAAAGCATGAGTTTGCAACTACTTTACTTTTGGAGAAAATTCAAAACATTCACTATTCAATAGAGCCCAATAGGAAAAATCAGGTTTTGAATGAAGAATCACATTTCTTGGTAAAATCATGCAGGATTGAAATTTTTGATGGTTTTTTACTCCTCTCAACAGCCCAAACAAGTTTCTAAAAGGATGAGTTTGCAACTACTTTACTTTTGGAGAAAATTCAAAACATTCATTATTCAATAGGGCCCAAACTATCAAAAACCAGCGGTTTCAATGAACACACATTTCTTGGTAGAATCATGCAGGACTGAAATTTTTGATGTTTTTCTACTCCTCTCATGAGCCCAAACAAGTCTCTAAAAGCATGAGTTTGCAACTACTTTACTTTTGGAGAAAATTCAAAACATTCATTATTCAATAGAGCCCAATAGCAAAAATCAGGTTTTGAATGAAGAATAACATTTCTTGGTAGAATCATGCAGGATTGAAATTTTTGATGGTTTTTTACTCCTCTCAACAGCCCAAACAAGTTTCTAAAAGGATGAGTTTGCAACTACTTTACTTTTGGAGAAAATTCAAAACATTCATTATTCAATAGGGCCCAAACTATCAAAAACCAGCGGTTTCAATGAACACACATTACTTGGTAGAATCATGCAGGACTCAAATTTTTGATGTTTTTCTACTCCTCTCATGAGCCCAAACAAGTTTCTAAAAGCATGAGTTTGCAACTACTTTACTTTTGGAGAAAATTCAAAACATTCATTATTCAATAGAGCCCAATAGCAAAAATCAGGTTTTGAATGAAGAATCACATTTCTTGGTAGAATCATGCAGGATTGAAATTTTTGATGGTTTTTTACTCCTCTCAACAGCCCAAACAAGTTTCTAAAAGGATGAGTTTGCAACTACTTTACTTTTGGAGAAAATTCAAAACATTCATTATTCAATAGGGCCCAAACTATCAAAAACCAGCGGTTTCAATGAACACACATTTCTTGGTAGAATCATGCAGGACTGAAATTTTTGATGTTTTTCTACTCCTCTCATGAGCCCAAACAAGTCTCTAAAAGCATGAGTTTGCAACTACTTTACTTTTGGAGAAAATTCAAAACATTCATTATTCAATAGAGCCCAATAGCAAAAATCAGGTTTTGAATGAAGAATCACATTTCTTGGTAAAATCATGCAGGATTGAAATTTTTGATGGTTTTTTACTCCTCTCAACAGCCCAAACAAGTTTCTAAAAGGATGAGTTTGCAACTACTTTACTTTTGGAGAAAATTCAAAACATTCATTATTCAATAGGGCCCAAACTATCAAAAACCAGCGGTTTCAATGAACACACATTTCTTGGTAGAATCATGCAGGACTGAAATTTTTGATGTTTTTCTACTCCTCTCATGAGCCCAAACAAGTTTCTAAAAGCATGAGTTTGCAACTACTTTACTTTTGGAGAAAATTCAAAACATTCACTATTCAATAGAGCCCAATAGCAAAAATCAGGTTTTGAATGAAGAATCACATTTCTTGGTAAAATCATGCAGGATTGAAATTTTTGATGGTCTTTTACTCCTCTCAACAGCCCAAACAAGTTTCTAAAAGGATGAGTTTGCAACTACTTTACTTTTGGAGAAAATTCAAAACATTCATTATTCAATAGGGCCCAAACTATCAAAAACCAGCGGTTTCAATGAACACACATTTCTTGGTAGAATCATGCAGGACTGAAATTTTTGATGTTTTTCTACTCCTCTCATGAGCCCAAACAAGTCTCTAAAAGCATGAGTTTGCAACTACTTTACTTTTGGAGAAAATTCAAAACATTCATTATTCAATAGAGCCCAATAGCAAAAATCAGGTTTTGAATGAAGAATCACATTTCTTGGTAGAATCATGCAGGATTGAAATTTTTGATGGTTTTTTACTCCTCTCAACAGCCCAAACAAGTTTCTAAAAGGATGAGTTTGCAACTACTTTACTTTTGGAGAAAATTCAAAACATTCATTATTCAATAGGGCCCAAACTATCAAAAACCAGCGGTTTCAATGAACACACATTTCTTGGTAGAATCATGCAGGACTGAAATTTTTGATGTTTTTCTACTCCTCTCATGAGCCCAAACAAGTCTCTAAAAGCATGAGTTTGCAACTACTTTACTTTTGGAGAAAATTCAAAACATTCATTATTCAATAGAGCCCAATAGCAAAAATCAGGTTTTGAATGAAGAATCACATTTCTTGGTAAAATCATGCAGGATTGAAATTTTTGATGGTTTTTTACTCCTCTCAACAGCCCAAACAAGTTTCTAAAAGGATGAGTTTGCAACTACTTTACTTTTGGAGAAAATTCAAAACATTCATTATTCAATAGGGCCCAAACTATCAAAAACCAGCGGTTTCAATGAACACACATTTCTTGGAAGAATCATGCAGGGCTGAAATTTTTGATGTTTTTCTACTCCTCTCATGAGCCCAAACAAGTTTCTAAAAGCATGAGTTTGCAACTACTTTACTTTTGGAGAAAATTCAAAACATTCATTATTCAATAGAGCCCAATAGCAAAAATCAGGTTTTGAATGAAGAATCACATTTCTTGGTAGAATCATGCAGGATTGAAATTTTTGATGGTTTTTTACTCCTCTCAACAGCCCAAACAAGTTTCTAAAAGGATGAGTTTGCAACTACTTTACTTTTGGAGAAAATTCAAAACATTCATTATTCAATAGGGCCCAAACTATCAAAAACCAGCGGTTTCAATGAACACACATTTCTTGGAAGAATCATGCAGGGCTGAAATTTTTGATGTTTTTCTACTCCTCTCATGAGCCCAAACAAGTTTCTAAAAGCATGAGTTTGCAACTACTTTACTTTTGGAGAAAATTCAAAACATTCATTATTCAATAGAGCCCAATAGCAAAAATCAGGTTTTGAATGAAGAATCACAGTTCTTGGTAGAATCATGCAGGATTGAAATTTTTGATGGTTTTTTACTCCTCTCAACAGCCCAAACAAGTTTCTAAAAGGATGAGTTTGCAACTACTTTACTTTTGGAGAAAATTCAAAACATTCATTATTCAATAGGGCCCAAACTATCAAAAACCAGCGGTTTCAATGAACACACATTTCTTGGAAGAATCATGCAGGACTGAAATTTTTGATGTTTTTCTACTCCTCTCATGAGCCCAAACAAGTCTCTAAAAGCATGAGTTTGCAACTACTTTACTTTTGGAGAAAATTCAAAACATTCATTATTCAATAGAGCCCAATAGCAAAAATCAGGTTTTGAATGAAGAATCACATTTCTTGGTAGAATCATGCAGGATTGAAATTTTTGATGGTTTTTTACTCCTCTCAACAGCCCAAACAAGTTTCTAAAAGGATGAGTTTGCAACTACTTTACTTTTGGAGAAAATTCAAAACATTCATTATTCAATAGAGCCCAATAGCAAAAATCAGGTTTTGAATGAAGAATCACATTTCTTGGTAGAATCATGCAGGATTGAAATTTTTGATGGTTTTTTACTCCTCTCATGAGCCCAAACAAGTTTCTAAAAGGATGAGTTTGCAACTACTTTACTTTTGGAGAAAATTCAAAACATTCATTATTCAATAGGGCCCAAACTATCAAAAACCAGCGGTTTCAATGAACACACATTTCTTGGTAGAATCATGCAGGACTGAAATTTTTGATGTTTTTCTACTCCTCTCATGAGCCCAAACAAGTCTCTAAAAGCATGAGTTTGCAACTACTTTACTTTTGGAGAAAATTCAAAACATTCATTATTCAATAGAGCCCAATAGCAAAAATCAGGTTTTGAATGAAGAATCACATTTCTTGGTAAAATCATGCAGGATTGAAATTTTTGATGGTTTTTTACTCCTCTCAACAGCCCAAACAAGTTTCTAAAAGGATGAGTTTGCAACTACTTTACTTTTGGAGAAAATTCAAAACATTCATTATTCAATAGGGCCCAAACTATCAAAAACCAGCGGTTTCAATGAACACACATTTCTTGGTAGAATCATGCAGGACTGAAATTTTTGATGTTTTTCTACTCCTCTCATGAGCCCAAACAAGTTTCTAAAAGCATGAGTTTGCAACTACTTTACTTTTGGAGAAAATTCAAAACATTCATTATTCAATAGGGCCCAAACTATCAAAAACCAGCGGTTTCAATGAACACACATTTCTTGGTAGAATCATGCAGGACTGAAATTTTTGATGTTTTTCTACTCCTCTCATGAGCCCAAACAAGTCTCTAAAAGCATGAGTTTGCAACTACTTTACTTTTGGAGAAAATTCAAAACATTCATTATTCAATAGAGCCCAATAGCAAAAATCAGGTTTTGAATGAAGAATCACATTTCTTGGTAGAATCATGCAGGATTGAAATTTTTGATGGTTTTTTACTCCTCTCAACAGCCCAAACAAGTTTCTAAAAGGATGAGTTTGCAACTACTTTACTTTTGGAGAAAATTCAAAACATTCATTATTCAATAGGGCCCAAACTATCAAAAACCAGCGGTTTCAATGAACACACATTTCTTGGAAGAATCATGCAGGGCTGAAATTTTTGATGTTTTTCTACTCCTCTCATGAGCCCAAACAAGTTTCTAAAAGCATGAGTTTGCAACTACTTTACTTTTGGAGAAAATTCAAAACATTCATTATTCAATAGAGCCCAAAAGCAAAAATCAGGTTTTGAATGAAGAATCACAGTTCTTCGTAGAATCATGCAGGATTGAAATTTTTGATGGTTTTTTACTCCTCTCAACAGCCCAAACAAGTTTCTAAAAGGATGAGTTTGCAACTACTTTACTTTTGGAGAAAATTCAAAACATTCATTATTCAATAGAGCCCAATAGCAAAAATCAGGTTTTGAATGAAGAATCACATTTCTTGGTAGAATCATGCAGGATTGAAATTTTTGATGGTTTTTTACTCCTCTCAACAGCCCAAACAAGTTTCTAAAAGGATGAGTTTGCAACTACTTTACTTTTGGAGAAAATTCAAAACATTCATTATTCAATAGGGCCCAAACTATCAAAAACCAGCGGTTTCAATGAACACACATTTCTTGGTAGAATCATGCAGGACTGAAATTTTTGATGTTTTTCTACTCCTCTCATGAGCCCAAACAAGTCTCTAAAAGCATGAGTTTGCAACTACTTTACTTTTGGAGAAAATTCAAAACATTCATTATTCAATAGAGCCCAATAGCAAAAATCAGGTTTTGATTGAAGAATCACATTTCTTGGTAAAATCATGCAGGATTGAAATTTTTGATGGTTTTTTACTCCTCTCAACAGCCCAAACAAGTTTCTAAAAGGATGAGTTTGCAACTACTTTACTTTTGGAGAAAATTCAAAACATTCATTATTCAATAGGGCCCAAACTATCAAAAACCAGCGGTTTCAATGAACACACATTTCTTGGTAGAATCATGCAGGACTGAAATTTTTGATGTTTTTCTACTCCTCTCATGAGCCCAAACAAGTTTCTAAAAGCATGAGTTTCCAACTACTTTACTTTTGGAGAAAATTCAAAACATTCACTATTCAATAGAGCCCAATAGCAAAAATCAGGTTTTGAATGAAGAATCACATTTCTTGGTAGAATCATGCAGGATTGAAATTTTTGATGGTTTTTTACTCCTCTCAACAGCCCAAACAAGTTTCTAAAAGGATGAGTTTGCAACTACTTTACTTTCGGAGAAAATTCAAAACATTCAATATTCAATAGGGCCCAAACTATCAAAAACCAGCGGTTTCAATGAACACACATTTCTTGGTAGAATCATGCAGGACTGAAATTTTTGATGTTTTTCTACTCCTCTCATGAGCCCAAACAAGTCTCTAAAAGCATGAGTTTGCAACTACTTTACTTTTGGAGAAAATTCAAAACATTCATTATTCAATAGAGCCCAATAGCAAAAATCAGGTTTTGAATGAAGAATCACATTTCTTGGTAGAATCATGCAGGATTGAAATTTTTGATGGTTTTTTACTCCTCTCAACAGCCCAAACAAGTTTCTAAAAGGATGAGTTTGCAACTGCTTTACTTTTGGAGAAAATTCAAAACATTCATTATTCAATAGGGCCCAAACTATCAAAAACCAGCGGTTTCAATGAACACACATTTCTTGGTAGAATCATGCAGGACTCAAATTTTTGATGTTTTTCTACTCCTCTCATGAGCCCAAACAAGTTTCTAAAAGCATGAGTTTGCAACTACTTTACTTTTGGAGAAAATTCAAAACATTCATTATTCAATAGAGCCCAATAGCAAAAATCAGGTTTTGAATGAAGAATCACATTTCTTGGTAGAATCATGCAGGATTGAAATTTTTGATGGTTTTTTACTCCTCTCAACAGCCCAAACAAGTTTCTAAAAGGATGAGTTTGCAACTACTTTACTTTTGGAGAAAATTCAAAACATTCATTATTCAATAGGGCCCAAACTATCAAAAACCAGCGGTTTCAATGAACACACATTTCTTGGTAGAATCATGCAGGACTGAAATTTTTGATGTTTTTCTACTCCTCTCATGAGCCCAAACAAGTCTCTAAAAGCATGAGTTTGCAACTACTTTACTTTTGGAGAAAATTCAAAACATTCATTACTCAATAGAGAACAATAGCAAAAATCAGGTTTTGAATGAAGAATCACATTTCTTGGTAGAATCATGCAGGATTGAAATTTTTGATGGTTTTTTACTCCTCTCAACAGCCCAAACAAGTTTCTAAAAGGATGAGTTTGCAACTACTTTACTTTTGGAGAAAATTCAAAACATTCATTATTCAATAGGGCCCAAACTATCAAAAACCAGCGGATTCAATGAACACACATTTCTTGGAAGAATCATGCAGGGCTGAAATTTTTGATGTTTTTCTACTCCTCTCATGAGCCCAAACAAGTTTCTAAAAGCATGAGTTTGCAACTACTTTACTTTTGGAGAAAATTCAAAACATTCATTATTCAATAGAGCCCAATAGCAAAAATCAGGTTTTGAATGAAGAATCACAGTTCTTGGTAGAATCATGCAGGATTGAAATTTTTGATGGTTTTTTACTCCTCTCAACAGCCCAAACAAGTTTCTAAAAGGATGAGTTTGCAACTACTTTACTTTTGGAGAAAATTCAAAACATTCATTATTCAATAGGGCCCAAACTATCAAAAACCAGCGGTTTCAATGAACACACATTTCTTGGAAGAATCATGCAGGACTGAAATTTTTGATGTTTTTCTACTCCTCTCATGAGCCCAAACAAGTCTCTAAAAGCATGAGTTTGCAACTACTTTACTTTTGGAGAAAATTCAAAACATTCATTATTCAATAGAGCCCAATAGCAAAAATCAGGTTTTGAATGAAGAATCACATTTCTTGGTAGAATCATGCAGGATTAAAATTTTTGATGGTTTTTTACTCCTCTCAACAGCCCAAACAAGTTTCTAAAAGGATGAGTTTGCAACTACTTTACTTTTGGAGAAAATTCAAAACATTCATTATTCAATAGGGCCCAAACTATCAAAAACCAGCGGTTTCAATGAACACACATTTCTTGGAAGAATCATGCAGGACTGAAATTTTTGATGTTTTTCTACTCCTCTCATGAGCCCAAACAAGTCTCTAAAAGCATGAGTTTGCAACTACTTTACTTTTGGAGAAAATTCAAAACATTCATTATTCAATAGAGCCCAATAGCAAAAATCAGGTTTTGAATGAAGAATCACATTTCTTGGTAGAATCATGCAGGATTGAAATTTTTGATGGTTTTTTACTCCTCTCAACAGCCCAAACAAGTTTCTAAAAGGATGAGTTTGCAACTACTTTACTTTTGGAGAAAATTCAAAACATTCATTATTCAATAGGGCCCAAACTATCAAAAACCAGCGGTTTCAATGAACACACATTTCTTGGTAGAATCATGCAGGACTGAAATTTTTGATGTTTTTCTACTCCTCTCATGAGCCCAAACAAGTCTCTAAAAGCATGAGTTTGCAACTACTTTACTTTTGGAGAAAATTCAAAACATTCATTATTCAATAGAGCCCAATAGCAAAAATCAGGTTTTGAATGAAGAATCACATTTCTTGGTAAAATCATGCAGGATTGAAATTTTTGATGGTTTTTTACTCCTCTCAACAGCCCAAACAAGTTTCTAAAAGGATGAGTTTGCAACTACTTTACTTTTGGAGAAAATTCAAAACATTCATTATTCAATAGGGCCCAAACTATCAAAAACCAGCGGTTTCAATGAACACACATTTCTTGTTAGAATCAAGCAGGACTGAAATTTTTGATGTTTTTCTACTCCTCCCATGAGCCCAAACAAGTCTCTAAAAGCATGAGTTTGCAACTACTTTACTTTTGGAGAAAATTCAAAACATTCATTATTCAATAGAGCCCAATAGCAAAAATCAGGTTTTGAATGAAGAATCACAGTTCTTGGTAGAATCATGCAGGATTGAAATTTTTGATGGTTTTTTACTCCTCTCAACAGCCCAAACAAGTTTCTAAAAGGATGAGTTTGCAACTACTTTACTTTTGGAGAAAATTCAAAACATTCATTATTCAATAGAGCCCAATAGCAAAAATCAGGTTTTGAATGAAGAATCACATTTCTTGGTAGAATCTTGCAGGATTGAAATTTTTGATGGTTTTTTACTCCTCTCAACAGCCCAAACAAGTTTCTAAAAGGATGAGTTTGCAACTACTTTACTTTTGGAGAAAATTCAAAACATTCATTATTCAATAGGGCCCAAACTATCAAAAACCAGCGGTTTCAATGAACACACATTTCTTGGTAGAATCATGCAGGACTGAAATTTTTGATGTTTTTCTACTCCTCTCATGAGCCCAAACAAGTTTCTAAAAGCATGAGTTTGCAACTACTTTACTTTTGGAGAAAATTCAAAACATTCACTATTCAATAGAGCCCAATAGCAAAAATCAGGTTTTGAATGAAGAATCACATTTCTTGGTAAAATCATGCAGGATTGAAATTTTTGATGTTTTTTCACTCCTCTCAACAGCCCAAACAAGTTTCTAAAAGGATGAGTTTGCAACTACTTTACTTTTGGAGAAAATTCAAAACATTCATTATTCAATAGGGCCCAAACTATCAAAAACCAGTGGTTTCAATGAACACACATTTCTTGGTAGAATCATGCAGGACTGAAATTTTTGATGTTTTTCTACTCCTCTCATGAGCCCAAACAAGTCTCTAAAAGCATGAGTTTGCAACTACTTTACTTTTGGAGAAAATTCAAAACATTCATTATTCAATAGAGCCCAATAGCAAAAATCAGGTTTTGAATGAAGAATCACATTTCTTGGTAGAATCATGCAGGATTGAAATTTTTGATGGTTTTTTACTCCTCTCAACAGCCCAAACAAGTTTCTAAAAGGATGAGTTTGCAACTACTTTACTTTTGGAGAAAATTCAAAACATTCATTATTCAATAGGGCCCAAACTATCAAAAACCAGCGGTTTCAATGAACACACATTTCTTGGAAGAATCATGCAGGACTGAAATTTTTGATGTTTTTCTACTCCTCTCATGAGCCCAAACAAGTCTCTAAAAGCATGAGTTTGCAACTACTTTACTTTTGGAGAAAATTCAAAACATTCATTATTCAATAGAGCCCAATAGCAAAAATCAGGTTTTGAATGAAGAATCACATTTCTTGGTAGAATCATGCAGGATTGAAATTTTTGATGGTTTTTTACTCCTCTCAACAGCCCAAACAAGTTTCTAAAAGGATGAGTTTGCAACTACTTTACTTTTGGAGAAAATTCAAAACATTCATTATTCAATAGGGCCCAAACTATCAAAAACCAGCGGTTTCAATGAACACACATTTCTTGGAAGAATCATGCAGGACTGAAATTTTTGATGTTTTTCTACTCCTCTCATGAGCCCAAACAAGTCTCTAAAAGCATGAGTTTGCAACTACTTTACTTTTGGAGAAAATTCAAAACATTCATTATTCAATAGAGCCCAATAGCAAAAATCAGGTTTTGAATGAAGAATCACATTTCTTGGTAGAATCATGCAGGATTGAAATTTTTGATGGTTTTTTACTCCTCTCAACAGCCCAAACAAGTTTCTAAAAGGATGAGCTTGCAACTACTTTACTTTTGGAGAAAATTCAAAACATTCATTATTCAATAGGGCCCAAACTATCAAAAACCAGCGGTTTCAATGAACACACATTTCTTGGTAGAATCATGCAGGACTGACATTTTTGATGTTTTTCTACTCCTCTCATGAGCCCAAACAAGTCTCTAAAAGCATGAGTTTGCAACTACTTTACTTTTGGAGAAAATTCAAAACATTCATTATTCAATAGAGCCCAATAGCAAAAATCAGGTTTTGAATGAAGAATCACATTTCTTGGTAGAATCATGCAGGATTGAAATTTTTGATGGTTTTTTACTCCTCTCAACAGCCCAAACAAGTTTCTAAAAGGATGAGTTTGCAACTGCTTTACTTTTGGAGAAAATTCAAAACATTCATTATTCAATAGGGCCCAAACTATCAAAAACCAGCGGTTTCAATGAACACACATTTCTTGGTAGAATCATGCAGGACTGAAATTTTTGATGTTTTTCTACTCCTCTCATGAGCCCAAACAAGTCTCTAAAAGCATGAGTTTGCAACTACTTTACTTTTGGAGAAAATTCAAAACATTCATTATTCAATAGAGCCCAATAGCAAAAATCAGGTTTTGAATGAAGAATCACATTTCTTGGTAGAATCATGCAGGATTGAAATTTTTGATGGTTTTTTACTCCTCTCGACAGCCCAAACAAGTTTCTAAAAGGATGAGTTTGCAACTACTTTACTTTTGGAGAAAATTCAAAACATTCATTATTCAATAGGGCCCAAACTATCAAAAACCAGCGGTTTCAATGAACACACATTTCTTGGAAGAATCATGCAGGACTGAAATTTTTGATGTTTTTCTACTCCTCTCATGAGCCCAAACAAGTTTCTAAAAGCATGAGTTTGCAACTACTTTACTTTTGGAGAAAATTCAAAACATTCATTATTCAATAGAGCCCAATAGCAAAAATCAGGTTTTGAATGAAGAATCACAGTTCTTGGTAGAATCATGCAGGATTGAAATTTTTGATGGTTTTTTACTCCTCTCAACAGCCCAAACAAGTTTCTAAAAGGATGAGTTTGCAACTACTTTACTTTTGGAGAAAATTCAAAACATTCATTATTCAATAGGGCCCAAACTATCAAAAACCAGCGGTTTCAATGAACACACATTTCTTGGTAGAATCATGCAGGACTGAAATTTTTGATGTTTTTCTACTCCTCTCATGAGCCCAAACAAGTCTCTAAAAGCATGAGTTTGCAACTACTTTACTTTTGGAGAAAATTCAAAACATTCACTTTTCAATAGAGCCCAATAGCAAAAATCAGGTTTTGAATGAAGAATCACATTTCTTGGTAGAATCATGCAGGATTGAAATTTTTGATGGTTTTTTACTCCTCTCAACAGCCCAAACAAGTTTCTAAAAGGATGAGTTTGCAACTACTTTACTTTTGGAGAAAATTCAAAACATTCATTATTCAATAGGGCCCAAACTATCAAAAACCAGCGGTTTGAATGAACACACATTTCTTGGTAGAATCATGCAGGACTGAAATTTTTGATGTTTTTCTACTCCTCTCATGAGCCCAAACAAGTCTTTAAAAGCATGAGTTTGGGGGCGTGGCCTGAGCTATGAAGGAGTGAGGACGTGTTAGCTTGGGGCTCCTGCTCAACCACCTTCTTGAAGCAACATTAAAGCGACAGAAATTCTTCAATCAAGAAACCTTAATTGGATTAAGACTCTGGACGCTGCCTTGATTACTTTGACACCAAGAACAATGAGTTTGAGCCACAGACAGCAGAGATACAGCAGATAAGGAAAAGTGGCATTGTTTTCCCGCGCTGAGCAGAGGAGGGGAAATCCCGGTCAAGTCTCAGAGACTGGTGATACTATGGCGGCTCTTATCATCCCCTGGAGATCCATATCAGGTCTGTATGCAATCAGCCATCTGCTTTAAAGAAGAGGAGGCTTTAGAAGAAGATTATCAACAATTAACACTGAAGATTGAATCAGATTAACAGCGCTACAGCTTATGAGGAGAGGCTGCTGTTTTCCTGTGTTAAGCTGAATAGGGGAATTCCCGGTCAGATCTTATCACTGGCCATGTTTTAAACTGCTGTTTGCCTGTAAGAGAAGAGAGGAACTCAGGAGGAAAGCATAAAATCATCGGTGCCTGGCTCCACTCCTATATTCTGCAGTGGTGAGTGACGATCGGGGAGGGAGAAGAACAGGACTTGAAGTGTGTCTGCAGCGGCCGCGGTAATATTGGACCCTCTGCGGTTTTCATTTTGCGGTACTCCACTGGTGGTCCTGATCCCGGGGGAGCCTGTTTGGTAGGATCCGGAGGCTCATCCTGAAAAGATCGAGACCTGGCACGCAGAGATCCGTGGAAAATTGGAGGAGTTATCGCCTAAAATCCTTGGCGGGGTTGAAGAAGCAGGAGCGGGTGTTTGATTGACAGCCGTGGCCGGCGCTTGGGCTCACTGCGGATTTTGGATTATTGTGTGGCGCTGCTAGGTCGGATTCCTGGGACCTTCCTGGTGTGGATTTTGGGGAGAAAGAGAGTCTGGAGCTGGACTTGATTGCTTGTCTGTTGACCATCGCGATCTTGCAGTGCTGCGATCCCCCTGCGGTGCTACGTTTCTCCTGTGGACCTGATCAGTGGGAGCAAGTACCGGAACTTATTTTGAGTGGTTCTGGAACTGGTGCAGTGGGCTAAGTCGAGGATTGGCGAAGAATACACCTAGGATTACCGGCGGTGTTGGAGATAAGGGCTCCGGCAGGACTCATCGGTGATCCAGGAAAGATATATTCAACGCTGTCATATGTTACTAACAGGCACTGAGGTTTTGGAGCTATAGGTACTAAGAAATAATATAGACCCTATATTAGTGTTTATACTTTGACACCGGGTAGCGGCATAAGCTATATATGTTTTACGATTAATAAGTTAATTAATGTGCAGAATATGAGCAGTATATAATATATATTATTCGTAGATTCTTCCTTGACAATAAAAACTGCAGGTACTACGCGGTACCTCTATCCTCATAATTAACAACCTAAGCCACATATAATAATTTTTAATTTTGGTTATTTTATTAGTAATATATTTTATGTATAAGGTGTAGGCAATATATGTTTTATGCCCGTTCACTTAATGACTAAATATTAGTCGTGACACGTGAGAAGTACGGGTAGTATATTTTATGTTAATAATTTAAATCACATTATATTTTTCTTTAGCTACTTAGTTAGCAGTCTAGCCCATATGTTTTATACTCTTTTTTAGCTACTATATAAGACTTCTACTGTAGATTTCAGCGGCTGGTAAACGGAGGTCTGCAGTGTTTCGGTGGAAGATCTGTGACGCTATTCCTTTCTTTCTATTTGTTTATTTAGAGTAAGTGGTCTACAAATTGGAAGCTTACTGGTATCTGACTATTAATCTGGTGTGTCTGGTCATATTGGTACGTTTAGTTGATTGAGGTAAATTAAGGGGTGAATTGCTTTACTGACACAAATCGTTTTTTTTTTTCTATATATATATATTAATACTGTTATCTATTTGGAGCTTAAAGTGGGAGAGGTGTGGGGAGGATTCTGTGAAACTGCTCCAAAGTTTCTGGAGCTTAATTAAAATTCGGACATAGGGGGAAGGTTTTTAGGAATAACCTTGCAGATAATTGGTTAATTCTATGCCTCTTCAATACTGCTGCTGATTTGGTGAGGTCAAAGAGGAGATCTTGGTTTAGATCTGTTAGTATATTTCAAGAAGGGGGAAGAATCAAAAGAGAATAACGGTTAATACTTTATTAAAATATCAGAATATTTCAAGAATATAACATAAGGTTGCGTATGAGAGAATCCTAAATTATTACTAAGAGTACTGGTGTGGGGTTCAGATAATTTTCTGTATTCTTTTAGTGTTAAGCATTATATACACACTAGATCTGGTATCAACTCTTCACACACTTAATCACCTTAGTGATAAGATGGCAGGAGGGGGAGTTAAATTTAAACCCGTTTTTAAGATGGATGAACCTTCCATAAATAAAAATCAAAAGGGAAAACAAAATCAAAATAAGTCATATAATAGGACCTTTGAGGATTTACCTAATCTGCTAAGTCCTATTAAATCAAGGTCTCCATTAAAGAGAAACCCACAGAATACTCAATCTCTCATAGCACCCCCAAATAAACCTTCAAAGAAGGAAGTAGAAAGTAAAAATTTAGATTTAAATCATCCCATACAGATCCCCATGAATAGGGAACTTAATCCAGAGGAAATGGACACCTCTAGGTCTGCCAAAAGAAAAGGTCCTAACTCAAGGGACGATGAAGGGAGATCGATAACAGCTGGATCTGAGGATAATTCAGATTATTCCTCACCGGACAGCAGCCCTAATAGACAGCGCTCTAAAAAAGATCGCTCGTTATCCCCACAGATTTCACAAAAAGGATTCACTCCTATTGAACCAGATGAACTCCTGGCCTCCGAGAAAGGAGTGACAGAAGGTTTTATGGCCAGATTCTGTAAAATGTTTAATGAATCTATTACTCGGGGGTTTGAGGATCAAAATAAGACACTCAGCGAAATAAGTAAAACCTTTACTCAGAGATTAGAAAAGAGTGAAAATAGAATTTTGGTAGTTGAGAATAAAACGGATACCCTACTCAAACAGAACTCCGAACTCAAAATGGAATTACAGACAGTGAAGACTAAGTTGATGGATGTGGAGGATAGGAGTAGGAGGAACAACCTTAAAATAAGAGGCATCCCTGAGAATATTCTGCAGGATGACCTTTTGGGATACACAAAAACAATATTTAGAAAGGCTCTTCCTGACTTACCGGACTCGGAATTTAGGATTGATAGAATTCATCGCATTCCTCGTCCTAGAGGCCTGTCCGTTGATAAACCAAGAGACACTATCCTCCATATGCACTATTATGAAACTAAGGAAAAAATATTATCTTACATTAAAGATAGTGGAAGTTTTCCAGATCCCTATGCCAACATAAAGGTTTTCGGAGATTTTTCCAAGGCAACTATGGATTTTAGGAGATCTTTTAGAGAAGTAAACACAAAAATAAAGGATCTTGGGATATCGTACAGATGGGGCTTCCCTGCTAAGCTTTTGGTCTGGTATAGAGGGAAAACAATTCCTTTTTTCACGCCAGATGAAGCTATGTTATTTGTCCAATCATTTCAAGAGGGTATTGGTTGAGCTTATTAGTAATAGGACATAGTTTCTTTTTCTTTTCTCGTATTACTATCTTTTGGTGCCTCCATGATCCTTAAAAATGGGAAGATTTCATAAACATAGGTGTTTGAGTAGGAGTTTAACCACTTTTTTTATTAACCCCAAACTAGGTGAGAATCCTTCTAGATTGGATTCCTCCAGGGAAACTCATTTGAGTTTATTTTTGAACTTTTTATTTTGATTTTTACTTGTTCTTTATTCTTTATTCGTATTGTAGTTACACTTCTACTGTTTGGTACCTGTTGTGTGTTTGTCAAGGGTCTCACTTGGATTCGGCCTACCTTTTCTCTTGTATTAAAGTAGTAATAGCATGAAACTTAAAATTCTGTCCTTTAATGTTAGGGGTTTAAATATCCCTTATAAGAGACATGCTCTATGGAAAGAAATTGAATATAATAAAGCAGACATTGTATGTCTGCAAGAAGTTAAGTTTGCTAGGGGAAATCATCCTTATTTTCAGGATAAGAAATTCCCACACATGTTCCAATCTCTTCAAGGAAAAAAGAAAGCGGGGGTTATTACGCTCATAAAAAACAATATCCCATTTGAGTTGATAGAAGAATTTATAGATCCACAAGGAAGATACCATATTTTAGTCTGCCATTTAAATCATACACTCTGCACAATAGTCAATATATACGCACCAAACAAAAAGACTATATCATATCTGAACAGGTTAATGGGCAAGATCGACAAAGTTAGGAGAGGGATGATTATCCTTGCGGGGGATTTCAATATAGTCCCTGATAGCAAAATGGATTCCTCTTCTCTGGTCCGTTATAAAGCACCTTCCCTTAACAACTGGTTAGTTTCACACGAGTTCTTTGACATATTTCGCTGTTTGAACACTTCCTCATGCGAATATACCCATTACTCAGATACGCACAAGACATCGTCTAGAATAGATCTAATACTTACTGATGTCTTTGCTATCTCCAAATTTAAAAGTATCAATATTCTGGGGAAATCTATATCGGATCATGTTCCTATTATAGCAGAATTTGAAATAGGAGCATACTCAGAAAATACATTCCTTTGGAAGGCCAATTCTTCTCTGTTTAAGAATCCGGAACATAGAACAATTATTTCAGATACAATTTCCAATTTTTTTAAAGAAAATGATATTGATGATGTGAACCCGTTTATTCTCTGGAACGCCCATAAGGCAGTGTTGAGGGGACACTTAATCCAACTTTCATCCAAATTAAAAAAAATTAGGAGACAGAAAATTAAAAACCTCCAATCTCAAATAAAATTAAAAGAGGATTCCCAACATAGTTTATCGGTTCCATCTTCGGAGGTCCAACTAGAAATCTTGAAATTAAGACAAGAATTGAAAATTTTAATTATGACTGAATATGACGCGGCTATCAGAAACTCGAAATTCAAACTTTATTCATCTATTAATAAACCGACTGCTTATATGATGAGAAGATTTAAACAAGATAGGATTAGTAAGAGAATAATTAGAGTCAAATCCAATAGTGGGGATATCAAAACTCATCCTTCTGACATTGCGAATACCTTCGCAGATTTCTTTCAAGGTCTGTACAATCTATCTACAGATTCTGATACACCACAACCCGATATTGTATCAATAGGCGCATTCTTAGATAAATTAAATCTTCCCCAGATTGATTCTCTGGAATTAGAACATATAAATAGGCCTATCTCCACAGATGAAATCGTTGATGCAATTAATAAACTCAAGGCTCAAAAGTCACCAGGGCCTGATGGATTCATTAATGAGTACTATAAGACCTTTCAACAGCTTCTGACTCCCCATTTGGTAAATATATTCAATTTGGCTTCCTGTCAGGGTTCCTTCCCAAAGGAAATGTTGGAAGCGACTATAGTTATGATACCTAAGGAAGGGGGGGACCCTGATAGGGTTCAAAGTTACAGGCCAATCTCACTTATCAATGGGGATGTCAAGTTATACTCAAAAATATGGGCCGAGAGATTAAAGAAGATTCTTCCTTCCTTAGTTAAAGATGACCAGATTGGATTCGTTGAGGGTCGCCAGGCGTCTGATGGGACCAGAAGGATTTTGAATATATTGAGCGCTGCAAAATTCTCTACTGCTCCTTCGGTTCTGGTTACATTAGACGCCGAGAAAGCTTTTGATAGGCTAGATTGGAACTATCTCGTAAGGGTGCTTTTGAAGTTTGGATTTAATGATACACTCATATCCTCGATTATGGCCTTATACTCAGAACCATGCGTAAAAGTTTATACTAACAACCACCTGTCAAAGTTATTTTCCATCTCAAATGGTACGAGACAGGGGTGTCCCCTTTCCCCACTTCTATTTGTTTTAGCAATAGAACCATTAGCAGAAAAAATTAGATCTAATCCAAATATCCATGGCCTTGAAATGTTAAAACGTTCTTTTAAAATCAGTTTGTTCGCAGACGATATAGTATTGACTCTTTTGAACCCAGAGATCTCTATTGTGGCATTGATGGTGGATTTGAAGGAATTCTCGAATATCTCATATTTTAAAATCAATCACTCAAAGTCAAAGATTCTGTCTTTTAATTTAAATTGTCAGGAAAAAGACCGGCTTGAGAGTCTCTCAAACTTTTCAGGAAAAGAGGAAGAAGTTGGATACTTAGGGATAATATTGACAAATAAATTCCAGTCAATTATCCCAATCAATATTAATAACCTAATCAAAACTATTACTATAGACTTTACAAATTTTAAGCGAATTACTCTATCCTTATTTGGAAGGATACTGGCCGTAAAGTCTTTCATTTTGCCTAAAATATTATATTTATTTAGAACCCTCCCTATCAATATTCCATCAGCCCATTTGTCTAAAATCCAGGCTTTAATCAACTCTTTTATTTGGGATGATAAAAAACCCAGAATTGCCTCAAACGTTCTTTATAAAAACAAAGAAAATGGAGGTCTGGGATTGCCGAATATTATGGCATATTACCATGCCTTGTTAATTAAAGCCAGCCTTCTTTGGTTTAAACAAACTAAGTCTCCGGCGTGGGTGGTATTGGAAGAGAATCAAAGTAACAATAACCTACTTTATGATATTTTTTATAATAATATTCTTGGCTATAAGCAAAATCTACCTTCACATCCCATATTCCAAGCTATACTTTTGGCCTGGAAAAGCTTTATTCGGCCGGGAAGGAATTGGAATAAAATAAGACAATTAAATAATGTACCGTTATCCTTACTGTCAATCATCTATAAGCTTTCAATTCCAGATATCTGGTCTACATGCAACATTAAGAAAATAGGAGACTTGTATAATGGGACTTTCTGTTCATTCAGTGAAATTAAATTAAAGTTTAATCTTCCTTCTTCAGAAATCTTTTTCTTCATTGTTCTTAAAGATCATATTAAAAAATTCATTAACCTTAAACCACTAAATTTGGACTTATTGGCCTTATTCATCGGAAACTTAGAAAAGAGAAGCGTCTGGAACTTAAAAAATATATACAAAATTTTTAATAGAGATACAGTTATATTAAAAACAGCATATATGAAACGTTGGGAGACTGATTTAAACATATCTCCCTCACTAGAAAAATGGCAAGATGCCCTCAAACTTTCTTATACCTCATCATTCTCGATGTCGTTACGCGAATCCTACTATAAACTAGTTGCAAGATGGTATTATACTCCATCGAGATTGTTTTTTATAAATCGTGGCACTTCCAACTTATGCTGGAGAGAGTGTGGATCGGTAGGGAATTTATTCCACATATTTTGGGGATGCCCAAACCTTAGGAGCTTGTGGGGAAAGGTTTCGGCTCATATAAATACTTTTTTAGGTAGAAGGTTAGTTATATCTCCTAGTATGGCTCTTTTGCTCCTGGATCTGGAACATCTAGATTTTCCATCGAATCTTATGATAGCACATATTATATCAGTAGTAAAAAACTCCATAGCAGCACATTGGAGGAAAATTGATCCTCCAAAATTTGATGATATATTCCATAATCTTTTGGTTCACAGTGCACTAGAAAGGCGCTTTGCCGTACAAAACAATTATTTGGTCAAGTACAATAAGAAATGGGGCGTATGGAACAAGCTTTTCATTACTTAACTGATACCTCTAGAAATCTGCTTTTAGGCTTTGACGAATCCAGGTGAGACTATACTTCATATTTCATATTTTAGAGTCTGGTGTTTAGTTTTTAAGTATAGCTTTAAATTAGAATTTAGCTTAAGTTTTGGATGATGATTATGTGGCTTCACGCCATTGTTTAAATGTACTGACATTTTTTATATTCATGCATAAACAAGGTACTCTCATTGAGTTTTCTATTGTTTTCCCTTCCCTTTCTTTCCTCTGTTACCCTTCCTATCCTCCCTTCCTTTTATGTTTGTTTAAAACTTGGAAAATTCTAATAAAAATTATTGGAAAATAAAAGCATGAGTTTGCAACTACTTTACTTTTGGAGAAAATTCAAAACATTCATTATTCAATAGAGCCCAATAGCAAAAATCAGGTTTTGAATGAAGAATCACATTTCTTGGTAGAAGCATGCAGGATTGAAATTTTTGATGGTTTTTTACTCCTCTCAACAGCCCAAACAAGTTTCTAAAAGGATGAGTTTGCAACTACTTTACTTTTGGAGAAAATTCAAAACATTCATTATTCAATAGGGCCCAAACTATCAAAAACCAGCGGTTTCAATGAACACACATTTCTTGGTAGAATCATGCAGGACTGAAATTTTTGATGTTTTTCTACTCCTCTCATGAGCCCAAACAAGTCTCTAAAAGCATGAGTTTGCAACTACTTTACTTTTGGAGAAAATTCAAAACATTCATTATTCAATAGAGCCCAATAGCAAAAATCAGGTTTTGAATGAAGAATCACATTTCTTGGTAGAATCATGCAGGATTGAAATTTTTGATGGTTTTTTACTCCTCTCTACAGCCCAAACAAGTTTCTAAAAGGATGAGTTTGCAACTGCTTTACTTTTGGAGAAAATTCAAAACATTCATTATTCAATAGGGCCCAAACTATCAAAAACCAGCGGTTTGAATGAACACACATTTCTTAGTAGAATCATGCAGGACTCAAATTTTTGATGTTTTTCTACTCCTCTTATGAGCCCAAACAAGTTTCTAAAAGCATGAGTTTGCAACTACTTTACTTTTGGAGAAAATTCAAAACATTCATTATTCAATAGAGCCCAATAGCAAAAATCAGGTTTTGAATGAAGAATCACATTTCTTGGTAGAATCATGCAGGATTGAAATTTTTGATGGTTTTTTACTCCTCTCAACAGCCCAAACAAGTTTCTAAAAGGATGAGTTTGCAACTACTTTACTTTTGGAGAAAATTCAAAACATTCATTATTCAATAGGGCCCAAACTATCAAAAACCAGCGGTTTCAATGAACACACATTTCTTGGTAGAATCATGCAGGACTGAAATTTTTGATGTTTTTCTACTCCTCTCATGAGCCCAAACAAGATTCTAAAAGCATGAGTTTGCAACTACTTTACTTTTGGAGAAAATTCAAAACATTCATTATTCAATAGAGCCCAATAGCAAAAATCAGGTTTTGAATGAAGAATCACATTTCTTGGTAGAATCATGCAGGATTGAAATTTTTGATGGTTTTTTACTCCTCTCAACAGCCCAAACAAGTTTCTAAAAGGATGAGTTTGCAACTACTTTACTTTTGGAGAAAATTCAAAACATTCATTATTCAATAGGGCCCAAACTATCAAAAACCAGCGGTTTCAATGAACACACATTTCTTGGAAGAATCATGCAGGACTGAAATTTTTGATGTTTTTCTACTCCTCTCATGAGCCCAAACAAGTCTCTAAAAGCATGAGTTTGCAACTACTTTACTTTTGGAGAAAATTCAAAACATTCATTATTCAATAGAGCCCAATAGCAAAAATCAGGTTTTGAATGAAGAATCACATTTCTTGGTAGAATCATGCAGGATTGAAATTTTTGATGGTTTTTTACTCCTCTCTACAGCCCAAACAAGTCTCTAAAAGCATGAGTTTGCAACTACTTTACTTTTGGAGAAAATTCAAAACATTCATTATTCAATAGAGCCCAATAGCAAAAATCAGGTTTTGAATGAAGAATCACATTTCTTGGTAGAATCATGCAGGATTGAAATTTTTGATGGTTTTTTACTCCTCTCTACAGCCCAAACAAGTTTCTAAAAGGATGAGTTTGCAACTGCTTTACTTTTGGAGAAAATTCAAAACATTCATTATTCAATAGGGCCCAAACTATCAAAAACCAGCGGTTTGAATGAACACACATTTCTTAGTAGAATCATGCAGGACTCAAATTTTTGATGTTTTTCTACTCCTCTCATGAGCCCAAACAAGTTTCTAAAAGCATGAGTTTGCAACTACTTTACTTTTGGAGAAAATTCAAAACATTCATTATTCAATACAGCCCAATAGCAAAAATCAGGTTTTGAATGAAGAATCACATTTCTTGGTAGAATCATGCAGGATTGAAATTTTTGATGGTTTTTTACTCCTCTCAACAGCCCAAACAAGTTTATAAAAGGATGAGTTTGCAACTACTTTACTTTTGGAGAAAATTCAAAACATTCATTATTCAATAGGGCCCAAACTATCAAAAACCAGCGGTTTCAATGAACACACATTTCTTGGTAGAATCATGCAGGACTGACATTTTTGATGTTTTTCTACTCCTCTCATGAGCCCAAACAAGTTTCTAAAAGCATGAGTTTGCAACTACTTTACTTTTGGAGAAAATTCAAAACATTCATTATTCAATAGAGCCCAATAGCAAAAATCAGGTTTTGAATGAAGAATCACATTTTTTGGTAGAATCATGCAGGATTGAAATTTTTGATGGTTTTTTACTCCTCTCAACAGCCCAAACAAGTTTCTAAAAGGATGAGTTTGCAACTACTTTACTTTTGGAGAAAATTCAAAACATTCATTATTCAATAGGGCCCAAACTATCAAAAACCAGCGGTTTCAATGAACACACATTTCTTGGTAGAATCATGCAGGACTGAAATTTTTGATGTTTTTCTACTCCTCTCATGAGCCCAAACAAGTCTCTAAAAGCATGAGTTTGCAACTACTTTACTTTTGGAGAAAATTCAAAACATTCATTATTCAATAGAGCCCAATAGCAAAAATCAGGTTTTGAATGAAGAATCACATTTCTTGGTAGAATCATGCAGGATTGAAATTTTTTATGGTTTTTTACTCCTCTCAACAGCCCAAACAAGTTTCTAAAAGGATGAGTTTGCAACTACTTTACTTTTGGAGAAAATTCAAAACATTCATTATTCAATAGGGCCCAAACTATCAAAAACCAGCGGTTTCAATGAACACACATTTCTTGGAAGAATCATGCAGGACTGAAATTTTTGATGTTTTTCTACTCCTCTCATGAGCCCAAACAAGTCTCTAAAAGCATGAGTTTGCAACTACTTTACTTTTGGAGAAAATTCAAAACATTCATTATTCAATAGAGCCCAATAGCAAAAATCAGGTTTTGAATGAAGAATCACATTTCTTGGTAGAATCATGCAGGATTGAAATTTTTGATGGTTTTTTACTCCTCTCAACAGCCCAAACAAGTTTCTAAAAGGATGAGTTTGCAACTACTTTACTTTTGGAGAAAATTCAAAACATTCATTATTCAATAGGGCCCAAACTATCAAAAACCAGCGGTTTCAATGAACACACATTTCTTGGTAGAATCATGCAGGACTGAAATTTTTGATGTTTTTCTACTCCTCTCATGAGCCCAAACAAGTCTCTAAAAGCATGAGTTTGCAACTACTTTACTTTTGGAGAAAATTCAAAACATTCATTATTCAATAGAGCCCAATAGCAAAAATCAGGTTTTGAATGAAGAATCACATTTCTTGGTAGAATCATGCAGGATTGAAATTTTTGATGGTTTTTTACTCCTCTCAACAGCCCAAACAAGTTTCTAAAAGGATGAGTTTGCAACTACTTTACTTTCGGAGAAAATTCAAAACATTCATTATTCAATAGGGCCCAAACTATCAAAAACCAGCGGTTTCAATGAACACACATTTCTTGGTAGAATCATGCAGGACTGAAATTTTTGATGTTTTTCTACTCCTCTCATGAGCCCAAACAAGTCTCTAAAAGCATGAGTTTGCAACTACTTTACTTTTGGAGAAAATTCAAAACATTCATTATTCAATAGAGCCCAATAGCAAAAATCAGGTTTTGAATGAAGAATCACATTTCTTGGTAGAATCATGCAGGATTGAAATTTTTGATGGTTTTTTACTCCTCTCAACAGCCCAAACAAGTTTCTTAAAGGATGAGTTTGCAACTACTTTACTTTTGGAGAAAATTCAAAACATTCATTATTCAATAGGGCCCAAACTATCAAAAACCAGCGGTTTCAATGAACACACATTTCTTGGTAGAATCATGCAGGACTGAAATTTTTGATGTTTTTCTACTCCTCTCATGAGCCCAAACAAGTCTCTAAAAGCATGAGTTTGCAACTACTTTACTTTTGGAGAAAATTCAAAACATTCATTATTCAATAGAGCCCAATAGCAAAAATCAGGTTTTGAATGAAGAATCACATTTCTTGGTAGAATCATGCAGGATTGAAATTTTTGATGGTTTTTTACTCCTCTCAACAGCCCAAACAAGTTTCTAAAAGGATGAGTTTGCAACTACTTTACTTTTGGAGAAAATTCAAAACATTCATTATTCAATAGGGCCCAAACTATCAAAAACCAGCGGTTTCAATGAACACACATTTCTTGGTAGAATCATGCAGGACTGAAATTTTTGATGTTTTTCTACTCCTCTCATGAGCCCAAACAAGTCTCTAAAAGCATGAGTTTGCAACTACTTTACTTTTGGAGAAAATTCAAAACATTCACTTTTCAATAGAGCCCAATAGCAAAAATCAGGTTTTGAATGAAGAATCACATTTCTTGGTAGAATCATGCAGGATTGAAATTTTTGATGGTTTTTTACTCCTCTCAACAGCCCAAACAAGTTTCTAAAAGGATGAGTTTGCAACTACTTTACTTTTGGAGAAAATTCAAAACATTCATTATTCAATAGGGCCCAAACTATCAAAAACCAGCGGTTTGAATGAACACACATTTCTTGGTAGAATCATGCAGGACTGAAATTTTTGATGTTTTTCTACTCCTCTCATGAGCCCAAACAAGTCTCTAAAAGCATGAGTTTGCAACTACTTTACTTTTGGAGAAAATTCAAAACATTCATTATTCAATAGAGCCCAATAGCAAAAATCAGGTTTTGAATGAAGAATCACATTTCTTGGTAGAAGCATGCAGGATTGAAATTTTTGATGGTTTTTTACTCCTCTCAACAGCCCAAACAAGTTTCTAAAAGGATGAGTTTGCAACTACTTTACTTTTGGAGAAAATTCAAAACATTCATTATTCAATAGGGCCCAAACTATCAAAAACCAGCGGTTTCAATGAACACACATTTCTTGGTAGAATCATGCAGGACTGAAATTTTTGATGTTTTTCTACTCCTCTCATGAGCCCAAACAAGTCTCTAAAAGCATGAGTTTGCAACTACTTTACTTTTGGAGAAAATTCAAAACATTCATTATTCAATAGAGCCCAATAGCAAAAATCAGGTTTTGAATGAAGAATCACATTTCTTGGTAGAATCATGCAGGATTGAAATTTTTGATGGTTTTTTACTCCTCTCTACAGCCCAAACAAGTTTCTAAAAGGATGAGTTTGCAACTGCTTTACTTTTGGAGAAAATTCAAAACATTCATTATTCAATAGGGCCCAAACTATCAAAAACCAGCGGTTTGAATGAACACACATTTCTTAGTAGAATCATGCAGGACTCAAATTTTTGATGTTTTTCTACTCCTCTCATGAGCCCAAACAAGTTTCTAAAAGCATGAGTTTGCAACTACTTTACTTTTGGAGAAAATTCAAAACATTCATTATTCAATAGAGCCCAATAGCAAAAATCAGGTTTTGAATGAAGAATCACATTTCTTGGTAGAATCATGCAGGATTGAAATTTTTGATGGTTTTTTACTCCTCTCAACAGCCCAAACAAGTTTCTAAAAGGATGAGTTTGCAACTACTTTACTTTTGGAGAAAATTCAAAACATTCATTATTCAATAGGGCCCAAACTATCAAAAACCAGCGGTTTCAATGAACACACATTTCTTGGTAGAATCATGCAGGACTGAAATTTTTGATGTTTTTCTACTCCTCTCATGAGCCCAAACAAGATTCTAAAAGCATGAGTTTGCAACTACTTTACTTTTGGAGAAAATTCAAAACATTCATTATTCAATAGAGCCCAATAGCAAAAATCAGGTTTTGAATGAAGAATCACATTTCTTGGTAGAATCATGCAGGATTGAAATTTTTGATGGTTTTTTACTCCTCTCAACAGCCCAAACAAGTTTCTAAAAGGATGAGTTTGCAACTACTTTACTTTTGGAGAAAATTCAAAACATTCATTATTCAATAGAGCCCAATAGCAAAAATCAGGTTTTGAATGAAGAATCACATTTCTTGGTAGAATCATGCAGGATTGAAATTTTTGATGGTTTTTTACTCCTCTCTACAGCCCAAACAAGTTTCTAAAAGGATGAGTTTGCAACTGCTTTACTTTTGGAGAAAATTCAAAACATTCATTATTCAATAGGGCCCAAACTATCAAAAACCAGCGGTTTGAATGAACACACATTTCTTAGTAGAATCATGCAGGACTCAAATTTTTGATGTTTTTCTACTCCTCTCATGAGCCCAAACAAGTTTCTAAAAGCATGAGTTTGCAACTACTTTACTTTTGGAGAAAATTCAAAACATTCATTATTCAATACAGCCCAATAGCAAAAATCAGGTTTTGAATGAAGAATCACATTTCTTGGTAGAATCATGCAGGATTGAAATTTTTGATGGTTTTTTACTCCTCTCAACAGCCCAAACAAGTTTATAAAAGGATGAGTTTGCAACTACTTTACTTTTGGAGAAAATTCAAAACATTCATTATTCAATAGGGCCCAAACTATCAAAAACCAGCGGTTTCAATGAACACACATTTCTTGGTAGAATCATGCAGGACTGACATTTTTGATGTTTTTCTACTCCTCTCATGAGCCCAAACAAGTTTCTAAAAGCATGAGTTTGCAACTACTTTACTTTTGGAGAAAATTCAAAACATTCATTATTCAATAGAGCCCAATAGCAAAAATCAGGTTTTGAATGAAGAATCACATTTTTTGGTAGAATCATGCAGGATTGAAATTTTTGATGGTTTTTTACTCCTCTCAACAGCCCAAACAAGTTTCTAAAAGGATGAGTTTGCAACTACTTTACTTTTGGAGAAAATTCAAAACATTCATTATTCAATAGGGCCCAAACTATCAAAAACCAGCGGTTTCAATGAACACACATTTCTTGGAAGAATCATGCAGGACTGAAATTTTTGATGTTTTTCTACTCCTCTCATGAGCCCAAACAAGTCTCTAAAAGCATGAGTTTGCAACTACTTTACTTTTGGAGAAAATTCAAAACATTCATTATTCAATAGAGCCCAATAGCAAAAATCAGGTTTTGAATGAAGAATCACATTTCTTGGTAGAATCATGCAGGATTGAAATTTTTTATGGTTTTTTACTCCTCTCAACAGCCCAAACAAGTTTCTAAAAGGATGAGTTTGCAACTACTTTACTTTTGGAGAAAATTCAAAACATTCATTATTCAATAGGGCCCAAACTATCAAAAACCAGCGGTTTCAATGAACACACATTTCTTGGAAGAATCATGCAGGACTGAAATTTTTGATGTTTTTCTACTCCTCTCATGAGCCCAAACAAGTCTCTAAAAGCATGAGTTTGCAACTACTTTACTTTTGGAGAAAATTCAAAACATTCATTATTCAATAGAGCCCAATAGCAAAAATCAGGTTTTGAATGAAGAATCACATTTCTTGGTAGAATCATGCAGGATTGAAATTTTTGATGGTTTTTTACTCCTCTCAACAGCCCAAACAAGTTTCTAAAAGGATGAGTTTGCAACTACTTTACTTTTGGAGAAAATTCAAAACATTCATTATTCAATAGGGCCCAAACTATCAAAAACCAGCGGTTTCAATGAACACACATTTCTTGGTAGAATCATGCAGGACTGAAATTTTTGATGTTTTTCTACTCCTCTCATGAGCCCAAACAAGTCTCTAAAAGCATGAGTTTGCAACTACTTTACTTTTGGAGAAAATTCAAAACATTCATTATTCAATAGAGCCCAATAGCAAAAATCAGGTTTTGAATGAAGAATCACATTTCTTGGTAGAATCATGCAGGATTGAAATTTTTGATGGTTTTTTACTCCTCTCAACAGCCCAAACAAGTTTCTTAAAGGATGAGTTTGCAACTACTTTACTTTTGGAGAAAATTCAAAACATTCATTATTCAATAGGGCCCAAACTATCAAAAACCAGCGGTTTCAATGAACACACATTTCTTGGTAGAATCATGCAGGACTGAAATTTTTGATGTTTTTCTACTCCTCTCATGAGCCCAAACAAGTCTCTAAAAGCATGAGTTTGCAACTACTTTACTTTTGGAGAAAATTCAAAACATTCATTATTCAATAGAGCCCAATAGCAAAAATCAGGTTTTGAATGAAGAATCACATTTCTTGGTAGAATCATGCAGGATTGAAATTTTTGATGGTTTTTTACTCCTCTCAACAGCCCAAACAAGTTTCTAAAAGGATGAGTTTGCAACTACTTTACTTTTGGAGAAAATTCAAAACATTCATTATTCAATAGGGCCCAAACTATCAAAAACCAGCGGTTTCAATGAACACACATTTCTTGGTAGAATCATGCAGGACTGAAATTTTTGATGTTTTTCTACTCCTCTCATGAGCCCAAACAAGTCTCTAAAAGCATGAGTTTGCAACTACTTTACTTTTGGAGAAAATTCAAAACATTCACTTTTCAATAGAGCCCAATAGCAAAAATCAGGTTTTGAATGAAGAATCACATTTCTTGGTAGAATCATGCAGGATTGAAATTTTTGATGGTTTTTTACTCCTCTCAACAGCCCAAACAAGTTTCTAAAAGGATGAGTTTGCAACTACTTTACTTTTGGAGAAAATTCAAAACATTCATTATTCAATAGGGCCCAAACTATCAAAAACCAGCGGTTTGAATGAACACACATTTCTTGGTAGAATCATGCAGGACTGAAATTTTTGATGTTTTTCTACTCCTCTCATGAGCCCAAACAAGTCTCTAAAAGCATGAGTTTGCAACTACTTTACTTTTGGAGAAAATTCAAAACATTCATTATTCAATAGAGCCCAATAGCAAAAATCAGGTTTTGAATGAAGAATCACATTTCTTGGTAGAAGCATGCAGGATTGAAATTTTTGATGGTTTTTTACTCCTCTCAACAGCCCAAACAAGTTTCTAAAAGGATGAGTTTGCAACTACTTTACTTTTGGAGAAAATTCAAAACATTCATTATTCAATAGGGCCCAAACTATCAAAAACCAGCGGTTTCAATGAACACACATTTCTTGGTAGAATCATGCAGGACTGAAATTTTTGATGTTTTTCTACTCCTCTCATGAGCCCAAACAAGTCTCTAAAAGCATGAGTTTGCAACTACTTTACTTTTGGAGAAAATTCAAAACATTCATTATTCAATAGAGCCCAATAGCAAAAATCAGGTTTTGAATGAAGAATCACATTTCTTGGTAGAATCATGCAGGATTGAAATTTTTGATGGTTTTTTACTCCTCTCTACAGCCCAAACAAGTTTCTAAAAGGATGAGTTTGCAACTGCTTTACTTTTGGAGAAAATTCAAAACATTCATTATTCAATAGGGCCCAAACTATCAAAAACCAGCGGTTTGAATGAACACACATTTCTTAGTAGAATCATGCAGGACTCAAATTTTTGATGTTTTTCTACTCCTCTCATGAGCCCAAACAAGTTTCTAAAAGCATGAGTTTGCAACTACTTTACTTTTGGAGAAAATTCAAAACATTCATTATTCAATAGAGCCCAATAGCAAAAATCAGGTTTTGAATGAAGAATCACATTTCTTGGTAGAATCATGCAGGATTGAAATTTTTGATGGTTTTTTACTCCTCTCAACAGCCCAAACAAGTTTCTAAAAGGATGAGTTTGCAACTACTTTACTTTCGGAGAAAATTCAAAACATTCATTATTCAATAGGGCCCAAACTATCAAAAACCAGCGGTTTCAATGAACACACATTTCTTGGTAGAATCATGCAGGACTGAAATTTTTGATGTTTTTCTACTCCTCTCATGAGCCCAAACAAGTCTCTAAAAGCATGAGTTTGCAACTACTTTACTTTTGGAGAAAATTCAAAACATTCATTATTCAATAGAGCCCAATAGCAAAAATCAGGTTTTGAATGAAGAATCACATTTCTTGGTAGAATCATGCAGGATTGAAATTTTTGATGGTTTTTTACTCCTCTCAACAGCCCAAACAAGTTTCTAAAAGGATGAGTTTGCAACTACTTTACTTTTGGAGAAAATTCAAAACATTCATTATTCAATAGGGCCCAAACTATCAAAAACCAGCGGTTTCAATGAACACACATTTCTTGGTAGAATCATGCAGGACTGAAATTTTTGATGTTTTTCTACTCCTCTCATGAGCCCAAACAAGTCTCTAAAAGCATGAGTTTGCAACTACTTTACTTTTGGAGAAAATTCAAAACATTCATTATTCAATAGAGCCCAATAGCAAAAATCAGGTTTTGAATGAAGAATCACATTTCTTGGTAGAATCATGCAGGATTGAAATTTTTGATGGTTTTTTACTCCTCTCAACAGCCCAAACAAGTTTCTAAAAGGATGAGTTTGCAACTACTTTACTTTCGGAGAAAATTCAAAACATTCATTATTCAATAGGGCCCAAACTATCAAAAACCAGCGGTTTCAATGAACACACATTTCTTGGTAGAATCATGCAGGACTGAAATTTTTGATGTTTTTCTACTCCTCTCATGAGCCCAAACAAGTCTCTAAAAGCATGAGTTTGCAACTACTTTACTTTTGGAGAAAATTCAAAACATTCATTATTCAATAGAGCCCAATAGCAAAAATCAGGTTTTGAATGAAGAATCACATTTCTTGGTAGAATCATGCAGGATTGAAATTTTTGATGGTTTTTTACTCCTCTCAACAGCCCAAACAAGTTTCTTAAAGGATGAGTTTGCAACTACTTTACTTTTGGAGAAAATTCAAAACATTCATTATTCAATAGGGCCCAAACTATCAAAAACCAGCGGTTTCAATGAACACACATTTCTTGGTAGAATCATGCAGGACTGAAATTTTTGATGTTTTTCTACTCCTCTCATGAGCCCAAACAAGTCTCTAAAAGCATGAGTTTGCAACTACTTTACTTTTGGAGAAAATTCAAAACATTCATTATTCAATAGAGCCCAATAGCAAAAATCAGGTTTTGAATGAAGAATCACATTTCTTGGTAGAATCATGCAGGATTGAAATTTTTGATGGTTTTTTACTCCTCTCAACAGCCCAAACAAGTTTCTAAAAGGATGAGTTTGCAACTACTTTACTTTTGGAGAAAATTCAAAACATTCATTATTCAATAGGGCCCAAACTATCAAAAACCAGCGGTTTCAATGAACACACATTTCTTGGTAGAATCATGCAGGACTGAAATTTTTGATGTTTTTCTACTCCTCTCATGAGCCCAAACAAGTCTCTAAAAGCATGAGTTTGCAACTACTTTACTTTTGGAGAAAATTCAAAACATTCACTTTTCAATAGAGCCCAATAGCAAAAATCAGGTTTTGAATGAAGAATCACATTTCTTGGTAGAATCATGCAGGATTGAAATTTTTGATGGTTTTTTACTCCTCTCAACAGCCCAAACAAGTTTCTAAAAGGATGAGTTTGCAACTACTTTACTTTTGGAGAAAATTCAAAACATTCATTATTCAATAGGGCCCAAACTATCAAAAACCAGCGGTTTGAATGAACACACATTTCTTGGTAGAATCATGCAGGACTGAAATTTTTGATGTTTTTCTACTCCTCTCATGAGCCCAAACAAGTCTCTAAAAGCATGAGTTTGCAACTACTTTACTTTTGGAGAAAATTCAAAACATTCATTATTCAATAGAGCCCAATAGCAAAAATCAGGTTTTGAATGAAGAATCACATTTCTTGGTAGAATCATGCAGGATTGAAATTTTTGATGGTTTTTTACTCCTCTCGACAGCCCAAACAAGTTTCTAAAAGGATGAGTTTGCAACTACTTTACTTTTGGAGAAAATTCAAAACATTCATTATTCAATAGGGCCCAAACTATCAAAAACCAGCGGTTTCAATGAACACACATTTCTTGGAAGAATCATGCAGGACTGAAATTTTTGATGTTTTTCTACTCCTCTCATGAGCCCAAACAAGTTTCTAAAAGCATGAGTTTGCAACTACTTTACTTTTGGAGAAAATTCAAAACATTCATTATTCAATAGAGCCCAATAGCAAAAATCAGGTTTTGAATGAAGAATCACAGTTCTTGGTAGAATCATGCAGGATTGAAATTTTTGATGTTTTTTTACTCCTCTCAACAGCCCAAACAAGTTTCTAAAAGGATGAGTTTGCAACTACTTTACTTTTGGAGAAAATTCAAAACATTCATTATTCAATAGGGCCCAAACTATAAAAAACCAGCGGTTTCAATGAACACACATTTCTTGGTAGAATCATGCAGGACTGAAATTTTTGATGTTTTTCTACTCCTCTCATGAGCCCAAACAAGTCTCTAAAAGCATGAGTTTGCAACTACTTTACTTTTGGAGAAAATTCAAAACATTCATTATTCAATAGAGCCCAATAGCAAAAATCAGGTTTTGAATGAAGAATCACATTTCTTGGTAGAATCATGCAGGATTGAAATTTTTGATGGTTTTTTACTCCTCTCAACAGCCCAAACAAGTTTCTAAAAGGATGAGTTTGCAACTACTTTACTTTTGGAGAAAATTCAAAACATTCATTATTCAATAGGGCCCAAACTATCAAAAACCAGCGGTTTCAATGAACACACATTTCTTGGTAGAATCATGCAGGACTGAAATTTTTGATGTTTTTCTACTCCTCTCATGAGCCCAAACAAGTCTCTAAAAGCATGAGTTTGCAACTACTTTACTTTTGGAGAAAATTCAAAACATTCACTTTTCAATAGAGCCCAATAGCAAAAATCAGGTTTTGAATGAAGAATCACATTTCTTGGTAGAATCATGCAGGATTGAAATTTTTGATGGTTTTTTACTCCTCTCAACAGCCCAAACAAGTTTCTAAAAGGATGAGTTTGCAACTACTTTACTTTTGGAGAAAATTCAAAACATTCATTATTCAATAGGGCCCAAACTATCAAAAACCAGCGGTTTGAATGAACACACATTTCTTGGTAGAATCATGCAGGACTGAAATTTTTGATGTTTTTCTACTCCTCTCATGAGCCCAAACAAGTCTCTAAAAGCATGAGTTTGCAACTACTTTACTTTTGGAGAAAATTCAAAACATTCATTATTCAATAGAGCCCAATAGCAAAAATCAGGTTTTGAATGAAGAATCACATTTCTTGGTAGAAGCATGCAGGATTGAAATTTTTGATGGTTTTTTACTCCTCTCAACAGCCCAAACAAGTTTCTAAAAGGATGAGTTTGCAACTACTTTACTTTTGGAGAAAATTCAAAACATTCATTATTCAATAGGGCCCAAACTATCAAAAACCAGCGGTTTCAATGAACACACATTTCTTGGTAGAATCATGCAGGACTGAAATTTTTGATGTTTTTCTACTCCTCTCATGAGCCCAAACAAGTATCTAAAAGCATGAGTTTGCAACTACTTTACTTTTGGAGAAAATTCAAAACATTCATTATTCAATAGAGCCCAATAGCAAAAATCAGGTTTTGAATGAAGAATCACATTTCTTGGTAGAATCATGCAGGATTGAAATTTTTGATGGTTTTTTACTCCTCTCTACAGCCCAAACAAGTTTCTAAAAGGATGAGTTTGCAACTGCTTTACTTTTGGAGAAAATTCAAAACATTCATTATTCAATAGGGCCCAAACTATCAAAAACCAGCGGTTTGAATGAACACACATTTCTTAGTAGAATCATGCAGGACTCAAATTTTTGATGTTTTTCTACTCCTCTCATGAGCCCAAACAAGTTTCTAAAAGCATGAGTTTGCAACTACTTTACTTTTGGAGAAAATTCAAAACATTCATTATTCAATAGAGCCCAATAGCAAAAATCAGGTTTTGAATGAAGAATCACATTTCTTGGTAGAATCATGCAGGATTGAAATTTTTGATGGTTTTTTACTCCTCTCAACAGCCCAAACAAGTTTCTAAAAGGATGAGTTTGCAACTACTTTACTTTTGGAGAAAATTCAAAACATTCATTATTCAATAGGGCCCAAACTATCAAAAACCAGCGGTTTCAATGAACACACATTTCTTGGAAGAATCATGCAGGACTGAAATTTTTGATGTTTTTCTACTCCTCTCATGAGCCCAAACAAGTCTCTAAAAGCATGAGTTTGCAACTACTTTACTTTTGGAGAAAATTCAAAACATTCATTATTCAATAGAGCCCAATAGCAAAAATCAGGTTTTGAATGAAGAATCACATTTCTTGGTAGAATCATGCAGGATTGAAATTTTTGATGGTTTTTTACTCCTCTCTACAGCCCAAACAAGTCTCTAAAAGCATGAGTTTGCAACTACTTTACTTTTGGAGAAAATTCAAAACATTCATTATTCAATAGAGCCCAATAGCAAAAATCAGGTTTTGAATGAAGAATCACATTTCTTGGTAGAATCATGCAGGATTGAAATTTTTGATGGTTTTTTACTCCTCTCTACAGCCCAAACAAGTTTCTAAAAGGATGAGTTTGCAACTGCTTTACTTTTGGAGAAAATTCAAAACATTCATTATTCAATAGGGCCCAAACTATCAAAAACCAGCGGTTTGAATGAACACACATTTCTTAGTAGAATCATGCAGGACTCAAATTTTTGATGTTTTTCTACTCCTCTCATGAGCCCAAACAAGTTTCTAAAAGCATGAGTTTGCAACTACTTTACTTTTGGAGAAAATTCAAAACATTCATTATTCAATACAGCCCAATAGCAAAAATCAGGTTTTGAATGAAGAATCACATTTCTTGGTAGAATCATGCAGGATTGAAATTTTTGATGGTTTTTTACTCCTCTCAACAGCCCAAACAAGTTTCTAAAAGGATGAGTTTGCAACTACTTTACTTTTGGAGAAAATTCAAAACATTCATTATTCAATAGGGCCCAAACTATCAAAAACCAGCGGTTTCAATGAACACACATTTCTTGGTAGAATCATGCAGGACTGAAATTTTTGATGTTTTTCTACTCCTCTCATGAGCCCAAACAAGTTTCTAAAAGCATGAGTTTGCAACTACTTTACTTTTAGAGAAAATTCAAAACATTCATTATTCAATAGAGCCCAATAGCAAAAATCAGGTTTTGAATGAAGAATCACATTTCTTGGTAGAATCATGCAGGATTGAAATTTTTGATGGTTTTTTACTCCTCTCAACAGCCCAAACAAGTTTCTAAAAGGATGAGTTTGCAACTACTTTACTTTTGGAGAAAATTCAAAACATTCATTATTCAATAGGGCCCAAACTATCAAAAACCAGCGGTTTCAATGAACACACATTTCTTGGAAGAATCATGCAGGACTGAAATTTTTGATGTTTTTCTACTCCTCTCATGAGCCCAAACAAGTCTCTAAAAGCATGAGTTTGCAACTACTTTACTTTTGGAGAAAATTCAAAACATTCATTATTCAATAGAGCCCAATAGCAAAAATCAGGTTTTGAATGAAGAATCACATTTCTTGGTAGAATCATGCAGGATTGAAATTTTTGATGGTTTTTTACTCCTCTCAACAGCCCAAACAAGTTTCTAAAAGGATGAGTTTGCAACTACTTTACTTTTGGAGAAAATTCAAAACATTCATTATTCAATAGGGCCCAAACTATCAAAAACCAGCGGTTTCAATGAACACACATTTCTTGGAAGAATCATGCAGGACTGAAATTTTTGATGTTTTTCTACTCCTCTCATGAGCCCAAACAAGTCTCTAAAAGCATGAGTTTGCAACTACTTTACTTTTGGAGAAAATTCAAAACATTCATTATTCAATAGAGCCCAATAGCAAAAATCAGGTTTTGAATGAAGAATCACATTTCTTGGTAGAATCATGCAGGATTGAAATTTTTGATGGTTTTTTACTCCTCTCAACAGCCCAAACAAGTTTCTAAAAGGATGAGTTTGCAACTACTTTACTTTTGGAGAAAATTCAAAACATTCATTATTCAATAGGGCCCAAACTATCAAAACCCAGCGGTTTCAATGAACACACATTTCTTGGTAGAATCATGCAGGACTGAAATTTTTGATGTTTTTCTACTCCTCTCATGAGCCCAAACAAGTCTCTAAAAGCATGAGTTTGCAACTACTTTACTTTTGGAGAAAATTCAAAACATTCATTATTCAATAGAGCCCAATAGCAAAAATCAGGTTTTGAATGAAGAATCACATTTCTTGGTAGAATCATGCAGGATTGAAATTTTTGATGGTTTTTTACTCCTCTCAACAGCCCAAACAAGTTTCTAAAAGGATGAGTTTGCAACTGCTTTACTTTTGGAGAAAATTCAAAACATTCATTATTCAATAGGGCCCAAACTATCAAAAACCAGCGGTTTCAATGAACACACATTTCTTGGTAGAATCATGCAGGACTGAAATTTTTGATGTTTTTCTACTCCTCTCATGAGCCCAAACAAGTCTCTAAAAGCATGAGTTTGCAACTACTTTACTTTTGGAGAAAATTCAAAACATTCACTTTTCAATAGAGCCCAATAGCAAAAATCAGGTTTTGAATGAAGAATCACATTTCTTGGTAGAATCATGCAGGATTGAAATTTTTGATGGTTTTTTACTCCTCTCAACAGCCCAAACAAGTTTCTAAAAGGATGAGTTTGCAACTACTTTACTTTTGGAGAAAATTCAAAACATTCATTATTCAATAGGGCCCAAACTATCAAAAACCAGCGGTTTGAATGAACACACATTTCTTGGTAGAATCATGCAGGACTGAAATTTTTGATGTTTTTCTACTCCTCTCATGAGCCCAAACAAGTCTCTAAAAGCATGAGTTTGCAACTACTTTACTTTTGGAGAAAATTCAAAACATTCATTATTCAATAGAGCCCAATAGCAAAAATCAGGTTTTGAATGAAGAATCACATTTCTTGGTAGAATCATGCAGGATTGAAATTTTTGATGGTTTTTTACTCCTCTCGACAGCCCAAACAAGTTTCTAAAAGGATGAGTTTGCAACTACTTTACTTTTGGAGAAAATTCAAAACATTCATTATTCAATAGGGCCCAAACTATCAAAAACCAGCGGTTTCAATGAACACACATTTCTTGGAAGAATCATGCAGGACTGAAATTTTTGATGTTTTTCTACTCCTCTCATGAGCCCAAACAAGTTTCTAAAAGCATGAGTTTGCAACTACTTTACTTTTGGAGAAAATTCAAAACATTCATTATTCAATAGAGCCCAATAGCAAAAATCAGGTTTTGAATGAAGAATCACAGTTCTTGGTAGAATCATGCAGGATTGAAATTTTTGATGTTTTTTTACTCCTCTCAACAGCCCAAACAAGTTTCTAAAAGGATGAGTTTGCAACTACTTTACTTTTGGAGAAAATTCAAAACATTCATTATTCAATAGGGCCCAAACTATAAAAAACCAGCGGTTTCAATGAACACACATTTCTTGGTAGAATCATGCAGGACTGAAATTTTTGATGTTTTTCTACTCCTCTCATGAGCCCAAACAAGTCTCTAAAAGCATGAGTTTGCAACTACTTTACTTTTGGAGAAAATTCAAAACATTCATTATTCAATAGAGCCCAATAGCAAAAATCAGGTTTTGAATGAAGAATCACATTTCTTGGTAGAATCATGCAGGATTGAAATTTTTGATGGTTTTTTACTCCTCTCAACAGCCCAAACAAGTTTCTAAAAGGATGAGTTTGCAACTACTTTACTTTTGGAGAAAATTCAAAACATTCATTATTCAATAGGGCCCAAACTATCAAAAACCAGCGGTTTCAATGAACACACATTTCTTGGTAGAATCATGCAGGACTGAAATTTTTGATGTTTTTCTACTCCTCTCATGAGCCCAAACAAGTCTCTAAAAGCATGAGTTTGCAACTACTTTACTTTTGGAGAAAATTCAAAACATTCACTTTTCAATAGAGCCCAATAGCAAAAATCAGGTTTTGAATGAAGAATCACATTTCTTGGTAGAATCATGCAGGATTGAAATTTTTGATGGTTTTTTACTCCTCTCAACAGCCCAAACAAGTTTCTAAAAGGATGAGTTTGCAACTACTTTACTTTTGGAGAAAATTCAAAACATTCATTATTCAATAGGGCCCAAACTATCAAAAACCAGCGGTTTGAATGAACACACATTTCTTGGTAGAATCATGCAGGACTGAAATTTTTGATGTTTTTCTACTCCTCTCATGAGCCCAAACAAGTCTCTAAAAGCATGAGTTTGCAACTACTTTACTTTTGGAGAAAATTCAAAACATTCATTATTCAATAGAGCCCAATAGCAAAAATCAGGTTTTGAATGAAGAATCACATTTCTTGGTAGAAGCATGCAGGATTGAAATTTTTGATGGTTTTTTACTCCTCTCAACAGCCCAAACAAGTTTCTAAAAGGATGAGTTTGCAACTACTTTACTTTTGGAGAAAATTCAAAACATTCATTATTCAATAGGGCCCAAACTATCAAAAACCAGCGGTTTCAATGAACACACATTTCTTGGTAGAATCATGCAGGACTGAAATTTTTGATGTTTTTCTACTCCTCTCATGAGCCCAAACAAGTATCTAAAAGCATGAGTTTGCAACTACTTTACTTTTGGAGAAAATTCAAAACATTCATTATTCAATAGAGCCCAATAGCAAAAATCAGGTTTTGAATGAAGAATCACATTTCTTGGTAGAATCATGCAGGATTGAAATTTTTGATGGTTTTTTACTCCTCTCTACAGCCCAAACAAGTTTCTAAAAGGATGAGTTTGCAACTGCTTTACTTTTGGAGAAAATTCAAAACATTCATTATTCAATAGGGCCCAAACTATCAAAAACCAGCGGTTTGAATGAACACACATTTCTTAGTAGAATCATGCAGGACTCAAATTTTTGATGTTTTTCTACTCCTCTCATGAGCCCAAACAAGTTTCTAAAAGCATGAGTTTGCAACTACTTTACTTTTGGAGAAAATTCAAAACATTCATTATTCAATAGAGCCCAATAGCAAAAATCAGGTTTTGAATGAAGAATCACATTTCTTGGTAGAATCATGCAGGATTGAAATTTTTGATGGTTTTTTACTCCTCTCAACAGCCCAAACAAGTTTCTAAAAGGATGAGTTTGCAACTACTTTACTTTTGGAGAAAATTCAAAACATTCATTATTCAATAGGGCCCAAACTATCAAAAACCAGCGGTTTCAATGAACACACATTTCTTGGAAGAATCATGCAGGACTGAAATTTTTGATGTTTTTCTACTCCTCTCATGAGCCCAAACAAGTCTCTAAAAGCATGAGTTTGCAACTACTTTACTTTTGGAGAAAATTCAAAACATTCATTATTCAATAGAGCCCAATAGCAAAAATCAGGTTTTGAATGAAGAATCACATTTCTTGGTAGAATCATGCAGGATTGAAATTTTTGATGGTTTTTTACTCCTCTCTACAGCCCAAACAAGTCTCTAAAAGCATGAGTTTGCAACTACTTTACTTTTGGAGAAAATTCAAAACATTCATTATTCAATAGAGCCCAATAGCAAAAATCAGGTTTTGAATGAAGAATCACATTTCTTGGTAGAATCATGCAGGATTGAAATTTTTGATGGTTTTTTACTCCTCTCTACAGCCCAAACAAGTTTCTAAAAGGATGAGTTTGCAACTGCTTTACTTTTGGAGAAAATTCAAAACATTCATTATTCAATAGGGCCCAAACTATCAAAAACCAGCGGTTTGAATGAACACACATTTCTTAGTAGAATCATGCAGGACTCAAATTTTTGATGTTTTTCTACTCCTCTCATGAGCCCAAACAAGTTTCTAAAAGCATGAGTTTGCAACTACTTTACTTTTGGAGAAAATTCAAAACATTCATTATTCAATACAGCCCAATAGCAAAAATCAGGTTTTGAATGAAGAATCACATTTCTTGGTAGAATCATGCAGGATTGAAATTTTTGATGGTTTTTTACTCCTCTCAACAGCCCAAACAAGTTTCTAAAAGGATGAGTTTGCAACTACTTTACTTTTGGAGAAAATTCAAAACATTCATTATTCAATAGGGCCCAAACTATCAAAAACCAGCGGTTTGAATGAACACACATTTCTTGGTAGAATCATGCAGGACTGAAATTTTTGATGTTTTTCTACTCCTCTCATGAGCCCAAACAAGTCTCTAAAAGCATGAGTTTGCAACTACTTTACTTTTGGAGAAAATTCAAAACATTCATTATTCAATAGAGCCCAATAGCAAAAATCAGGTTTTGAATGAAGAATCACATTTCTTGGTAGAAGCATGCAGGATTGAAATTTTTGATGGTTTTTTACTCCTCTCAACAGCCCAAACAAGTTTCTAAAAGGATGAGTTTGCAACTACTTTACTTTTGGAGAAAATTCAAAACATTCATTATTCAATAGGGCCCAAACTATCAAAAACCAGCGGTTTCAATGAACACACATTTCTTGGTAGAATCATGCAGGACTGAAATTTTTGATGTTTTTCTACTCCTCTCATGAGCCCAAACAAGTATCTAAAAGCATGAGTTTGCAACTACTTTACTTTTGGAGAAAATTCAAAACATTCATTATTCAATAGAGCCCAATAGCAAAAATCAGGTTTTGAATGAAGAATCACATTTCTTGGTAGAATCATGCAGGATTGAAATTTTTGATGGTTTTTTACTCCTCTCTACAGCCCAAACAAGTTTCTAAAAGGATGAGTTTGCAACTGCTTTACTTTTGGAGAAAATTCAAAACATTCATTATTCAATAGGGCCCAAACTATCAAAAACCAGCGGTTTGAATGAACACACATTTCTTAGTAGAATCATGCAGGACTCAAATTTTTGATGTTTTTCTACTCCTCTCATGAGCCCAAACAAGTTTCTAAAAGCATGAGTTTGCAACTACTTTACTTTTGGAGAAAATTCAAAACATTCATTATTCAATAGAGCCCAATAGCAAAAATCAGGTTTTGAATGAAGAATCACATTTCTTGGTAGAATCATGCAGGATTGAAATTTTTGATGGTTTTTTACTCCTCTCAACAGCCCAAACAAGTTTCTAAAAGGATGAGTTTGCAACTACTTTACTTTTGGAGAAAATTCAAAACATTCATTATTCAATAGGGCCCAAACTATCAAAAACCAGCGGTTTCAATGAACACACATTTCTTGGAAGAATCATGCAGGACTGAAATTTTTGATGTTTTTCTACTCCTCTCATGAGCCCAAACAAGTCTCTAAAAGCATGAGTTTGCAACTACTTTACTTTTGGAGAAAATTCAAAACATTCATTATTCAATAGAGCCCAATAGCAAAAATCAGGTTTTGAATGAAGAATCACATTTCTTGGTAGAATCATGCAGGATTGAAATTTTTGATGGTTTTTTACTCCTCTCTACAGCCCAAACAAGTCTCTAAAAGCATGAGTTTGCAACTACTTTACTTTTGGAGAAAATTCAAAACATTCATTATTCAATAGAGCCCAATAGCAAAAATCAGGTTTTGAATGAAGAATCACATTTCTTGGTAGAATCATGCAGGATTGAAATTTTTGATGGTTTTTTACTCCTCTCTACAGCCCAAACAAGTTTCTAAAAGGATGAGTTTGCAACTGCTTTACTTTTGGAGAAAATTCAAAACATTCATTATTCAATAGGGCCCAAACTATCAAAAACCAGCGGTTTGAATGAACACACATTTCTTAGTAGAATCATGCAGGACTCAAATTTTTGATGTTTTTCTACTCCTCTCATGAGCCCAAACAAGTTTCTAAAAGCATGAGTTTGCAACTACTTTACTTTTGGAGAAAATTCAAAACATTCATTATTCAATACAGCCCAATAGCAAAAATCAGGTTTTGAATGAAGAATCACATTTCTTGGTAGAATCATGCAGGATTGAAATTTTTGATGGTTTTTTACTCCTCTCAACAGCCCAAACAAGTTTCTAAAAGGATGAGTTTGCAACTACTTTACTTTTGGAGAAAATTCAAAACATTCATTATTCAATAGGGCCCAAACTATCAAAAACCAGCGGTTTCAATGAACACACATTTCTTGGTAGAATCATGCAGGACTGAAATTTTTGATGTTTTTCTACTCCTCTCATGAGCCCAAACAAGTTTCTAAAAGCATGAGTTTGCAACTACTTTACTTTTAGAGAAAATTCAAAACATTCATTATTCAATAGAGCCCAATAGCAAAAATCAGGTTTTGAATGAAGAATCACATTTCTTGGTAGAATCATGCAGGATTGAAATTTTTGATGGTTTTTTACTCCTCTCAACAGCCCAAACAAGTTTCTAAAAGGATGAGTTTGCAACTACTTTACTTTTGGAGAAAATTCAAAACATTCATTATTCAATAGGGCCCAAACTATCAAAAACCAGCGGTTTCAATGAACACACATTTCTTGGAAGAATCATGCAGGACTGAAATTTTTGATGTTTTTCTACTCCTCTCATGAGCCCAAACAAGTCTCTAAAAGCATGAGTTTGCAACTACTTTACTTTTGGAGAAAATTCAAAACATTCATTATTCAATAGAGCCCAATAGCAAAAATCAGGTTTTGAATGAAGAATCACATTTCTTGGTAGAATCATGCAGGATTGAAATTTTTGATGGTTTTTTACTCCTCTCAACAGCCCAAACAAGTTTCTAAAAGGATGAGTTTGCAACTACTTTACTTTTGGAGAAAATTCAAAACATTCATTATTCAATAGGGCCCAAACTATCAAAAACCAGCGGTTTCAATGAACACACATTTCTTGGAAGAATCATGCAGGACTGAAATTTTTGATGTTTTTCTACTCCTCTCATGAGCCCAAACAAGTCTCTAAAAGCATGAGTTTGCAACTACTTTACTTTTGGAGAAAATTCAAAACATTCATTATTCAATAGAGCCCAATAGCAAAAATCAGGTTTTGAATGAAGAATCACATTTCTTGGTAGAATCATGCAGGATTGAAATTTTTGATGGTTTTTTACTCCTCTCAACAGCCCAAACAAGTTTCTAAAAGGATGAGTTTGCAACTACTTTACTTTTGGAGAAAATTCAAAACATTCATTATTCAATAGGGCCCAAACTATCAAAAACCAGCGGTTTCAATGAACACACATTTCTTGGTAGAATCATGCAGGACTGAAATTTTTGATGTTTTTCTACTCCTCTCATGAGCCCAAACAAGTCTCTAAAAGCATGAGTTTGCAACTACTTTACTTTTGGAGAAAATTCAAAACATTCATTATTCAATAGAGCCCAATAGCAAAAATCAGGTTTTGAATGAAGAATCACATTTCTTGGTAGAATCATGCAGGATTGAAATTTTTGATGGTTTTTTACTCCTCTCAACAGCCCAAACAAGTTTCTAAAAGGATGAGTTTGCAACTGCTTTACTTTTGGAGAAAATTCAAAACATTCATTATTCAATAGGGCCCAAACTATCAAAAACCAGCGGTTTCAATGAACACACATTTCTTGGTAGAATCATGCAGGACTGAAATTTTTGATGTTTTTCTACTCCTCTCATGAGCCCAAACAAGTCTCTAAAAGCATGAGTTTGCAACTACTTTACTTTTGGAGAAAATTCAAAACATTCACTTTTCAATAGAGCCCAATAGCAAAAATCAGGTTTTGAATGAAGAATCACATTTCTTGGTAGAATCATGCAGGATTGAAATTTTTGATGGTTTTTTACTCCTCTCAACAGCCCAAACAAGTTTCTAAAAGGATGAGTTTGCAACTACTTTACTTTTGGAGAAAATTCAAAACATTCATTATTCAATAGGGCCCAAACTATCAAAAACCAGCGGTTTGAATGAACACACATTTCTTGGTAGAATCATGCAGGACTGAAATTTTTGATGTTTTTCTACTCCTCTCATGAGCCCAAACAAGTCTCTAAAAGCATGAGTTTGCAACTACTTTACTTTTGGAGAAAATTCAAAACATTCATTATTCAATAGAGCCCAATAGCAAAAATCAGGTTTTGAATGAAGAATCACATTTCTTGGTAGAATCATGCAGGATTGAAATTTTTGATGGTTTTTTACTCCTCTCGACAGCCCAAACAAGTTTCTAAAAGGATGAGTTTGCAACTACTTTACTTTTGGAGAAAATTCAAAACATTCATTATTCAATAGGGCCCAAACTATCAAAAACCAGCGGTTTCAATGAACACACATTTCTTGGAAGAATCATGCAGGACTGAAATTTTTGATGTTTTTCTACTCCTCTCATGAGCCCAAACAAGTTTCTAAAAGCATGAGTTTGCAACTACTTTACTTTTGGAGAAAATTCAAAACATTCATTATTCAATAGAGCCCAATAGCAAAAATCAGGTTTTGAATGAAGAATCACAGTTCTTGGTAGAATCATGCAGGATTGAAATTTTTGATGTTTTTTTACTCCTCTCAACAGCCCAAACAAGTTTCTAAAAGGATGAGTTTGCAACTACTTTACTTTTGGAGAAAATTCAAAACATTCATTATTCAATAGGGCCCAAACTATAAAAAACCAGCGGTTTCAATGAACACACATTTCTTGGTAGAATCATGCAGGACTGAAATTTTTGATGTTTTTCTACTCCTCTCATGAGCCCAAACAAGTCTCTAAAAGCATGAGTTTGCAACTACTTTACTTTTGGAGAAAATTCAAAACATTCATTATTCAATAGAGCCCAATAGCAAAAATCAGGTTTTGAATGAAGAATCACATTTCTTGGTAGAATCATGCAGGATTGAAATTTTTGATGGTTTTTTACTCCTCTCAACAGCCCAAACAAGTTTCTAAAAGGATGAGTTTGCAACTACTTTACTTTTGGAGAAAATTCAAAACATTCATTATTCAATAGGGCCCAAACTATCAAAAACCAGCGGTTTCAATGAACACACATTTCTTGGTAGAATCATGCAGGACTGAAATTTTTGATGTTTTTCTACTCCTCTCATGAGCCCAAACAAGTCTCTAAAAGCATGAGTTTGCAACTACTTTACTTTTGGAGAAAATTCAAAACATTCACTTTTCAATAGAGCCCAATAGCAAAAATCAGGTTTTGAATGAAGAATCACATTTCTTGGTAGAATCATGCAGGATTGAAATTTTTGATGGTTTTTTACTCCTCTCAACAGCCCAAACAAGTTTCTAAAAGGATGAGTTTGCAACTACTTTACTTTTGGAGAAAATTCAAAACATTCATTATTCAATAGGGCCCAAACTATCAAAAACCAGCGGTTTGAATGAACACACATTTCTTGGTAGAATCATGCAGGACTGAAATTTTTGATGTTTTTCTACTCCTCTCATGAGCCCAAACAAGTCTCTAAAAGCATGAGTTTGCAACTACTTTACTTTTGGAGAAAATTCAAAACATTCATTATTCAATAGAGCCCAATAGCAAAAATCAGGTTTTGAATGAAGAATCACATTTCTTGGTAGAAGCATGCAGGATTGAAATTTTTGATGGTTTTTTACTCCTCTCAACAGCCCAAACAAGTTTCTAAAAGGATGAGTTTGCAACTACTTTACTTTTGGAGAAAATTCAAAACATTCATTATTCAATAGGGCCCAAACTATCAAAAACCAGCGGTTTCAATGAACACACATTTCTTGGTAGAATCATGCAGGACTGAAATTTTTGATGTTTTTCTACTCCTCTCATGAGCCCAAACAAGTATCTAAAAGCATGAGTTTGCAACTACTTTACTTTTGGAGAAAATTCAAAACATTCATTATTCAATAGAGCCCAATAGCAAAAATCAGGTTTTGAATGAAGAATCACATTTCTTGGTAGAATCATGCAGGATTGAAATTTTTGATGGTTTTTTACTCCTCTCTACAGCCCAAACAAGTTTCTAAAAGGATGAGTTTGCAACTGCTTTACTTTTGGAGAAAATTCAAAACATTCATTATTCAATAGGGCCCAAACTATCAAAAACCAGCGGTTTGAATGAACACACATTTCTTAGTAGAATCATGCAGGACTCAAATTTTTGATGTTTTTCTACTCCTCTCATGAGCCCAAACAAGTTTCTAAAAGCATGAGTTTGCAACTACTTTACTTTTGGAGAAAATTCAAAACATTCATTATTCAATAGAGCCCAATAGCAAAAATCAGGTTTTGAATGAAGAATCACATTTCTTGGTAGAATCATGCAGGATTGAAATTTTTGATGGTTTTTTACTCCTCTCAACAGCCCAAACAAGTTTCTAAAAGGATGAGTTTGCAACTACTTTACTTTTGGAGAAAATTCAAAACATTCATTATTCAATAGGGCCCAAACTATCAAAAACCAGCGGTTTCAATGAACACACATTTCTTGGAAGAATCATGCAGGACTGAAATTTTTGATGTTTTTCTACTCCTCTCATGAGCCCAAACAAGTCTCTAAAAGCATGAGTTTGCAACTACTTTACTTTTGGAGAAAATTCAAAACATTCATTATTCAATAGAGCCCAATAGCAAAAATCAGGTTTTGAATGAAGAATCACATTTCTTGGTAGAATCATGCAGGATTGAAATTTTTGATGGTTTTTTACTCCTCTCTACAGCCCAAACAAGTCTCTAAAAGCATGAGTTTGCAACTACTTTACTTTTGGAGAAAATTCAAAACATTCATTATTCAATAGAGCCCAATAGCAAAAATCAGGTTTTGAATGAAGAATCACATTTCTTGGTAGAATCATGCAGGATTGAAATTTTTGATGGTTTTTTACTCCTCTCTACAGCCCAAACAAGTTTCTAAAAGGATGAGTTTGCAACTGCTTTACTTTTGGAGAAAATTCAAAACATTCATTATTCAATAGGGCCCAAACTATCAAAAACCAGCGGTTTGAATGAACACACATTTCTTAGTAGAATCATGCAGGACTCAAATTTTTGATGTTTTTCTACTCCTCTCATGAGCCCAAACAAGTTTCTAAAAGCATGAGTTTGCAACTACTTTACTTTTGGAGAAAATTCAAAACATTCATTATTCAATACAGCCCAATAGCAAAAATCAGGTTTTGAATGAAGAATCACATTTCTTGGTAGAATCATGCAGGATTGAAATTTTTGATGGTTTTTTACTCCTCTCAACAGCCCAAACAAGTTTCTAAAAGGATGAGTTTGCAACTACTTTACTTTTGGAGAAAATTCAAAACATTCATTATTCAATAGGGCCCAAACTATCAAAAACCAGCGGTTTCAATGAACACACATTTCTTGGTAGAATCATGCAGGACTGAAATTTTTGATGTTTTTCTACTCCTCTCATGAGCCCAAACAAGTTTCTAAAAGCATGAGTTTGCAACTACTTTACTTTTAGAGAAAATTCAAAACATTCATTATTCAATAGAGCCCAATAGCAAAAATCAGGTTTTGAATGAAGAATCACATTTCTTGGTAGAATCATGCAGGATTGAAATTTTTGATGGTTTTTTACTCCTCTCAACAGCCCAAACAAGTTTCTAAAAGGATGAGTTTGCAACTACTTTACTTTTGGAGAAAATTCAAAACATTCATTATTCAATAGGGCCCAAACTATCAAAAACCAGCGGTTTCAATGAACACACATTTCTTGGAAGAATCATGCAGGACTGAAATTTTTGATGTTTTTCTACTCCTCTCATGAGCCCAAACAAGTCTCTAAAAGCATGAGTTTGCAACTACTTTACTTTTGGAGAAAATTCAAAACATTCATTATTCAATAGAGCCCAATAGCAAAAATCAGGTTTTGAATGAAGAATCACATTTCTTGGTAGAATCATGCAGGATTGAAATTTTTGATGGTTTTTTACTCCTCTCAACAGCCCAAACAAGTTTCTAAAAGGATGAGTTTGCAACTACTTTACTTTTGGAGAAAATTCAAAACATTCATTATTCAATAGGGCCCAAACTATCAAAAACCAGCGGTTTCAATGAACACACATTTCTTGGAAGAATCATGCAGGACTGAAATTTTTGATGTTTTTCTACTCCTCTCATGAGCCCAAACAAGTCTCTAAAAGCATGAGTTTGCAACTACTTTACTTTTGGAGAAAATTCAAAACATTCATTATTCAATAGAGCCCAATAGCAAAAATCAGGTTTTGAATGAAGAATCACATTTCTTGGTAGAATCATGCAGGATTGAAATTTTTGATGGTTTTTTACTCCTCTCAACAGCCCAAACAAGTTTCTAAAAGGATGAGTTTGCAACTACTTTACTTTTGGAGAAAATTCAAAACATTCATTATTCAATAGGGCCCAAACTATCAAAAACCAGCGGTTTCAATGAACACACATTTCTTGGTAGAATCATGCAGGACTGAAATTTTTGATGTTTTTCTACTCCTCTCATGAGCCCAAACAAGTCTCTAAAAGCATGAGTTTGCAACTACTTTACTTTTGGAGAAAATTCAAAACATTCATTATTCAATAGAGCCCAATAGCAAAAATCAGGTTTTGAATGAAGAATCACATTTCTTGGTAGAATCATGCAGGATTGAAATTTTTGATGGTTTTTTACTCCTCTCAACAGCCCAAACAAGTTTCTAAAAGGATGAGTTTGCAACTGCTTTACTTTTGGAGAAAATTCAAAACATTCATTATTCAATAGGGCCCAAACTATCAAAAACCAGCGGTTTCAATGAACACACATTTCTTGGTAGAATCATGCAGGACTGAAATTTTTGATGTTTTTCTACTCCTCTCATGAGCCCAAACAAGTCTCTAAAAGCATGAGTTTGCAACTACTTTACTTTTGGAGAAAATTCAAAACATTCATTATTCAATAGAGCCCAATAGGAAAAATCAGGTTTTGAATGAAGAATCACATTTCTTGGTAGAATCATGCAGGATTGAAATTTTTGATGGTTTTTTACTCCTCTCTACAGCCTAAACAAGTTTCTAAAAGGATGAGTTTGCAACTGCTTTACTTTTGGAGAAAATTCAAAACATTCATTACTCAATAGGGCCCAAACTATCAAAAACCAGCGGTTTGAATGAACACACATTTCTTGGTAGAATCATGCAGGACTCAAATTTTTGATGTTTTTCTACTCCTCTCATGAGCCCAAACAAGTTTCTAAAAGCATGAGTTTGCAACTACTTTACTTTTGGAGAAAATTCAAAACATTCATTATTCAATAGAGCCCAATAGCAAAAATCAGGTTTTGAATGAAGAATCACATTTCTTGGTAGAATCATGCAGGATTGAAATTTTTGATGGTTTTTTACTCCTCTCAACAGCCCAAACAAGTTTCTAAAAGGATGAGTTTGCAACTACTTTACTTTTGGAGAAAATTCAAAACATTCATTATTCAATAGGGCCCAAACTATCAAAAACCAGCGGTTTCAATGAACACACATTTCTTGGAAGAATCATGCAGGACTGAAATTTTTGATGTTTTTCTACTCCTCTCATGAGCCCAAACAAGTCTCTAAAAGCATGAGTTTGCAACTACTTTACTTTTGGAGAAAATTCAAAACATTCATTATTCAATAGAGCCCAATAGCAAAAATCAGGTTTTGAATGAAGAATCACATTTCTTGGTAGAATCATGCAGGATTGAAATTTTTGATGGTTTTTTACTCCTCTCAACAGCCCAAACAAGTTTCTAAAAGGATGAGTTTGCAACTACTTTACTTTTGGAGAAAATTCAAAACATTCATTATTCAATAGGGCCCAAACTATCAAAAACCAGCGGTTTCAATGAACACACATTTCTTGGTAGAATCATGCAGGACTGAAATTTTTGATGTTTTTCTACTCCTCTCATGAGCCCAAACAAGTCTCTAAAAGCATGAGTTTGCAACTACTTTACTTTTGGAGAAAATTCAAAAACATTCATTATTCAATAGAGCCCAATAGCAAAAATCAGGTTTTGAATGAAGAATCACATTTCTTGGTAGAATCATGCAGGATTGAAATTTTTGATGGTTTTTTACTCCTCTCAACAGCCCAAACAAGTTTCTAAAAGGATGAGTTTGCAACTACTTTACTTTCGGAGAAAATTCAAAACATTCATTATTCAATAGGGCCCAAACTGTCAAAAACCAGCGGTTTCAATGAACACACATTTCTTGGTAGAATCATGCAGGACTGAAATTTTTGATGTTTTTCTACTCCTCTCATGAGCCCAAACAAGTCTCTAAAAGCATGAGTTTGCAACTACTTTACTTTTGGAGAAAATTCAAAAACATTCATTATTCAATAGAGCCCAATAGCAAAAATCAGGTTTTGAATGAAGAATCACATTTCTTGGTAGAATCATGCAGGATTGAAATTTTTGATGGTTTTTTACTCCTCTCAACAGCCCAAACAAGTTTCTAAAAGGATGAGTTTGCAACTGCTTTACTTTTGGAGAAAATTCAAAACATTCATTATTCAATAGGGCCCAAACTATCAAAAACCAGCGGTTTCAATGAACACACATTTCTTGGTAGAATCATGCAGGACTGAAATTTTTGATGTTTTTCTACTCCTCTCATGAGCCCAAACAAGTCTCTAAAAGCATGAGTTTGCAACTACTTTACTTTTGGAGAAAATTCAAAACATTCATTATTCAATAGAGCCCAATAGGAAAAATCAGGTTTTGAATGAAGAATCACATTTCTTGGTAGAATCATGCAGGATTGAAATTTTTGATGGTTTTTTACTCCTCTCTACAGCCTAAACAAGTTTCTAAAAGGATGAGTTTGCAACTGCTTTACTTTTGGAGAAAATTCAAAACATTCATTATTCAATAGGGCCCAAACTATCAAAAACCAGCGGTTTGAATGAACACACATTTCTTGGTAGAATCATGCAGGACTCAAATTTTTGATGTTTTTCTACTCCTCTCATGAGCCCAAACAAGTTTCTAAAAGCATGAGTTTGCAACTACTTTACTTTTGGAGAAAATTCAAAACATTCATTATTCAATAGAGCCCAATAGCAAAAATCAGGTTTTGAATGAAGAATCACATTTCTTGGTAGAATCATGCAGGATTGAAATTTTTGATGGTTTTTTACTCCTCTCAACAGCCCAAACAAGTTTCTAAAAGGATGAGTTTGCAACTACTTTACTTTTGGAGAAAATTCAAAACATTCATTATTCAATAGGGCCCAAACTATCAAAAACCAGCGGTTTCAATGAACACACATTTCTTGGTAGAATCATGCAGGACTGAAATTTTTGATGTTTTTCTACTCCTCTCATGAGCCCAAACAAGTCTCTAAAAGCATGAGTTTGCAACTACTTTACTTTTGGAGAAAATTCAAAACATTCATTATTCAATAGAGCCCAATAGCAAAAATCAGGTTTTGAATGAAGAATCACATTTCTTGGTAGAATCATGCAGGATTGAAATTTTTGATGGTTTTTTACTCCTCTCAACAGCCCAAACAAGTTTCTAAAAGGATGAGTTTGCAACTACTTTACTTTTGGAGAAAATTCAAAACATTCATTATTCAATAGGGCCCAAACTATCAAAAACCAGCGGTTTCAATGAACACACATTTCTTGGAAGAATCATGCAGGGCTGAAATTTTTGATGTTTTTCTACTCCTCTCATGAGCCCAAACAAGTTTCTAAAAGCATGAGTTTGCAACTACTTTACTTTTGGAGAAAATTCAAAACATTCATTATTCAATAGAGCCCAATAGCAAAAATCAGGTTTTGAATGAAGAATCACAGTTCTTGGTAGAATCATGCAGGATTGAAATTTTTGATGGTTTTTTACTCCTCTCAACAGCCCAAACAAGTTTCTAAAAGGATGAGTTTGCAACTACTTTACTTTTGGAGAAAATTCAAAACATTCATTATTCAATAGAGCCCAATAGCAAAAATCAGGTTTTGAATGAAGAATCACATTTCTTGGTAAAATCATGCAGGATTGAAATTTTTGATGGTTTTTTACTCCTCTCAACAGCCCAAACAAGTTTCTAAAAGGATGAGTTTGCAACTACTTTACTTTTGGAGAAAATTCAAAACATTCATTATTCAATAGGGCCCAAACTATCAAAAACCAGCGGTTTCAATGAACACACATTTCTTGGTAGAATCATGCAGGACTGAAATTTTTGATGTTTTTCTACTCCTCTCATGAGCCCAAACAAGTTTCTAAAAGCATGAGTTTGCAACTACTTTACTTTTGGAGAAAATTCAAAACATTCACTATTCAATAGAGCCCAATAGCAAAAATAAGGTTTTGAATGAAGAATCACATTTCTTGGTAAAATCATGCAGGATTGAAATTTTTGATGGTTTTTTACTCCTCTCAACAGCCCAAACAAGTTTCTAAAAGGATGAGTTTGCAACTACTTTACTTTCGGAGAAAATTCAAAACATTCATTATTCAATAGGGCCCAAACTATCAAAAACCAGCGGTTTCAATGAACACACATTTCTTGGTAGAATCATGCAGGACTGAAATTTTTGATGTTTTTCTACTCCTCTCATGAGCCCAAACAAGTCTCTAAAAGCATGAGTTTGCAACTACTTTACTTTTGGAGAAAATTCAAAACATTCATTATTCAATAGAGCCCAATAGCAAAAATCAGGTTTTGAATGAAGAATCACATTTCTTGGTAAAATCATGCAGGATTGAAATTTTTGATGGTTTTTTACTCCTCTCAACAGCCCAAACAAGTTTCTAAAAGGATGAGTTTGCAACTACTTTACTTTTGGAGAAAATTCAAAACATTCATTATTCAATAGGGCCCAAACTATCAAAAACCAGCGGTTTCAATGAACACACATTTCTTGGTAGAATCATGCAGGACTGAAATTTTTGATGTTTTTCTACTCCTCTCATGAGCCCAAACAAGTCTCTAAAAGCATGAGTTTGCAACTACTTTACTTTTGGAGAAAATTCAAAACATTCATTATTCAATAGAGCCCAATAGCAAAAATCAGGTTTTGAATGAAGAATCACATTTCTTGGTAGAATCATGCAGGATTGAAATTTGTGATGGTTTTTTACTCCTCTCAACAGCCCAAACAAGTTTCTAAAAGGATGAGTTTGCAACTACTTTACTTTCGGAGAAAATTCAAAACATTCATTATTCAATAGGGCCCAAACTATCAAAAACCAGCGGTTTCAATGAACACACATTTCTTGGTAGAATCATGCAGGACTGAAATTTTTGATGTTTTTCTACTCCTCTCATGAGCCCAAACAAGTCTCTAAAAGCATGAGTTTGCAACTACTTTACTTTTGGAGAAAATTCAAAAACATTCATTATTCAATAGAGCCCAATAGCAAAAATCAGGTTTTGAATGAAGAATCACATTTCTTGGTAGAATCATGCAGGATTGAAATTTTTGATGGTTTTTTACTCCTCTCAACAGCCCAAACAAGTTTCTAAAAGGATGAGTTTGCAACTGCTTTACTTTTGGAGAAAATTCAAAACATTCATTATTCAATAGGGCCCAAACTATCAAAAACCAGCGGTTTCAATGAACACACATTTCTTGGTAGAATCATGCAGGACTGAAATTTTTGATGTTTTTCTACTCCTCTCATGAGCCCAAACAAGTCTCTAAAAGCATGAGTTTGCAACTACTTTACTTTTGGAGAAAATTCAAAACATTCATTATTCAATAGAGCCCAATAGGAAAAATCAGGTTTTGAATGAAGAATCACATTTCTTGGTAGAATCATGCAGGATTGAAATTTTTGATGGTTTTTTACTCCTCTCTACAGCCTAAACAAGTTTCTAAAAGGATGAGTTTGCAACTGCTTTACTTTTGGAGAAAATTCAAAACATTCATTATTCAATAGGGCCCAAACTATCAAAAACCAGCGGTTTGAATGAACACACATTTCTTGGTAGAATCATGCAGGACTCAAATTTTTGATGTTTTTCTACTCCTCTCATGAGCCCAAACAAGTTTCTAAAAGCATGAGTTTGCAACTACTTTACTTTTGGAGAAAATTCAAAACATTCATTATTCAATAGAGCCCAATAGCAAAAATCAGGTTTTGAATGAAGAATCACATTTCTTGGTAGAATCATGCAGGATTGAAATTTTTGATGGTTTTTTACTCCTCTCAACAGCCCAAACAAGTTTCTAAAAGGATGAGTTTGCAACTACTTTACTTTTGGAGAAAATTCAAAACATTCATTATTCAATAGGGCCCAAACTATCAAAAACCAGCGATTTCAATGAACACACATTTCTTGGTAGAATCATGCAGGACTGAAATTTTTGATGTTTTTCTACTCCTCTCATGAGCCCAAACAAGTCTCTAAAAGCATGAGTTTGCAACTACTTTACTTTTGGAGAAAATTCAAAACATTCATTATTCAATAGAGCCCAATAGCAAAAATCAGGTTTTGAATGAAGAATCACATTTCTTGGTAGAATCATGCAGGATTGAAATTTTTGATGGTTTTTTACTCCTCTCAACAGCCCAAACAAGTTTCTAAAAGGATGAGTTTGCAACTACTTTACTTTTGGAGAAAATTCAAAACATTCATTATTCAATAGGGCCCAAACTATCAAAAACCAGCGGTTTCAATGAACACACATTTCTTGGAAGAATCATGCAGGGCTGAAATTTTTGATGTTTTTCTACTCCTCTCATGAGCCCAAACAAGTTTCTAAAAGCATGAGTTTGCAACTACTTTACTTTTGGAGAAAATTCAAAACATTCATTATTCAACAGAGCCCAATAGCAAAAATCAGGTTTTGAATGAAGAATCACAGTTCTTGGTAGAATCATGCAGGATTGAAATTTTTGATGGTTTTTTACTCCTCTCAACAGCCCAAACAAGTTTCTAAAAGGATGAGTTTGCAACTACTTTACTTTTGGAGAAAATTCAAAACATTCATTATTCAATAGAGCCCAATAGCAAAAATCAGGTTTTGAATGAAGAATCACATTTCTTGGTAAAATCATGCAGGATTGAAATTTTTGATGGTTTTTTACTCCTCTCAACAGCCCAAACAAGTTTCTAAAAGGATGAGTTTGCAACTACTTTACTTTTGGAGAAAATTCAAAACATTCATTATTCAATAGGGCCCAAACTATCAAAAACCAGCGGTTTCAATGAACACACATTTCTTGGTAGAATCATGCAGGACTGAAATTTTTGATGTTTTTCTACTCCTCTCATGAGCCCAAACAAGTTTCTAAAAGCATGAGTTTGCAACTACTTTACTTTTGGAGAAAATTCAAAACATTCACTATTCAATAGAGCCCAATAGCAAAAATAAGGTTTTGAATGAAGAATCACATTTCTTGGTAAAATCATGCAGGATTGAAATTTTTGATGGTTTTTTACTCCTCTCAACAGCCCAAACAAGTTTCTAAAAGGATGAGTTTGCAACTACTTTACTTTTGGAGAAAATTCAAAACATTCATTATTCAATAGGGCCCAAACTATCAAAAACCAGCGGTTTCAATGAACACACATTTCTTGGTAGAATCATGCAGGACTGAAATTTTTGATGTTTTTCTACTCCTCTCATGAGCCCAAACAAGTCTCTAAAAGCATGAGTTTGCAACTACTTTACTTTTGGAGAAAATTCAAAACATTCATTATTCAATAGAGCCCAATAGCAAAAATCAGGTTTTGAATGAAGAATCACAGTTCTTGGTAGAATCATGCAGGATTGAAATTTTTGATGGTTTTTTACTCCTCTCAACAGCCCAAACAAGTTTCTAAAAGGATGAGTTTGCAACTACTTTACTTTTGGAGAAAATTCAAAACATTCATTATTCAATAGAGCCCAATAGCAAAAATCAGGTTTTGAATGAAGAATCACATTTCTTGGTAGAATCATGCAGGATTGAAATTTTTGATGGTTTTTTACTCCTCTCAACAGCCCAAACAAGTTTCTAAAAGGATGAGTTTGCAACTACTTTACTTTTGGAGAAAATTCAAAACATTCATTATTCAATAGGGCCCAAACTATCAAAAACCAGCGGTTTCAATGAACACACATTTCTTGGTAGAATCATGCAGGACTGAAATTTTTGATGTTTTTCTACTCCTCTCATAAGCCCAAACAAGTCTCTAAAAGCATGAGTTTGCAACTACTTTACTTTTGGAGAAAATTCAAAACATTCATTATTCAATAGAGCCCAATAGCAAAAATCAGGTTTTGAATGAAGAATCACATTTCTTGGTAAAATCATGCAGGATTGAAATTTTTGATGGTTTTTTACTCCTCTCAACAGCCCAAACAAGTTTCTAAAAGGATGAGTTTGCAACTACTTTACTTTTGGAGAAAATTCAAAACATTCATTATTCAATAGGGCCCAAACTATCAAAAACCAGCGGTTTCAATGAACACACATTTCTTGGTAGAATCATGCAGGACTGAAATTTTTGATGTTTTTCTACTCCTCTCATGAGCCCAAACAAGTTTCTAAAAGTATGAGTTTGCAACTACTTTACTTTTGGAGAAAATTCAAAACATTCACTATTCAATAGAGCCCAATAGCAAAAATCAGGTTTTGAATGAAGAATCACATTTCTTGGTAAAATCATGCAGGATTGAAATTTTTGATGGTTTTTTACTCCTCTCAACAGCCCAAACAAGTTTCTAAAAGGATGAGTTTGCAACTACTTTACTTTTGGAGAAAATTCAAAACATTCATTATTCAATAGGGACCAAACTATCAAAAACCAGCGGTTTCAATGAACACACATTTCTTGGTAGAATCATGCAGGACTGAAATTTTTGATGTTTTTCTACTCCTCTCATGAGCCCAAACAAGTCTCTAAAAGCATGAGTTTGCAACTACTTTACTTTTGGAGAAAATTCAAAACATTCATTATTCAATAGAGCCCAATAGCAAAAATCAGGTTTTGAATGAAGAATCACATTTCTTGGTAGAATCATGCAGGATTGAAATTTTTGATGGTTTTTTACTCCTCTCAACAGCCCAAACAAGTTTCTAAAAGGATGAGTTTGCAACTACTTTACTTTTGGAGAAAATTCAAAACATTCATTATTCAATAGGGCCCAAACTATCAAAAACCAGCGGTTTCAATGAACACACATTTCTTGGAAGAATCATGCAGGACTGAAATTTTTGATGTTTTTCTACTCCTCTCATGAGCCCAAACAAGTCTCTAAAAGCATGAGTTTGCAACTACTTTACTTTTGGAGAAAATTCAAAACATTCATTATTCAATAGAGCCCAATAGCAAAAATCAGGTTTTGAATGAAGAATCACATTTCTTGGTAGAATCATGCAGGATTGAAATTTTTGATGGTTTTTTTACTCCTCTCAACAGCCCAAACAAGTTTCTAAAAGGATGAGTTTGCAACTACTTTACTTTTGGAGAAAATTCAAAACATTCATTATTCAATAGGGCCCAAACTATCAAAAACCAGCGGTTTCAATGAACACACATTTCTTGGAAGAATCATGCAGGACTGAAATTTTTGATGTTTTTCTACTCCTCTCATGAGCCCAAACAAGTCTCTAAAAGCATGAGTTTGCAACTACTTTACTTTTGGAGAAAATTCAAAACATTCATTATTCAATAGAGCCCAATAGCAAAAATCAGGTTTTGATTGAAGAATCACATTTCTTGGTAGAATCATGCAGGATTGAAATTTTTGATGGTTTTTAACTCCTCTCTACAGCCCAAACAAGTTTCTAAAAGGATGAGTTTGCAACTGCTTTACTTTTGGAGAAAATTCAAAACATTCATTATTCAATAGGGCCCAAACTATCAAAAACCAGCGGTTTGAATGAACACACATTTCTTGGTAGAATCATGCAGGACTCAAATTTTTGATGTTTTTCTACTCCTCTCATGAGCCCAAACAAGTTTCTAAAAGCATGAGTTTGCAACTACTTTACTTTTGGAGAAAATTCAAAACATTCATTATTCAATAGAGCCCAATAGCAAAAATCAGGTTTTGAATGAAGAATCACATTTCTTGGTAGAATCATGCAGGATTGAAATTTTTGATGGTTTTTTACTCCTCTCAACAGCCCAAACAAGTTTCTAAAAGGATGAGTTTGCAACTACTTTACTTTTGGAGAAAATTCAAAACATTCATTATTCAATAGGGCCCAAACTATCAAAAACCAGCGGTTTCAATGAACACACATTTCTTGGTAGAATCATGCAGGACTGAAATTTTTGATGTTTTTCTACTCCTCTCATGAGCCCAAACAAGTCTCTAAAAGCATGAGTTTGCAACTACTTTACTTTTGGAGAAAATTCAAAACATTCATTATTCAATAGAGCCCAATAGCAAAAATCAGGTTTTGAATGAAGAATCACATTTCTTGGTAGAATCATGCAGGATTGAAATTTTTGATGGTTTTTTACTCCTCTCAACAGCCCAAACAAGTTTCTAAAAGGATGAGTTTGCAACTACTTTACTTTTGGAGAAAATTCAAAACATTCATTATTCAATAGGGCCCAAACTATCAAAAACCAGCGGTTTCAATGAACACACATTTCTTGGAAGAATCATGCAGGGCTGAAATTTTTGATGTTTTTCTACTCCTCTCATGAGCCCAAACAAGTTTCTAAAAGCATGAGTTTGCAACTACTTTACTTTTGGAGAAAATTCAAAACATTCATTATTCAATAGAGCCCAATAGCAAAAATCAGGTTTTGAATGAAGAATCACAGTTCTTGGTAGAATCATGCAGGATTGAAATTTTTGATGGTTTTTTACTCCTCTCAACAGCCCAAACAAGTTTCTAAAAGGATGAGTTTGCAACTACTTTACTTTTGGAGAAAATTCAAAACATTCATTATTCAATAGAGCCCAATAGCAAAAATCAGGTTTTGAATGAAGAATCACATTTCTTGGTAGAATCATGCAGGACTGAAATTTTTGATGGTTTTTTACTCCTCTCAACAGCCCAAACAAGTTTCTAAAAGGATGAGTTTGCAACTACTTTACTTTTGGAGAAAATTCAAAACATTCATTATTCAATAGAGCCCAATAGCAAAAATCAGGTTTTGAATGAAGAATCACATTTCTTGCTAAAATCATGCAGGATTGAAATTTTTGATGGTTTTTTACTCCTCTCAACAGCCCAAACAAGTTTCTAAAAGGATGAGTTTGCAACTACTTTACTTTTGGAGAAAATTCAAAACATTCATTATTCAATAGGGCCCAAACTATCAAAAACCAGCGGTTTCAATGAACACACATTTCTTGGTAGAATCATGCAGGACTGAAATTTTTGATGTTTTTCTACTCCTCTCATGAGCCCAAACAAGTTTCTAAAAGCATGAGTTTGCAACTACTTTACTTTTGGAGAAAATTCAAAACATTCACTATTCAATAGAGCCAATAGCAAAAATCAGGTTTTGAATGAAGAATCACATTTCTTGGTAAAATCATGCAGGATTGAAATTTTTGATGGTTTTTTACTCCTCTCAACAGCCCAAACAAGTTTCTAAAAGGATGAGTTTGCAACTACTTTACTTTTGGAGAAAATTCAAAACATTCATTATTCAATAGGGCCCAAACTATCAAAAACCAGCGGTTTCAATGAACACACATTTCTTGGTAGAATCATGCAGGACTGAAATTTTTGATGTTTTTCTACTCCTCTCATGAGCCCAAACAAGTCTCTAAAAGCATGTGTTTGCAACTACTTTACTTTTGGAGAAAATTCAAAACATTCATTATTCAATAGAGCCCAATAGCAAAAATCAGGTTTTGAATGAAGAATCACATTTCTTGGTAGAATCATGCAGGATTGAAATTTTTGATGGTTTTTTACTCCGCTCAACAGCCCAAACAAGTTTCTAAAAGGATGAGTTTGCAACTGCTTTACTTTTGGAGAAAATTCAAAACATTCATTATTCAATAGGGCCCAAACTATCAAAAACCAGCGGTTTCAATGAACACACATTTCTTGGTAGAATCATGCAGGACTGAAATTTTTGATGTTTTTCTACTCTCATGAGCCCAAACAAGTCTCTAAAAGCATGAGTTTGCAACTACTTTACTTTTGGAGAAAATTCAAAACATTCATTATTCAATAGAGCCCAATAGCAAAAATCAGGTTTTGAATGAAGAATCACATTTCTTGGTAGAATCATGCAGGATTGAAATTTTTGATGGTTTTTTACTCCTCTCAACAGCCCAAACAAGTTTCTAAAAGGATGAGTTTGCAACTACTTTACTTTTGGAGAAAATTCAAAACATTCATTATTCAATAGGGCCCAAACTATCAAAAACCAGCGGTTTCAATGAACACACATTTCTTGGAAGAATCATGCAGGACTGAAATTTTTGATGTTTTTCTACTCCTCTCATGAGCCCAAACAAGTCTCTAAAAGCATGAGTTTGCAACTACTTTACTTTTGGAGAAAATTCAAAACATTCATTATTCAATAGAGCCCAATAGCAAAAATCAGGTTTTGAATGAAGAATCACATTTCTTGGTAGAATCATGCAGGATTGAAATTTTTGATGGTTTTTTACTCCTCTCAACAGCCCAAACAAGTTTCTAAAAGGATGAGTTTGCAACTACTTTACTTTTGGAGAAAATTCAAAACATTCATTATTCAATAGGGCCCAAACTATCAAAAACCAGTGGTTTCAATGAACACACATTTCTTGGTAGAATCATGCAGGACTGAAATTTTTGATGTTTTTCTACTCCTCTCATGAGCCCAAACAAGTCTCTAAAAGCATGAGTTTGCAACTACTTTACTTTTGGAGAAAATTCAAAACATTCATTATTCAATAGAGCCCAATAGCAAAAATCAGGTTTTGAATGAAGAATCACATTTCTTGGTAGAATCATGCAGGATTGAAATTTTTGATGGTTTTTCACTCCTCTCAACAGCCCAAACAAGTTTCTAAAAGGATGAGTTTGCAACTACTTTACTTTCGGAGAAAATTCAAAACATTCATTATTCAATAGGGCCCAAACTATCAAAAACCAGCGGTTTCAATGAACACACATTTCTTGGTAGAATCATGCAGGACTGAAATTTTTGATGTTTTTCTACTCCTCTCATGAGCCCAAACAAGTCTCTGAAAGCATGAGTTTGCAACTACTTTACTTTTGGAGAAAATTCAAAACATTCATTATTCAATAGAGCCCAATAGCAAAAATCAGGTTTTGAATGAAGAATCACATTTCTTGGTAGAATCATGCAGGATTGAAATTTTTGATGGTTTTTTACTCCTCTCAACAGCCCAAACAAGTTTCTAAAAGGATGAGTTTGCAACTGCTTTACTTTTGGAGAAAATTCAAAACATTCATTATTCAATAGGGCCCAAACTATCAAAAACCAGCGGTTTCAATGAACACACATTTCTTGGTAGAATCATGTAGGACTGAAATTTTTGATGTTTTTCTACTCCTCTCATGAGCCCAAACAAGTCTCTAAAAGCATGAGTTTGCAACTACTTTACTTTTGGAGAAAATTCAAAACATTCATTATTCAATAGAGCCCAATAGGAAAAATCAGGTTTTGAATGAAGAATCACATTTCTTGGTAGAATCATGCAGGATTGAAATTTTTGATGGTTTTTTACTCCTCTCTACAGCCTAAACAAGTTTCTAAAAGGATGAGTTTGCAACTGCTTTACTTTTGGAGAAAATTCAAAACATTCATTATTCAATAGGGCCCAAACTATCAAAAACCAGCGGTTTGAAGGAACACACATTTCTTGGTAGAATCATGCAGGACTCAAATTTTTGATGTTTTTCTACTCCTCTCATGAGCCCAAACAAGTTTCTAAAAGCATGAGTTTGCAACTACTTTACTTTTGGAGAAAATTCAAAACATTCATTATTCAATAGAGCCCAATAGCAAAAATCAGGTTTTGAATGAAGAATCACATTTCTTGGTAGAATCATGCAGGATTGAAATTTTTGATGGTTTTTTACTCCTCTCAACAGCCCAAACAAGTTTCTAAAAGGATGAGTTTGCAACTACTTTACTTTTGGAGAAAATTCAAAACATTCATTATTCAATAGGGCCCAAACTATCAAAAACCAGCGGTTTCAATGAACACACATTTCTTGGTAGAATCATGCAGGACTGAAATTTTTGATGTTTTTCTACTCCTCTCATGAGCCCAAACAAGTCTCTAAAAGCATGAGTTTGCAACTACTTTACTTTTGGAGAAAATTCAAAACATTCATTATTCAATAGAGCCCAATAGCAAAAATCAGGTTTTGAATGAAGAATCACATTTCTTGGTAGAATCATGCAGGATTGAAATTTTTGATGGTTTTTTACTCCTCTCAACAGCCCAAACAAGTTTCTAAAAGGATGAGTTTGCAACTACTTTACTTTTGGAGAAAATTCAAAACATTCATTATTCAATAGGGCCCAAACTATCAAAAACCAGCGGTTTCAATGAACACACATTTCTTGGAAGAATCATGCAGGGCTGAAATTTTTGATGTTTTTCTACTCCTCTCATGAGCCCAAACAAGTTTCTAAAAGCATGAGTTTGCAACTACTTTACTTTTGGAGAAAATTCAAAACATTCATTATTCAATAGAGCCCAATAGCAAAAATCAGGTTTTGAATGAAGAATCACAGTTCTTGGTAGAATCATGCAGGATTGAAATTTTTGATGGTTTTTTACTCCTCTCAACAGCCCAAACAAGTTTCTAAAAGGATGAGTTTGCAACTACTTTACTTTTGGAGAAAATTCAAAACATTCATTATTCAATAGAGCCCAATAGCAAAAATCAGGTTTTGAATGAAGAATCACATTTCTTGGTAAAATCATGCAGGATTGAAATTTTTGATGGTTTTTTACTCCTCTCAACAGCCCAAACAAGTTTCTAAAAGGATGAGTTTGCAACTACTTTACTTTTGGAGAAAATTCAAAACATTCATTATTCAATAGGGCCCAAACTATCAAAAACCAGCGGTTTCAATGAACACACATTTCTTGGTAGAATCATGCAGGACTGAAATTTTTGATGTTTTTCTACTCCTCTCATGAGCCCAAACAAGTTTCTAAAAGCATGAGTTTGCAACTACTTTACTTTTGGAGAAAATTCAAAACATTCACTATTCAATAGAGCCCAATAGCAAAAATAAGGTTTTGAATGAAGAATCACATTTCTTGGTAAAATCATGCAGGATTGAAATTTTTGATGGTTTTTTACTCCTCTCAACAGCCCAAACAAGTTTCTAAAAGGATGAGTTTGCAACTACTTTACTTTTGGAGAAAATTCAAAACATTCATTATTCAATAGGGCCCAAACTATCAAAAACCAGCGGTTTCAATGAACACACATTTCTTGGTAGAATCATGCAGGACTGAAATTTTTGATGTTTTTCTACTCCTCTCATGAGCCCAAACAAGTCTCTAAAAGCATGAGTTTGCAACTACTTTACTTTTGGAGAAAATTCAAAACATTCATTATTCAATAGAGCCCAATAGCAAAAATCAGGTTTTGAATGAAGAATCACAGTTCTTGGTAGAATCATGCAGGATTGAAATTTTTGATGGTTTTTTACTCCTCTCAACAGCCCAAACAAGTTTCTAAAAGGATGAGTTTGCAACTACTTTACTTTTGGAGAAAATTCAAAACATTCATTATTCAATAGAGCCCAATAGCAAAAATCAGGTTTTGAATGAAGAATCACATTTCTTGGTAGAATCATGCAGGATTGAAATTTTTGATGGTTTTTTACTCCTCTCAACAGCCCAAACAAGTTTCTAAAAGGATGAGTTTGCAACTACTTTACTTTTGGAGAAAATTCAAAACATTCATTATTCAATAGGGCCCAAACTATCAAAAACCAGCGGTTTCAATGAACACACATTTCTTGGTAGAATCATGCAGGACTGAAATTTTTGATGTTTTTCTACTCCTCTCATAAGCCCAAACAAGTCTCTAAAAGCATGAGTTTGCAACTACTTTACTTTTGGAGAAAATTCAAAACATTCATTATTCAATAGAGCCCAATAGCAAAAATCAGGTTTTGAATGAAGAATCACATTTCTTGGTAAAATCATGCAGGATTGAAATTTTTGATGGTTTTTTACTCCTCTCAACAGCCCAAACAAGTTTCTAAAAGGATGAGTTTGCAACTACTTTACTTTTGGAGAAAATTCAAAACATTCATTATTCAATAGGGCAAAAACTATCAAAAACCAGCGGTTTCAATGAACACACATTTCTTGGTAGAATCATGCAGGACTGAAATTTTTGATGTTTTTCTACTCCTCTCATGAGCCCAAACAAGTTTCTAAAAGTATGAGTTTGCAACTACTTTACTTTTGGAGAAAATTCAAAACATTCACTATTCAATAGAGCCCAATAGCAAAAATCAGGTTTTGAATGAAGAATCACATTTCTTGGTAAAATCATGCAGGATTGAAATTTTTGATGGTTTTTTACTCCTCTCAACAGCCCAAACAAGTTTCTAAAAGGATGAGTTTGCAACTACTTTACTTTTGGAGAAAATTCAAAACATTTATTATTCAATAGGGCCCAAACTATCAAAAACCAGCGGTTTCAATGAACACACATTTCTTGGTAGAATCATGCAGGACTGAAATTTTTGATGTTTTTCTACTCCTCTCATGAGCCCAAACAAGTCTCTAAAAGCATGAGTTTGCAACTACTTTACTTTTGGAGAAAATTCAAAACATTCATTATTCAATAGAGCCCAATAGCAAAAATCAGGTTTTGAATGAAGAATCACATTTCTTGGTAGAATCATGCAGGATTGAAATTTTTGATGGTTTTTTACTCCTTTCAACAGCCCAAACAAGTTTCTAAAAGGATGAGTTTGCAACTACTTTACTTTTGGAGAAAATTCAAAACATTCATTATTCAATAGGGCCCAAACTATCAAAAACCAGCGGTTTCAATGAACACACATTTCTTGGAAGAATCATGCAGGACTGAAATTTTTGATGTTTTTCTACTCCTCTCATGAGCCCAAACAAGTCTCTAAAAGCATGAGTTTGCAACTACTTTACTTTTGGAGAAAATTCAAAACATTCATTATTCAATAGAGCCCAATAGCAAAAATCAGGTTTTGAATGAAGAATCACATTTCTTGGTAGAATCATGCAGGATTGAAATTTTTGATGGTTTTTTTACTCCTCTCAACAGCCCAAACAAGTTTCTAAAAGGATGAGTTTGCAACTACTTTACTTTTGGAGAAAATTCAAAACATTCATTATTCAATAGGGCCCAAACTATCAAAAACCAGCGGTTTCAATGAACACACATTTCTTGGAAGAATCATGCAGGACTGAAATTTTTGATGTTTTTCTACTCCTCTCATGAGCCCAAACAAGTCTCTAAAAGCATGAGTTTGCAACTACTTTACTTTTGGAGAAAATTCAAAACATTCATTATTCAATAGAGCCCAATAGCAAAAATCAGGTTTTGAATGAAGAATCACATTTCTTGGTAGAATCATGCAGGATTGAAATTTTTGATGGTTTTTTACTCCTCTCAACAGCCCAAACAAGTTTCTAAAAGGATGAGTTTGCAACTACTTTACTTTTGGAGAAAATTCAAAACATTCATTATTCAATAGGGCCCAAACTATCAAAAACCAGCGGTTTCAATGAACACACATTTCTTGGTAGAATCATGCAGGACTGAAATTTTTGATGTTTTTCTACTCCTCTCATGAGCCCAAACAAGTCTCTAAAAGCATGAGTTTGCAACTACTTTACTTTTGGAGAAAATTCAAAACATTCATTATTCAATAGAGCCCAATAGCAAAAATCAGGTTTTGAATGAAGAATCACATTTCTTGGTAGAATCATGCAGGATTGAAATTTTTGATGGTTTTTTACTCCTCTCAACAGCCCAAACAAGTTTCTAAAAGGATGAGTTTGCAACTACTTTACTTTCGGAGAAAATTCAAAACATTCATTATTCAATAGGGCCCAAACTATCAAAAACCAGCGGTTTCAATGAACACACATTTCTTGGTAGAATCATGCAGGACTGAAATTTTTGATGTTTTTCTACTCCTCTCATGAGCCCAAACAAGTCTCTAAAAGCATGAGTTTGCAACTACTTTACTTTTGGAGAAAATTCAAAACATTCATTATTCAATAGAGCCCAATAGCAAAAATCAGGTTTTGAATGAAGAATCACATTTCTTGGTAGAATCATGCAGGATTGAAATTTTTGATGGTTTTTTACTCCTCTCAACAGCCCAAACAAGTTTCTAAAAGGATGAGTTTGCAACTGCTTTACTTTTGGAGAAAATTCAAAACATTCATTATTCAATAGGGCCCAAACTATCAAAAACCAGCGGTTTCAATGAACACACATTTCTTGGTAGAATCATGCAGGACTGAAATTTTTGATGTTTTTCTACTCCTCTCATGAGCCCAAACAAGTCTCTAAAAGCATGAGTTTGCAACTACTTTACTTTTGGAGAAAATTCAAAACATTCATTATTCAATAGAGCCCAATAGCAAAAATCATGTTTTGAATGAAGAATCACATTTCTTGGTAGAATCATGCAGGATTGAAATTTTTGATGGTTTTTTACTCCTCTCTACAGCCCAAACAAGTTTCTAAAAGGATGAGTTTGCAACTGCTTTACTTTTGGAGAAAATTCAAAACATTCATTATTCAATAGGGCCCAAACTATCAAAAACCAGCGGTTTGAATGAACACACATTTCTTGGTAGAATCATGCAGGACTGAAATTTTTGATGTTTTTCTACTCGTCTCATGAGCCCAAACAAGTCTCTAAAAGCATGAGTTTGCAACTACTTTACTTTTGGAGAAAATTCAAAACATTCATTATTCAATAGAGCCCAATAGCAAAAATCAGGTTTTGAATGAAGAATCACATTTCTTGGTAAAATCATGCAGGATTGAAATTTTTGATGGTTTTTTACTCCTCTCAACAGCCCAAACAAGTTTCTAAAAGGATGAGTTTGCAACTACTTTACTTTTGGAGAAAATTCAAAACATTCATTATTCAATAGGGCCCAAACTATCAAAAACCAGCGGTTTCAATGAACACACATTTCTTGGTAGAATCATGCAGGACTGAAATTTTTGATGTTTTTCTACTCCTCTCATGAGCCCAAACAAGTTTCTAAAAGCATGAGTTTGCAACTACTTTACTTTTGGAGAAAATTCAAAACATTCACTATTCAATAGAGCCCAATAGCAAAAATAAGGTTTTGAATGAAGAATCACATTTCTTGGTAAAATCATGCAGGATTGAAATTTTTGATGGTTTTTTACTCCTCTCAACAGCCCAAACAAGTTTCTAAAAGGATGAGTTTGCAACTACTTTACTTTTGGAGAAAATTCAAAACATTCATTATTCAATAGGGCCCAAACTATCAAAAACCAGCGGTTTCAATGAACACACATTTCTTGGTAGAATCATGCAGGACTGAAATTTTTGATGTTTTTCTACTCCTCTCATGAGCCCAAACAAGTCTCTAAAAGCATGAGTTTGCAACTACTTTACTTTTGGAGAAAATTCAAAACATTCATTATTCAATAGAGCCCAATAGCAAAAATCAGGTTTTGAATGAAGAATCACAGTTCTTGGTAGAATCATGCAGGATTGAAATTTTTGATGGTTTTTTACTCCTCTCAACAGCCCAAACAAGTTTCTAAAAGGATGAGTTTGCAACTACTTTACTTTTGGAGAAAATTCAAAACATTCATTATTCAATAGAGCCCAATAGCAAAAATCAGGTTTTGAATGAAGAATCACATTTCTTGGTAGAATCATGCAGGATTGAAATTTTTGATGGTTTTTTACTCCTCTCAACAGCCCAAACAAGTTTCTAAAAGGATGAGTTTGCAACTACTTTACTTTTGGAGAAAATTCAAAACATTCATTATTCAATAGGGCCCAAACTATCAAAAACCAGCGGTTTCAATGAACACACATTTCTTGGTAGAATCATGCAGGACTGAAATTTTTGATGTTTTTCTACTCCTCTCATAAGCCCAAACAAGTCTCTAAAAGCATGAGTTTGCAACTACTTTACTTTTGGAGAAAATTCAAAACATTCATTATTCAATAGAGCCCAATAGCAAAAATCAGGTTTTGAATGAAGAATCACATTTCTTGGTAAAATCATGCAGGATTGAAATTTTTGATGGTTTTTTACTCCTCTCAACAGCCCAAACAAGTTTCTAAAAGGATGAGTTTGCAACTACTTTACTTTTGGAGAAAATTCAAAACATTCATTATTCAATAGGGCCCAAACTATCAAAAACCAGCGGTTTCAATGAACACACATTTCTTGGTAGAATCATGCAGGACTGAAATTTTTGATGTTTTTCTACTCCTCTCATGAGCCCAAACAAGTTTCTAAAAGTATGAGTTTGCAACTACTTTACTTTTGGAGAAAATTCAAAACATTCACTATTCAATAGAGCCCAATAGCAAAAATCAGGTTTTGAATGAAGAATCACATTTCTTGGTAAAATCATGCAGGATTGAAATTTTTGATGGTTTTTTACTCCTCTCAACAGCCCAAACAAGTTTCTAAAAGGATGAGTTTGCAACTACTTTACTTTTGGAGAAAATTCAAAACATTCATTATTCAATAGGGACCAAACTATCAAAAACCAGCGGTTTCAATGAACACACATTTCTTGGTAGAATCATGCAGGACTGAAATTTTTGATGTTTTTCTACTCCTCTCATGAGCCCAAACAAGTCTCTAAAAGCATGAGTTTGCAACTACTTTACTTTTGGAGAAAATTCAAAACATTCATTATTCAATAGAGCCCAATAGCAAAAATCAGGTTTTGAATGAAGAATCACATTTCTTGGTAGAATCATGCAGGATTGAAATTTTTGATGGTTTTTTACTCCTCTCAACAGCCCAAACAAGTTTCTAAAAGGATGAGTTTGCAACTACTTTACTTTTGGAGAAAATTCAAAACATTCATTATTCAATAGGGCCCAAACTATCAAAAACCAGCGGTTTCAATGAACACACATTTCTTGGAAGAATCATGCAGGACTGAAATTTTTGATGTTTTTCTACTCCTCTCATGAGCCCAAACAAGTCTCTAAAAGCATGAGTTTGCAACTACTTTACTTTTGGAGAAAATTCAAAACATTCATTATTCAATAGAGCCCAATAGCAAAAATCAGGTTTTGAATGAAGAATCACATTTCTTGGTAGAATCATGCAGGATTGAAATTTTTGATGGTTTTTTTACTCCTCTCAACAGCCCAAACAAGTTTCTAAAAGGATGAGTTTGCAACTACTTTACTTTTGGAGAAAATTCAAAACATTCATTATTCAATAGGGCCCAAACTATCAAAAACCAGCGGTTTCAATGAACACACATTTCTTGGAAGAATCATGCAGGACTGAAATTTTTGATGTTTTTCTACTCCTCTCATGAGCCCAAACAAGTCTCTAAAAGCATGAGTTTGCAACTACTTTACTTTTGGAGAAAATTCAAAACATTCATTATTCAATAGAGCCCAATAGCAAAAATCAGGTTTTGATTGAAGAATCACATTTCTTGGTAGAATCATGCAGGATTGAAATTTTTGATGGTTTTTAACTCCTCTCTACAGCCCAAACAAGTTTCTAAAAGGATGAGTTTGCAACTGCTTTACTTTTGGAGAAAATTCAAAACATTCATTATTCAATAGGGCCCAAACTATCAAAAACCAGCGGTTTGAATGAACACACATTTCTTGGTAGAATCATGCAGGACTCAAATTTTTGATGTTTTTCTACTCCTCTCATGAGCCCAAACAAGTTTCTAAAAGCATGAGTTTGCAACTACTTTACTTTTGGAGAAAATTCAAAACATTCATTATTCAATAGAGCCCAATAGCAAAAATCAGGTTTTGAATGAAGAATCACATTTCTTGGTAGAATCATGCAGGATTGAAATTTTTGATGGTTTTTTACTCCTCTCAACAGCCCAAACAAGTTTCTAAAAGGATGAGTTTGCAACTACTTTACTTTTGGAGAAAATTCAAAACATTCATTATTCAATAGGGCCCAAACTATCAAAAACCAGCGGTTTCAATGAACACACATTTCTTGGTAGAATCATGCAGGACTGAAATTTTTGATGTTTTTCTACTCCTCTCATGAGCCCAAACAAGTCTCTAAAAGCATGAGTTTGCAACTACTTTACTTTTGGAGAAAATTCAAAACATTCATTATTCAATAGAGCCCAATAGCAAAAATCAGGTTTTGAATGAAGAATCACATTTCTTGGTAGAATCATGCAGGATTGAAATTTTTGATGGTTTTTTACTCCTCTCAACAGCCCAAACAAGTTTCTAAAAGGATGAGTTTGCAACTACTTTACTTTTGGAGAAAATTCAAAACATTCATTATTCAATAGGGCCCAAACTATCAAAAACCAGCGGTTTCAATGAACACACATTTCTTGGAAGAATCATGCAGGGCTGAAATTTTTGATGTTTTTCTACTCCTCTCATGAGCCCAAACAAGTTTCTAAAAGCATGAGTTTGCAACTACTTTACTTTTGGAGAAAATTCAAAACATTCATTATTCAATAGAGCCCAATAGCAAAAATCAGGTTTTGAATGAAGAATCACAGTTCTTGGTAGAATCATGCAGGATTGAAATTTTTGATGGTTTTTTACTCCTCTCAACAGCCCAAACAAGTTTCTAAAAGGATGAGTTTGCAACTACTTTACTTTTGGAGAAAATTCAAAACATTCATTATTCAATAGAGCCCAATAGCAAAAATCAGGTTTTGAATGAAGAATCACATTTCTTGGTAGAATCATGCAGGACTGAAATTTTTGATGGTTTTTTACTCCTCTCAACAGCCCAAACAAGTTTCTAAAAGGATGAGTTTGCAACTACTTTACTTTTGGAGAAAATTCAAAACATTCATTATTCAATAGAGCCCAATAGCAAAAATCAGGTTTTGAATGAAGAATCACATTTCTTGCTAAAATCATGCAGGATTGAAATTTTTGATGGTTTTTTACTCCTCTCAACAGCCCAAACAAGTTTCTAAAAGGATGAGTTTGCAACTACTTTACTTTTGGAGAAAATTCAAAACATTCATTATTCAATAGGGCCCAAACTATCAAAAACCAGCGGTTTCAATGAACACACATTTCTTGGTAGAATCATGCAGGACTGAAATTTTTGATGTTTTTCTACTCCTCTCATGAGCCCAAACAAGTTTCTAAAAGCATGAGTTTGCAACTACTTTACTTTTGGAGAAAATTCAAAACATTCACTATTCAATAGAGCCAATAGCAAAAATCAGGTTTTGAATGAAGAATCACATTTCTTGGTAAAATCATGCAGGATTGAAATTTTTGATGGTTTTTTACTCCTCTCAACAGCCCAAACAAGTTTCTAAAAGGATGAGTTTGCAACTACTTTACTTTTGGAGAAAATTCAAAACATTCATTATTCAATAGGGCCCAAACTATCAAAAACCAGCGGTTTCAATGAACACACATTTCTTGGTAGAATCATGCAGGACTGAAATTTTTGATGTTTTTCTACTCCTCTCATGAGCCCAAACAAGTCTCTAAAAGCATGAGTTTGCAACTACTTTACTTTTGGAGAAAATTCAAAACATTCATTATTCAATAGAGCCCAATAGCAAAAATCAGGTTTTGAATGAAGAATCACATTTCTTGGTAGAATCATGCAGGATTGAAATTTTTGATGGTTTTTTACTCCGCTCAACAGCCCAAACAAGTTTCTAAAAGGATGAGTTTGCAACTGCTTTACTTTTGGAGAAAATTCAAAACATTCATTATTCAATAGGGCCCAAACTATCAAAAACCAGCGGTTTCAATGAACACACATTTCTTGGTAGAATCATGCAGGACTGAAATTTTTGATGTTTTTCTACTCTCATGAGCCCAAACAAGTCTCTAAAAGCATGAGTTTGCAACTACTTTACTTTTGGAGAAAATTCAAAACATTCATTATTCAATAGAGCCCAATAGCAAAAATCAGGTTTTGAATGAAGAATCACATTTCTTGGTAGAATCATGCAGGATTGAAATTTTTGATGGTTTTTTACTCCTCTCAACAGCCCAAACAAGTTTCTAAAAGGATGAGTTTGCAACTACTTTACTTTTGGAGAAAATTCAAAACATTCATTATTCAATAGGGCCCAAACTATCAAAAACCAGCGGTTTCAATGAACACACATTTCTTGGAAGAATCATGCAGGACTGAAATTTTTGATGTTTTTCTACTCCTCTCATGAGCCCAAACAAGTCTCTAAAAGCATGAGTTTGCAACTACTTTACTTTTGGAGAAAATTCAAAACATTCATTATTCAATAGAGCCCAATAGCAAAAATCAGGTTTTGAATGAAGAATCACATTTCTTGGTAGAATCATGCAGGATTGAAATTTTTGATGGTTTTTTACTCCTCTCAACAGCCCAAACAAGTTTCTAAAAGGATGAGTTTGCAACTACTTTACTTTTGGAGAAAATTCAAAACATTCATTATTCAATAGGGCCCAAACTATCAAAAACCAGTGGTTTCAATGAACACACATTTCTTGGTAGAATCATGCAGGACTGAAATTTTTGATGTTTTTCTACTCCTCTCATGAGCCCAAACAAGTCTCTAAAAGCATGAGTTTGCAACTACTTTACTTTTGGAGAAAATTCAAAACATTCATTATTCAATAGAGCCCAATAGCAAAAATCAGGTTTTGAATGAAGAATCACATTTCTTGGTAGAATCATGCAGGATTGAAATTTTTGATGGTTTTTCACTCCTCTCAACAGCCCAAACAAGTTTCTAAAAGGATGAGTTTGCAACTACTTTACTTTCGGAGAAAATTCAAAACATTCATTATTCAATAGGGCCCAAACTATCAAAAACCAGCGGTTTCAATGAACACACATTTCTTGGTAGAATCATGCAGGACTGAAATTTTTGATGTTTTTCTACTCCTCTCATGAGCCCAAACAAGTCTCTGAAAGCATGAGTTTGCAACTACTTTACTTTTGGAGAAAATTCAAAACATTCATTATTCAATAGAGCCCAATAGCAAAAATCAGGTTTTGAATGAAGAATCACATTTCTTGGTAGAATCATGCAGGATTGAAATTTTTGATGGTTTTTTACTCCTCTCAACAGCCCAAACAAGTTTCTAAAAGGATGAGTTTGCAACTGCTTTACTTTTGGAGAAAATTCAAAACATTCATTATTCAATAGGGCCCAAACTATCAAAAACCAGCGGTTTCAATGAACACACATTTCTTGGTAGAATCATGTAGGACTGAAATTTTTGATGTTTTTCTACTCCTCTCATGAGCCCAAACAAGTCTCTAAAAGCATGAGTTTGCAACTACTTTACTTTTGGAGAAAATTCAAAACATTCATTATTCAATAGAGCCCAATAGGAAAAATCAGGTTTTGAATGAAGAATCACATTTCTTGGTAGAATCATGCAGGATTGAAATTTTTGATGGTTTTTTACTCCTCTCTACAGCCTAAACAAGTTTCTAAAAGGATGAGTTTGCAACTGCTTTACTTTTGGAGAAAATTCAAAACATTCATTATTCAATAGGGCCCAAACTATCAAAAACCAGCGGTTTGAAGGAACACACATTTCTTGGTAGAATCATGCAGGACTCAAATTTTTGATGTTTTTCTACTCCTCTCATGAGCCCAAACAAGTTTCTAAAAGCATGAGTTTGCAACTACTTTACTTTTGGAGAAAATTCAAAACATTCATTATTCAATAGAGCCCAATAGCAAAAATCAGGTTTTGAATGAAGAATCACATTTCTTGGTAGAATCATGCAGGATTGAAATTTTTGATGGTTTTTTACTCCTCTCAACAGCCCAAACAAGTTTCTAAAAGGATGAGTTTGCAACTACTTTACTTTTGGAGAAAATTCAAAACATTCATTATTCAATAGGGCCCAAACTATCAAAAACCAGCGGTTTCAATGAACACACATTTCTTGGTAGAATCATGCAGGACTGAAATTTTTGATGTTTTTCTACTCCTCTCATGAGCCCAAACAAGTCTCTAAAAGCATGAGTTTGCAACTACTTTACTTTTGGAGAAAATTCAAAACATTCATTATTCAATAGAGCCCAATAGCAAAAATCAGGTTTTGAATGAAGAATCACATTTCTTGGTAGAATCATGCAGGATTGAAATTTTTGATGGTTTTTTACTCCTCTCAACAGCCCAAACAAGTTTCTAAAAGGATGAGTTTGCAACTACTTTACTTTTGGAGAAAATTCAAAACATTCATTATTCAATAGGGCCCAAACTATCAAAAACCAGCGGTTTCAATGAACACACATTTCTTGGAAGAATCATGCAGGGCTGAAATTTTTGATGTTTTTCTACTCCTCTCATGAGCCCAAACAAGTTTCTAAAAGCATGAGTTTGCAACTACTTTACTTTTGGAGAAAATTCAAAACATTCATTATTCAATAGAGCCCAATAGCAAAAATCAGGTTTTGAATGAAGAATCACAGTTCTTGGTAGAATCATGCAGGATTGAAATTTTTGATGGTTTTTTACTCCTCTCAACAGCCCAAACAAGTTTCTAAAAGGATGAGTTTGCAACTACTTTACTTTTGGAGAAAATTCAAAACATTCATTATTCAATAGGGCCCAAACTATCAAAAACCAGCGGTTTCAATGAACACACATTTCTTGGAAGAATCATGCAGGGCTGAAATTTTTGATGTTTTTCTACTCCTCTCATGAGCCCAAACAAGTTTCTAAAAGCATGAGTTTGCAACTACTTTACTTTTGGAGAAAATTCAAAACATTCATTATTCAATAGAGCCCAATAGCAAAAATCAGGTTTTGAATGAAGAATCACATTTCTTGGTAAAATCATGCAGGATTGAAATTTTTGATGGTTTTTTACTCCTCTCAACAGCCCAAACAAGTTTCTAAAAGGATGAGTTTGCAACTACTTTACTTTTGGAGAAAATTCAAAACATTCATTATTCAATAGGGCCCAAACTATCAAAAACCAGCGGTTTCAATGAACACACATTTCTTGGTAGAATCATGCAGGACTGAAATTTTTGATGTTTTTCTACTCCTCTCATGAGCCCAAACAAGTTTCTAAAAGCATGAGTTTGCAACTACTTTACTTTTGGAGAAAATTCAAAACATTCACTATTCAATAGAGCCCAATAGCAAAAATAAGGTTTTGAATGAAGAATCACATTTCTTGGTAAAATCATGCAGGATTGAAATTTTTGATGGTTTTTTACTCCTCTCAACAGCCCAAACAAGTTTCTAAAAGGATGAGTTTGCAACTACTTTACTTTTGGAGAAAATTCAAAACATTCATTATTCAATAGGGCCCAAACTATCAAAAACCAGCGGTTTCAATGAACACACATTTCTTGGTAGAATCATGCAGGACTGAAATTTTTGATGTTTTTCTACTCCTCTCATAAGCCCAAACAAGTCTCTAAAAGCATGAGTTTGCAACTACTTTACTTTTGGAGAAAATTCAAAACATTCATTATTCAATAGAGCCCAATAGCAAAAATCAGGTTTTGAATGAAGAATCACATTTCTTGGTAAAATCATGCAGGATTGAAATTTTTGATGGTTTTTTACTCCTCTCAACAGCCCAAACAAGTTTCTAAAAGGATGAGTTTGCAACTACTTTACTTTTGGAGAAAATTCAAAACATTCATTATTCAATAGGGCCCAAACTATCAAAAACCAGCGGTTTCAATGAACACACATTTCTTGGTAGAATCATGCAGGACTGAAATTTTTGATGTTTTTCTACTCCTCTCATGAGCCCAAACAAGTTTCTAAAAGTATGAGTTTGCAACTACTTTACTTTTGGAGAAAATTCAAAACATTCACTATTCAATAGAGCCCAATAGCAAAAATCAGGTTTTGAATGAAGAATCACATTTCTTGGTAAAATCATGCAGGATTGAAATTTTTGATGGTTTTTTACTCCTCTCAACAGCCCAAACAAGTTTCTAAAAGGATGAGTTTGCAACTACTTTACTTTTGGAGAAAATTCAAAACATTCATTATTCAATAGGGCCCAAACTATCAAAAACCAGCGGTTTCAATGAACACACATTTCTTGGTAGAATCATGCAGGACTGAAATTTTTGATGTTTTTCTACTCCTCTCATGAGCCCAAACAAGTCTCTAAAAGCATGAGTTTGCAACTACTTTACTTTTGGAGAAAATTCAAAACATTCATTATTCAATAGAGCCCAATAGCAAAAATCAGGTTTTGAATGAAGAATCACATTTCTTGGTAGAATCATGCAGGATTGAAATTTTTGATGGTTTTTTACTCCTTTCAACAGCCCAAACAAGTTTCTAAAAGGATGAGTTTGCAACTACTTTACTTTTGGAGAAAATTCAAAACATTCATTATTCAATAGGGCCCAAACTATCAAAAACCAGCGGTTTCAATGAACACACATTTCTTGGAAGAATCATGCAGGACTGAAATTTTTGATGTTTTTCTACTCCTCTCATGAGCCCAAACAAGTCTCTAAAAGCATGAGTTTGCAACTACTTTACTTTTGGAGAAAATTCAAAACATTCATTATTCAATAGAGCCCAATAGCAAAAATCAGGTTTTGAATGAAGAATCACATTTCTTGGTAGAATCATGCAGGATTGAAATTTTTGATGGTTTTTTACTCCTCTCAACAGCCCAAACAAGTTTCTAAAAGGATGAGTTTGCAACTACTTTACTTTCGGAGAAAATTCAAAACATTCATTATTCAATAGGGCCCAAACTATCAAAAACCAGCGGTTTCAATGAACACACATTTCTTGGTAGAATCATGCAGGACTGAAATTTTTGATGTTTTTCTACTCCTCTCATGAGCCCAAACAAGTCTCTAAAAGCATGAGTTTGCAACTACTTTACTTTTGGAGAAAATTCAAAACATTCATTATTCAATAGAGCCCAAAAGCAAAAATCAGGTTTTGAATGAAGAATCACATTTCTTGGTAGAATCATGCAGGATTGAAATTTTTGATGGTTTTTTACTCCTCTCAACAGCCCAAACAAGTTTCTAAAAGGATGAGTTTGCAACTGCTTTACTTTTGGAGAAAATTCAAAACATTCATTATTCAATAGGGCCCAAACTATCAAAAACCAGCGGTTTCAATGAACACACATTTCTTGGTAGAATCATGCAGGACTGAAATTTTTGATGTTTTTCTACTCCTCTCATGAGCCCAAACAAGTCTCTAAAAGCATGAGTTTGCAACTACTTTACTTTTGGAGAAAATTCAAAACATTCATTATTCAATAGAGCCCAATAGCAAAAATCAGGTTTTGAATGAAGAATCACATTTCTTGGTAGAATCATGCAGGATTGAAATTTTTGATGGTTTTTTACTCCTCTCTACAGCCCAAACAAGTTTCTAAAAGGATGAGTTTGCAACTGCTTTACTTTTGGAGAAAATTCAAAACATTCATTATTCAATAGGGCCCAAACTATCAAAAACCAGCGGTTTGAATGAACACACATTTCTTGGTAGAATCATGCAGGACTGAAATTTTTGATGTTTTTCTACTCGTCTCATGAGCCCAAACAAGTCTCTAAAAGCATGAGTTTGCAACTACTTTACTTTTGGAGAAAATTCAAAACATTCATTATTCAATAGAGCCCAATAGCAAAAATCAGGTTTTGAATGAAGAATCACATTTCTTGGTAAAATCATGCAGGATTGAAATTTTTGATGGTTTTTTACTCCTCTCAACAGCCCAAACAAGTTTCTAAAAGGATGAGTTTGCAACTACTTTACTTTTGGAGAAAATTCAAAACATTCATTATTCAATAGGGCCCAAACTATCAAAAACCAGCGGTTTCAATGAACACACATTTCTTGGTAGAATCATGCAGGACTGAAATTTTTGATGTTTTTCTACTCCTCTCATGAGCCCAAACAAGTTTCTAAAAGCATGAGTTTGCAACTACTTTACTTTTGGAGAAAATTCAAAACATTCACTATTCAATAGAGCCCAATAGCAAAAATCAGGTTTTGAATGAAGAATCACATTTCTTGGTAGAATCATGCAGGATTGAAATTTTTGATGGTTTTTTACTCCTCTCAACAGCCCAAACAAGTTTCTAAAAGGATGAGTTTGCAACTACTTTACTTTTGGAGAAAATTCAAAACATTCATTATTCAATAGGGCCCAAACTATCAAAAACCAGCGGTTTCAATGAACACACATTTCTTGGTAGAATCATGCAGGACTGAAATTTTTGATGTTTTTCTACTCCTCTCATGAGCCCAAACAAGTCTCTAAAAGCATGAGTTTGCAACTACTTTACTTTTGGAGAAAATTCAAAACATTCATTATTCAATAGAGCCCAATAGCAAAAATCAGGTTTTGAATGAAGAATCACATTTCTTGGTAGAATCATGCAGGATTGAAATTTTTGATGGTTTTTTACTCCTCTCAACAGCCCAAACAAGTTTCTAAAAGGATGAGTTTGCAACTACTTTACTTTCGGAGAAAATTCAAAACATTCATTATTCAATAGGGCCCAAACTATCAAAAACCAGCGGTTTCAATGAACACACATTTCTTGGTAGAATCATGCAGGACTGAAATTTTTGATGTTTTTCTACTCCTCTCATGAGCCCAAACAAGTCTCTAAAAGCATGAGTTTGCAACTACTTTACTTTTGGAGAAAATTCAAAACATTCATTATTCAATAGAGCCCAATAGCAAAAATCAGGTTTTGAATGAAGAATCACATTTCTTGGTAGAATCATGCAGGATTGAAATTTTTGATGGTTTTTTACTCCTCTCAACAGCCCAAACAAGTTTCTAAAAGGATGAGTTTGCAACTGCTTTACTTTTGGAGAAAATTCAAAACATTCATTATTCAATAGGGCCCAAACTATCAAAAACCAGCGGTTTCAATGAACACACATTTCTTGGTAGAATCATGCAGGACTGAAATTTTTGATGTTTTTCTACTCCTCTCATGAGCCCAAACAAGTCTCTAAAAGCATGAGTTTGCAACTACTTTACTTTTGGAGAAAATTCAAAACATTCATTATTCAATAGAGCCCAATAGCAAAAATCAGGTTTTGAATGAAGAATCACATTTCTTGGTAGAATCATGCAGGATTGAAATTTTTGATGGTTTTTTACTCCTCTCTACAGCCCAAACAAGTTTCTAAAAGGATGAGTTTGCAACTGCTTTACTTTTGGAGAAAATTCAAAACATTCATTATTCAATAGGGCCCAAACTATCAAAAACCAGCGGTTTGAATGAACACACATTTCTTGGTAGAATCATGCAGGACTGAAATTTTTGATGTTTTTCTACTCGTCTCATGAGACCAAACAAGTCTCGAAAAGCATGAGTTTGCAACTACTTTACTTTTGGAGAAAATTCAAAACATTCATTATTCAATAGAGCCCAATAGCAAAAATCAGGTTTTGAATGAAGAATCACATTTCTTGGTAAAATCATGCAGGATTGAAATTTTTGATGGTTTTTTACTCCTCTCAACAGCCCAAACAAGTTTCTAAAAGGATGAGTTTGCAACTACTTTACTTTTGGAGAAAATTCAAAACATTCATTATTCAATAGGGCCCAAACTATCAAAAACCAGCGGTTTCAATGAACACACATTTCTTGGTAGAATCATGCAGGACTGAAATTTTTGATGTTTTTCTACTCCTCTCATGAGCCCAAACAAGTTTCTAAAAGCATGAGTTTGCAACTACTTTACTTTTGGAGAAAATTCAAAACATTCACTATTCAATAGAGCCCAATAGCAAAAATCAGGTTTTGAATGAAGAATCACATTTCTTGGTAGAATCATGCAGGATTGAAATTTTTGATGGTTTTTTACTCCTCTCAACAGCCCAAACAAGTTTCTAAAAGGATGAGTTTGCAACTACTTTACTTTTGGAGAAAATTCAAAACATTCATTATTCAATAGGGCCCAAACTATCAAAAACCAGCGGTTTCAATGAACACACATTTCTTGGAAGAATCATGCAGGACTGAAATTTTTGATGTTTTTCTACTCCTCTCATGAGCCCAAACAAGTCTCTAAAAGCATGAGTTTGCAACGACTTTAAAAAGTAAAGTAGTTGCAAACTCATCCTTTTAGAGACTTGTTTGGGCTCATGAGAGGAGTAGAAAAACATCAAAAATTTCAGTCCTGCATGATTCTACCAAGAAATGTGTGTTCATTGAAACCACTGGTTTTTGATAGTTTGGGCCCTATTGAATAATGAATGTTTTGAATTTTCTCCAAAAGTAAAGTAGTTGCAAACTCATCCTTTTAGAAACTTGTTTGGGCTGTTGAGAGGAGTTAAAAACCATCAAAAATTTCAATCCTGCATGATTCTACCAAGAAATGTGATTCTTCATTCAAAACCTGATTTTTGCTATTGGGCTCTATTGAATAATGAATGTTTTGAATTTTCTCCAAAAGTAAAGTAGTTGCAAACTCATCCTTTTAGAAACTTGTTTGGGCTGTTGAGAGGAGTAAAAAACCATCAAAAATTTCAATCCTGCATGATTCTACCAAGAAATGTGATTCTTCATTCAAAACCTGATTTTTGCTATTGGGCTCTATTGAATAATGAATGTTTTGAATTTTCTCCAAAAGTAAAGTAGTTGCAAACTCATGCTTTTAGAAACTTGTTTGGGCTCATGAGAGGAGTAGAAAAACATCAAAAATTTCAGTCCTGCATGATTCTTCCAAGAAATGTGTGTTCATTGAAACCGCTGGTTTTTGATAGTTTGGGCCCTATTGAATAATGAATGTTTTGAATTTTCTCCAAAAGTAAAGTAGTTGCAAACTCATCCTTTTAGAAACTTGTTTGGGCTGTTGAGAGGAGTAAAAAACCATCAAAAATTTCAATCCTGCATGATTCTACCAAGAAATGTGATTCTTCATTCAAAACCTGATTTTTGCTATTGGGCTCTATTGAATAATGAATGTTTTGAATTTTCTCCAAAAGTAAAGTAGTTGCAAACTCATGCTTTTAGAGACTTGTTTGGGCTCATGAGAGGAATAGAAAAACATCAAAAATTTGAGTCCTGCATGATTCTACCAAGAAATGTTTGTTCATTGAAACCGCTGGTTTTTGATAGTTTGGGCCCTATTGAATAATGAATGTTTTGAATTTTCTCCAAAAGTAAAGTAGTTGCAAACTCATCCTTTTAGAAACTTGTTTGGGCTGTTGAGAGGAGTAAAAAACCATCAAAAATTTCAATCCTGCATGATTCTACCAAGAAATGTGATTCTTCATTCAAAACCTGATTTTTGCTATTGGGCTCTATTGAATAATGAATGTTTTGAATTTTCTCCAAAAGTAAAGTAGTTGCAAACTCATGCTTTTAGAAACTTGTTTGAGCTCATGAGAGGAGTAGAAAAACATCAAAAATTTGAGTCCTGCATGATTCTACCAAGAAATGTGTGTTCATTCAAACCGCTGGTTTTTGATAGTTTGGGCCCTATTGAATAATGAATGTTTTGAATTTTCTCCAAAAGTAAAGCAGTTGCAAACTCATCCTTTTAGAAACTTGTTTGGGCTGTAGAGAGGAGTAAAAAACCATCAAAAATTTCAATCCTGCATGATTCTACCAAGAAATGTGATTCTTCATTCAAAACCTGATTTTTGCTATTGGGCTCTATTGAATAATGAATGTTTTGAATTTTCTCCAAAAGTAAAGTAGTTGCAAACTCATGCTTTTAGAGACTTGTTTGGGCTCATGAGAGGAGTAGAAAAACATCAAAAATTTCAGTCCTGCATGATTCTACCAAGAAATGTGTGTTCATTGAAACCGCTGGTTTTTGATAGTTTGGGCCCTATTGAATAATGAATGTTTTGAATTTTCTCCAAAAGTAAAGTAGTTGCAAACTCATCCTTTTAGAAACTTGTTTGGGCTGTTGAGAGGAGTAAAAAACCATCAAAAATTTCAATCCTGCATGATTCTACCAAGAAATGTGATTCTTCATTCAAAACCTGATTTTTGCTATTGGGCTCTATTGAATAATGAATGTTTTGAATTTTCTCCAAAAGTAAAGTAGTTGCAAACTCATGCTTTTAGAGACTTGTTTGGGCTCATGAGAGGAGTAGAAAAACATCAAAAATTTCAGTCCTGCATGATTCTACCAAGAAATGTGTGTTCATTGAAACCGCTGGTTTTTGATAGTTTGGGCCCTATTGAATAATGAATGTTTTGAATTTTCTCCGAAAGTAAAGTAGTTGCAAACTCATCCTTTTAGAAACTTGTTTGGGCTGTTGAGAGGAGTTAAAAAACCATCAAAAATTTCAATCCTGCATGATTTTACCAAGAAATGTGATTCTTCATTCAAAACCTGATTTTTGCTATTGGGCTCTATTGAATAATGAATGTTTTGAATTTTCTCCAAAAGTAAAGTAGTTGCAAACTCATGCTTTTAGAGACTTGTTTGGGCTCATGAGAGGAGTAGAAAAACATCAAAAATTTCAGTCCTGCATGATTCTACCAAGAAATGTGTGTTCATTGAAACCGCTGGTTTTTGATAGTTTGGGCCCTATTGAATAATGAATGTTTTGAATTTTCTCCAAAAGTAAAGTAGTTGCAAACTCATCCTTTTAGAAACTTGTTTGGGCTGTTGAGAGGAGTAAAAAACCATCAAAAATTTCAATCCTGCATGATTCTACCAAGAAATGTGATTCTTCATTCAAAACCTGATTTTTGCTATTGGGCTCTATTGAATAATGAATGTTTTGAATTTTCTCCAAAAGTAAAGTAGTTGCGAACTCATGCTTTTAGAGACTTGTTTGGGCTCATGAGAGGAGTAGAAAAACATCAAAAATTTCAGTCCTGCATGATTCTACCAAGAAATGTGTGTTCATTGAAACCGCTGGTTTTTGATAGTTTGGGCCCTATTGAATAATGAATGTTTTGAATTTTCTCCAAAAGTAAAGTAGTTGCAAACTCATCCTTTTAGAAACTTGTTTGGGCTGTTGAGAGGAGTAAAAAACCATCAAAAATTTCAATCCTGCATGATTCTACCAAGAAATGTGATTCTTCATTCAAAACCTGATTTTTGCTATTGGGCTCTATTGAATAATGAATGTTTTGAATTTTCTCCAAAAGTAAAGTAGTTGCAAACTCATGCTTTTAGAGACTTGTTTGGGCTCATGAGAGGAGTAGAAAAACATCAAAAATTTCAGTCCTGCATGATTCTACCAAGAAATGTGTGTTCATTGAAACCGCTGGTTTTTGATAGTTTGGGCCCTATTGAATAATGAATGTTTTGAATTTTCTCCGAAAGTAAAGTAGTTGCAAACTCATCCTTTTAGAAACTTGTTTGGGCTGTTGAGAGGAGTTAAAAAACCATCAAAAATTTCAATCCTGCATGATTTTACCAAGAAATGTGATTCTTCATTCAAAACCTGATTTTTGCTATTGGGCTCTATTGAATAATGAATGTTTTGAATTTTCTCCAAAAAGTAAAGTAGTTGCAAACTCATGCTTTTAGAGACTTGTTTGGGCTCATGAGAGGAGTAGAAAAACATCAAAAATTTCAGTCCTGCATGATTCTACCAAGAAATGTGTGTTCATTGAAACCGCTGGTTTTTGATAGTTTGGGCCCTATTGAATAATGAATGTTTTGAATTTTCTCCAAAAGTAAAGTAGTTGCAAACTCATCCTTTTAGAAACTTGTTTGGGCTGTTGAGAGGAGTAAAAAACCATCAAAAATTTCAATCCTGCATGATTCTACCAAGAAATGTGATTCTTCATTCAAAACCTGATTTTTGCTATTGGGCTCTATTGAATAATGAATGTTTTGAATTTTCTCCAAAAGTAAAGTAGTTGCAAACTCATGCTTTTAGAGACTTGTTTGGGCTCATGAGAGGAGTAGAAAAACATCAAAAATTTCAGTCCTGCATGATTCTACCAAGAAATGTGTGTTCATTGAAACCGCTGGTTTTTGATAGTTTGGGCCCTATTGAATAATGAATGTTTTGAATTTTCTCCAAAAGTAAAGTAGTTGCAAACTCATCCTTTTAGAAACTTGTTTGGGCTGTTGAGAGGAGTAAAAAACCATCAAAAATTTCAATCCTGCATGATTCTACCAAGAAATGTGATTCTTCATTCAAAACCTGATTTTTGCTATTGGGCTCTATTGAATAATGAATGTTTTGAATTTTCTCCAAAAGTAAAGTAGTTGCAAACTCATGCTTTTAGAAACTTGTTTGAGCTCATGAGAGGAGTAGAAAAACATCAAAAATTTGAGTCCTGCATGATTCTACCAAGAAATGTGTGTTCATTCAAACCGCTGGTTTTTGATAGTTTGGGCCCTATTGAATAATGAATGTTTTGAATTTTCTCCAAAAGTAAAGCAGTTGCAAACTCATCCTTTTAGAAACTTGTTTGGGCTGTAGAGAGGAGTAAAAAACCATCAAAAATTTCAATCCTGCATGATTCTACCAAGAAATGTGATTCTTCATTCAAAACCTGATTTTTGCTATTGGGCTCTATTGAATAATGAATGTTTTGAATTTTCTCCAAAAGTAAAGTAGTTGCAAACTCATGCTTTTAGAGACTTGTTTGGGCTCATGAGAGGAGTAGAAAAACATCAAAAATTTCAGTCCTGCATGATTCTACCAAGAAATGTGTGTTCATTGAAACCGCTGGTTTTTGATAGTTTGGGCCCTATTGAATAATGAATGTTTTGAATTTTCTCCAAAAGTAAAGTAGTTGCAAACTCATCCTTTTAGAAACTTGTTTGGGCTGTTGAGAGGAGTAAAAAACCATCAAAAATTTCAATCCTGCATGATTCTACCAAGAAATGTGATTCTTCATTCAAAACCTGATTTTTGCTATTGGGCTCTATTGAATAATGAATGTTTTGAATTTTCTCCAAAAGTAAAGTAGTTGCAAACTCATGCTTTTAGAGACTTGTTTGGGCTCATGAGAGGAGTAGAAAAACATCAAAAATTTCAGTCCTGCATGATTCTACCAAGAAATGTGTGTTCATTGAAACCGCTGGTTTTTGATAGTTTGGGCCCTATTGAATAATGAATGTTTTGAATTTTCTCCGAAAGTAAAGTAGTTGCAAACTCATCCTTTTAGAAACTTGTTTGGGCTGTTGAGAGGAGTTAAAAAACCATCAAAAATTTCAATCCTGCATGATTTTACCAAGAAATGTGATTCTTCATTCAAAACCTGATTTTTGCTATTGGGCTCTATTGAATAATGAATGTTTTGAATTTTCTCCAAAAGTAAAGTAGTTGCAAACTCATGCTTTTAGAGACTTGTTTGGGCTCATGAGAGGAGTAGAAAAACATCAAAAATTTCAGTCCTGCATGATTCTACCAAGAAATGTGTGTTCATTGAAACCGCTGGTTTTTGATAGTTTGGGCCCTATTGAATAATGAATGTTTTGAATTTTCTCCAAAAGTAAAGTAGTTGCAAACTCATCCTTTTAGAAACTTGTTTGGGCTGTTGAGAGGAGTAAAAAACCATCAAAAATTTCAATCCTGCATGATTCTACCAAGAAATGTGATTCTTCATTCAAAACCTGATTTTTGCTATTGGGCTCTATTGAATAATGAATGTTTTGAATTTTCTCCAAAAGTAAAGTAGTTGCAAACTCATGCTTTTAGAGACTTGTTTGGGCTCATGAGAGGAGTAGAAAAACATCAAAAATTTCAGTCCTGCATGATTCTACCAAGAAATGTGTGTTCATTGAAACCGCTGGTTTTTGATAGTTTGGGCCCTATTGAATAATGAATGTTTTGAATTTTCTCCAAAAGTAAAGTAGTTGCAAACTCATCCTTTTAGAAACTTGTTTGGGCTGTTGAGAGGAGTAAAAAACCATCAAAAATTTCAATCCTGCATGATTCTACCAAGAAATGTGATTCTTCATTCAAAACCTGATTTTTGCTATTGGGCTCTATTGAATAATGAATGTTTTGAATTTTCTCCAAAAGTAAAGTAGTTGCAAACTCATGCTTTTAGAGACTTGTTTGGGCTCATGAGAGGAGTAGAAAAACATCAAAAATTTCAGTCCTGCATGATTCTACCAAGAAATGTGTGTTCATTGAAACCGCTGGTTTTTGATAGTTTGGGCCCTATTGAATAATGAATGTTTTGAATTTTCTCCGAAAGTAAAGTAGTTGCAAACTCATCCTTTTAGAAACTTGTTTGGGCTGTTGAGAGGAGTTAAAAAACCATCAAAAATTTCAATCCTGCATGATTTTACCAAGAAATGTGATTCTTCATTCAAAACCTGATTTTTGCTATTGGGCTCTATTGAATAATGAATGTTTTGAATTTTCTCCAAAAAGTAAAGTAGTTGCAAACTCATGCTTTTAGAGACTTGTTTGGGCTCATGAGAGGAGTAGAAAAACATCAAAAATTTCAGTCCTGCATGATTCTACCAAGAAATGTGTGTTCATTGAAACCGCTGGTTTTTGATAGTTTGGGCCCTATTGAATAATGAATGTTTTGAATTTTCTCCAAAAGTAAAGTAGTTGCAAACTCATCCTTTTAGAAACTTGTTTGGGCTGTTGAGAGGAGTAAAAAACCATCAAAAATTTCAATCCTGCATGATTCTACCAAGAAATGTGATTCTTCATTCAAAACCTGATTTTTGCTATTGGGCTCTATTGAATAATGAATGTTTTGAATTTTCTCCAAAAGTAAAGTAGTTGCAAACTCATGCTTTTAGAGACTTGTTTGGGCTCATGAGAGGAGTAGAAAAACATCAAAAATTTCAGTCCTGCATGATTCTACCAAGAAATGTGTGTTCATTGAAACCGCTGGTTTTTGATAGTTTGGGCCCTATTGAATAATGAATGTTTTGAATTTTCTCCAAAAGTAAAGTAGTTGCAAACTCATCCTTTTAGAAACTTGTTTGGGCTGTTGAGAGGAGTAAAAAACCATCAAAAATTTCAATCCTGCATGATTCTACCAAGAAATGTGATTCTTCATTCAAAACCTGATTTTTGCTATTGGGCTCTATTGAATAATGAATGTTTTGAATTTTCTCCAAAAGTAAAGTAGTTGCAAACTCATGCTTTTAGAGACTTGTTTGGGCTCATGAGAGGAGTAGAAAAACATCAAAAATTTCAGTCCTGCATGATTCTTCCAAGAAATGTGTGTTCATTGAAACCGCTGGTTTTTGATAGTTTGGGCCCTATTGAATAATGAATGTTTTGAATTTTCTCCAAAAGTAAAGTAGTTGCAAACTCATCCTTTTAGAAACTTGTTTGGGCTGTTGAGAGGAGTAAAAAACCATCAAAAATTTCAATCCTGCATGATTCTACCAAGAAATGTGATTCTTCATTCAAAACCTGATTTTTGCTATTGGGCTCTATTGAATAATGAATGTTTTGAATTTTCTCCAAAAGTAAAGTAGTTGCAAACTCATGCTTTTAGAGACTTGTTTGGGCTCATGAGAGGAGTAGAAAAACATCAAAAATTTCAGTCCTGCATGATTCTTCCAAGAAATGTGTGTTCATTGAAACCGCTGGTTTTTGATAGTTTGGGCCCTATTGAATAATGAATGTTTTGAATTTTCTCCAAAAGTAAAGTAGTTGCAAACTCATCCTTTTAGAAACTTGTTTGGGCTGTTGAGAGGAGTAAAAAACCATCAAAAATTTCAATCCTGCATGATTCTACCAAGAAATGTGATTCTTCATTCAAAACCTGATTTTTGCTATTGGGCTCTATTGAATAATGAATGTTTTGAATTTTCTCCAAAAGTAAAGTAGTTGCAAACTCATGCTTTTAGAGACTTGTTTGGGCTCATGAGAGGAGTAGAAAAACATCAAAAATTTCAGTCCTGCATGATTCTACCAAGAAATGTGTGTTCATTGAAACCGCTGGTTTTTGATAGTTTGGGCCCTATTGAATAATGAATGTTTTGAATTTTCTCCAAAAGTAAAGTAGTTGCAAACTCATCCTTTTAGAAACTTGTTTGGGCTGTTGAGAGGAGTAAAAAACCATCAAAAATTTCAATCCTGCATGATTCTACCAAGAAATGTGATTCTTCATTCAAAACCTGATTTTTGCTATTGGGCTCTATTGAATAATGAATGTTTTGAATTTTCTCCAAAAGTAAAGTAGTTGCAAACTCATGCTTTTAGAGACTTGTTTGGGCTCATGAGAGGAGTAGAAAAACATCAAAAATTTCAGTCCTGCATGATTCTACCAAGAAATGTGTGTTCATTGAAACCGCTGGTTTTTGATAGTTTGGGCCCTATTGAATAATGAATGTTTTGAATTTTCTCCAAAAGTAAAGTAGTTGCAAACTCATCCTTTTAGAAACTTGTTTGGGCTGTTGAGAGGAGTAAAAAACCATCAAAAATTTCAATCCTGCATGATTCTACCAAGAAATGTGATTCTTCATTCAAAACCTGATTTTTGCTATTGGGCTCTATTGAATAATGAATGTTTTGAATTTTCTCCAAAAGTAAAGTAGTTGCAAACTCATGCTTTTAGAGACTTGTTTGGGCTCATGAGAGGAGTAGAAAAACATCAAAAATTTCAGTCCTGCATGATTCTTCCAAGAAATGTGTGTTCATTGAAACCGCTGGTTTTTGATAGTTTGGGCCCTATTGAATAATGAATGTTTTGAATTTTCTCCAAAAGTAAAGTAGTTGCAAACTCATCCTTTTAGAAACTTGTTTGGGCTGTTGAGAGGAGTAAAAAACCATCAAAAATTTCAATCCTGCATGATTCTACCAAGAAATGTGATTCTTCATTCAAAACCTGATTTTTGCTATTGGGCTCTATTGAATAATGAATGTTTTGAATTTTCTCCAAAAGTAAAGTAGTTGCAAACTCATGCTTTTAGAGACTTGTTTGGGCTCATGAGAGGAGTAGAAAAACATCAAAAATTTCAGTCCTGCATGATTCTTCCAAGAAATGTGTGTTCATTGAAACCGCTGGTTTTTGATAGTTTGGGCCCTATTGAATAATGAATGTTTTGAATTTTCTCCAAAAGTAAAGTAGTTGCAAACTCATCCTTTTAGAAACTTGTTTGGGCTGTTGAGAGGAGTAAAAAACCATCAAAAATTTCAATCCTGCATGATTCTACCAAGAAATGTGATTCTTCATTCAAAACCTGATTTTTGCTATTGGGCTCTATTGAATAATGAATGTTTTGAATTTTCTCCAAAAGTAAAGTAGTTGCAAACTCATGCTTTTAGAGACTTGTTTGGGCTCATGAGAGGAGTAGAAAAACATCAAAAATTTCAGTCCTGCATGATTCTACCAAGAAATGTGTGTTCATTGAAACCGCTGGTTTTTGATAGTTTGGGCCCTATTGAATAATGAATGTTTTGAATTTTCTCCAAAAGTAAAGTAGTTGCAAACTCATCCTTTTAGAAACTTGTTTGGGCTGTTGAGAGGAGTAAAAAACCATCACAAATTTCAATCCTGCATGATTCTACCAAGAAATGTGATTCTTCATTCAAAACCTGATTTTTGCTATTGGGCTCTATTGAATAATGAATGTTTTGAATTTTCTCCAAAAGTAAAGTAGTTGCAAACTCATGCTTTTAGAGACTTGTTTGGGCTCATGAGAGGAGTAGAAAAACATCAAAAATTTCAGTCCTGCATGATTCTACCAAGAAATGTGTGTTCATTGAAACCGCTGGTTTTTGATAGTTTGGGCCCTATTGAATAATGAATGTTTTGAATTTTCTCCAAAAGTAAAGTAGTTGCAAACTCATCCTTTTAGAAACTTGTTTGGGCTGTTGAGAGGAGTAAAAAACCATCAAAAATTTCAATCCTGCATGATTCTACCAAGAAATGTGATTCTTCATTCAAAAACTGATTTTTGCTATTGGGCTCTATTGAATAATGAATGTTTTGAATTTTCTCCAAAAGTAAAGTAGTTGCAAACTCATGCTTTTAGAGACTTGTTTGGGCTCATGAGAGGAGTAGAAAAACATCAAAAATTTCAGTCCTGCATGATTCTACCAAGAAATGTGTGTTCATTGAAACTGCTGGTTTTTGATAGTTTGGGCCCTATTGAATAATGAATGTTTTGAATTTTCTCCAAAAGTAAAGTAGTTGCAAACTCATCCTTTTAGAAACTTGTTTGGGCTGTTGAGAGGAGTAAAAAACCATCAAAAATTTCAATCCTGCATGATTTTACCAAGAAATGTGATTCTTCATTCAAAACCTGATTTTTGCTATTGGGCTCTATTGAATAGTGAATGTTTTGAATTTTCTCCAAAAGTAAAGTAGTTGCAAACTCATGCTTTTAGAAACTTGTTTGGGCTCATGAGAGGAGTAGAAAAACATCAAAAATTTCAGTCCTGCATGATTCTACCAAGAAATGTGTGTTCATTGAAACCGCTGGTTTTTGATAGTTTGGGCCCTATTGAATAATGAATGTTTTGAATTTTCTCCAAAAGTAAAGTAGTTGCAAACTCATCCTTTTAGAAACTTGTTTGGGCTGTTGAGAGGAGTAAAAAACCATCAAAAATTTCAATCCTGCATGATTTTACCAAGAAATGTGATTCTTCATTCAAAACCTGATTTTTGCTATTGGGCTCTATTGAATAATGAATGTTTTGAATTTTCTCCAAAAGTAAAGTAGTTGCAAACTCATGCTTTTAGAGACTTGTTTGGGCTCATGAGAGGAGTAGAAAAACATCAAAAATTTCAGTCCTGCATGATTCTACCAAGAAATGTGTGTTCATTGAAACCGCTGGTTTTTGATAGTTTGGGCCCTATTGAATAATGAATGTTTTGAATTTTCTCCAAAAGTAAAGTAGTTGCAAACTCATCCTTTTAGAAACTTGTTTGGGCTGTTGAGAGGAGTAAAAAACCATCAAAAATTTCAATCCTGCATGATTCTACCAAGAAATGTGATTCTTCATTCAAAACCTGATTTTTGCTATTGGGCTCTATTGAATAATGAATGTTTTGAATTTTCTCCAAAAGTAAAGTAGTTGCAAACTCATCCTTTTAGAAACTTGTTTGGGCTGTTGAGAGGAGTAAAAAACCATCAAAAATTTCAATCCTGCATGATTCTACCAAGAACTGTGATTCTTCATTCAAAACCTGATTTTTGCTATTGGGCTCTATTGAATAATGAATGTTTTGAATTTTCTCCAAAAGTAAAGTAGTTGCAAACTCATGCTTTTAGAAACTTGTTTGGGCTCATGAGAGAAGTAGAAAAACATCAAAAATTTCAGTCCTGCATGATTCTTCCAAGAAATGTGTGTTCATTGAAACCGCTGGTTTTTGATAGTTTGGGCCCTATTGAATAATGAATGTTTTGAATTTTCTCCAAAAGTAAAGTAGTTGCAAACTCATCCTTTTAGAAACTTGTTTGGGCTGTTGAGAGGAGTAAAAAACCATCAAAAATTTCAATCCTGCATGATTCTACCAAGAAATGTGATTCTTCATTCAAAACCTGATTTTTGCTATTGGGCTCTATTGAATAATGAATGTTTTAAATTTTCTCCAAAAGTAAAGTAGTTGCAAACTCATGCTTTTAGAGACTTGTTTGGGCTCATGAGAGGAATAGAAAAACATCAAAAATTTGAGTCCTGCATGATTCTACCAAGAAATGTGTGTTCATTGAAACCGCTGGTTTTTGATAGTTTGGGCCCTATTGAATAATGAATGTTTTGAATTTTCTCCAAAAGTAAAGTAGTTGCAAACTCATCCTTTTAGAAACTTGTTTGGGCTGTTGAGAGGAGTAAAAAACCATCAAAAATTTCAATCCTGCATGATTCTACCAAGAAATGTGATTCTTCATTCAAAACCTGATTTTTGCTATTGGGCGCTATTGAATAATGAATGTTTTGAATTTTCTCCAAAAGTAAAGTAGTTGCAAACTCATGCTTTTAGAAACTTGTTTGAGCTCATGAGAGGAGTAGAAAAACATCAAAAATTTGAGTCCTGCATGATTCTACCAAGAAATGTGTGTTCATTCAAACCGCTGGTTTTTGACAGTTTGGGCCCTATTGAATAATGAATGTTTTGAATTTTCTCCAAAAGTAAAGCAGTTGCAAACTCATCCTTTTAGAAACTTGTTTGGGCTGTAGAGAGGAGTAAAAAACCATCAAAAATTTCAATCCTGCATGATTCTACCAAGAAATGTGATTCTTCATTCAAAACCTGATTTTTGCTATTGGGCTCTATTGAATAATGAATGTTTTGAATTTTCTCCAAAAGTAAAGTAGTTGCAAACTCATGCTTTTAGAGACTTGTTTGGGCTCATGAGAGGAGTAGAAAAACATCAAAAATTTCAGTCCTGCATGATTCTACCAAGAAATGTGTGTTCATTGAAACCGCTGGTTTTTGATAGTTTGGGCCCTATTGAATAATGAATGTTTTGAATTTTCTCCAAAAGTAAAGTAGTTGCAAACTCATCCTTTTAGAAACTTGTTTGGGCTGTTGAGAGGAGTAAAAAACCATCACAAATTTCAATCCTGCATGATTCTACCAAGAAATGTGATTCTTCATTCAAAACCTGATTTTTGCTATTGGGCTCTATTGAATAATGAATGTTTTGAATTTTCTCCAAAAGTAAAGTAGTTGCAAACTCATGCTTTTAGAGACTTGTTTGGGCTCATGAGAGGAGTAGAAAAACATCAAAAATTTCAGTCCTGCATGATTCTACCAAGAAATGTGTGTTCATTGAAACCGCTGGTTTTTGATAGTTTGGGCCCTATTGAATAATGAATGTTTTGAATTTTCTCCAAAAGTAAAGTAGTTGCAAACTCATCCTTTTAGAAACTTGTTTGGGCTGTTGAGAGGAGTAAAAAACCATCAAAAATTTCAATCCTGCATGATTCTACCAAGAAATGTGATTCTTCATTCAAAACCTGATTTTTGCTATTGGGCTCTATTGAATAATGAATGTTTTGAATTTTCTCCAAAAGTAAAGTAGTTGCAAACTCATGCTTTTAGAGACTTGTTTGGGCTCATGAGAGGAGTAGAAAAACATCAAAAATTTCAGTCCTGCATGATTCTACCAAGAAATGTGTGTTCATTGAAACTGCTGGTTTTTGATAGTTTGGGCCCTATTGAATAATGAATGTTTTGAATTTTCTCCAAAAGTAAAGTAGTTGCAAACTCATCCTTTTAGAAACTTGTTTGGGCTGTAGAGAGGAGTAAAAAACCATCAAAAATTTCAATCCTGCATGATTTTACCAAGAAATGTGATTCTTCATTCAAAACCTGATTTTTGCTATTGGGCTCTATTGAATAGTGAATGTTTTGAATTTTCTCCAAAAGTAAAGTAGTTGCAAACTCATGCTTTTAGAAACTTGTTTGGGCTCATGAGAGGAGTAGAAAAACATCAAAAATTTCAGTCCTGCATGATTCTACCAAGAAATGTGTGTTCATTGAAACCGCTGGATTTTGATAGTTTGGGCCCTATTGAATAATGAATGTTTTGAATTTTCTCCAAAAGTAAAGTAGTTGCAAACTCATCCTTTTAGAAACTTGTTTGGGCTGTTGAGAGGAGTAAAAAACCATCAAAAATTTCAATCCTGCATGATTTTACCAAGAAATGTGATTCTTCATTCAAAACCTGATTTTTGCTATTGGGCTCTATTGAATAATGAATGTTTTGAATTTTCTCCAAAAGTAAAGTAGTTGCAAACTCATGCTTTTAGAGACTTGTTTGGGCTCATGAGAGGAGTAGAAAAACATCAAAAATTTCAGTCCTGCATGATTCTACCAAGAAATGTGTGTTCATTGAAACCGCTGGTTTTTGATAGTTTGGGCCCTATTGAATAATGAATGTTTTGAATTTTCTCCAAAAGTAAAGTAGTTGCAAACTCATCCTTTTAGAAACTTGTTTGGGCTGTTGAGAGGAGTAAAAAACCATCACAAATTTCAATCCTGCATGATTCTACCAAGAAACGTGATTCTTCATTCAAAACCTGATTTTTGCTATTGGGCTCTATTGAATAATGAATGTTTTGAATTTTCTCCAAAAGTAAAGTAGTTGCAAACTCATCCTTTTAGAAACTTGTTTGGGCTGTTGAGAGGAGTAAAAAACCATCAAAAATTTCAATCCTGCATGATTCTACCAAGAACTGTGATTCTTCATTCAAAACCTGATTTTTGCTATTGGGCTCTATTGAATAATGAATGTTTTGAATTTTCTCCAAAAGTAAAGTAGTTGCAAACTCATGCTTTTAGAAACTTGTTTGGGCTCATGAGAGAAGTAGAAAAACATCAAAAATTTCAGTCCTGCATGATTCTTCCAAGAAATGTGTGTTCATTGAAACCGCTGGTTTTTGATAGTTTGGGCCCTATTGAATAATGAATGTTTTGAATTTTCTCCAAAAGTAAAGTAGTTGCAAACTCATCCTTTTAGAAACTTGTTTGGGCTGTTGAGAGGAGTAAAAAACCATCAAAAATTTCAATCCTGCATGATTCTACCAAGAAATGTGATTCTTCATTCAAAACCTGATTTTTGCTATTGGGCTCTATTGAATAATGAATGTTTTAAATTTTCTCCAAAAGTAAAGTAGTTGCAAACTCATGCTTTTAGAGACTTGTTTGGGCTCATGAGAGGAATAGAAAAACATCAAAAATTTGAGTCCTGCATGATTCTACCAAGAAATGTGTGTTCATTGAAACCGCTGGTTTTTGATAGTTTGGGCCCTATTGAATAATGAATGTTTTGAATTTTCTCCAAAAGTAAAGTAGTTGCAAACTCATCCTTTTAGAAACTTGTTTGGGCTGTTGAGAGGAGTAAAAAACCATCAAAAATTTCAATCCTGCATGATTCTACCAAGAAATGTGATTCTTCATTCAAAACCTGATTTTTGCTATTGGGCGCTATTGAATAATGAATGTTTTGAATTTTCTCCAAAAGTAAAGTAGTTGCAAACTCATGCTTTTAGAAACTTGTTTGAGCTCATGAGAGGAGTAGAAAAACATCAAAAATTTGAGTCCTGCATGATTCTACCAAGAAATGTGTGTTCATTCAAACCGCTGGTTTTTGATAGTTTGGGCCCTATTGAATAATGAATGTTTTGAATTTTCTCCAAAAGTAAAGCAGTTGCAAACTCATCCTTTTAGAAACTTGTTTGGGCTGTAGAGAGGAGTAAAAAACCATCAAAAATTTCAATCCTGCATGATTCTACCAAGAAATGTGATTCTTCATTCAAAACCTGATTTTTGCTATTGGGCTCTATTGAATAATGAATGTTTTGAATTTTCTCCAAAAGTAAAGTAGTTGCAAACTCATGCTTTTAGAGACTTGTTTGGGCTCATGAGAGGAGTAGAAAAACATCAAAAATTTCAGTCCTGCATGATTCTACCAAGAAATGTGTGTTCATTGAAACCGCTGGTTTTTGATAGTTTGGGCCCTATTGAATAATGAATGTTTTGAATTTTCTCCAAAAGTAAAGTAGTTGCAAACTCATCCTTTTAGAAACTTGTTTGGGCTGTTGAGAGGAGTAAAAAACCATCAAAAATTTCAATCCTGCATGATTCTACCAAGAAATGTGATTCTTCATTCAAAACCTGATTTTTGCTATTGGGCTCTATTGAATAATGAATGTTTTGAATTTTCTCCAAAAGTAAAGTAGTTGCAAACTCATGCTTTTAGAGACTTGTTTGGGCTCATGAGAGGAGTAGAAAAACATCAAAAATTTCAGTCCTGCATGATTCTACAAGAAATGTGTGTTCATTGAAACCGCTGGTTTTTGATAGTTTGGGCCCTATTGAATAATGAATGTTTTGAATTTTCTCCAAAAGTAAAGTAGTTGCAAACTCATCCTTTTAGAAACTTGTTTGGGCTGTTGAGAGGAGTAAAAAACCATCAAAAATTTCAATCCTGCATGATTCTACCAAGAAATGTGATTCTTCATTCAAAACCTGATTTTTGCTATTGGGCTCTATTGAATAATGAATGTTTTGAATTTTCTCCAAAAGTAAAGTAGTTGCAAACTCATGCTTTTAGAGACTTGTTTGGGCTCATGAGAGGAGTAGAAAAACATCAAAAATTTCAGTCCTGCATGATTCTTCCAAGAAATGTGTGTTCATTGAAACCGCTGGTTTTTGATAGTTTGGGCCCTATTGAATAATGAATGTTTTGAATTTTCTCCAAAAGTAAAGTAGTTGCAAACTCATCCTTTTAGAAACTTGTTTGGGCTGTTGAGAGGAGTAAAAAACCATCAAAAATTTCAATCCTGCATGATTCTACCAAGAAATGTGATTCTTCATTCAAAACCTGATTTTTGCTATTGGGCTCTATTGAATAATGAATGTTTTGAATTTTCTCCAAAAGTAAAGTAGTTGCAAACTCATGCTTTTAGAGACTTGTTTGGGCTCATGAGAGGAGTAGAAAAACATCAAAAATTTCAGTCCTGCATGATTCTTCCAAGAAATGTGTGTTCATTGAAACCGCTGGTTTTTGATAGTTTGGGCCCTATTGAATAATGAATGTTTTGAATTTTCTCCAAAAGTAAAGTAGTTGCAAACTCATCCTTTTAGAAACTTGTTTGGGCTGTTGAGAGGAGTAAAAAACCATCAAAAATTTCAATCCTGCATGATTCTACCAAGAAATGTGATTCTTCATTCAAAACCTGATTTTTGCTATTGGGCTCTATTGAATAATGAATGTTTTGAATTTTCTCCAAAAGTAAAGTAGTTGCAAACTCATGCTTTTAGAGACTTGTTTGGGCTCATGAGAGGAGTAGAAAAACATCAAAAATTTCAGTCCTGCATGATTCTACCAAGAAATGTGTGTTCATTGAAACCGCTGGTTTTTGATAGTTTGGGCCCTATTGAATAATGAATGTTTTGAATTTTCTCCAAAAGTAAAGTAGTTGCAAACTCATCCTTTTAGAAACTTGTTTGGGCTGTTGAGAGGAGTAAAAAACCATCACAAATTTCAATCCTGCATGATTCTACCAAGAAATGTGATTCTTCATTCAAAACCTGATTTTTGCTATTGGGCTCTATTGAATAATGAATGTTTTGAATTTTCTCCAAAAGTAAAGTAGTTGCAAACTCATGCTTTTAGAAACTTGTTTGGGCTCATGAGAGGAGTAGAAAAACATCAAAAATTTGAGTCCTGCATGATTCTACCAAGAAATGTGTGTTCATTCAAACCGCTGGTTTTTGATAGTTTGGGCCCTATTGAATAATGAATGTTTTGAATTTTCTCCAAAAGTAAAGCAGTTGCAAACTCATCCTTTTAGAAACTTGTTTGGGCTGTAGAGAGGAGTAAAAAACCATCAAAAATTTCAATCCTGCATGATTCTACCAAGAAATTTGATTCTTCATTCAAAACCTGATTTTTGCTATTGGACTCTATTGAATAATGAATGTTTTGAATTTTCTCCAAAAGTAAAGTAGTTGCAAACTCATGCTTTTAGAGACTTGTTTGGGCTCATGAGAGGAGTAGAAAAACATCAAAAACTTCAGTCCTGCATGATTCTACCAAGAAATGTGTGTTCATTGAAACCGCTGGTTTTTGATAGTTTGGGCCCTATTGAATAATGAATGTTTTGAATTTTCTCCAAAAGTAAAGTAGTTGCAAACTCATCCTTTTAGAAACTTGTTTGGGCTGTTGAGAGGAGTAAAAAACCATCAAAAATTTCAATCCTGCATGCTTCTACCAAGAAATGTGATTCTTCATTCAAAACCTGATTTTTGCTATTGGGCTCTATTGAATAATGAATGTTTTGAATTTTCTCCAAAAGTAAAGTAGTTGCAAACTCATGCTTTTAGAAACTTGTTTGGGCTCATGAGAGGAGTAGAAAAACATCAAAAATTTGAGTCCTGCATGATTCTACCAAGAAATGTGTGTTCATTCAAACCGCTGGTTTTTGATAGTTTGGGCCCTATTGAATAATGAATGTTTTGAATTTTCTCCAAAAGTAAAGCAGTTGCAAACTCATCCTTTTAGAAACTTGTTTGGGCTGTAGAGAGGAGTAAAAAACCATCAAAAATTTCAATCCTGCATGATTCTACCAAGAAATTTGATTCTTCATTCAAAACCTGATTTTTGCTATTGGGCTCTATTGAATAATGAATGTTTTGAATTTTCTCCAAAAGTAAAGTAGTTGCAAACTCATCCTTTTAGAAACTTGTTTGGGCTGTTGAGAGGAGTAAAAAACCATCAAAAATTTCAATCCTGCATGATTCTACCAAGAAATGTGATTCTTCATTCAAAACCTGATTTTTGCTATTGGGCTCTATTGAATAATGAATGTTTTTAATTTTCTCCAAAAGTAAAGTAGTTGCAAACTCATGCTTTTAGAGACTTGTTTGGGCTCATGAGAGGAGTAGAAAAACATCAAAAATTTCAGTCCTGCATGATTCTACCAAGAAATGTGTGTTCATTGAAACCGCTGGTTTTTGATAGTTTGGGCCCTATTGAATAATGAATGTTTTGAATTTTCTCCAAAAGTAAAGTAGTTGCAAACTCATCCTTTTAGAAACTTGTTTGGGCTGTTGAGAGGAGTAAAAAACCATCACAAATTTCAATCCTGCATGATTCTACCAAGAAATGTGATTCTTCATTCAAAACCTGATTTTTGCTATTGGGCTCTATTGAATAATGAATGTTTTGAATTTTCTCCAAAAGTAAAGTAGTTGCAAACTCATGCTTTTAGAAACTTGTTTGGGCTCATGAGAGGAGTAGAAAAACATCAAAAATTTGAGTCCTGCATGATTCTACCAAGAAATGTGTGTTCATTCAAACCGCTGGTTTTTGATAGTTTGGGCCCTATTGAATAATGAATGTTTTGAATTTTCTCCAAAAGTAAAGCAGTTGCAAACTCATCCTTTTAGAAACTTGTTTGGGCAGTAGAGAGGAGTAAAAAACCATCAAAAATTTCAATCCTGCATGATTCTACCAAGAAATTTGATTCTTCATTCAAAACCTGATTTTTGCTATTGGGCTCTATTGAATAATGAATGTTTTGAATTTTCTCCAAAAGTAAAGTAGTTGCAAACTCATGCTTTTAGAGACTTGTTTGGGCTCATGAGAGGAGTAGAAAAACATCAAAAACTTCAGTCCTGCATGATTCTACCAAGAAATGTGTGTTCATTGAAACCGCTGGTTTTTGATAGTTTGGGCCCTATTGAATAATGAATGTTTTGAATTTTCTCCAAAAGTAAAGTAGTTGCAAACTCATCCTTTTAGAAACTTGTTTGGGCTGTTGAGAGGAGTAAAAAACCATCAAAAATTTCAATCCTGCATGCTTCTACCAAGAAATGTGATTCTTCATTCAAAACCTGATTTTTGCTATTGGGCTCTATTGAATAATGAATGTTTTGAATTTTCTCCAAAAGTAAAGTAGTTGCAAACTCATGCTTTTAGAAAGTTGTTTGGGCTCATGAGAGGAGTAGAAAAACATCAAAAATTTGAGTCCTGCATGATTCTACCAAGAAATGTGTGTTCATTCAAACCGCTGGTTTTTGATAGTTTGGGCCCTATTGAATAATGAATGTTTTGAATTTTCTCCAAAAGTAAAGCAGTTGCAAACTCATCCTTTTAGAAACTTGTTTGGGCTGTAGAGAGGAGTAAAAAACCATCAAAAATTTCAATCCTGCATGATTCTACCAAGAAATTTGATTCTTCATTCAAAACCTGATTTTTGCTATTGGGCTCTATTGAATAATGAATGTTTTGAATTTTCTCCAAAAGTAAAGTAGTTGCAAACTCATGCTTTTAGAGACTTGTTTGGGCTCATGAGAGGAGTAGAAAAACATCAAAAACTTCAGTCCTGCATGATTCTACCAAGAAATGTGTGTTCATTGAAACCGCTGGTTTTTGATAGTTTGGGCCCTATTGAATAATGAATGTTTTGAATTTTCTCCAAAAGTAAAGTAGTTGCAAACTCATCCTTTTAGAAACTTGTTTGGGCTGTTGAGAGGAGTAAAAAACCATCAAAAATATCAATCCTGCATGCTTCTACCAAGAAATGTGATTCTTCATTCAAAACCTGATTTTTGCTATTGGGCTCTATTGAATAATGAATGTTTTGAATTTTCTCCAAAAGTAAAGTAGTTGCAAACTCATCCTTTTAGAAACTTGTTTGGGCTGTTGAGAGGAGTAAAAAACCATCACAAATTTCAATCCTGCATGATTCTACCAAGAAATGTGATTCTTCATTCAAAACCTGATTTTTGCTATTGGGCTCTATTGAATAATGAATGTTTTGAATTTTCTCCAAAAGTAAAGTAGTTGCAAACTCATGCTTTTAGAAACTTGTTTGGGCTCATGAGAGGAGTAGAAAAACATCAAAAATTTGAGTCCTGCATGATTCTACCAAGAAATGTGTGTTCATTCAAACCGCTGGTTTTTGATAGTTTGGGCCCTATTGAATAATGAATGTTTTGAATTTTCTCCAAAAGTAAAGCAGTTGCAAACTCATCCTTTTAGAAACTTGTTTGGGCTGTAGAGAGGAGTAAAAAACCATCAAAAATTTCAATCCTGCATGATTCTACCAAGAAATTTGATTCTTCATTCAAAACCTGATTTTTGCTATTGGGCTCTATTGAATAATGAATGTTTTGAATTTTCTCCAAAAGTAAAGTAGTTGCAAACTCATGCTTTTAGAGACTTGTTTGGGCTCATGAGAGGAGTAGAAAAACATCAAAAACTTCAGTCCTGCATGATTCTACCAAGAAATGTGTGTTAATTGAAACCGCTGGTTTTTGATAGTTTGGGCCCTATTGAATAATGAATGTTTTGAATTTTCTCCAAAAGTAAAGTAGTTGCAAACTCATCCTTTTAGAAACTTGTTTGGGCTGTTGAGAGGAGTAAAAAACCATCAAAAATTTCAATCCTGCATGCTTCTACCAAGAAATGTGATTCTTCATTCAAAACCTGATTTTTGCTATTGGGCTCTATTGAATAATGAATGTTTTGAATTTTCTCCAAAAGTAAAGTAGTTGCAAACTCATGCCTTTAGAAACTTGTTTGGGCTCATGAGAGGAGTAGAAAAACATCAAAAATTTGAGTCCTGCATGATTCTACCAAGAAATGTGTGTTCATTCAAACCGCTGGTTTTTGATAGTTTGGGCCCTATTGAATAATGAATGTTTTGAATTTTCTCCAAAAGTAAAGCAGTTGCAAACTCATCCTTTTAGAAACTTGTTTGGGCTGTAGAGAGGAGTAAAAAACCATCAAAAATTTCAATCCTGCATGATTCTACCAAGAAATTTGATTCTTCATTCAAAACCTGATTTTTGCTATTGGGCTCTATTGAATAATGAATGTTTTGAATTTTCTCCAAAAGTAAAGTAGTTGCAAACTCATGCTTTTAGAGACTTGTTTGGGCTCATGAGAGGAGTAGAAAAACATCAAAAACTTCAGTCCTGCATGATTCTACCAAGAAATGTGTGTTCATTGAAACCGCTGGTTTTTGATAGTTTGGGCCCTATTGAATAATGAATGTTTTGAATTTTCTCCAAAAGTAAAGTAGTTGCAAACTCATCCTTTTAGAAACTTGTTTGGGCTGTTGAGAGGAGTAAAAAACCATCAAAAATTTCAATCCTGCATGCTTCTACCAAGAAATGTGATTCTTCATTCAAAACCTGATTTTTGCTATTGGGCTCTATTGAATAATGAATGTTTTGAATTTTCTCCAAAAGTATAGTAGTTGCAAACTCATCCTTTTAGAAACTTGTTTGGGCTGTTGAGAGGAGTAGAAAAACATCAAAAATTTCAGTCCTGCATGATTCTACCAAGAAATGTGTGTTCATTGAAACCACTGGTTTTTGATAGTTTGGGCCCTATTGAATAATGAATGTTTTGAATTTTCTCCAAAAGTAAAGTAGTTGCAAACTCATCCTTTTAGAAACTTGTTTGGGCTGTTGAGAGGAGTAAAAAACCATCAAAAATTTAAATCCTGCATGATTCTACCAAGAAATGTGATTCTTCATTCAAAACCTGATTTTTGCTATTGGGCTCTATTGAATAATGAATGTTTTGAATTTTCTCCAAAAGTAAAGTAGTTGCAAACTCATGCTTTTAGAGACTTGTTTGGGCTCATGAGAGGAGTAGAAAAACATCAAAAATTTCAGTCCTGCATGATTCTACCAAGAAATGTGTGTTCATTGAAACCGCTGGTTTTTGATAGTTTGGGCCCTATTGAATAATGAATGTTTTGAATTTTCTCCAAAAGTAAAGTAGTTGCAAACTCATCCTTTTAGAAACTTGTTTGGGCTGTTGAGAGGAGTAAAAAACCATCAAAAATTTCAATCCTGCATGATTTTACCAAGAAATGTGATTCTTCATTCAAAACCTGATTTTTGCTATTGGGCTCTATTGAATAATGAATGTTTTGAATTTTCTCCAAAAGTAAAGTAGTTGCAAACTCATGCTTTTAGAGACTTGTTTGGGCTTATGAGAGGAGTAGAAAAACATCAAAAATTTCAGTCCTGCATGATTGTACCAAGAAATGTGTGTTCATTGAAACCGCTGGTTTTTGATAGTTTGGGCCCTATTGAATAATGAATGTTTTGAATTTTCTCCAAAAGTAAAGTAGTTGCAAACTCATACTTTTAGAAACTTGTTTGGGCTGTTGAGAGGAGTAAAAAACCATCAAAAATTTCAATCCTGCATGATTCTACCAAGAAATGTGATTCTTCATTCAAAACCTGATTTTTGCTATTGGGCTCTATTGAATAATGAATGTTTTGAATTTTCTCCAAAAGTAAAGTAGTTGCAAACTCATCCTTTTAGAAACATGTTTGGGCTGTTGAGAGGAGTAAAAAACCATCAAAAATTTCAATCCTGCATGATTCTACCAAGAAATGTGATTCTTCATTCAAAACCTGATTTTTGCTATTGGGCTCTATTGAATAATGAATGTTTTGAATTTTCTCCAAAAGTAAAGTAGTTGCAAACTCATCCTTTTAGAAACTTGTTTGGGCTGTTGAGAGGAGTAAAAAACCATCAAAAATTTCAATCCTGCATGATTCTACCAAGAACTGTGATTCTTCATTCAAAACCTGATTTTTGCTATTGGGCTCTATTGAATAATGAATGTTTTGAATTTTCTCCAAAAGTAAAGTAGTTGCAAACTCATGCTTTTAGAAACTTGTTTGGGCTCATGAGAGGAGTAGAAAAACATCAAAAATTTCAGTCCTGCATGATTCTTCCAAGAAATGTGTGTTCATTGAAACCGCTGGTTTTTGATAGTTTGGGCCCTATTGAATAATGAATGTTTTGAATTTTCTCCAAAAGTAAAGTAGTTGCAAACTCATCCTTTTAGAAACTTGTTTGGGCTGTTGAGAGGAGTAAAAAACCATCAAAAATTTCAATCCTGCATGATTCTACCAAGAAATGTGATTCTTCATTCAAAACCTGATTTTTGCTATTGGGCTCTATTGAATAATGAATGTTTTGAATTTTCTCCAAAAGTAAAGTAGTTGCAAACTCATGCTTTTAGAGACTTGTTTGGGCTCATGAGAGGAGTAGAAAAAGATCAAAAATTTCAGTCCTGCATGATTCTACCAAGAAATGTGTGTTCATTGAAACCGCTGGTTTTTGATAGTTTGGGCCCTATTGAATAATGAATGTTTTGAATTTTCTCCAAAAGTAAAGTAGTTGCAAACTCATCCTTTTAGAAACTTGTTTGGGCTGTTGAGAGGAGTAAAAAACCATCACAAATTTCAATCCTGCATGATTCTACCAAGAAATGTGATTCTTCATTCAAAACCTGATTTTTGCTATTGGGCTCTATTGAATAATGAATGTTTTGAATTTTCTCCAAAAGTAAAGTAGTTGCAAACTCATGCTTTTAGAAACTTGTTTGGGCTCATGAGAGGAGTAGAAAAACATCAAAAATTTGAGTCCTGCATGATTCTACCAAGAAATGTGTGTTCATTCAAACCGCTGGTTTTTGATAGTTTGGGCCCTATTGAATAATGAATGTTTTGAATTTTCTCCAAAAGTAAAGCAGTTGCAAACTCATCCTTTTAGAAACTTGTTTGGGCAGTAGAGAGGAGTAAAAAACCATCAAAAATTTCAATCCTGCATGATTCTACCAAGAAATTTGATTCTTCATTCAAAACCTGATTTTTGCTATTGGGCTCTATTGAATAATGAATGTTTTGAATTTTCTCCAAAAGTAAAGTAGTTGCAAACTCATGCTTTTAGAGACTTGTTTGGGCTCATGAGAGGAGTAGAAAAACATCAAAAACTTCAGTCCTGCATGATTCTACCAAGAAATGTGTGTTCATTGAAACCGCTGGTTTTTGATAGTTTGGGCCCTATTGAATAATGAATGTTTTGAATTTTCTCCAAAAGTAAAGTAGTTGCAAACTCATCCTTTTAGAAACTTGTTTGGGCTGTTGAGAGGAGTAAAAAACCATCAAAAATTTCAATCCTGCATGCTTCTACCAAGAAATGTGATTCTTCATTCAAAACCTGATTTTTGCTATTGGGCTCTATTGAATAATGAATGTTTTGAATTTTCTCCAAAAGTAAAGTAGTTGCAAACTCATGCTTTTAGAAAGTTGTTTGGGCTCATGAGAGGAGTAGAAAAACATCAAAAATTTGAGTCCTGCATGATTCTACCAAGAAATGTGTGTTCATTCAAACCGCTGGTTTTTGATAGTTTGGGCCCTATTGAATAATGAATGTTTTGAATTTTCTCCAAAAGTAAAGCAGTTGCAAACTCATCCTTTTAGAAACTTGTTTGGGCTGTAGAGAGGAGTAAAAAACCATCAAAAATTTCAATCCTGCATGATTCTACCAAGAAATTTGATTCTTCATTCAAAACCTGATTTTTGCTATTGGGCTCTATTGAATAATGAATGTTTTGAATTTTCTCCAAAAGTAAAGTAGTTGCAAACTCATGCTTTTAGAGACTTGTTTGGGCTCATGAGAGGAGTAGAAAAACATCAAAAACTTCAGTCCTGCATGATTCTACCAAGAAATGTGTGTTCATTGAAACCGCTGGTTTTTGATAGTTTGGGCCCTATTGAATAATGAATGTTTTGAATTTTCTCCAAAAGTAAAGTAGTTGCAAACTCATCCTTTTAGAAACTTGTTTGGGCTGTTGAGAGGAGTAAAAAACCATCAAAAATTTCAATCCTGCATGCTTCTACCAAGAAATGTGATTCTTCATTCAAAACCTGATTTTTGCTATTGGGCTCTATTGAATAATGAATGTTTTGAATTTTCTCCAAAAGTAAAGTAGTTGCAAACTCATCCTTTTAGAAACTTGTTTGGGCTGTTGAGAGGAGTAAAAAACCATCACAAATTTCAATCCTGCATGATTCTACCAAGAAATGTGATTCTTCATTCAAAACCTGATTTTTGCTATTGGGCTCTATTGAATAATGAATGTTTTGAATTTTCTCCAAAAGTAAAGTAGTTGCAAACTCATGCTTTTAGAAACTTGTTTGGGCTCATGAGAGGAGTAGAAAAACATCAAAAATTTGAGTCCTGCATGATTCTACCAAGAAATGTGTGTTCATTCAAACCGCTGGTTTTTGATAGTTTGGGCCCTATTGAATAATGAATGTTTTGAATTTTCTCCAAAAGTAAAGCAGTTGCAAACTCATCCTTTTAGAAACTTGTTTGGGCTGTAGAGAGGAGTAAAAAACCATCAAAAATTTCAATCCTGCATGATTCTACCAAGAAATTTGATTCTTCATTCAAAACCTGATTTTTGCTATTGGGCTCTATTGAATAATGAATGTTTTGAATTTTCTCCAAAAGTAAAGTAGTTGCAAACTCATGCTTTTAGAGACTTGTTTGGGCTCATGAAAGGAGTAGAAAAACATCAAAAACTTCAGTCCTGCATGATTCTACCAAGAAATGTGTGTTAATTGAAACCGCTGGTTTTTGATAGTTTGGGCCCTATTGAATAATGAATGTTTTGAATTTTCTCCAAAAGTAAAGTAGTTGCAAACTCATCCTTTTAGAAACTTGTTTGGGCTGTTGAGAGGAGTAAAAAACCATCAAAAATTTCAATCCTGCATGCTTCTACCAAGAAATGTGATTCTTCATTCAAAACCTGATTTTTGCTATTGGGCTCTATTGAATAATGAATGTTTTGAATTTTCTCCAAAAGTAAAGTAGTTGCAAACTCATGCTTTTAGAAACTTGTTTGGGCTCATGAGAGGAGTAGAAAAACATCAAAAATTTGAGTCCTGCATGATTCTACCAAGAAATGTGTGTTCATTCAAACCGCTGGTTTTTGATAGTTTGGGCCCTATTGAATAATGAATGTTTTGAATTTTCTCCAAAAGTAAAGCAGTTGCAAACTCATCCTTTTAGAAACTTGTTTGGGCTGTAGAGAGGAGTAAAAAACCATCAAAAATTTCAATCCTGCATGATTCTACCAAGAAATTTGATTCTTCATTCAAAACCTGATTTTTGCTATTGGGCTCTATTGAATAATGAATGTTTTGAATTTTCTCCAAAAGTAAAGTAGTTGCAAACTCATGCTTTTAGAGACTTGTTTGGGCTCATGAGAGGAGTAGAAAAACATCAAAAACTTCAGTCCTGCATGATTCTACCAAGAAATGTGTGTTCATTGAAACCGCTGGTTTTTGATAGTTTGGGCCCTATTGAATAATGAATGTTTTGAATTTTCTCCAAAAGTAAAGTAGTTGCAAACTCATCCTTTTAGAAACTTGTTTCGGCTGTTGAGAGGAGTAAAAAACCATCAAAAATTTCAATCCTGCATGCTTCTACCAAGAAATGTGATTCTTCATTCAAAACCTGATTTTTGATATTGGGCTCTATTGAATAATGAATGTTTTGAATTTTCTCCAAAAGTAAAGTAGTTGCAAACTCATCCTTTTAGAAACTTGTTTGGGCTGTTGAGAGGAGTAGAAAAACATCAAAAATTTCAGTCCTGCATGATTCTACCAAGAAATGTGTGTTCATTGAAACCACTGGTTTTTGATAGTTTGGGCCCTATTGAATAATGAATGTTTTGAATTTTCTCCAAAAGTAAAGTAGTTGCAAACTCATCCTTTTAGAAACTTGTTTGGGCTGTTGAGAGGAGTAAAAAACCATCAAAAATTTAAATCCTGCATGATTCTACCAAGAAATGTGATTCTTCATTCAAAACCTGATTTTTGCTATTGGGCTCTATTGAATAATGAATGTTTTGAATTTTCTCCAAAAGTAAAGTAGTTGCAAACTCATGCTTTTAGAGACTTGTTTGGGCTCATGAGAGGAGTAGAAAAACATCAAAAATTTCAGTCCTGCATGATTCTACCAAGAAATGTGTGTTCATTGAAACCGCTGGTTTTTGATAGTTTGGGCCCTATTGAATAATGAATGTTTTGAATTTTCTCCAAAAGTAAAGTAGTTGCAAACTCATCCTTTTAGAAACTTGTTTGGGCTGTTGAGAGGAGTAAAAAACCATCAAAAATTTCAATCCTGCATGATTTTACCAAGAAATGTGATTCTTCATTCAAAACCTGATTTTTGCTATTGGGCTCTATTGAATAGTGAATGTTTTGAATTTTCTCCAAAAGTAAAGTAGTTGCAAACTCATGCTTTTAGAAACTTGTTTGGGCTCATGAGAGGAGTAGAAAAACATCAAAAATTTCAGTCCTGCATGATTCTACCAAGAAATGTGTGTTCATTGAAACCGCTGGTTTTTGATAGTTTGGGCCCTATTGAATAATGAATGTTTTGAATTTTCTCCAAAAGTAAAGTAGTTGCAAACTCATCCTTTTAGAAACTTGTTTGGGCTGTTGAGAGGAGTAAAAAACCATCAAAAATTTCAATCCTGCATGATTTTACCAAGAAATGTGATTCTTCATTCAAAACCTGATTTTTGCTATTGGGCTCTATTGAATAATGAATGTTTTGAATTTTCTCCAAAAGTAAAGTAGTTGCAAACTCATGCTTTTAGAGACTTGTTTGGGCTTATGAGAGGAGTAGAAAAACATCAAAAATTTCAGTCCTGCATGATTGTACCAAGAAATGTGTGTTCATTGAAACCGCTGGTTTTTGATAGTTTGGGCCCTATTGAATAATGAATGTTTTGAATTTTCTCCAAAAGTAAAGTAGTTGCAAACTCATACTTTTAGAAACTTGTTTGGGCTGTTGAGAGGAGTAAAAAACCATCAAAAATTTCAATCCTGCATGATTCTACCAAGAAATGTGATTCTTCATTCAAAACCTGATTTTTGCTATTGGGCTCTATTGAATAATGAATGTTTTGAATTTTCTCCAAAAGTAAAGTAGTTGCAAACTCATCCTTTTAGAAACTTGTTTGGGCTGTTGAGAGGAGTAAAAAACCATCAAAAATTTCAATCCTGCATGATTCTACCAAGAAATGTGATTCTTCATTCAAAACCTGATTTTTGCTATTGGGCTCTATTGAATAATGAATGTTTTGAATTTTCTCCAAAAGTAAAGTAGTTGCAAACTCATCCTTTTAGAAACTTGTTTGGGCTGTTGAGAGGAGTAAAAAACCATCAAAAATTTCAATCCTGCATGATTCTACCAAGAACTGTGATTCTTCATTCAAAACCTGATTTTTGCTATTGGGCTCTATTGAATAATGAATGTTTTGAATTTTCTCCAAAAGTAAAGTAGTTGCAAACTCATGCTTTTAGAAACTTGTTTGGGCTCATGAGAGGAGTAGAAAAACATCAAAAATTTCAGTCCTGCATGATTCTTCCAAGAAATGTGTGTTCATTGAAACCGCTGGTTTTTGATAGTTTGGGCCCTATTGAATAATGAATGTTTTGAATTTTCTCCAAAAGTAAAGTAGTTGCAAACTCATCCTTTTAGAAACTTGTTTGGGCTGTTGAGAGGAGTAAAAAACCATCAAAAATTTCAATCCTGCATGATTCTACCAAGAAATGTGATTCTTCATTCAAAACCTGATTTTTGCTATTGGGCTCTATTGAATAATGAATGTTTTGAATTTTCTCCAAAAGTAAAGTAGTTGCAAACTCATGCTTTTAGAGACTTGTTTGGGCTCATGAGAGGAGTAGAAAAAGATCAAAAATTTCAGTCCTGCATGATTCTACCAAGAAATGTGTGTTCATTGAAACCGCTGGTTTTTGATAGTTTGGGCCCTATTGAATAATGAATGTTTTGAATTTTCTCCAAAAGTAAAGTAGTTGCAAACTCATCCTTTTAGAAACTTGTTTGGGCTGTTGAGAGGAGTAAAAAACCATCAAAAATTTCAATCCTGCATGATTCTACCAAGAAATGTGATTCTTCATTCAAAACCTGATTTTTGCTATTGGGCTCTATTGAATAATGAATGTTTTGAATTTTCTCCAAAAGTAAAGTAGTTGCAAACTCATGCTTTTAGAAACTTGTTTGGGCTCATGAGAGGAGTAGAAAAACATCAAAAATTTGAGTCCTGCATGATTCTACCAAGAAATGTGTGTTCATTCAAACCGCTGGTTTTTGATAGTTTGGGCCCTATTGAATAATGAATGTTTTGAATTTTCTCCAAAAGTAAAGCAGTTGCAAACTCATCCTTTTAGAAACTTGTTTGGGCTGTAGAGAGGAGTAAAAAACCATCAAAAATTTCAATCCTGCATGATTCTACCAAGAAATGTGATTCTTCATTGAAAACCTGATTTTTGCTATTGGGCTCTATTGAATAATGAATGTTTTGAATTTTCTCCAAAAGTAAAGTAGTTGCAAACTCATGCTTTTAGAGACTTGTTTGGGCTCATGAGAGTAGAAAAACATCAAAAATTTCAGTCCTGCATGATTCTACCAAGAAATGTGTTTTCATTGAAACCGCTGGTTTTTGATAGTTTGGGCCCTATTGAATAATGAATGTTTTGAATTTTCTCCAAAAGTAAAGTAGTTGCAAACTCATCCTTTTAGAAACTTGTTTGGGCTGTTGAGAGGAGTAAAAAACCATCAAAAATTTCAATCCTGCATGCTTCTACCAAGAAATGTGATTCTTCATTCAAAACCTGATTTTTGCTATTGGGCTCTATTGAATAATGAATGTTTTGAATTTTCTCCAAAAGTAAAGTAGTTGCAAACTCATGCTTTTAGAGACTTGTTTGGGCTCATGAGAGGAGTAGAAAAACATCAAAAATTTCAGTCCTGCATGATTCTACCAAGAAATGTGTGTTCATTCAAACCGCTGGTTTTTGATAGTTTGGGCCCTATTGAATAATGAATGTTTTGAATTTTCTCCAAAAGTAAAGTAGTTGCAAACTCATCCTTTTAGAAACTTGTTTGGGCTGTTGAGAGGAGTAAAAAACCATCAAAAATTTCAATCCTGCATGATTCTACCAAGAAATGTGATTCTTCATTCAAAACCTGATTTTTGCTATTGGGCTCTATTGAAAAGTGAATGTTTTGAATTTTCTCCAAAAGTAAAATAGTTGCAAACTCATGCTTTTAGAGACTTGTTTGGGCTCATGAGAGGAGTAGAAAAACATCAAAAATTTCAGTCCTGCATGATTCTACCAAGAAATGTGTGTTCATTGAAACCGCTGGTTTTTGATAGTTTGGGCCCTATTGAATAATGAATGTTTTGAATTTTCTCCAAAAGTAAAGTAGTTGCAAACTCATCCTTTTAGAAACTTGTTTGGGCTGTTGAGAGGAGTAAAAAACCATCAAAAATTTCAATCCTGCATGATTTTACCAAGAAATGTGATTCTTCATTCAAAACCTGATTTTTGCTATTGGGCTCTATTGAATAATGAATGTTTTGAATTTTCTCCAAAAGTAAAGTAGTTGCAAACTCATGCTTTTAGAGACTTGTTTGGGCTCATGAGAGGAGTAGAAAAACATCAAAAATTTCAGTCCTGCATGATTCTACCAAGAAATGTGTGTTCATTGAAACCGCTGGTTTTTGATAGTTTGGGCCCTATTGAATAATGAATGCTTTGAATTTTCTCCAAAAGTAAAGTAGTTGCAAACTCATCCTTTTAGAAACTTGTTTGGGCTGTTGAGAGGAGTAAAAAACCATCAAAAATTTCAATCCTGCATGATTCTACCAAGAAATGTGATTCTTCATTCAAAACCTGATTTTTGCTATTGGGCTCTATTGAATAATGAATGTTTTGAATTTTCTCCAAAAGTAAAGTAGTTGCAAACTCATCCTTTTAGAAACTTGTTTGGGCTGTTGAGAGGAGTAAAAAACCATCAAAAATTTCAATCCTGCATGATTCTACCAAGAAATGTGATTCTTCATTCAAAACCTGATTTTTGCTATTGGGCTCTATTGAATAATGAATGTTTTGAATTTTCTCCAAAAGTAAAGTAGTTGCAAACTCATGCTTTTAGAAACTTGTTTGGGCTCATGAGAGGAGTAGAAAAACATCAAAAATTTCAGTCCTGCATGATTCTTCCAAGAAATGTGTGTTCATTGAAACCGCTGTTTTTTGATAGTTTGGGCCCTATTGAATAATGAATGTTTTGAATTTTCTCCAAAAGTAAAGTAGTTGCAAACTCATCCTTTTAGAAACTTGTTTGGGCTGTTGAGAGGAGTAAAAAACCATCAAAAATTTCAATCCTGCATGATTCTACCAAGAAATGTGATTCTTCATTCAAAACCTGATTTTTGCTATTGGGCTCTATTGAATAATGAATGTTTTGAATTTTCTCCAAAAGTAAAGTAGTTGCAAACTCATGCTTTTAGAGACTTGTTTGGGCTCATGAGAGGAGTAGAAAAACATCAAAAATTTCAGTCCTGCATGATTCTACCAAGAAATGTGTGTTCATTGAAACCGCTGGTTTTTGATAGTTTGGGCCCTATTGAATAATGAATGTTTTGAATTTTCTCCAAAAGTAAAGTAGTTGCAAACTCATCCTTTTAGAAACTTGTTTGGGCTGTTGAGAGGAGTAAAAAACCATCAAAAATTTCAATCCTGCATGATTCTACCAAGAAATGTGACTCTTCATTCAAAACCTGATTTTTGCTATTGGGCTCTATTGAATAATGAATGTTTTGAATTTTCTCCAAAAGTAAAGTAGTTGCAAACTCATGCTTTTAGAAACTTGTTTGGGCTCATGAGAGGAGTAGAAAAACATCAAAAATTTGAGTCCTGCATGATTCTACCAAGAAATGTGTGTTCATTCAAACCGCTGGTTTTTGATAGTTTGGGCCCTATTGAATAATGAATGTTTTGAATTTTCTCCAAAAGTAAAGCAGTTGCAAACTCATCCTTTTAGAAACTTGTTTGGGCTGTAGAGAGGAGTAAAAAACCATCAAAAATTTCAATCCTGAATGATTCTACCAAGAAATGTGATTCTTCATTCAAAACCTGATTTTTGCTATTGGGCTCTATTGAATAATGAATGTTTTGAATTTTCTCCAAAAGTAAAGTAGTTGCAAACTCATGCTTTTAGAGACTTGATTGGGCTCATGAGAGGAGTAGAAAAACATCAAAAATTTCAGTCCTGCATGATTCTACCAAGAAATGTGTGTTCATTGAAACCGCTGGTTTTTGATAGTTTGGGCCCTATTGAATAATGAATGTTTTGAATTTTCTCCAAAAGTAAAGTAGTTGCAAACTCATCCTTTTAGAAACTTGTTTGGGCTGTTGAGAGGAGTAAAAAACCATCAAAAATTTCAATCCTGCATGCTTCTACCAAGAAATGTGATTCTTCATTCAAAACCTGATTTTTGCTATTGGGCTCTATTGAATAATGAATGTTTTGAATTTTCTCCAAAAGTAAAGTAGTTGCAAACTCATGCTTTTAGAGACTTGTTTGGGCTCATGAGAGGAGTAGAAAAACATCAAAAATTTCAGTCCTGCATGATTCTACCAAGAAATGTGTGTTCATTCAAACCGCTGGTTTTTGATAGTTTGGGCCCTATTGAATAATGAATGTTTTGAATTTTCTCCAAAAGTAAAGTAGTTGCAATCTCATCCTTTTAGAAACTTGTTTGGGCTGTTGAGAGGAGTAAAAAACCATCAAAAATTTCAATCCTGCATGATTCTACCAAGAAATGTGATTCTTCATTCAAAACCTGATTTTTGCTATTGGGCTCTATTGAAAAGTGAATGTTTTGAATTTTCTCCAAAAGTAAAGTAGTTGCAAACTCATGCTTTTAGAGACTTGTTTGGGCTCATGAGAGGAGTAGAAAAACATCAAAAATTTCAGTCCTGCATGATTCTACCAAGAAATGTGTGTTCATTGAAACCGCTGGTTTTTGATAGTTTGGGCCCTATTGAATAATGAATGTTTTGAATTTTCTCCAAAAGTAAAGTAGTTGCAAACTCATCCTTTTAGAAACTTGTTTGGGCTGTTGAGAGGAGTAAAAAACCATCAAAAATTTCAATCCTGCATGATTCTACCAAGAAATGTGATTCTTCATTCAAAACCTGATTTTTGCTATTGGGCTCTATTGAATAATGAATGTTTTGAATTTTCTCCAAAAGTAAAGTAGTTGCAAACTCATGCTTTTAGAGACTTGTTTGGGCTCATGAGAGGAGTAGAAAAACATCAAAAATTTCAGTCCTGCATGATTCTACCAAGAAATGTGTTTTCATTGAAAACGCTGGTTTTTGATAGTTTGGGCCCTATTGAATAATGAATGTTTTGAATTTTCTCCAAAAGTAAAGTAGTTGCAAACTCATCCTTTTAGAAACTTGTTTGGGCTGTTGAGAGGAGTAAAAAACCATCAAAAATTTCAATCCTGCATGATTCTACCAAGAAATGTGATTCTTCATTCAAAACCTGATTTTTGCTATTGGGCTCTATTGAAAAGTGAATGTTTTGAATTTTCTCCAAAAGTAAAGTAGTTGCAAACTCATGCTTTTAGAGACTTGTTTGGGCTCATGAGAGGAGTAGAAAAACATCAAAAATTTCAGTCCTGCATGATTCTACCAAGAAATGTGTGTTCATTCAAACCGCTGGTTTTTGATAGTTTGGGCCCTATTGAATAATGAATGTTTTGAATTTTCTCCAAAAGTAAAGTAGTTGCAAACTCATCCTTTTAGAAACTTGTTTGGGCTGTTGAGAGGAGTAAAAAACCATCAAAAATTTCAATCCTGCATGATTCTACCAAGAAATGTGATTCTTCATTCAAAACCTGATTTTTGCTATTGGGCTCTATTGAATAATGAATGTTTTGAATTTTCTCCAAAAGTAAAGTAGTTGCAAACTCATGCTTTTAGAAACTTGTTTGGGCTCATGAGAGAAGTAGAAAAACATCAAAAATTTCAGTCCTGCATGATTCTTCCAAGAAATGTGTGTTCATTGAAACCGCTGGTTTTTGATAGTTTGGGCCCTATTGAATAATGAATGTTTTGAATTTTCTCCAAAAGTAAAGTAGTTGCAAACTCATCCTTTTAGAAACTTGTTTGGGCTGTTGAGAGGAGTAAAAAACCATCAAAAATTTCAATCCTGCATGATTCTACCAAGAAATGTGATTCTTCATTCAAAACCTGATTTTTGCTATTGGGCTCTATTGAATAATGAATGTTTTAAATTTTCTCCAAAAGTAAAGTAGTTGCAAACTCATGCTTTTAGAGACTTGTTTGGGCTCATGAGAGGAATAGAAAAACATCAAAAATTTGAGTCCTGCATGATTCTACCAAGAAATGTGTGTTCATTGAAACCGCTGGTTTTTGATAGTTTGGGCCCTATTGAATAATGAATGTTTTGAATTTTCTCCAAAAGTAAAGTAGTTGCAAACTCATCCTTTTAGAAACTTGTTTGGGCTGTTGAGAGGAGTAAAAAACCATCAAAAATTTCAATCCTGCATGATTCTACCAAGAAATGTGATTCTTCATTCAAAACCTGATTTTTGCTATTGGGCGCTATTGAATAATGAATGTTTTGAATTTTCTCCAAAAGTAAAGTAGTTGCAAACTCATGCTTTTAGAAACTTGTTTGAGCTCATGAGAGGAGTAGAAAAACATCAAAAATTTGAGTCCTGCATGATTCTACCAAGAAATGTGTGTTCATTCAAACCGCTGGTTTTTGATAGTTTGGGCCCTATTGAATAATGAATGTTTTGAATTTTCTCCAAAAGTAAAGCAGTTGCAAACTCATCCTTTTAGAAACTTGTTTGGGCTGTAGAGAGGAGTAAAAAACCATCAAAAATTTCAATCCTGCATGATTCTACCAAGAAATGTGATTCTTCATTCAAAACCTGATTTTTGCTATTGGGCTCTATTGAATAATGAATGTTTTGAATTTTCTCCAAAAGTAAAGTAGTTGCAAACTCATGCTTTTAGAGACTTGTTTGGGCTCATGAGAGGAGTAGAAAAACATCAAAAATTTCAGTCCTGCATGATTCTACCAAGAAATGTGTGTTCATTGAAACTGCTGGTTTTTGATAGTTTGGGCCCTATTGAATAATGAATGTTTTGAATTTTCTCCAAAAGTAAAGTAGTTGCAAACTCATCCTTTTAGAAACTTGTTTGGGCTGTTGAGAGGAGTAAAATACCATCAAAAATTTCAATCCTGCATGATTTTACCAAGAAATGTGATTCTTCATTCAAAACCTGATTTTTGCTATTGGGCTCTATTGAATAGTGAATGTTTTGAATTTTCTCCAAAAGTAAAGTAGTTGCAAACTCATGCTTTTAGAAACTTGTTTGGGCTCATGAGAGGAGTAGAAAAACATCAAAAATTTCAGTCCTGCATGATTCTACCAAGAAATGTGTGTTCATTGAAACCGCTGGTTTTTGATAGTTTGGGCCCTATTGGATAATGAATGTTTTGAATTTTCTCCAAAAGTAAAGTAGTTGCAAACTCATCCTTTTAGAAACTTGTTTGGGCTGTTGAGAGGAGTAAAAAACCATCAAAAATTTCAATCCTGCATGATTCTACCAAGAAATGTGATTCTTCATTCAAAACCTGATTTTTGCTATTGGGCTCTATTGAATAATGAATGTTTTGAATTTTCTCCAAAAGTAAAGTAGTTGCAAACTCATCCTTTTAGAAACTTGTTTGGGCTGTTGAGAGGAGTAAAAAACCATCAAAAATTTCAATCCTGCATGATTCTACCAAGAACTGTGATTCTTCATTCAAAACCTGATTTTTGCTATTGGGCTCTATTGAATAATGAATGTTTTGAATTTTCTCCAAAAGTAAAGTAGTTGCAAACTCATGCTTTTAGAAACTTGTTTGGGCTCATGAGAGAAGTAGAAAAACATCAAAAATTTCAGTCCTGCATGATTCTTCCAAGAAATGTGTGTTCATTGAAACCGCTGGTTTTTGATAGTTTGGGCCCTATTGAATAATGAATGTTTTGAATTTTCTCCAAAAGTAAAGTAGTTGCAAACTCATCCTTTTAGAAACTTGTTTGGGCTGTTGAGAGGAGTAAAAAACCATCAAAAATTTCAATCCTGCATGATTCTACCAAGAAATGTGATTCTTCATTCAAAACCTGATTTTTGCTATTGGGCTCTATTGAATAATGAATGTTTTAAATTTTCTCCAAAAGTAAAGTAGTTGCAAACTCATGCTTTTAGAGACTTGTTTGGGCTCATGAGAGGAATAGAAAAACATCAAAAATTTGAGTCCTGCATGATTCTACCAAGAAATGTGTGTTCATTGAAACCGCTGGTTTTTGATAGTTTGGGCCCTATTGAATAATGAATGTTTTGAATTTTCTCCAAAAGTAAAGTAGTTGCAAACTCATCCTTTTAGAAACTTGTTTGGGCTGTTGAGAGGAGTAAAAAACCATCAAAAATTTCAATCCTGCATGATTCTACCAAGAAATGTGATTCTTCATTCAAAACCTGATTTTTGCTATTGGGCGCTATTGAATAATGAATGTTTTGAATTTTCTCCAAAAGTAAAGTAGTTGCAAACTCATGCTTTTAGAAACTTGTTTGAGCTCATGAGAGGAGTAGAAAAACATCAAAAATTTGAGTCCTGCATGATTCTACCAAGAAATGTGTGTTCATTCAAACCGCTGGTTTTTGATAGTTTGGGCCCTATTGAATAATGAATGTTTTGAATTTTCTCCAAAAGTAAAGCAGTTGCAAACTCATCCTTTTAGAAACTTGTTTGGGCTGTAGAGAGGAGTAAAAAACCATCAAAAATTTCAATCCTGCATGATTCTTCCAAGAAATGTGATTCTTCATTCAAAACCTGATTTTTGCTATTGGGCTCTATTGAATAATGAATGTTTTGAATTTTCTCCAAAAGTAAAGTAGTTGCAAACTCATGCTTTTAGAGACTTGTTTGGGCTCATGAGAGGAGTAGAAAAACATCAAAAATTTCAGTCCTGCATGATTCTACAAGAAATGTGTGTTCATTGAAACCGCTGGTTTTTGATAGTTTGGGCCCTATTGAATAATGAATGTTTTGAATTTTCTCCAAAAGTAAAGTAGTTGCAAACTCATCCTTTTAGAAACTTGTTTGGGCTGTTGAGAGGAGTAAAAAACCATCAAAAATTTCAATCCTGCATGATTCTACCAAGAAATGTGATTCTTCATTCAAAACCTGATTTTTGCTATTGGGCTCTATTGAATAATGAATGTTTTGAATTTTCTCCAAAAGTAAAGTAGTTGCAAACTCATGCTTTTAGAGACTTGTTTGGGCTCATGAGAGGAGTAGAAAAACATCAAAAATTTCAGTCCTGCATGATTCTTCCAAGAAATGTGTGTTCATTGAAACCGCTGGTTTTTGATAGTTTGGGCCCTATTGAATAATGAATGTTTTGAATTTTCTCCAAAAGTAAAGTAGTTGCAAACTCATCCTTTTAGAAACTTGTTTGGGCTGTTGAGAGGAGTAAAAAACCATCAAAAATTTCAATCCTGCATGATTCTACCAAGAAATGTGATTCTTCATTCAAAACCTGATTTTTGCTATTGGGCTCTATTGAATAATGAATGTTTTGAATTTTCTCCAAAAGTAAAGTAGTTGCAAACTCATGCTTTTAGAGACTTGTTTGGGCTCATGAGAGGAGTAGAAAAACATCAAAAATTTCAGTCCTGCATGATTCTTCCAAGAAATGTGTGTTCATTGAAACCGCTGGTTTTTGATAGTTTGGGCCCTATTGAATATTGAATGTTTTGAATTTTCTCCAAAAGTAAAGTAGTTGCAAACTCATCCTTTTAGAAACTTGTTTGGGCTGTTGAGAGGAGTAAAAAACCATCAAAAATTTCAATCCTGCATGATTCTACCAAGAAATGTGATTCTTCATTCAAAACCTGATTTTTGCTATTGGGCTCTATTGAATAATGAATGTTTTGAATTTTCTCCAAAAGTAAAGTAGTTGCAAACTCATGCTTTTAGAGACTTGTTTGGGCTCATGAGAGGAGTAGAAAAACATCAAAAACTTCAGTCCTGCATGATTCTACCAAGAAATGTGTGTTCATTGAAACCGCTGGTTTTTGATAGTTTGGGCCCTATTGAATAATGAATGTTTTGAATTTTCTCCAAAAGTAAAGTAGTTGCAAACTCATCCTTTTAGAAACTTGTTTGGGCTGTTGAGAGGAGTAAAAAACCATCACAAATTTCAATCCTGCATGATTCTACCAAGAAATGTGATTCTTCATTCAAAACCTGATTTTTGCTATTGGGCTCTATTGAATAATGAATGTTTTGAATTTTCTCCAAAAGTAAAGTAGTTGCAAACTCATGCTTTTAGAGACTTGTTTGGGCTCATGAGAGGAGTAGAAAAACATCAAAAATTTCAGTCCTGCATGATTCTACCAAGAAATGTGTGTTCATTGAAACCGCTGGTTTTTGATAGTTTGGGCCCTATTGAATAATGAATGTTTTGAATTTTCTCCAAAAGTAAAGTAGTTGCAAACTCATCCTTTTAGAAACTTGTTTGGGCTGTTGAGAGGAGTAAAAAACCATCACAAATTTCAATCCTGCATGATTCTACCAAGAAATGTGATTCTTCATTCAAAACCTGATTTTTGCTATTGGGCTCTATTGAATAATGAATGTTTTGAATTTTCTCCAAAAGTAAAGTAGTTGCAAACTCATGCTTTTAGAAACTTGTTTGGGCTCATGAGAGGAGTAGAAAAACATCAAAAATTTGAGTCCTGCATGATTCTACCAAGAAATGTGTGTTCATTCAAACCGCTGGTTTTTGATAGTTTGGGCCCTATTGAATAATGAATGTTTTGAATTTTCTCCAAAAGTAAAGCAGTTGCAAACTCATCCTTTTAGAAACTTGTTTGGGCTGTAGAGAGGAGTAAAAAACCATCAAAAATTTCAATCCTGCATGATTCTACCAAGAAATTTGATTCTTCATTCAAAACCTGATTTTTGCTATTGGGCTCTATTGAATAATGAATGTTTTGAATTTTCTCCAAAAGTAAAGTAGTTGCAAACTCATGCTTTTAGAGACTTGTTTGGGCTCATGAGAGGAGTAGAAAAACATCAAAAACTTCAGTCCTGCATGATTCTACCAAGAAATGTGTGTTCATTGAAACCGCTGGTTTTTGATAGTTTGGGCCCTATTGAATAATGAATGTTTTGAATTTTCTCCAAAAGTAAAGTAGTTGCAAACTCATCCTTTTAGAAACTTGTTTGGGCTGTTGAGAGGAGTAAAAAACCATCAAAAATTTCAATCCTGCATGCTTCTACCAAGAAATGTGATTCTTCATTCAAAACCTGATTTTTGCTATTGGGCTCTATTGAATAATGAATGTTTTGAATTTTCTCCAAAAGTAAAGTAGTTGCAAACTCATGCTTTTAGAAACTTGTTTGGGCTCATGAGAGGAGTAGAAAAACATCAAAAATTTGAGTCCTGCATGATTCTACCAAGAAATGTGTGTTCATTCAAACCGCTGGTTTTTGATAGTTTGGGCCCTATTGAATAATGAATGTTTTGAATTTTCTCCAAAAGTAAAGCAGTTGCAAACTCATCCTTTTAGAAACTTGTTTGGGCTGTAGAGAGGAGTAAAAAACCATCAAAAATTTCAATCCTGCATGATTCTACCAAGAAATTTGATTCTTCATTCAAAACCTGATTTTTGCTATTGGGCTCTATTGAATAATGAATGTTTTGAATTTTCTCCAAAAGTAAAGTAGTTGCAAACTCATGCTTTTAGAGACTTGTTTGGGCTCATGAGAGGAGTAGAAAAACATCAAAAACTTCAGTCCTGCATGATTCTACCAAGAAATGTGTGTTCATTGAAACCGCTGGTTTTTGATAGTTTGGGCCCTATTGAATAATGAATGTTTTGAATTTTCTCCAAAAGTAAAGTAGTTGCAAACTCATCCTTTTAGAAACTTGTTTGGGCTGTTGAGAGGAGTAAAAAACCATCAAAAATTTCAATCCTGCATGATTCTACCAAGAAATGTGATTCTTCATTCAAAACCTGATTTTTGCTATTGGGCTCTATTGAATAATGAATGTTTTGAATTTTCTCCAAAAGTAAAGTAGTTGCAAACTCATCCTTTTAGAAACTTGTTTGGGCTGTTGAGAGGAGTAAAAAACCATCAAAAATTTCAATCCTGCATGATTCTACCAAGAACTGTGATTCTTCATTCAAAACCTGATTTTTGCTATTGGGCTCTATTGAATAATGAATGTTTTGAATTTTCTCCAAAAGTAAAGTAGTTGCAAACTCATGCTTTTAGAAACTTGTTTGGGCTCATGAGAGAAGTAGAAAAACATCAAAAATTTCAGTCCTGCATGATTCTTCCAAGAAATGTGTGTTCATTGAAACCGCTGGTTTTTGATAGTTTGGGCCCTATTGAATAATGAATGTTTTGAATTTTCTCCAAAAGTAAAGTAGTTGCAAACTCATCCTTTTAGAAACTTGTTTGGGCTGTTGAGAGGAGTAAAAAACCATCAAAAATTTCAATCCTGCATGATTCTACCAAGAAATGTGATTCTTCATTCAAAACCTGATTTTTGCTATTGGGCTCTATTGAATAATGAATGTTTTGAATTTTCTCCAAAAGTAAAGTAGTTGCAAACTCATGCTTTTAGAGACTTGTTTGGGCTCATGAGAGGAGTAGAAAAACATCAAAAATTTCAGTCCTGCATGATTCTACAAGAAATGTGTGTTCATTGAAACCGCTGGTTTTTGATAGTTTGGGCCCTATTGAATAATGAATGTTTTGAATTTTCTCCAAAAGTAAAGTAGTTGCAAACTCATCCTTTTAGAAACTTGTTTGGGCTGTTGAGAGGAGTAAAAAACCATCAAAAATTTCAATCCTGCATGATTCTACCAAGAAATGTGATTCTTCATTCAAAACCTGATTTTTGCTATTGGGCTCTATTGAATAATGAATGTTTTGAATTTTCTCCAAAAGTAAAGTAGTTGCAAACTCATGCTTTTAGAGACTTGTTTGGGCTCATGAGAGGAGTAGAAAAACATCAAAAATTTCAGTCCTGCATGATTCTTCCAAGAAATGTGTGTTCATTGAAACCGCTGGTTTTTGATAGTTTGGGCCCTATTGAATAATGAATGTTTTGAATTTTCTCCAAAAGTAAAGTAGTTGCAAACTCATCCTTTTAGAAACTTGTTTGGGCTGTTGAGAGGAGTAAAAAACCATCAAAAATTTCAATCCTGCATGATTCTACCAAGAAATGTGATTCTTCATTCAAAACCTGATTTTTGCTATTGGGCTCTATTGAATAATGAATGTTTTGAATTTTCTCCAAAAGTAAAGTAGTTGCAAACTCATGCTTTTAGAGACTTGTTTGGGCTCATGAGAGGAGTAGAAAAACATCAAAAATTTCAGTCCTGCATGATTCTTCCAAGAAATGTGTGTTCATTGAAACCGCTGGTTTTTGATAGTTTGGGCCCTATTGAATAATGAATGTTTTGAATTTTCTCCAAAAGTAAAGTAGTTGCAAACTCATCCTTTTAGAAACTTGTTTGGGCTGTTGAGAGGAGTAAAAAACCATCAAAAATTTCAATCCTGCATGCTTCTACCAAGAAATGTGATTCTTCATTCAAAACCTGATTTTTGCTATTGGGCTCTATTGAATAATGAATGTTTTGAATTTTCTCCAAAAGTAAAGTAGTTGCAAACTCATGCTTTTAGAGACTTGTTTGGGCTCATGAGAGGAGTAGAAAAACATCAAAAATTTCAGTCCTGCATGATTCTACCAAGAAATGTGTGTTCATTCAAACCGCTGGTTTTTGATAGTTTGGGCCCTATTGAATAATGAATGTTTTGAATTTTCTCCAAAAGTAAAGTAGTTGCAATCTCATCCTTTTAGAAACTTGTTTGGGCTGTTGAGAGGAGTAAAAAACCATCAAAAATTTCAATCCTGCATGATTCTACCAAGAAATGTGATTCTTCATTCAAAACCTGATTTTTGCTATTGGGCTCTATTGAAAAGTGAATGTTTTGAATTTTCTCCAAAAGTAAAGTAGTTGCAAACTCATGCTTTTAGAGACTTGTTTGGGCTCATGAGAGGAGTAGAAAAACATCAAAAATTTCAGTCCTGCATGATTCTACCAAGAAATGTGTGTTCATTGAAACCGCTGGTTTTTGATAGTTTGGGCCCTATTGAATAATGAATGTTTTGAATTTTCTCCAAAAGTAAAGTAGTTGCAAACTCATCCTTTTAGAAACTTGTTTGGGCTGTTGAGAGGAGTAAAAAACCATCAAAAATTTCAATCCTGCATGATTCTACCAAGAAATGTGATTCTTCATTCAAAACCTGATTTTTGCTATTGGGCTCTATTGAATAATGAATGTTTTGAATTTTCTCCAAAAGTAAAGTAGTTGCAAACTCATGCTTTTAGAGACTTGTTTGGGCTCATGAGAGGAGTAGAAAAACATCAAAAATTTCAGTCCTGCATGATTCTACCAAGAAATGTGTGTTCATTGAAACCGCTGGTTTTTGATAGTTTGGGCCCTATTGAATAATGAATGTTTTGAATTTTCTCCAAAAGTAAAGTAGTTGCAAACTCATCCTTTTAGAAACTTGTTTGGGCTGTTGAGAGGAGTAAAAAACCATCAAAAATTTCAATCCTGCATGATTCTACCAAGAAATGTGATTCTTCATTCAAAACCTGATTTTTGCTATTGGGCTCTATTGAAAAGTGAATGTTTTGAATTTTCTCCAAAAGTAAAGTAGTTGCAAACTCATGCTTTTAGAGACTTGTTTGGGCTCATGAGAGGAGTAGAAAAACATCAAAAATTTCAGTCCTGCATGATTCTACCAAGAAATGTGTGTTCATTCAAACCGCTGGTTTTTGATAGTTTGGGCCCTATTGAATAATGAATGTTTTGAATTTTCTCCAAAAGTAAAGTAGTTGCAAACTCATCCTTTTAGGAACTTGTTTGGGCTGTTGAGAGGAGTAAAAAACCATCAAAAATTTCAATCCTGCATGATTCTACCAAGAAATGTGATTCTTCATTCAAAACCTGATTTTTGCTATTGGGCTCTATTGAATAATGAATGTTTTGAATTTTCTCCAAAAGTAAAGTAGTTGCAAACTCATGCTTTTAGAAACTTGTTTGGGCTCATGAGAGAAGTAGAAAAACATCAAAAATTTCAGTCCTGCATGATTCTTCCAAGAAATGTGTGTTCATTGAAACCGCTGGTTTTTGATAGTTTGGGCCCTATTGAATAATGAATGTTTTGAATTTTCTCCAAAAGTAAAGTAGTTGCAAACTCATCCTTTTAGAAACTTGTTTGGGCTGTTGAGAGGAGTAAAAAACCATCAAAAATTTCAATCCTGCATGATTCTACCAAGAAATGTGATTCTTCATTCAAAACCTGATTTTTGCTATTGGGCTCTATTGAATAATGAATGTTTTAAATTTTCTCCAAAAGTAAAGTAGTTGCAAACTCATGCTTTTAGAGACTTGTTTGGGCTCATGAGAGGAATAGAAAAACATCAAAAATTTGAGTCCTGCATGATTCTACCAAGAAATGTGTGTTCATTGAAACCGCTGGTTTTTGATAGTTTGGGCCCTATTGAATAATGAATGTTTTGAATTTTCTCCAAAAGTAAAGTAGTTGCAAACTCATCCTTTTAGAAACTTGTTTGGGCTGTTGAGAGGAGTAAAAAACCATCAAAAATTTCAATCCTGCATGATTCTACCAAGAAATGTGATTCTTCATTCAAAACCTGATTTTTGCTATTGGGCGCTATTGAATAATGAATGTTTTGAATTTTCTCCAAAAGTAAAGTAGTTGCAAACTCATGCTTTTAGAAACTTGTTTGAGCTCATGAGAGGAGTAGAAAAACATCAAAAATTTGAGTCCTGCATGATTCTACCAAGAAATGTGTGTTCATTCAAACCGCTGGTTTTTGATAGTTTGGGCCCTATTGAATAATGAATGTTTTGAATTTTCTCCAAAAGTAAAGCAGTTGCAAACTCATCCTTTTAGAAACTTGTTTGGGCTGTAGAGAGGAGTAAAAAACCATCAAAAATTTCAATCCTGCATGATTCTACCAAGAAATGTGATTCTTCATTCAAAACCTGATTTTTGCTATTGGGCTCTATTGAATAATGAATGTTTTGAATTTTCTCCAAAAGTAAAGTAGTTGCAAACTCATCCTTTTAGAAACTTGTTTGGGCTGTTGAGAGGAGTAAAAAACCATCAAAAATTTCAATCCTGCATGATTTTACCAAGAAATGTGATTCTTCATTCAAAACCTGATTTTTGCTATTGGGCTCTATTGAATAGTGAATGTTTTGAATTTTCTCCAAAAGTAAAGTAGTTGCAAACTCATGCTTTTAGAAACTTGTTTGGGCTCATGAGAGGAGTAGAAAAACATCAAAAATTTCAGTCCTGCATGATTCTACCAAGAAATGTGTGTTCATTGAAACCGCTGGTTTTTGATAGTTTGGGCCCTATTGAATAATGAATGTTTTGAATTTTCTCCAAAAGTAAAGTAGTTGCAAACTCATCCTTTTAGAAACTTGTTTGGGCTGTTGAGTGGAGTAAAAAACCATCAAAAATTTCAATCCTGCATGATTCTACCAAGAAATGTGATTCTTCATTCAAAACCTGATTTTTGCTATTGGGCTCTATTGAATAATGAATGTTTTAAATTTTCTCCAAAAGTAAAGTAGTTGCAAACTCATGCTTTTAGAGACTTGTTTGGGCTCATGAGAGGAATAGAAAAACATCAAAAATTTGAGTCCTGCATGATTCTACCAAGAAATGTGTGTTCATTGAAACCGCTGGTTTTTGATAGTTTGGGCCCTATTGAATAATGAATGTTTTGAATTTTCTCCAAAAGTAAAGTAGTTGCAAACTCATCCTTTTAGAAACTTGTTTGGGCTGTTGAGAGGAGTAAAAAACCATCAAAAATTTCAATCCTGCATGATTCTACCAAGAAATGTGATTCTTCATTCAAAACCTGATTTTTGCTATTGGGCGCTATTGAATAATGAATGTTTTGAATTTTCTCCAAAAGTAAAGTAGTTGCAAACTCATGCTTTTAGAAACTTGTTTGAGCTCATGAGAGGAGTAGAAAAACATCAAAAATTTGAGTCCTGCATGATTCTACCAAGAAATGTGTGTTCATTCAAACCGCTGGTTTTTGATAGTTTGGGCCCTATTGAATAATGAATGTTTTGAATTTTCTCCAAAAGTAAAGCAATTGCAAACTCATCCTTTTAGAAACTTGTTTGGGCTGTAGAGAGGAGTAAAAAACCATCAAAAATTTCAATCCTGCATGATTCTTCCAAGAAATGTGATTCTTCATTCAAAACCTGATTTTTGCTATTGGGCTCTATTGAATAATGAATGTTTTGAATTTTCTCCAAAAGTAAAGTAGTTGCAAACTCATGCTTTTAGAGACTTGTTTGGGCTCATGAGAGGAGTAGAAAAACATCAAAAATTTCAGTCCTGCATGATTCTACCAAGAAATGTGTGTTCATTGAAACCGCTGGTTTTTGATAGTTTGGGCCCTATTGAATAATGAATGTTTTGAATTTTCTCCAAAAGTAAAGTAGTTGCAAACTCATCCTTTTAGAAACTTGTTTGGGCTGTTGAGAGGAGTAAAAAACCATCAAAAATTTCAATCCTGCATGATTCTACCAAGAAATGTGATTCTTCATTCAAAACCTGATTTTTGCTATTGGGCTCTATTGAATAATGAATGTTTTGAATTTTCTCCAAAAGTAAAGTAGTTGCAAACTCATGCTTTTAGAGACTTGTTTGGGCTCATGAGAGGAGTAGAAAAACATCAAAAATTTCAGTCCTGCATGATTCTACAAGAAATGTGTGTTCATTGAAACCGCTGGTTTTTGATAGTTTGGGCCCTATTGAATAATGAATGTTTTGAATTTTCTCCAAAAGTAAAGTAGTTGCAAACTCATCCTTTTAGAAACTTGTTTGGGCTGTTGAGAGGAGTAAAAAACCATCAAAAATTTCAATCCTGCATGATTCTACCAAGAAATGTGATTCTTCATTCAAAACCTGATTTTTGCTATTGGGCTCTATTGAATAATGAATGTTTTGAATTTTCTCCAAAAGTAAAGTAGTTGCAAACTCATGCTTTTAGAGACTTGTTTGGGCTCATGAGAGGAGTAGAAAAACATCAAAAATTTCAGTCCTGCATGATTCTTCCAAGAAATGTGTGTTCATTGAAACCGCTGGTTTTTGATAGTTTGGGCCCTATTGAATAATGAATGTTTTGAATTTTCTCCAAAAGTAAAGTAGTTGCAAACTCATCCTTTTAGAAACTTGTTTGGGCTGTTGAGAGGAGTAAAAAACCATCAAAAATTTCAATCCTGCATGATTCTACCAAGAAATGTGATTCTTCATTCAAAACCTGATTTTTGCTATTGGGCTCTATTGAATAATGAATGTTTTGAATTTTCTCCAAAAGTAAAGTAGTTGCAAACTCATGCTTTTAGAGACTTGTTTGGGCTCATGAGAGGAGTAGAAAAACATCAAAAATTTCAGTCCTGCATGATTCTTCCAAGAAATGTGTGTTCATTGAAACCGCTGGTTTTTGATAGTTTGGGCCCTATTGAATAATGAATGTTTTGAATTTTCTCCAAAAGTAAAGTAGTTGCAAACTCATCCTTTTAGAAACTTGTTTGGGCTGTTGAGAGGAGTAAAAAACCATCAAAAATTTCAATCCTGCATGATTCTACCAAGAAATGTGATTCTTCATTCAAAACCTGATTTTTGCTATTGGGCTCTATTGAATAATGAATGTTTTGAATTTTCTCCAAAAGTAAAGTAGTTGCAAACTCATGCTTTTAGAGACTTGTTTGGGCTCATGAGAGGAGTAGAAAAACATCAAAAATTTCAGTCCTGCATGATTCTACCAAGAAATGTGTGTTCATTGAAACCGCTGGTTTTTGATAGTTTGGGCCCTATTGAATAATGAATGTTTTGAATTTTCTCCAAAAGTAAAGTAGTTGCAAACTCATCCTTTTAGAAACTTGTTTGGGCTGTTGAGAGGAGTAAAAAACCATCACAAATTTCAATCCTGCATGATTCTACCAAGAAATGTGATTCTTCATTCAAAACCTGATTTTTGCTATTGGGCTCTATTGAATAATGAATGTTTTGAATTTTCTCCAAAAGTAAAGTAGTTGCAAACTCATGCTTTTAGAAACTTGTTTGGGCTCATGAGAGGAGTAGAAAAACATCAAAAATTTGAGTCCTGCATGATTCTACCAAGAAATGTGTGTTCATTCAAACCGCTGGTTTTTGATAGTTTGGGCCCTATTGAATAATGAATGTTTTGAATTTTCTCCAAAAGTAAAGCAGTTGCAAACTCATCCTTTTAGAAACTTGTTTGGGCTGTAGAGAGGAGTAAAAAACCATCAAAAATTTCAATCCTGCATGATTCTACCAAGAAATTTGATTCTTCATTCAAAACCTGATTTTTGCTATTGGGCTCTATTGAATAATGAATGTTTTGAATTTTCTCCAAAAGTAAAGTAGTTGCAAACTCATGCTTTTAGAGACTTGTTTGGGCTCATGAGAGGAGTAGAAAAACATCAAAAACTTCAGTCCTGCATGATTCTACCAAGAAATGTGTGTTCATTGAAACCGCTGGTTTTTGATAGTTTGGGCCCTATTGAATAATGAATGTTTTGAATTTTCTCCAAAAGTAAAGTAGTTGCAAACTCATCCTTTTAGAAACTTGTTTGGGCTGTTGAGAGGAGTAAAAAACCATCAAAAATTTCAATCCTGCATGCTTCTACCAAGAAATGTGATTCTTCATTCAAAACCTGATTTTTGCTATTGGGCTCTATTGAATAATGAATGTTTTGAATTTTCTCCAAAAGTAAAGTAGTTGCAAACTCATGCTTTTAGAAACTTGTTTGGGCTCATGAGAGGAGTAGAAAAACATCAAAAATTTGAGTCCTGCATGATTCTACCAAGAAATGTGTGTTCATTCAAACCGCTGGTTTTTGATAGTTTGGGCCCTATTGAATAATGAATGTTTTGAATTTTCTCCAAAAGTAAAGCAGTTGCAAACTCATCCTTTTAGAAACTTGTTTGGGCTGTAGAGAGGAGTAAAAAACCATCAAAAATTTCAATCCTGCATGATTCTACCAAGAAATTTGATTCTTCATTCAAAACCTGATTTTTGCTATTGGGCTCTATTGAATAATGAATGTTTTGAATTTTCTCCAAAAGTAAAGTAGTTGCAAACTCATGCTTTTAGAGACTTGTTTGGGCTCATGAGAGGAGTAGAAAAACATCAAAAACTTCAGTCCTGCATGATTCTACCAAGAAATGTGTGTTCATTGAAACCGCTGGTTTTTGATAGTTTGGGCCCTATTGAATAATGAATGTTTTGAATTTTCTCCAAAAGTAAAGTAGTTGCAAACTCATCCTTTTAGAAACTTGTTTGGGCTGTTGAGAGGAGTAAAAAACCATCAAAAATTTCAATCCTGCATGCTTCTACCAAGAAATGTGATTCTTCATTCAAAACCTGATTTTTGCTATTGGGCTCTATTGAATAATGAATGTTTTGAATTTTCTCCAAAAGTAAAGTAGTTGCAAACTCATCCTTTTAGAAACTTGTTTGGGCTGTTGAGAGGAGTAAAAAACCATCACAAATTTCAATCCTGCATGATTCTACCAAGAAATGTGATTCTTCATTCAAAACCTGATTTTTGCTATTGGGCTCTATTGAATAATGAATGTTTTGAATTTTCTCCAAAAGTAAAGTAGTTGCAAACTCATGCTTTTAGAAACTTGTTTGGGCTCATGAGAGGAGTAGAAAAACATCAAAAATTTGAGTCCTGCATGATTCTACCAAGAAATGTGTGTTCATTCAAACCGCTGGTTTTTGATAGTTTGGGCCCTATTGAATAATGAATGTTTTGAATTTTCTCCAAAAGTAAAGCAGTTGCAAACTCATCCTTTTAGAAACTTGTTTGGGCTGTAGAGAGGAGTAAAAAACCATCAAAAATTTCAATCCTGCATGATTCTACCAAGAAATTTGATTCTTCATTCAAAACCTGATTTTTGCTATTGGGCTCTATTGAATAATGAATGTTTTGAATTTTCTCCAAAAGTAAAGTAGTTGCAAACTCATGCTTTTAGAGACTTGTTTGGGCTCATGAGAGGAGTAGAAAAACATCAAAAACTTCAGTCCTGCATGATTCTACCAAGAAATGTGTGTTAATTGAAACCGCTGGTTTTTGATAGTTTGGGCCCTATTGAATAATGAATGTTTTGAATTTTCTCCAAAAGTAAAGTAGTTGCAAACTCATCCTTTTAGAAACTTTTTTGGGCTGTTGAGAGGAGTAAAAAACCATCAAAAATTTCAATCCTGCATGCTTCTACCAAGAAATGTGATTCTTCATTCAAAACCTGATTTTTGCTATTGGGCTCTATTGAATAATGAATGTTTTGAATTTTCTCCAAAAGTAAAGTAGTTGCAAACTCATGCTTTTAGAAACTTGTTTGGGCTCATGAGAGGAGTAGAAAAACATCAAAAATTTGAGTCCTGCATGATTCTACCAAGAAATGTGTGTTCATTCAAACCGCTGGTTTTTGATAGTTTGGGCCCTATTGAATAATGAATGTTTTGAATTTTCTCCAAAAGTAAAGTAGTTGCAAACTCATCCTTTTAGAAACTTGTTTGGGCTGTTGAGAGGAGTAAAAAACCATCAAAAATTTCAATCCTGCATGATTCTACCAAGAAATTTGATTCTTCATTCAAAACCTGATTTTTGCTATTGGGCTCTATTGAATAATGAATGTTTTGAATTTTCTCCAAAAGTAAAGTAGTTGCAAACTCATGCTTTTAGAGACTTGTTTGGGCTCATGAGAGGAGTAGAAAAACATCAAAAATTTCAGTCCTGCATGATTCTACAAGAAATGTGTGTTCATTGAAACCGCTGGTTTTTGATAGTTTGGGCCCTATTGAATAATGAATGTTTTGAATTTTCTCCAAAAGTAAAGTAGTTGCAAACTCATCCTTTTAGAAACTTGTTTGGGCTGTTGAGAGGAGTAAAAAACCATCAAAAATTTCAATCCTGCATGATTCTACCAAGAAATGTGATTCTTCATTCAAAACCTGATTTTTGCTATTGGGCTCTATTGAATAATGAATGTTTTGAATTTTCTCCAAAAGTAAAGTAGTTGCAAACTCATGCTTTTAGAGACTTGTTTGGGCTCATGAGAGGAGTAGAAAAACATCAAAAATTTCAGTCCTGCATGATTCTTCCAAGAAATGTGTGTTCATTGAAACCGCTGGTTTTTGATAGTTTGGGCCCTATTGAATAATGAATGTTTTGAATTTTCTCCAAAAGTAAAGTAGTTGCAAACTCATCCTTTTAGAAACTTGTTTGGGCTGTTGAGAGGAGTAAAAAACCATCAAAAATTTCAATCCTGCATGATTCTACCAAGAAATGTGATTCTTCATTCAAAACCTGATTTTTGCTATTGGGCTCTATTGAATAATGAATGTTTTGAATTTTCTCCAAAAGTAAAGTAGTTGCAAACTCATGCTTTTAGAGACTTGTTTGGGCTCATGAGAGGAGTAGAAAAACATCAAAAATTTCAGTCCTGCATGATTCTTCCAAGAAATGTGTGTTCATTGAAACCGCTGGTTTTTGATAGTTTGGGCCCTATTGAATAATGAATGTTTTGAATTTTCTCCAAAAGTAAAGTAGTTGCAAACTCATCCTTTTAGAAACTTGTTTGGGCTGTTGAGAGGAGTAAAAAACCATCAAAAATTTCAATCCTGCATGATTCTACCAAGAAATGTGATTCTTCATTCAAAACCTGATTTTTGCTATTGGGCTCTATTGAATAATGAATGTTTTGAATTTTCTCCAAAAGTAAAGTAGTTGCAAACTCATGCTTTTAGAGACTTGTTTGGGCTCATGAGAGGAGTAGAAAAACATCAAAAATTTCAGTCCTGCATGATTCTACCAAGAAATGTGTGTTCATTGAAACCGCTGGTTTTTGATAGTTTGGGCCCTATTGAATAATGAATGTTTTGAATTTTCTCCAAAAGTAAAGTAGTTGCAAACTCATCCTTTTAGAAACTTGTTTGGGCTGTTGAGAGGAGTAAAAAACCATCACAAATTTCAATCCTGCATGATTCTACCAAGAAATGTGATTCTTCATTCAAAACCTGATTTTTGCTATTGGGCTCTATTGAATAATGAATGTTTTGAATTTTCTCCAAAAGTAAAGTAGTTGCAAACTCATGCTTTTAGAGACTTGTTTGGGCTCATGAGAGGAGTAGAAAAACATCAAAAATTTCAGTCCTGCATGATTCTACCAAGAAATGTGTGTTCATTGAAACCGCTGGTTTTTGATAGTTTGGGCCCTATTGAATAATGAATGTTTTGAATTTTCTCCAAAAGTAAAGTAGTTGCAAACTCATCCTTTTAGAAACTTGTTTGGGCTGTTGAGAGGAGTAAAAAACCATCACAAATTTCAATCCTGCATGATTCTACCAAGAAATGTGATTCTTCATTCAAAACCTGATTTTTGCTATTGGGCTCTATTGAATAATGAATGTTTTGAATTTTCTCCAAAAGTAAAGTAGTTGCAAACTCATGCTTTTAGAAACTTGTTTGGGCTCATGAGAGGAGTAGAAAAACATCAAAAATTTGAGTCCTGCATGATTCTACCAAGAAATGTGTGTTCATTCAAACCGCTGGTTTTTGATAGTTTGGGCCCTATTGAATAATGAATGTTTTGAATTTTCTCCAAAAGTAAAGCAGTTGCAAACTCATCCTTTTAGAAACTTGTTTGGGCTGTAGAGAGGAGTAAAAAACCATCAAAAATTTCAATCCTGCATGATTCTACCAAGAAATTTGATTCTTCATTCAAAACCTGATTTTTGCTATTGGGCTCTATTGAATAATGAATGTTTTGAATTTTCTCCAAAAGTAAAGTAGTTGCAAACTCATGCTTTTAGAGACTTGTTTGGGCTCATGAGAGGAGTAGAAAAACATCAAAAACTTCAGTCCTGCATGATTCTACCAAGAAATGTGTGTTCATTGAAACCGCTGGTTTTTGATAGTTTGGGCCCTATTGAATAATGAATGTTTTGAATTTTCTCCAAAAGTAAAGTAGTTGCAAACTCATCCTTTTAGAAACTTGTTTGGGCTGTTGAGAGGAGTAAAAAACCATCAAAAATTTCAATCCTGCATGCTTCTACCAAGAAATGTGATTCTTCATTCAAAACCTGATTTTTGCTATTGGGCTCTATTGAATAATGAATGTTTTGAATTTTCTCCAAAAGTAAAGTAGTTGCAAACTCATCCTTTTAGAAACTTGTTTGGGCTGTTGAGAGGAGTAAAAAACCATCACAAATTTCAATCCTGCATGATTCTACCAAGAAATGTGATTCTTCATTCAAAACCTGATTTTTGCTATTGGGCTCTATTGAATAATGAATGTTTTGAATTTTCTCCAAAAGTAAAGTAGTTGCAAACTCATGCTTTTAGAAACTTGTTTGGGCTCATGAGAGGAGTAGAAAAACATCAAAAATTTGAGTCCTGCATGATTCTACCAAGAAATGTGTGTTCATTCAAACCGCTGGTTTTTGATAGTTTGGGCCCTATTGAATAATGAATGTTTTGAATTTTCTCCAAAAGTAAAGCAGTTGCAAACTCATCCTTTTAGAAACTTGTTTGGGCTGTAGAGAGGAGTAAAAAACCATCAAAAATTTCAATCCTGCATGATTCTACCAAGAAATTTGATTCTTCATTCAAAACCTGATTTTTGCTATTGGGCTCTATTGAATAATGAATGTTTTGAATTTTCTCCAAAAGTAAAGTAGTTGCAAACTCATGCTTTTAGAGACTTGTTTGGGCTCATGAGAGGAGTAGAAAAACATCAAAAACTTCAGTCCTGCATGATTCTACCAAGAAATGTGTGTTAATTGAAACCGCTGGTTTTTGATAGTTTGGGCCCTATTGAATAATGAATGTTTTGAATTTTCTCCAAAAGTAAAGTAGTTGCAAACTCATCCTTTTAGAAACTTGTTTGGGCTGTTGAGAGGAGTAAAAAACCATCAAAAATTTCAATCCTGCATGCTTCTACCAAGAAATGTGATTCTTCATTCAAAACCTGATTTTTGCTATTGGGCTCTATTGAATAATGAATGTTTTGAATTTTCTCCAAAAGTAAAGTAGTTGCAAACTCATGCTTTTAGAAACTTGTTTGGGCTCATGAGAGGAGTAGAAAAACATCAAAAATTTGAGTCCTGCATGATTCTACCAAGAAATGTGTGTTCATTCAAACCGCTGGTTTTTGATAGTTTGGGCCCTATTGAATAATGAATGTTTTGAATTTTCTCCAAAAGTAAAGCAGTTGCAAACTCATCCTTTTAGAAACTTGTTTGGGCTGTAGAGAGGAGTAAAAAACCATCAAAAATTTCAATCCTGCATGATTCTACCAAGAAATTTGGTTCTTCATTCAAAACCTGATTTTTGCTATTGGGCTCTATTGAATAATGAATGTTTTGAATTTTCTCCAAAAGTAAAGTAGTTGCAAACTCATGCTTTTAGAGACTTGTTTGGGCTCATGAGAGGAGTAGAAAAACATCAAAAACTTCAGTCCTGCATGATTCTACCAAGAAATGTGTGTTCATTGAAACCGCTGGTTTTTGATAGTTTGGGCCCTATTGAATAATGAATGTTTTGAATTTTCTCCAAAAGTAAAGTAGTTGCAAACTCATCCTTTTAGAAACTTGTTTGGGCTGTTGAGAGGAGTAAAAAACCATCAAAAATTTCAATCCTGCATGCTTCTACCAAGAAATGTGATTCTTCATTCAAAACCTGATTTTTGCTATTGGGCTCTATTGAATAATGAATGTTTTGAATTTTCTCCAAAAGTAAAGTAGTTGCAAACTCATCCTTTTAGAAACTTGTTTGGGCTGTTGAGAGGAGTAGAAAAACATCAAAAATTTCAGTCCTGCATGATTCTACCAAGAAATGTGTGTTCATTGAAACCACTGGTTTTTGATAGTTTGGGCCCTATTGAATAATGAATGTTTTGAATTTTCTCCAAAAGTAAAGTAGTTGCAAACTCATCCTTTTAGAAACTTGTTTGGGCTGTTGAGAGGAGTAAAAAACCATCAAAAATTTCAATCCTGCATGATTCTACCAAGAAATGTGATTCTTCATTCAAAACCTGATTTTTGCTATTGGGCTCTATTGAATAATGAATGTTTTGAATTTTCTCCAAAAATAAAGTAGTTGCAAACTCATGCTTTTAGAGACTTGTTTGGGCTCATGAGAGGAGTAGAAAAACATCAAAAATTTCAGTCCTGCATGATTCTACCAAGAAATGTGTGTTCATTGAAACCGCTGGTTTTTGATAGTTTGGGCCCTATTGAATAATGAATGTTTTGAATTTTCTCCAAAAGTAAAGTAGTTGCAAACTCATCCTTTTAGAAACTTGTTTGGGCTGTTGAGAGGAGTAAAAAACCATCAAAAATTTCAATCCTGCATGATTCTACCAAGAAATGTGATTCTTCATTCAAAACCTGATTTTTGCTATTGGGCTCTATTGAATAATGAATGTTTTGAATTTTCTCCAAAAGTAAAGTAGTTGCAAACTCATCCTTTTAGAAACTTGTTTGGGCTGTTGAGAGGAGTAAAAAACCATCAAAAATTTCAATCCTGCATGATTCTACCAAGAACTGTGATTCTTCATTCAAAACCTGATTTTTGCTATTGGGCTCTATTGAATAATGAATGTTTTGAATTTTCTCCAAAAGTAAAGTAGTTGCAAACTCATGCTTTTAGAAACTTGTTTGGGCTCATGAGAGAAGTAGAAAAACATCAAAAATTTCAGTCCTGCATGATTCTTCCAAGAAATGTGTGTTCATTGAAACCGCTGGTTTTTGATAGTTTGGGCCCTATTGAATAATGAATGTTTTGAATTTTCTCCAAAAGTAAAGTAGTTGCAAACTCATCCTTTTAGAAACTTGTTTGGGCTGTTGAGAGGAGTAAAAAACCATCAAAAATTTCAATCCTGCATGATTCTACCAAGAAATGTGATTCTTCATTCAAAACCTGATTTTTGCTATTGGGCTCTATTGAATAATGAATGTTTTGAATTTTCTCCAAAAGTAAAGTAGTTGCAAACTCATGCTTTTAGAGACTTGTTTGGGCTCATGAGAGGAGTAGAAAAACATCAAAAATTTCAGTCCTGCATGATTCTACAAGAAATGTGTGTTCATTGAAACCGCTGGTTTTTGATAGTTTGGGCCCTATTGAATAATGAATGTTTTGAATTTTCTCCAAAAGTAAAGTAGTTGCAAACTCATCCTTTTAGAAACTTGTTTGGGCTGTTGAGAGGAGTAAAAAACCATCAAAAATTTCAATCCTGCATGATTCTACCAAGAAATGTGATTCTTCATTCAAAACCTGATTTTTGCTATTGGGCTCTATTGAATAATGAATGTTTTGAATTTTCTCCAAAAGTAAAGTAGTTGCAAACTCATGCTTTTAGAGACTTGTTTGGGCTCATGAGAGGAGTAGAAAAACATCAAAAATTTCAGTCCTGCATGATTCTTCCAAGAAATGTGTGTTCATTGAAACCGCTGGTTTTTGATAGTTTGGGCCCTATTGAATAATGAATGTTTTGAATTTTCTCCAAAAGTAAAGTAGTTGCAAACTCATCCTTTTAGAAACTTGTTTGGGCTGTTGAGAGGAGTAAAAAACCATCAAAAATTTCAATCCTGCATGATTCTACCAAGAAATGTGATTCTTCATTCAAAACCTGATTTTTGCTATTGGGCTCTATTGAATAATGAATGTTTTGAATTTTCTCCAAAAGTAAAGTAGTTGCAAACTCATGCTTTTAGAGACTTGTTTGGGCTCATGAGAGGAGTAGAAAAACATCAAAAATTTCAGTCCTGCATGATTCTTCCAAGAAATGTGTGTTCATTGAAACCGCTGGTTTTTGATAGTTTGGGCCCTATTGAATAATGAATGTTTTGAATTTTCTCCAAAAGTAAAGTAGTTGCAAACTCATCCTTTTAGAAACTTGTTTGGGCTGTTGAGAGGAGTAAAAAACCATCAAAAATTTCAATCCTGCATGCTTCTACCAAGAAATGTGATTCTTCATTCAAAACCTGATTTTTGCTATTGGGCTCTATTGAATAATGAATGTTTTGAATTTTCTCCAAAAGTAAAGTAGTTGCAAACTCATGCTTTTAGAGACTTGTTTGGGCTCATGAGAGGAGTAGAAAAACATCAAAAATTTCAGTCCTGCATGATTCTACCAAGAAATGTGTGTTCATTCAAACCGCTGGTTTTTGATAGTTTGGGCCCTATTGAATAATGAATGTTTTGAATTTTCTCCAAAAGTAAAGTAGTTGCAATCTCATCCTTTTAGAAACTTGTTTGGGCTGTTGAGAGGAGTAAAAAACCATCAAAAATTTCAATCCTGCATGATTCTACCAAGAAATGTGATTCTTCATTCAAAACCTGATTTTTGCTATTGGGCTCTATTGAAAAGTGAATGTTTTGAATTTTCTCCAAAAGTAAAGTAGTTGCAAACTCATGCTTTTAGAGACTTGTTTGGGCTCATGAGAGGAGTAGAAAAACATCAAAAATTTCAGTCCTGCATGATTCTACCAAGAAATGTGTGTTCATTGAAACCGCTGGTTTTTGATAGTTTGGGCCCTATTGAATAATGAATGTTTTGAATTTTCTCCAAAAGTAAAGTAGTTGCAAACTCATCCTTTTAGAAACTTGTTTGGGCTGTTGAGAGGAGTAAAAAACCATCAAAAATTTCAATCCTGCATGATTCTACCAAGAAATGTGATTCTTCATTCAAAACCTGATTTTTGCTATTGGGCTCTATTGAATAATGAATGTTTTGAATTTTCTCCAAAAGTAAAGTAGTTGCAAACTCATGCTTTTAGAGACTTGTTTGGGCTCATGAGAGGAGTAGAAAAACATCAAAAATTTCAGTCCTGCATGATTCTACCAAGAAATGTGTGTTCATTGAAACCGCTGGTTTTTGATAGTTTGGGCCCTATTGAATAATGAATGTTTTGAATTTTCTCCAAAAGTAAAGTAGTTGCAAACTCATCCTTTTAGAAACTTGTTTGGGCTGTTGAGAGGAGTAAAAAACCATCAAAAATTTCAATCCTGCATGATTCTACCAAGAAATGTGATTCTTCATTCAAAACCTGATTTTTGCTATTGGGCTCTATTGAAAAGTGAATGTTTTGAATTTTCTCCAAAAGTAAAGTAGTTGCAAACTCATGCTTTTAGAGACTTGTTTGGGCTCATGAGAGGAGTAGAAAAACATCAAAAATTTCAGTCCTGCATGATTCTACCAAGAAATGTGTGTTCATTCAAACCGCTGGTTTTTGATAGTTTGGGCCCTATTGAATAATGAATGTTTTGAATTTTCTCCAAAAGTAAAGTAGTTGCAAACTCATCCTTTTAGAAACTTGTTTGGGCTGTTGAGAGGAGTAAAAAACCATCAAAAATTTCAATCCTGCATGATTCTACCAAGAAATGTGATTCTTCATTCAAAACCTGATTTTTGCTATTGGGCTCTATTGAATAATGAATGTTTTGAATTTTCTCCAAAAGTAAAGTAGTTGCAAACTCATGCTTTTAGAAACTTGTTTGGGCTCATGAGAGAAGTAGAAAAACATCAAAAATTTCAGTCCTGCATGATTCTTCCAAGAAATGTGTGTTCATTGAAACCGCTGGTTTTTGATAGTTTGGGCCCTATTGAATAATGAATGTTTTGAATTTTCTCCAAAAGTAAAGTAGTTGCAAACTCATCCTTTTAGAAACTTGTTTGGGCTGTTGAGAGGAGTAAAAAACCATCAAAAATTTCAATCCTGCATGATTCTACCAAGAAATGTGATTCTTCATTCAAAACCTGATTTTTGCTATTGGGCTCTATTGAATAATGAATGTTTTAAATTTTCTCCAAAAGTAAAGTAGTTGCAAACTCATGCTTTTAGAGACTTGTTTGGGCTCATGAGAGGAATAGAAAAACATCAAAAATTTGAGTCCTGCATGATTCTACCAAGAAATGTGTGTTCATTGAAACCGCTGGTTTTTGATAGTTTGGGCCCTATTGAATAATGAATGTTTTGAATTTTCTCCAAAAGTAAAGTAGTTGCAAACTCATCCTTTTAGAAACTTGTTTGGGCTGTTGAGAGGAGTAAAAAACCATCAAAAATTTCAATCCTGCATGATTCTACCAAGAAATGTGATTCTTCATTCAAAACCTGATTTTTGCTATTGGGCGCTATTGAATAATGAATGTTTTGAATTTTCTCCAAAAGTAAAGTAGTTGCAAACTCATGCTTTTAGAAACTTGTTTGAGCTCATGAGAGGAGTAGAAAAACATCAAAAATTTGAGTCCTGCATGATTCTACCAAGAAATGTGTGTTCATTCAAACCGCTGGTTTTTGATAGTTTGGGCCCTATTGAATAATGAATGTTTTGAATTTTCTCCAAAAGTAAAGCAGTTGCAAACTCATCCTTTTAGAAACTTGTTTGGGCTGTAGAGAGGAGTAAAAAACCATCAAAAATTTCAATCCTGCATGATTCTACCAAGAAATGTGATTCTTCATTCAAAACCTGATTTTTGCTATTGGGCTCTATTGAATAATGAATGTTTTGAATTTTCTCCAAAAGTAAAGTAGTTGCAAACTCATGCTTTTAGAGACTTGTTTGGGCTCATGAGAGGAGTAGAAAAACATCAAAAATTTCAGTCCTGCATGATTCTACCAAGAAATGTGTGTTCATTGAAACTGCTGGTTTTTGATAGTTTGGGCCCTATTGAATAATGAATGTTTTGAATTTTCTCCAAAAGTAAAGTAGTTGCAAACTCATCCTTTTAGAAACTTGTTTGGGCTGTTGAGAGGAGTAAAAAACCATCAAAAATTTCAATCCTGCATGATTTTACCAAGAAATGTGATTCTTCATTCAAAACCTGATTTTTGCTATTGGGCTCTATTGAATAGTGAATGTTTTGAATTTTCTCCAAAAGTAAAGTAGTTGCAAACTCATGCTTTTAGAAACTTGTTTGGGCTCATGAGAGGAGTAGAAAAACATCAAAAATTTCAGTCCTGCATGATTCTACCAAGAAATGTGTGTTCATTGAAACCGCTGGTTTTTGATAGTTTGGGCCCTATTGAATAATGAATGTTTTGAATTTTCTCCAAAAGTAAAGTAGTTGCAAACTCATCCTTTTAGAAACTTGTTTGGGCTGTTGAGAGGAGTAAAAAACCATCAAAAATTTCAATCCTGCATGATTTTACCAAGAAATGTGATTCTTCATTCAAAACCTGATTTTTGCTATTGGGCTCTATTGAATAATGAATGTTTTGAATTTTCTCCAAAAGTAAAGTAGTTGCAAACTCATGCTTTTAGAGACTTGTTTGGGCTCATGAGAGGAGTAGAAAAACATCAAAAATTTCAGTCCTGCATGATTCTACCAAGAAATGTGTGTTCATTGAAACCGCTGGTTTTTGATAGTTTGGGCCCTATTGAATAATGAATGTTTTGAATTTTCTCCAAAAGTAAAGTAGTTGCAAACTCATCCTTTTAGAAACTTGTTTGGGCTGTTGAGAGGAGTAAAAAACCATCAAAAATTTCAATCCTGCATGATTCTACCAAGAAATGTGATTCTTCATTCAAAACCTGATTTTTGCTATTGGGCTCTATTGAATAATGAATGTTTTGAATTTTCTCCAAAAGTAAAGTAGTTGCAAACTCATCCTTTTAGAAACTTGTTTGGGCTGTTGAGAGGAGTAAAAAACCATCAAAAATTTCAATCCTGCATGATTCTACCAAGAACTGTGATTCTTCATTCAAAACCTGATTTTTGCTATTGGGCTCTATTGAATAATGAATGTTTTGAATTTTCTCCAAAAGTAAAGTAGTTGCAAACTCATGCTTTTAGAAACTTGTTTGGGCTCATGAGAGAAGTAGAAAAACATCAAAAATTTCAGTCCTGCATGATTCTTCCAAGAAATGTGTGTTCATTGAAACCGCTGGTTTTTGATAGTTTGGGCCCTATTGAATAATGAATGTTTTGAATTTTCTCCAAAAGTAAAGTAGTTGCAAACTCATCCTTTTAGAAACTTGTTTGGGCTGTTGAGAGGAGTAAAAAACCATCAAAAATTTCAATCCTGCATGATTCTACCAAGAAATGTGATTCTTCGTTCAAAACCTGATTTTTGCTATTGGGCTCTATTGAATAATGAATGTTTTAAATTTTCTCCAAAAGTAAAGTAGTTGCAAACTCATGCTTTTAGAGACTTGTTTGGGCTCATGAGAGGAATAGAAAAACATCAAAAATTTGAGTCCTGCATGATTCTACCAAGAAATGTGTGTTCATTGAAACCGCTGGTTTTTGATAGTTTGGGCCCTATTGAATAATGAATGTTTTGAATTTTCTCCAAAAGTAAAGTAGTTGCAAACTCATCCTTTTAGAAACTTGTTTGGGCTGTTGAGAGGAGTAAAAAACCATCAAAAATTTCAATCCTGCATGATTCTACCAAGAAATGTGATTCTTCATTCAAAACCTGATTTTTGCTATTGGGCGCTATTGAATAATGAATGTTTTGAATTTTCTCCAAAAGTAAAGTAGTTGCAAACTCATGCTTTTAGAAACTTGTTTGAGCTCATGAGAGGAGTAGAAAAACATCAAAAATTTGAGTCCTGCATGATTCTACCAAGAAATGTGTGTTCATTCAAACCGCTGGTTTTTGATAGTTTGGGCCCTATTGAATAATGAATGTTTTGAATTTTCTCCAAAAGTAAAGCAATTGCAAACTCATCCTTTTAGAAACTTGTTTGGGCTGTAGAGAGGAGTAAAAAACCATCAAAAATTTCAATCCTGCATGATTCTTCCAAGAAATGTGATTCTTCATTCAAAACCTGATTTTTGCTATTGGGCTCTATTGAATAATGAATGTTTTGAATTTTCTCCAAAAGTAAAGTAGTTGCAAACTCATGCTTTTAGAGACTTGTTTGGGCTCATGAGAGGAGTAGAAAAACATCAAAAATTTCAGTCCTGCATGATTCTACCAAGAAATGTGTGTTCATTGAAACCGCTGGTTTTTGATAGTTTGGGCCCTATTGAATAATGAATGTTTTGAATTTTCTCCAAAAGTAAAGTAGTTGCAAACTCATCCTTTTAGAAACTTGTTTGGGCTGTTGAGAGGAGTAAAAAACCATCAAAAATTTCAATCCTGCATGATTCTACCAAGAAATGTGATTCTTCATTCAAAACCTGATTTTTGCTATTGGGCTCTATTGAATAATGAATGTTTTGAATTTTCTCCAAAAGTAAAGTAGTTGCAAACTCATGCTTTTAGAGACTTGTTTGGGCTCATGAGAGGAGTAGAAAAACATCAAAAATTTCAGTCCTGCATGATTCTTCCAAGAAATGTGTGTTCATTGAAACCGCTGGTTTTTGATAGTTTGGGCCCTATTGAATAATGAATGTTTTGAATTTTCTCCAAAAGTAAAGTAGTTGCAAACTCATCCTTTTAGAAACTTGTTTGGGCTGTTGAGAGGAGTAAAAAACCATCAAAAATTTCAATCCTGCATGATTCTACCAAGAAATGTGATTCTTCATTCAAAACCTGATTTTTGCTATTGGGCTCTATTGAATAATGAATGTTTTGAATTTTCTCCAAAAGTAAAGTAGTTGCAAACTCATGCTTTTAGAGACTTGTTTGGGCTCATGAGAGGAGTAGAAAAACATCAAAAATTTCAGTCCTGCATGATTCTTCCAAGAAATGTGTGTTCATTGAAACCGCTGGTTTTTGATAGTTTGGGCCCTATTGAATAATGAATGTTTTGAATTTTCTCCAAAAGTAAAGTAGTTGCAAACTCATCCTTTTAGAAACTTGTTTGGGCTGTTGAGAGGAGTAAAAAACCATCAAAAATTTCAATCCTGCATGATTCTACCAAGAAATGTGATTCTTCATTCAAAACCTGATTTTTGCTATTGGGCTCTATTGAATAATGAATGTTTTGAATTTTCTCCAAAAGTAAAGTAGTTGCAAACTCATGCTTTTAGAGACTTGTTTGGGCTCATGAGAGGAGTAGAAAAACATCAAAAATTTCAGTCCTGCATGATTCTACCAAGAAATGTGTGTTCATTGAAACCGCTGGTTTTTGATAGTTTGGGCCCTATTGAATAATGAATGTTTTGAATTTTCTCCAAAAGTAAAGTAGTTGCAAACTCATCCTTTTAGAAACTTGTTTGGGCTGTTGAGAGGAGTAAAAAACCATCACAAATTTCAATCCTGCATGATTCTACCAAGAAATGTGATTCTTCATTCAAAACCTGATTTTTGCTATTGGGCTCTATTGAATAATGAATGTTTTGAATTTTCTCCAAAAGTAAAGTAGTTGCAAACTCATGCTTTTAGAAACTTGTTTGGGCTCATGAGAGGAGTAGAAAAACATCAAAAATTTGAGTCCTGCATGATTCTACCAAGAAATGTGTGTTCATTCAAACCGCTGGTTTTTGATAGTTTGGGCCCTATTGAATAATGAATGTTTTGAATTTTCTCCAAAAGTAAAGCAGTTGCAAACTCATCCTTTTAGAAACTTGTTTGGGCTGTAGAGAGGAGTAAAAAACCATCAAAAATTTCAATCCTGCATGATTCTACCAAGAAATTTGATTCTTCATTCAAAACCTGATTTTTGCTATTGGGCTCTATTGAATAATGAATGTTTTGAATTTTCTCCAAAAGTAAAGTAGTTGCAAACTCATGCTTTTAGAGACTTGTTTGGGCTCATGAGAGGAGTAGAAAAACATCAAAAACTTCAGTCCTGCATGATTCTACCAAGAAATGTGTGTTCATTGAAACCGCTGGTTTTTGATAGTTTGGGCCCTATTGAATAATGAATGTTTTGAATTTTCTCCAAAAGTAAAGTAGTTGCAAACTCATCCTTTTAGAAACTTGTTTGGGCTGTTGAGAGGAGTAAAAAACCATCAAAAATTTCAATCCTGCATGCTTCTACCAAGAAATGTGATTCTTCATTCAAAACCTGATTTTTGCTATTGGGCTCTATTGAATAATGAATGTTTTGAATTTTCTCCAAAAGTAAAGTAGTTGCAAACTCATGCTTTTAGAAACTTGTTTGGGCTCATGAGAGGAGTAGAAAAACATCAAAAATTTGAGTCCTGCATGATTCTACCAAGAAATGTGTGTTCATTCAAACCGCTGGTTTTTGATAGTTTGGGCCCTATTGAATAATGAATGTTTTGAATTTTCTCCAAAAGTAAAGCAGTTGCAAACTCATCCTTTTAGAAACTTGTTTGGGCTGTAGAGAGGAGTAAAAAACCATCAAAAATTTCAATCCTGCATGATTCTACCAAGAAATTTGATTCTTCATTCAAAACCTGATTTTTGCTATTGGGCTCTATTGAATAATGAATGTTTTGAATTTTCTCCAAAAGTAAAGTAGTTGCAAACTCATGCTTTTAGAGACTTGTTTGGGCTCATGAGAGGAGTAGAAAAACATCAAAAACTTCAGTCCTGCATGATTCTACCAAGAAATGTGTGTTCATTGAAACCGCTGGTTTTTGATAGTTTGGGCCCTATTGAATAATGAATGTTTTGAATTTTCTCCAAAAGTAAAGTAGTTGCAAACTCATCCTTTTAGAAACTTGTTTGGGCTGTTGAGAGGAGTAAAAAACCATCAAAAATTTCAATCCTGCATGCTTCTACCAAGAAATGTGATTCTTCATTCAAAACCTGATTTTTGCTATTGGGCTCTATTGAATAATGAATGTTTTGAATTTTCTCCAAAAGTAAAGTAGTTGCAAACTCATCCTTTTAGAAACTTGTTTGGGCTGTTGAGAGGAGTAAAAAACCATCACAAATTTCAATCCTGCATGATTCTACCAAGAAATGTGATTCTTCATTCAAAACCTGATTTTTGCTATTGGGCTCTATTGAATAATGAATGTTTTGAATTTTCTCCAAAAGTAAAGTAGTTGCAAACTCATGCTTTTAGAAACTTGTTTGGGCTCATGAGAGGAGTAGAAAAACATCAAAAATTTGAGTCCTGCATGATTCTACCAAGAAATGTGTGTTCATTCAAACCGCTGGTTTTTGATAGTTTGGGCCCTATTGAATAATGAATGTTTTGAATTTTCTCCAAAAGTAAAGCAGTTGCAAACTCATCCTTTTAGAAACTTGTTTGGGCTGTAGAGAGGAGTAAAAAACCATCAAAAATTTCAATCCTGCATGATTCTACCAAGAAATTTGATTCTTCATTCAAAACCTGATTTTTGCTATTGGGCTCTATTGAATAATGAATGTTTTGAATTTTCTCCAAAAGTAAAGTAGTTGCAAACTCATGCTTTTAGAGACTTGTTTGGGCTCATGAGAGGAGTAGAAAAACATCAAAAACTTCAGTCCTGCATGATTCTACCAAGAAATGTGTGTTAATTGAAACCGCTGGTTTTTGATAGTTTGGGCCCTATTGAATAATGAATGTTTTGAATTTTCTCCAAAAGTAAAGTAGTTGCAAACTCATCCTTTTAGAAACTTGTTTGGGCTGTTGAGAGGAGTAAAAAACCATCAAAAATTTCAATCCTGCATGCTTCTACCAAGAAATGTGATTCTTCATTCAAAACCTGATTTTTGCTATTGGGCTCTATTGAATAATGAATGTTTTGAATTTTCTCCAAAAGTAAAGTAGTTGCAAACTCATGCTTTTAGAAACTTGTTTGGGCTCATGAGAGGAGTAGAAAAACATCAAAAATTTGAGTCCTGCATGATTCTACCAAGAAATGTGTGTTCATTCAAACCGCTGGTTTTTGATAGTTTGGGCCCTATTGAATAATGAATGTTTTGAATTTTCTCCAAAAGTAAAGTAGTTGCAAACTCATCCTTTTAGAAACTTGTTTGGGCTGTTGAGAGGAGTAAAAAACCATCAAAAATTTCAATCCTGCATGCTTCTACCAAGAAATGTGATTCTTCATTCAAAACCTGATTTTTGCTATTGGGCTCTATTGAATAATGAATGTTTTGAATTTTCTCCAAAAGTAAAGTAGTTGCAAACTCATGCTTTTAGAAACTTGTTTGGGCTCATGAGAGGAGTAGAAAAACATCAAAAATTTGAGTCCTGCATGATTCTACCAAGAAATGTGTGTTCATTCAAACCGCTGGTTTTTGATAGTTTGGGCCCTATTGAATAATGAATGTTTTGAATTTTCTCCAAAAGTAAAGTAGTTGCAAACTCATCCTTTTAGAAACTTGTTTGGGCTGTTGAGAGGAGTAAAAAACCATCAAAAATTTCAATCCTGCATGCTTCTACCAAGAAATGTGATTCTTCATTCAAAACCTGATTTTTGCTATTGGGCTCTATTGAATAATGAATGTTTTGAATTTTCTCCAAAAGTAAAGTAGTTGCAAACTCATCCTTTTAGAAACTTGTTTGGGCTGTTGAGAGGAGTAAAAAACCATCACAAATTTCAATCCTGCATGATTCTACCAAGAAATGTGATTCTTCATTCAAAACCTGATTTTTGCTATTGGGCTCTATTGAATAATGAATGTTTTGAATTTTCTCCAAAAGTAAAGTAGTTGCAAACTCATGCTTTTAGAAACTTGTTTGGGCTCATGAGAGGAGTAGAAAAACATCAAAAATTTGAGTCCTGCATGATTCTACCAAGAAATGTGTGTTCATTCAAACCGCTGGTTTTTGATAGTTTGGGCCCTATTGAATAATGAATGTTTTGAATTTTCTCCAAAAGTAAAGCAGTTGCAAACTCATCCTTTTAGAAACTTGTTTGGGCTGTAGAGAGGAGTAAAAAACCATCAAAAATTTCAATCCTGCATGATTCTACCAAGAAATTTGATTCTTCATTCAAAACCTGATTTTTGCTATTGGGCTCTATTGAATAATGAATGTTTTGAATTTTCTCCAAAAGTAAAGTAGTTGCAAACTCATGCTTTTAGAGACTTGTTTGGGCTCATGAGAGGAGTAGAAAAACATCAAAAACTTCAGTCCTGCATGATTCTACCAAGAAATGTGTGTTAATTGAAACCGCTGGTTTTTGATAGTTTGGGCCCTATTGAATAATGAATGTTTTGAATTTTCTCCAAAAGTAAAGTAGTTGCAAACTCATCCTTTTAGAAACTTGTTTGGGCTGTTGAGAGGAGTAAAAAACCATCAAAAATTTCAATCCTGCATGCTTCTACCAAGAAATGTGATTCTTCATTCAAAACCTGATTTTTGCTATTGGGCTCTATTGAATAATGAATGTTTTGAATTTTCTCCAAAAGTAAAGTAGTTGCAAACTCATGCTTTTAGAAACTTGTTTGGGCTCATGAGAGGAGTAGAAAAACATCAAAAATTTGAGTCCTGCATGATTCTACCAAGAAATGTGTGTTCATTCAAACCGCTGGTTTTTGATAGTTTGGGCCCTATTGAATAATGAATGTTTTGAATTTTCTCCAAAAGTAAAGCAGTTGCAAACTCATCCTTTTAGAAACTTGTTTGGGCTGTAGAGAGGAGTAAAAAACCATCAAAAATTTCAATCCTGCATGATTCTACCAAGAAATTTGATTCTTCATTCAAAACCTGATTTTTGCTATTGGGCTCTATTGAATAATGAATGTTTTGAATTTTCTCCAAAAGTAAAGTAGTTGCAAACTCATGCTTTTAGAGACTTGTTTGGGCTCATGAGAGGAGTAGAAAAACATCAAAAACTTCAGTCCTGCATGATTCTACCAAGAAATGTGTGTTCATTGAAACCGCTGGTTTTTGATAGTTTGGGCCCTATTGAATAATGAATGTTTTGAATTTTCTCCAAAAGTAAAGTAGTTGCAAACTCATCCTTTTAGAAACTTGTTTGGGCTGTTGAGAGGAGTAAAAAACCATCAAAAATTTCAATCCTGCATGCTTCTACCAAGAAATGTGATTCTTCATTCAAAACCTGATTTTTGCTATTGGGCTCTATTGAATAATGAATGTTTTGAATTTTCTCCAAAAGTAAAGTAGTTGCAAACTCATCCTTTTAGAAACTTGTTTGGGCTGTTGAGAGGAGTAGAAAAACATCAAAAATTTCAATCCTGCATGATTCTACCAAGAAATGTGTGTTCATTGAAACCACTGGTTTTTGATAGTTTGGGCCCTATTGAATAATGAATGTTTTGAATTTTCTCCAAAAGTAAAGTAGTTGCAAACTCATCCTTTTAGAAACTTGTTTGGGCTGTTGAGAGGAGTAAAAAACCATCAAAAATTTCAATCCTGCATGATTCTACCAAGAAATGTGATTCTTCATTCAAAACCTGATTTTTGCTATTGGGCTCTATTGAATAATGAATGTTTTGAATTTTCTCCAAAAGTAAAGTAGTTGCAAACTCATGCTTTTAGAGACTTGTTTGGGCTCATGAGAGGAGTAGAAAAACATCAAAAATTTCAGTCCTGCATGATTCTACCAAGAAATGTGTGTTCATTGAAACCGCTGGTTTTTGATAGTTTGGGCCCTATTGAATAATGAATGTTTTGAATTTTCTCCAAAAGTAAAGTAGTTGCAAACTCATCCTTTTAGAAACTTGTTTGGGCTGTTGAGAGGAGTAAAAAACCATCAAAAATTTCAATCCTGCATGATTTTACCAAGAAATGTGATTCTTCATTCAAAACCTGATTTTTGCTATTGGGCTCTATTGAATAATGAATGTTTTAAATTTTCTCCAAAAGTAAAGTAGTTGCAAACTCATGCTTTTAGAGACTTGTTTGGGCTCATGAGAGGAATAGAAAAACATCAAAAATTTGAGTCCTGCATGATTCTACCAAGAAATGTGTGTTCATTGAAACCGCTGGTTTTTGATAGTTTGGGCCCTATTGAATAATGAATGTTTTGAATTTTCTCCAAAAGTAAAGTAGTTGCAAACTCATCCTTTTAGAAACTTGTTTGGGCTGTTGAGAGGAGTAAAAAACCATCAAAAATTTCAATCCTGCATGATTCTACCAAGAAATGTGATTCTTCATTCAAAACCTGATTTTTGCTATTGGGCGCTATTGAATAATGAATGTTTTGAATTTTCTCCAAAAGTAAAGTAGTTGCAAACTCATGCTTTTAGAAACTTGTTTGAGCTCATGAGAGGAGTAGAAAAACATCAAAAATTTGAGTCCTGCATGATTCTACCAAGAAATGTGTGTTCATTCAAACCGCTGGTTTTTGATAGTTTGGGCCCAATTGAATAATGAATGTTTTGAATTTTCTCCAAAAGTAAAGCAGTTGCAAACTCATCCTTTTAGAAACTTGTTTGGGCTGTAGAGAGGAGTAAAAAACCATCAAAAATTTCAATCCTGCATGATTCTACCAAGAAATGTGATTCTTCATTCAAAACCTGATTTTTGCTATTGGGCTCTATTGAATAATGAATGTTTTGAATTTTCTCCAAAAGCAAAGTAGTTGCAAACTCATGCTTTTAGAGACTTGTTTGGGCTCATGAGAGGAGTAGAAAAACATCAAAAATTTCAGTCCTGCATGATTCTACCAAGAAATGTGTGTTCATTGAAACTGCTGGTTTTTGATAGTTTGGGCCCTATTGAATAATGAATGTTTTGAATTTTCTCCAAAAGTAAAGTAGTTGCAAACTCATCCTTTTAGAAACTTGTTTGGGCTGTTGAGAGGAGTAAAAAACCATCAAAAATTTCAATCCTGCATGATTTTACCAAGAAATGTGATTCTTCATTCAAAACCTGATTTTTGCTATTGGGCTCTATTGAATAGTGAATGTTTTGAATTTTCTCCAAAAGTAAAGTAGTTGCAAACTCATGCTTTTAGAGACTTGTTTGGGCTCATGAGAGGAGTAGAAAAACATCAAAAATTTCAGTCCTGCATGATTCTACCAAGAAATGTGTGTTCATTGAAACCGCTGGTTTTTGATAGTTTGGGCCCTATTGAATAATGAATGTTTTGAATTTTCTCCAAAAGTAAAGTAGTTGCAAACTCATCCTTTTAGAAACTTGTTTGGGCTGTTGAGAGGAGTAAAAAACCATCAAAAATTTCAATCCTGCATGATTCTACCAAGAAATGTGATTCTTCATTCAAAACCTGATTTTTGCTATTGGGCTCTATTGAATAATGAATGTTTTGAATTTTCTCCAAAAGTAAAGTAGTTGCAAACTCATCCTTTTAGAAACTTGTTTGGGCTGTTGAGAGGAGTAAAAAACCATCAAAAATTTCAATCCTGCATGATTCTACCAAGAACTGTGATTCTTCATTCAAAACCTGATTTTTGCTATTGGGCTCTATTGAATAATGAATGTTTTGAATTTTCTCCAAAAGTAAAGTAGTTGCAAACTCATGCTTTTAGAAACTTGTTTGGGATCATGAGAGAAGTAGAAAAACATCAAAAATTTCAGTCCTGCATGATTCTTCCAAGAAATGTGTGTTCATTGAAACCGCTGGTTTTTGATAGTTTGGGCCCTATTGAATAATGAATGTTTTGAATTTTCTCCAAAAGTAAAGTAGTTGCAAACTCATCCTTTTAGAAACTTGTTTGGGCTGTTGAGAGGAGTAAAAAACCATCAAAAATTTCAATCCTGCATGATTCTACCAAGAAATGTGATTCTTCATTCAAAACCTGATTTTTGCTATTGGGCTCTATTGAATAATGAATGTTTTAAATTTTCTCCAAAAGTAAAGTAGTTGCAAACTCATGCTTTTAGAGACTTGTTTGGGCTCATGAGAGGAATAGAAAAACATCAAAAATTTGAGTCCTGCATGATTCTACCAAGAAATGTGTCTTCATTGAAACCGCTGGTTTTTGATAGTTTGGGCCCTATTGAATAATGAATGTTTTGAATTTTCTCCAAAAGTAAAGTAGTTGCAAACTCATCCTTTTAGAAACTTGTTTGGGCTGTTGAGAGGAGTAAAAAACCATCAAAAATTTCAATCCTGCATGATTCTACCAAGAAATGTGATTCTTCATTCAAAACCTGATTTTTGCTATTGGGCGCTATTGAATAATGAATGTTTTGAATTTTCTCCAAAAGTAAAGTAGTTGCAAACTCATGCTTTTAGAAACTTGTTTGAGCTCATGAGAGGAGTAGAAAAACATCAAAAATTTGAGTCCTGCATGATTCTACCAAGAAATGTGTGTTCATTCAAACCGCTGGTTTTTGATAGTTTGGGCCCTATTGAATAATGAATGTTTTGAATTTTCTCCAAAAGTAAAGCAGTTGCAAACTCATCCTTTTAGAAACTTGTTTGGGCTGTAGAGAGGAGTAAAAAACCATCAAAAATTTCAATCCTGCATGATTCTACCAAGAAATGTGATTCTTCATTCAAAACCTGATTTTTGCTATTGGGCTCTATTGAATAATGAATGTTTTGAATTTTCTCCAAAAGTAAAGTAGTTGCAAACTCATGCTTTTAGAGACTTGTTTGGGCTCATGAGAGGAGTAGAAAAACATCAAAAATTTCAGTCCTGCATGATTCTACCAAGAAATGTGTGTTCATTGAAACCGCTGGTTTTTGATAGTTTGGGCCCTATTGAATAATGAATGTTTTGAATTTTCTCCAAAAGTAAAGTAGTTGCAAACTCATCCTTTTAGAAACTTGTTTGGGCTGTTGAGAGGAGTAAAAAACCATCAAAAATTTCAATCCTGCATGATTCTACCAAGAAATGTGATTCTTCATTCAAAACCTGATTTTTGCTATTGGGCTCTATTGAATAATGAATGTTTTGAATTTTCTCCAAAAGTAAAGTAGTTGCAAACTCATGCTTTTAGAGACTTGTTTGGGCTCATGAGAGGAGTAGAAAAACATCAAAAATTTCAGTCCTGCATGATTCTACAAGAAATGTGTGTTCATTGAAACCGCTGGTTTTTGATAGTTTGGGCCCTATTGAATAATGAATGTTTTGAATTTTCTCCAAAAGTAAAGTAGTTGCAAACTCATCCTTTTAGAAACTTGTTTGGGCTGTTGAGAGGAGTAAAAAACCATCACAAATTTCAATCCTGCATGCTTCTACCAAGAAATGTGATTCTTCATTCAAAACCTGATTTTTGCTATTGGGCTCTATTGAATAATGAATGTTTTGAATTTTCTCCAAAAGTAAAGTAGTTGCAAACTCATGCTTTTAGAGACTTGTTTGGGCTCATGAGAGGAGTAGAAAAACATCAAAAATTTCAGTCCTGCATGATTCTACCAAGAAATGTGTGTTCATTGAAACCGCTGGTTTTTGATAGTTTGGGCCCTATTGAATAATGAATGTTTTGAATTTTCTCCAAAAGTAAAGTAGTTGCAAACTCATCCTTTTAGAAACTTGTTTGGGCTGTTGAGAGGAGTAAAAAACCATCACAAATTTCAATCCTGCATGATTCTACCAAGAAATGTGATTCTTCATTCAAAACCTGATTTTTGCTATTGGGCTCTATTGAATAATGAATGTTTTGAATTTTCTCCAAAAGTAAAGTAGTTGCAAACTCATGCTTTTAGAAACTTGTTTGGGCTCATGAGAGGAGTAGAAAAACATCAAAAATTTGAGTCCTGCATGATTCTACGAAGAAATGTGTGTTCATTCAAACCGCTGGTTTTTGATAGTTTGGGCCCTATTGAATAATGAATGTTTTGAATTTTCTCCAAAAGTAAAGCAGTTGCAAACTCATCCTTTTAGAAACTTGTTTGGGCTGTAGAGAGGAGTAAAAAACCATCAAAAATTTCAATCCTGCATGATTCTACCAAGAAATTTGATTCTTCATTCAAAACCTGATTTTTGCTATTGGGCTCTATTGAATAATGAATGTTTTGAATTTTCTCCAAAAGTAAAGTAGTTGCAAACTCATGCTTTTAGAGACTTGTTTGGGCTCATGAGAGGAGTAGAAAAACATCAAAAACTTCAGTCCTGCATGATTCTACCAAGAAATGTGTGTTCATTGAAACCGCTGGTTTTTGATAGTTTGGGCCCTATTGAATAATGAATGTTTTGAATTTTCTCCAAAAGTAAAGTAGTTGCAAACTCATCCTTTTAGAAACTTGTTTGGGCTGTTGAGAGGAGTAAAAAACCATCAAAAATTTCAATCCTGCATGCTTCTACCAAGAAATGTGATTCTTCATTCAAAACCTGATTTTTGCTATTGGGCTCTATTGAATAATGAATGTTTTGAATTTTCTCCAAAAGTAAAGTAGTTGCAAACTCATGCTTTTAGAAACTTGTTTGGGCTCATGAGAGGAGTAGAAAAACATCAAAAATTTGAGTCCTGCATGATTCTACCAAGAAATGTGTGTTCATTCAAACCGCTGGTTTTTGATAGTTTGGGCCCTATTGAATAATGAATGTTTTGAATTTTCTCCAAAAGTAAAGCAGTTGCAAACTCATCCTTTTAGAAACTTGTTTGGGCTGTAGAGAGGAGTAAAAAACCATCAAAAATTTCAATCCTGCATGATTCTACCAAGAAATTTGATTCTTCATTCAAAACCTGATTTTTGCTATTGGGCTCTATTGAATAATGAATGTTTTGAATTTTCTCCAAAAGTAAAGTAGTTGCAAACTCATGCTTTTAGAGACTTGTTTGGGCTCATGAGAGGAGTAGAAAAACATCAAAAACTTCAGTCCTGCATGATTCTACCAAGAAATGTGTGTTCATTGAAACCGCTGGTTTTTGATAGTTTGGGCCCTATTGAATAATGAATGTTTTGAATTTTCTCCAAAAGTAAAGTAGTTGCAAACTCATCCTTTTAGAAACTTGTTTGGGCTGTTGAGAGGAGTAAAAAACCATCAAAAATTTCAATCCTGCATGCTTCTACCAAGAAATGTGATTCTTCATTCAAAACCTGATTTTTGCTATTGGGCTCTATTGAATAATGAATGTTTTGAATTTTCTCCAAAAGTAAAGTAGTTGCAAACTCATGCTTTTAGAAACTTGTTTGGGCTCATGAGAGGAGTAGAAAAACATCAAAAATTTGAGTCCTGCATGATTCTACCAAGAAATGTGTGTTCATTCAAACCGCTGGTTTTTGATAGTTTGGGCCCTATTGAATAATGAATGTTTTGAATTTTCTCCAAAAGTAAAGCAGTTGCAAACTCATCCTTTTAGAAACTTGTTTGGGCTGTAGAGAGGAGTAAAAAACCATCAAAAATTTCAATCCTGCATGATTCTACCAAGAAATGTGATTCTTCATTCAAAACCTGATTTTTGCTATTGGGCTCTATTGAATAATGAATGTTTTGAATTTTCTCCAAAAGTAAAGTAGTTGCAAACTCATGCTTTTAGAGACTTGTTTGGGCTCATGAGAGGAGTAGAAAAACATCAAAAACTTCAGTCCTGCATGATTCTACCAAGAAATGTGTGTTCATTGAAACCGCTGGTTTTTGATAGTTTGGGCCCTATTGAATAATGAATGTTTTGAATTTTCTTCAAAAGTAAAGTAGTTGCAAACTCATCCTTTTAGAAACTTGTTTGGGCTGTTGAGAGGAGTAAAAAACCATCAAAAATTTCAATCCTGCATGCTTCTACCAAGAAATGTGATTCTTCATTCAAAACCTGATTTTTGCTATTGGGCTCTATTGAATAATGAATGTTTTGAATTTTCTCCAAAAGTAAAGTAGTTGCAAACTCATCCTTTTAGAAACTTGTTTGGGCTGTTGAGAGGAGTAAAAAACCATCACAAATTTCAATCCTGCATGATTCTACCAAGAAATGTGATTCTTCATTCAAAACCTGATTTTTGCTATTGGGCTCTATTGAATAATGAATGTTTTGAATTTTCTCCAAAAGTAAAGTAGTTGCAAACTCATGCTTTTAGAAACTTGTTTGGGCTCATGAGAGGAGTAGAAAAACATCAAAAATTTGAGTCCTGCATGATTCTACCAAGAAATGTGTGTTCATTCAAACCGCTGGTTTTTGATAGTTTGGGCCCTATTGAATAATGAATGTTTTGAATTTTCTCCAAAAGTAAAGCAGTTGCAAACTCATCCTTTTAGAAACTTGTTTGGGCTGTAGAGAGGAGTAAAAAACCATCAAAAATTTCAATCCTGCATGATTCTACCAAGAAATTTGATTCTTCATTCAAAACCTGATTTTTGCTATTGGGCTCTATTGAATAATGAATGTTTTGAATTTTCTCCAAAAGTAAAGTAGTTGCAAACTCATGCTTTTAGAGACTTGTTTGGGCTCATGAGAGGAGTAGAAAAACATCAAAAACTTCAGTCCTGCATGATTCTACCAAGAAATGTGTGTTAATTGAAACCGCTGGTTTTTGATAGTTTGGGCCCTATTGAATAATGAATGTTTTGAATTTTCTCCAAAAGTAAAGTAGTTGCAAACTCATCCTTTTAGAAACTTGTTTGGGCTGTTGAGAGGAGTAAAAAACCATCAAAAATTTCAATCCTGCATGCTTCTACCAAGAAATGTGATTCTTCATTCAAAACCTGATTTTTGCTATTGGGCTCTATTGAATAATGAATGTTTTGAATTTTCTCCAAAAGTAAAGTAGTTGCAAACTCATGCTTTTAGAAACTTGTTTGGGCTCATGAGAGGAGTAGAAAAACATCAAAAATTTGAGTCCTGCATGATTCTACCAAGAAATGTGTGTTCATTCAAACCGCTGGTTTTTGATAGTTTGGGCCCTATTGAATAATGAATGTTTTGAATTTTCTCCAAAAGTAAAGCAGTTGCAAACTCATCCTTTTAGAAACTTGTTTGGGCTGTAGAGAGGAGTAAAAAACCATCAAAAATTTCAATCCTGCATGATTCTACCAAGAAATTTGATTCTTCATTCAAAACCTGATTTTTGCCATTGGGCTCTATTGAATAATGAATGTTTTGAATTTTCTCCAAAAGTAAAGTAGTTGCAAACTCATGCTTTTAGAGACTTGTTTGGGCTCATGAGAGGAGTAGAAAAACATCAAAAACTTCAGTCCTGCATGATTCTACCAAGAAATGTGTGTTCATTGAAACCGCTGGTTTTTGATAGTTTGGGCCCTATTGAATAATGAATGTTTTGAATTTTCTCCAAAAGTAAAGTAGTTGCAAACTCATCCTTTTAGAAACTTGTTTGGGCTGTTGAGAGGAGTAAAAAACCATCAAAAATTTCAATCCTGCATGCTTCTACCAAGAAATGTGATTCTTCATTCAAAACCTGATTTTTGCTATTGGGCTCTATTGAATAATGAATGTTTTGAATTTTCTCCAAAAGTAAAGTAGTTGCAAACTCATCCTTTTAGAAACTTGTTTGGGCTGTTGAGAGGAGTAGAAAAACATCAAAAATTTCAGTCCTGCATGATTCTACCAAGAAATGTGTGTTCATTGAAACCACTGGTTTTTGATAGTTTGGGCCCTATTGAATAATGAATGTTTTGAATTTTCTCCAAAAGTAAAGTAGTTGCAAACTCATCCTTTTAGAAACTTGTTTGGGCTGTTGAGAGGAGTAAAAAACCATCAAAAATTTCAATCCTGCATGATTCTACCAAGAAATGTGATTCTTCATTCAAAACCTGATTTTTGCTATTGGGCTCTATTGAATAATGAATGTTTTGAATTTTCTCCAAAAGTAAAGTAGTTGCAAACTCATGCTTTTAGAGACTTGTTTGGGCTCATGAGAGGAGTAGAAAAACATCAAAAATTTCAGTCCTGCATGATTCTACCAAGAAATGTGTGTTCATTGAAACCGCTGGTTTTTGATAGTTTGGGCCCTATTGAATAATGAATGTTTTGAATTTTCTCCAAAAGTAAAGTAGTTGCAAACTCATCCTTTTAGAAACTTGTTTGGGCTGTTGAGAGGAGTAAAAAACCATCAAAAATTTCAATCCTGCATGATTTTACCAAGAAATGTGATTCTTCATTCAAAACCTGATTTTTGCTATTGGGCTCTATTGAATAGTGAATGTTTTGAATTTTCTCCAAAAGTAAAGTAGTTGCAAACTCATGCTTTTAGAAACTTGTTTGGGCTCATGAGAGGAGTAGAAAAACATCAAAAATTTCAGTCCTGCATGATTCTACCAAGAAATGTGTGTTCATTGAAACCGCTGGTTTTTGATAGTTTGGGCCCTATTGAATAATGAATGTTTTGAATTTTCTCCAAAAGTAAAGTAGTTGCAAACTCATCCTTTTAGAAACTTGTTTGGGCTGTTGAGAGGAGTAAAAAACCATCAAAAATTTCAATCCTGCATGATTTTACCAAGAAATGTGATTCTTCATTCAAAACCTGATTTTTGCTATTGGGCTCTATTGAATAATGAATGTTTTGAATTTTCTCCAAAAGTAAAGTAGTTGCAAACTCATGCTTTTAGAGACTTGTTTGGGCTTATGAGAGGAGTAGAAAAACATCAAAAATTTCAGTCCTGCATGATTGTACCAAGAAATGTGTGTTCATTGAAACCGCTGGTTTTTGATAGTTTGGGCCCTATTGAATAATGAATGTTTTGAATTTTCTCCAAAAGTAAAGTAGTTGCAAACTCATACTTTTAGAGACTTGTTTGGGCTGTTGAGAGGAGTAAAAAACCATCAAAAATTTCAATCCTGCATGATTCTACCAAGAAATGTGATTCTTCATTCAAAACCTGATTTTTGCTATTGGGCTCTATTGAATAATGAATGTTTTGAATTTTCTCCAAAAGTAAAGTAGTTGCAAACTCATCCTTTTAGAAACTTGTTTGGGCTGTTGAGAGGAGTAAAAAACCATCAAAAATTTCAATCCTGCATGATTCTACCAAGAAATGTGATTCTTCATTCAAAACCTGATTTTTGCTATTGGGCTCTATTGAATAATGAATGTTTTGAATTTTCTCCAAAAGTAAAGTAGTTGCAAACTCATCCTTTTAGAAACTTGTTTGGGCTGTAGAGAGGAGTAAAAAACCATCAAAAATTTCAATCCTGCATGATTCTACCAAGAAATGTGATTCTTCATTCAAAACCTGATTTTTGCTATTGGGCTCTATTGAATAATGAATGTTTTGAATTTTCTCCAAAAGTAAAGTAGTTGCAAACTCATGCTTTTAGAGACTTGTTTGGGCTCATGAGAGGAGTAGAAAAACATCAAAAATTTCAGTCCTGCATGATTCTACCAAGAAATGTGTGTTCATTGAAACTGCTGGTTTTTGATAGTTTGGGCCCTATTGAATAATGAATGTTTTGAATTTTCTCCAAAAGTAAAGTAGTTGCAAACTCATCCTTTTAGAAACTTGTTTGGGCTGTTGAGAGGAGTAAAAAACCATCAAAAATTTCAATCCTGCATGATTTTACCAAGAAATGTGATTCTTCATTCAAAACCTGATTTTTGCTATTGGGCTCTATTGAATAGTGAATGTTTTGAATTTTCTCCAAAAGTAAAGTAGTTGCAAACTCATGCTTTTAGAAACTTGTTTGGGCTCATGAGAGGAGTAGAAAAACATCAAAAATTTCAGTCCTGCATGATTCTACCAAGAAATGTGTGTTCATTGAAACCGCTGGTTTTTGATAGTTTGGGCCCTATTGAATAATGAATGTTTTGAATTTTCTCCAAAAGTAAAGTAGTTGCAAACTCATCCTTTTAGAAACTTGTTTGGGCTGTTGAGAGGAGTAAAAAACCATCAAAAATTTCAATCCTGCATGATTTTACCAAGAAATGTGATTCTTCATTCAAAACCTGATTTTTGCTATTGGGCTCTATTGAATAATGAATGTTTTGAATTTTCTCCAAAAGTAAAGTAGTTGCAAACTCATGCTTTTAGAGACTTGTTTGGGCTCATGAGAGGAGTAGAAAAACATCAAAAATTTCAGTCCTGCATGATTCTACCAAGAAATGTGTGTTCATTGAAACCGCTGGTTTTTGATAGTTTGGGCCCTATTGAATAATGAATGTTTTGAATTTTCTCCAAAAGTAAAGTAGTTGCAAACTCATCCTTTTAGAAACTTGTTTGGGCTGTTGAGAGGAGTAAAAAACCATCAAAAATTTCAATCCTGCATGATTCTACCAAGAAATGTGATTCTTCATTCAAAACCTGATTTTTGCTATTGGGCTCTATTGAATAATGAATGTTTTGAATTTTCTCCAAAAGTAAAGTAGTTGCAAACTCATCCTTTTAGAAACTTGTTTGGGCTGTTGAGAGGAGTAAAAAACCATCAAAAATTTCAATCCTGCATGATTCTACCAAGAACTGTGATTCTTCATTCAAAACCTGATTTTTGCTATTGGGCTCTATTGAATAATGAATGTTTTGAATTTTCTCCAAAAGTAAAGTAGTTGCAAACTCATGCTTTTAGAAACTTGTTTGGGCTCATGAGAGAAGTAGAAAAACATCAAAAATTTCAGTCCTGCATGATTCTTCCAAGAAATGTGTGTTCATTGAAACCGCTGGTTTTTGATAGTTTGGGCCCTATTGAATAATGAATGTTTTGAATTTTCTCCAAAAGTAAAGTAGTTGCAAACTCATCCTTTTAGAAACTTGTTTGGGCTGTTGAGAGGAGTAAAAAACCATCAAAAATTTCAATCCTGCATGATTCTACCAAGAAATGTGATTCTTCATTCAAAACCTGATTTTTGCTATTGGGCTCTATTGAATAATGAATGTTTTAAATTTTCTCCAAAAGTAAAGTAGTTGCAAACTCATGCTTTTAGAGACTTGTTTGGGCTCATGAGAGGAATAGAAAAACATCAAAAATTTGAGTCCTGCATGATTCTACCAAGAAATGTGTGTTCATTGAAACCGCTGGTTTTTGATAGTTTGGGCCCTATTGAATAATGAATGTTTTGAATTTTCTCCAAAAGTAAAGTAGTTGCAAACTCATCCTTTTAGAAACTTGTTTGGGCTGTTGAGAGGAGTAAAAAACCATCAAAAATTTCAATCCTGCATGATTCTACCAAGAAATGTGATTCTTCATTCAAAACCTGATTTTTGCTATTGGGCGCTATTGAATAATGAATGTTTTGAATTTTCTCCAAAAGTAAAGTAGTTGCAAACTCATGCTTTTAGAAACTTGTTTGAGCTCATGAGAGGAGTAGAAAAACATCAAAAATTTGAGTCCTGCATGATTCTACCAAGAAATGTGTGTTCATTCAAACCGCTGGTTTTTGATAGTTTGGGCCCTATTGAATAATGAATGTTTTGAATTTTCTCCAAAAGTAAAGCAATTGCAAACTCATCCTTTTAGAAACTTGTTTGGGCTGTAGAGAGGAGTAAAAAACCATCAAAAATTTCAATCCTGCATGATTCTTCCAAGAAATGTGATTCTTCATTCAAAACCTGATTTTTGCTATTGGGCTCTATTGAATAATGAATGTTTTGAATTTTCTCCAAAAGTAAAGTAGTTGCAAACTCATGCTTTTAGAGACTTGTTTGGGCTCATGAGAGGAGTAGAAAAACATCAAAAATTTCAGTCCTGCATGATTCTACCAAGAAATGTGTGTTCATTGAAACCGCTGGTTTTTGATAGTTTGGGCCCTATTGAATAATGAATGTTTTGAATTTTCTCCAAAAGTAAAGTAGTTGCAAACTCATCCTTTTAGAAACTTGTTTGGGCTGTTGAGAGGAGTAAAAAACCATCAAAAATTTCAATCCTGCATGATTCTACCAAGAAATGTGATTCTTCATTCAAAACCTGATTTTTGCTATTGGGCTCTATTGAATAATGAATGTTTTGAATTTTCTCCAAAAGTAAAGTAGTTGCAAACTCATGCTTTTAGAGACTTGTTTGGGCTCATGAGAGGAGTAGAAAAACATCAAAAATTTCAGTCCTGCATGATTCTACAAGATATGTGTGTTCATTGAAACCGCTGGTTTTTGATAGTTTGGGCCCTATTGAATAATGAATGTTTTGAATTTTCTCCAAAAGTAAAGTAGTTGCAAACTCATCCTTTTAGAAACTTGTTTGGGCTGTTGAGAGGAGTAAAAAACCATCAAAAATTTCAATCCTGCATGATTCTACCAAGAAATGTGATTCTTCATTCAAAACCTGATTTTTGCTATTGGGCTCTATTGAATAATGAATGTTTTGAATTTTCTCCAAAAGTAAAGTAGTTGCAAACTCATGCTTTTAGAGACTTGTTTGGGCTCATGAGAGGAGTAGAAAAACATCAAAAATTTCAGTCCTGCATGATTCTTCCAAGAAATGTGTGTTCATTGAAACCGCTGGTTTTTGATAGTTTGGGCCCTATTGAATAATGAATGTTTTGAATTTTCTCCAAAAGTAAAGTAGTTGCAAACTCATCCTTTTAGAAACTTGTTTGGGCTGTTGAGAGGAGTAAAAAACCATCAAAAATTTCAATCCTGCATGATTCTACCAAGAAATGTGATTCTTCATTCAAAACCTGATTTTTGCTATTGGGCTCTATTGAATAATGAATGTTTTGAATTTTCTCCAAAAGTAAAGTAGTTGCAAACTCATGCTTTTAGAGACTTGTTTGGGCTCATGAGAGGAGTAGAAAAACATCAAAAATTTCAGTCCTGCATGATTCTTCCAAGAAATGTGTGTTCATTGAAACCGCTGGTTTTTGATAGTTTGGGCCCTATTGAATAATGAATGTTTTGAATTTTCTCCAAAAGTAAAGTAGTTGCAAACTCATCCTTTTAGAAACTTGTTTGGGCTGTTGAGAGGAGTAAAAAACCATCAAAAATTTCAATCCTGCATGATTCTACCAAGAAATGTGATTCTTCATTCAAAACCTGATTTTTGCTATTGGGCTCTATTGAATAATGAATGTTTTGAATTTTCTCCAAAAGTAAAGTAGTTGCAAACTCATGCTTTTAGAGACTTGTTTGGGCTCATGAGAGGAGTAGAAAAACATCAAAAATTTCAGTCCTGCATGATTCTTCCAAGAAATGTGTGTTCATTGAAACCGCTGGTTTTTGATAGTTTGGGCCCTATTGAATAATGAATGTTTTGAATTTTCTCCAAAAGTAAAGTAGTTGCAAACTCATCCTTTTAGAAACTTGTTTGGGCTGTTGAGAGGAGTAAAAAACCATCAAAAATTTCAATCCTGCATGATTCTACCAAGAAATGTGATTCTTCATTCAAAACCTGATTTTTGCTATTGGGCTCTATTGAATAATGAATGTTTTGAATTTTCTCCAAAAGTAAAGTAGTTGCAAACTCATGCTTTTAGAGACTTGTTTGGGCTCATGAGAGGAGTAGAAAAACATCAAAAATTTCAGTCCTGCATGATTCTACCAAGAAATGTGTGTTCATTGAAACCGCTGGTTTTTGATAGTTTGGGCCCTATTGAATAATGAATGTTTTGAATTTTCTCCAAAAGTAAAGTAGTTGCAAACTCATCCTTTTAGAAACTTGTTTGGGCTGTTGAGAGGAGTAAAAAACCATCACAAATTTCAATCCTGCATGATTCTACCAAGAAATGTGATTCTTCATTCAAAACCTGATTTTTGCTATTGGGCTCTATTGAATAATGAATGTTTTGAATTTTCTCCAAAAGTAAAGTAGTTGCAAACTCATGCTTTTAGAAACTTGTTTGGGCTCATGAGAGGAGTAGAAAAACATCAAAAATTTGAGTCCTGCATGATTCTACCAAGAAATGTGTGTTCATTCAAACCGCTGGTTTTTGATAGTTTGGGCCCTATTGAATAATGAATGTTTTGAATTTTCTCCAAAAGTAAAGCAGTTGCAAACTCATCCTTTTAGAAACTTGTTTGGGCTGTAGAGAGGAGTAAAAAACCATCAAAAATTTCAATCCTGCATGATTCTACCAAGAAATTTGATTCTTCATTCAAAACCTGATTTTTGCTATTGGGCTCTATTGAATAATGAATGTTTTGAATTTTCTCCAAAAGTAAAGTAGTTGCAAACTCATGCTTTTAGAGACTTGTTTGGGCTCATGAGAGGAGTAGAAAAACATCAAAAACTTCAGTCCTGCATGATTCTACCAAGAAATGTGTGTTCATTGAAACCGCTGGTTTTTGATAGTTTGGGCCCTATTGAATAATGAATGTTTTGAATTTTCTCCAAAAGTAAAGTAGTTGCAAACTCATCCTTTTAGAAACTTGTTTGGGCTGTTGAGAGGAGTAAAAAACCATCAAAAATTTCAATCCTGCATGCTTCTACCAAGAAATGTGATTCTTCATTCAAAACCTGATTTTTGCTATTGGGCTCTATTGAATAATGAATGTTTTGAATTTTCTCCAAAAGTAAAGTAGTTGCAAACTCATGCTTTTAGAAACTTGTTTGGGCTCATGAGAGGAGTAGAATAACATCAAAAATTTGAGTCCTGCATGATTCTACCAAGAAATGTGTGTTCATTCAAACCGCTGGTTTTTGATAGTTTGGGCCCTATTGAATAATGAATGTTTTGAATTTTCTCCAAAAGTAAAGCAGTTGCAAACTCATCCTTTTAGAAACTTGTTTGGGCTGTAGAGAGGAGTAAAAAACCATCAAAAATTTCAATCCTGCATGATTCTACCAAGAAATTTGATTCTTCATTCAAAACCTGATTTTTGCTATTGGGCTCTATTGAATAATGAATGTTTTGAATTTTCTCCAAAAGTAAAGTAGTTGCAAACTCATGCTTTTAGAAACTTGTTTGGGCTCATGAGAGGAGTAGAAAAACATCAAAAATTTGAGTCCTGCATGATTCTACCAAGAAATGTGTGTTCATTCAAACCGCTGGTTTTTGATAGTTTGGGCCCTATTGAATAATGAATGTTTTGAATTTTCTCCAAAAGTAAAGTAGTTGCAAACTCATCCTTTTAGAAACTTGTTTGGGCTGTTGAGAGGAGTAAAAAACCATCAAAAATTTCAATCCTGCATGCTTCTACCAAGAAATGTGATTCTTCATTCAAAACCTGATTTTTGCTATTGGGCTCTATTGAATAATGAATGTTTTGAATTTTCTCCAAAAGTAAAGTAGTTGCAAACTCATCCTTTTAGAAACTTGTTTGGGCTGTTGAGAGGAGTAAAAAACCATCACAAATTTCAATCCTGCATGATTCTACCAAGAAATGTGATTCTTCATTCAAAACCTGATTTTTGCTATTGGGCTCTATTGAATAATGAATGTTTTGAATTTTCTCCAAAAGTAAAGTAGTTGCAAACTCATGCTTTTAGAAACTTGTTTGGGCTCATGAGAGGAGTAGAAAAACATCAAAAATTTGAGTCCTGCATGATTCTACCAAGAAATGTGTGTTCATTCAAACCGCTGGTTTTTGATAGTTTGGGCCCTATTGAATAATGAATGTTTTGAATTTTCTCCAAAAGTAAAGCAGTTGCAAACTCATCCTTTTAGAAACTTGTTTGGGCTGTAGAGAGGAGTAAAAAACCATCAAAAATTTCAATCCTGCATGATTCTACCAAGAAATTTGATTCTTCATTCAAAACCTGATTTTTGCTATTGGGCTCTATTGAATAATGAATGTTTTGAATTTTCTCCAAAAGTAAAGTAGTTGCAAACTCATGCTTTTAGAGACTTGTTTGGGCTCATGAGAGGAGTAGAAAAACATCAAAAACTTCAGTCCTGCATGATTCTACCAAGAAATGTGTGTTAATTGAAACCGCTGGTTTTTGATAGTTTGGGCCCTATTGAATAATGAATGTTTTGAATTTTCTCCAAAAGTAAAGTAGTTGCAAACTCATCCTTTTAGAAACTTGTTTGGGCTGTTGAGAGGAGTAAAAAACCATCAAAAATTTCAATCCTGCATGCTTCTACCAAGAAATGTGATTCTTCATTCAAAACCTGATTTTTGCTATTGGGCTCTATTGAATAATGAATGTTTTGAATTTTCTCCAAAAGTAAAGTAGTTGCAAACTCATGCTTTTAGAAACTTGTTTGGGCTCATGAGAGGAGTAGAAAAACATCAAAAATTTGAGTCCTGCATGATTCTACCAAGAAATGTGTGTTCATTCAAACCGCTGGTTTTTGATAGTTTGGGCCCTATTGAATAATGAATGTTTTGAATTTTCTCCAAAAGTAAAGCAGTTGCAAACTCATCCTTTTAGAAACTTGTTTGGGCTGTAGAGAGGAGTAAAAAACCATCAAAAATTTCAATCCTGCATGATTCTACCAAGAAATTTGATTCTTCATTCAAAACCTGATTTTTGCTATTGGGCTCTATTGAATAATGAATGTTTTGAATTTTCTCCAAAAGTAAAGTAGTTGCAAACTCATGCTTTTAGAGACTTGTTTGGGCTCATGAGAGGAGTAGAAAAACATCAAAAACTTCAGTCCTGCATGATTCTACCAAGAAATGTGTGTTCATTGAAACCGCTGGTTTTTGATAGTTTGGGCCCTATTGAATAATGAATGTTTTGAATTTTCTCCAAAAGTAAAGTAGTTGCAAACTCATCCTTTTAGAAACTTGTTTGGGCTGTTGAGAGGAGTAAAAAACCATCAAAAATTTCAATCCTGCATGCTTCTACCAAGAAATGTGATTCTTCATTCAAAACCTGATTTTTGCTATTGGGCTCTATTGAATAATGAATGTTTTGAATTTTCTCCAAAAGTAAAGTAGTTGCAAACTCATCCTTTTAGAAACTTGTTTGGGCTGTTGAGAGGAGTAGAAAAACATCAAAAATTTCAATCCTGCATGATTCTACCAAGAAATGTGTGTTCATTGAAACCACTGGTTTTTGATAGTTTGGGCCCTATTGAATAATGAATGTTTTGAATTTTCTCCAAAAGTAAAGTAGTTGCAAACTCATCCTTTTAGAAACTTGTTTGGGCTGTTGAGAGGAGTAAAAAACCATCAAAAATTTCAATCCTGCATGATTCTACCAAGAAATGTGATTCTTCATTCAAAACCTGATTTTTGCTATTGGGCTCTATTGAATAATGAATGTTTTGAATTTTCTCCAAAAGTAAAGTAGTTGCAAACTCATGCTTTTAGAGACTTGTTTGGGCTCATGAGAGGAGTAGAAAAACATCAAAAATTTCAGTCCTGCATGATTCTACCAAGAAATGTGTGTTCATTGAAACCGCTGGTTTTTGATAGTTTGGGCCCTATTGAATAATGAATGTTTTGAATTTTCTCCAAAAGTAAAGTAGTTGCAAACTCATCCTTTTAGAAACTTGTTTGGGCTGTTGAGAGGAGTAAAAAACCATCAAAAATTTCAATCCTGCATGATTTTACCAAGAAATGTGATTCTTCATTCAAAACCTGATTTTTGCTATTGGGCTCTATTGAATAATGAATGTTTTAAATTTTCTCCAAAAGTAAAGTAGTTGCAAACTCATGCTTTTAGAGACTTGTTTGGGCTCATGAGAGGAGTAGAAAAACATCAAAAATTTGAGTCCTGCATGATTCTACCAAGAAATGTGTGTTCATTGAAACCGCTGGTTTTTGATAGTTTGGGCCCTATTGAATAATGAATGTTTTGAATTTTCTCCAAAAGTAAAGTAGTTGCAAACTCATCCTTTTAGAAACTTGTTTGGGCTGTTGAGAGGAGTAAAAAACCATCAAAAATTTCAATCCTGCATGATTCTACCAAGAAATGTGATTCTTCATTCAAAACCTGATTTTTGCTATTGGGCGCTATTGAATAATGAATGTTTTGAATTTTCTCCAAAAGTAAAGTAGTTGCAAACTCATGCTTTTAGAAACTTGTTTGAGCTCATGAGAGGAGTAGAAAAACATCAAAAATTTGAGTCCTGCATGATTCTACCAAGAAATGTGTGTTCATTCAAACCGCTGGTTTTTGATAGTTTGGGCCCAATTGAATAATGAATGTTTTGAATTTTCTCCAAAAGTAAAGCAGTTGCAAACTCATCCTTTTAGAAACTTGTTTGGGCTGTAGAGAGGAGTAAAAAACCATCAAAAATTTCAATCCTGCATGATTCTACCAAGAAATGTGATTCTTCATTCAAAACCTGATTTTTGCTATTGGGCTCTATTGAATAATGAATGTTTTGAATTTTCTCCAAAAGCAAAGTAGTTGCAAACTCATGCTTTTAGAGACTTGTTTGGGCTCATGAGAGGAGTAGAAAAACATCAAAAATTTCAGTCCTGCATGATTCTACCAAGAAATGTGTGTTCATTGAAACTGCTGGTTTTTGATAGTTTGGGCCCTATTGAATAATGAATGTTTTGAATTTTCTCCAAAAGTAAAGTAGTTGCAAACTCATCCTTTTAGAAACTTGTTTGGGCTGTTGAGAGGAGTAAAAAACCATCAAAAATTTCAATCCTGCATGATTTTACCAAGAAATGTGATTCTTCATTCAAAACCTGATTTTTGCTATTGGGCTCTATTGAATAGTGAATGTTTTGAATTTTCTCCAAAAGTAAAGTAGTTGCAAACTCATGCTTTTAGAGACTTGTTTGGGCTCATGAGAGGAGTAGAAAAACATCAAAAATTTCAGTCCTGCATGATTCTACCAAGAAATGTGTGTTCATTGAAACCGCTGGTTTTTGATAGTTTGGGCCCTATTGAATAATGAATGTTTTGAATTTTCTCCAAAAGTAAAGTAGTTGCAAACTCATCCTTTTAGAAACTTGTTTGGGCTGTTGAGAGGAGTAAAAAAACATCAAAAATTTCAATCCTGCATGATTCTACCAAGAAATGTGATTCTTCATTCAAAACCTGATTTTTGCTATTGGGCTCTATTGAATAATGAATGTTTTGAATTTTCTCCAAAAGTAAAGTAGTTGCAAACTCATCCTTTTAGAAACTTGTTTGGGCTGTTGAGAGGAGTAAAAAACCATCAAAAATTTCAATCCTGCATGATTCTACCAAGAACTGTGATTCTTCATTCAAAACCTGATTTTTGCTATTGGGCTCTATTGAATAATGAATGTTTTGAATTTTCTCCAAAAGTAAAGTAGTTGCAAACTCATGCTTTTAGAAACTTGTTTGGGATCATGAGAGAAGTAGAAAAACATCAAAAATTTCAGTCCTGCATGATTCTTCCAAGAAATGTGTGTTCATTGAAACCGCTGGTTTTTGATAGTTTGGGCCCTATTGAATAATGAATGTTTTGAATTTTCTCCAAAAGTAAAGTAGTTGCAAACTCATCCTTTTAGAAACTTGTTTGGGCTGTTGAGAGGAGTAAAAAACCATCAAAAATTTCAATCCTGCATGATTCTACCAAGAAATGTGATTCTTCATTCAAAACCTGATTTTTGCTATTGGGCTCTATTGAATAATGAATGTTTTAAATTTTCTCCAAAAGTAAAGTAGTTGCAAACTCATGCTTTTAGAGACTTGTTTGGGCTCATGAGAGGAATAGAAAAACATCAAAAATTTGAGTCCTGCATGATTCTACCAAGAAATGTGTGTTCATTGAAACCGCTGGTTTTTGATAGTTTGGGCCCTATTGAATAATGAATGTTTTGAATTTTCTCCAAAAGTAAAGTAGTTGCAAACTCATCCTTTTAGAAACTTGTTTGGGCTGTTGAGAGGAGTAAAAAACCATCAAAAATTTCAATCCTGCATGATTCTACCAAGAAATGTGATTCTTCATTCAAAACCTGATTTTTGCTATTGGGCGCTATTGAATAATGAATGTTTTGAATTTTCTCCAAAAGTAAAGTAGTTGCAAACTCATGCTTTTAGAAACTTGTTTGAGCTCATGAGAGGAGTAGAAAAACATCAAAAATTTGAGTCCTGCATGATTCTACCAAGAAATGTGTGTTCATTCAAACCGCTGGTTTTTGATAGTTTGGGCCCTATTGAATAATGAATGTTTTGAATTTTCTCCAAAAGTAAAGCAGTTGCAAACTCATCCTTTTAGAAACTTGTTTGGGCTGTAGAGAGGAGTAAAAAACCATCAAAAATTTCAATCCTGCATGATTCTACCAAGAAATGTGATTCTTCATTCAAAACCTGATTTTTGCTATTGGGCTCTATTGAATAATGAATGTTTTGAATTTTCTCCAAAAGTAAAGTAGTTGCAAACTCATGCTTTTAGAGACTTGTTTGGGCTCATGAGAGGAGTAGAAAAACATCAAAAATTTCAGTCCTGCATGATTCTACCAAGAAATGTGTGTTCATTGAAACCGCTGGTTTTTGATAGTTTGGGCCCTATTGAATAATGAATGTTTTGAATTTTCTCCAAAAGTAAAGTAGTTGCAAACTCATCCTTTTAGAAACTTGTTTGGGCTGTTGAGAGGAGTAAAAAACCATCAAAAATTTCAATCCTGCATGATTCTACCAAGAAATGTGATTCTTCATTCAAAACCTGATTTTTGCTATTGGGCTCTATTGAATAATGAATGTTTTGAATTTTCTCCAAAAGTAAAGTAGTTGCAAACTCATGCTTTTAGAGACTTGTTTGGGCTCATGAGAGGAGTAGAAAAACATCAAAAATTTCAGTCCTGCATGATTCTACAAGAAATGTGTGTTCATTGAAACCGCTGGTTTTTGATAGTTTGGGCCCTATTGAATAATGAATGTTTTGAATTTTCTCCAAAAGTAAAGTAGTTGCAAACTCATCCTTTTAGAAACTTGTTTGGGCTGTTGAGAGGAGTAAAAAACCATCACAAATTTCAATCCTGCATGATTCTACCAAGAAATGTGATTCTTCATTCAAAACCTGATTTTTGCTATTGGGCTCTATTGAATAATGAATGTTTTGAATTTTCTCCAAAAGTAAAGTAGTTGCAAACTCATGCTTTTAGAGACTTGTTTGGGCTCATGAGAGGAGTAGAAAAACATCAAAAATTTCAGTCCTGCATGATTCTACCAAGAAATGTGTGTTCATTGAAACCGCTGGTTTTTGATAGTTTGGGCCCTATTGAATAATGAATGTTTTGAATTTTCTCCAAAAGTAAAGTAGTTGCAAACTCATCCTTTTAGAAACTTGTTTGGGCTGTTGAGAGGAGTAAAAAACCATCACAAATTTCAATCCTGCATGATTCTACCAAGAAATGTGATTCTTCATTCAAAACCTGATTTTTGCTATTGGGCTCTATTGAATAATGAATGTTTTGAATTTTCTCCAAAAGTAAAGTAGTTGCAAACTCATGCTTTTAGAAACTTGTTTGGGCTCATGAGAGGAGTAGAAAAACATCAAAAATTTGAGTCCTGCATGATTCTACGAAGAAATGTGTGTTCATTCAAACCGCTGGTTTTTGATAGTTTGGGCCCTATTGAATAATGAATGTTTTGAATTTTCTCCAAAAGTAAAGCAGTTGCAAACTCATCCTTTTAGAAACTTGTTTGGGCTGTAGAGAGGAGTAAAAAACCATCAAAAATTTCAATCCTGCATGATTCTACCAAGAAATTTGATTCTTCATTCAAAACCTGATTTTTGCTATTGGGCTCTATTGAATAATGAATGTTTTGAATTTTCTCCAAAAGTAAAGTAGTTGCAAACTCATGCTTTTAGAGACTTGTTTGGGCTCATGAGAGGAGTAGAAAAACATCAAAAACTTCAGTCCTGCATGATTCTACCAAGAAATGTGTGTTCATTGAAACCGCTGGTTTTTGATAGTTTGGGCCCTATTGAATAATGAATGTTTTGAATTTTCTCCAAAAGTAAAGTAGTTGCAAACTCATCCTTTTAGAAACTTGTTTGGGCTGTTGAGAGGAGTAAAAAACCATCAAAAATTTCAATCCTGCATGATTCTACCAAGAAATGTGATTCTTCATTCAAAACCTGATTTTTGCTATTGGGCTCTATTGAATAATAAATGTTTTGAATTTTCTCCAAAAGTAAAGTAGTTGCAAACTCATGCTTTTAGAGACTTGTTTGGGCTCATGAGAGGAGTAGAAAAACATCAAAAATTTCAGTCCTGCATGATTCTACCAAGAAATGTGTGTTCATTGAAACCGCTGGTTTTTGATAGTTTGGGCCCTATTGAATAATGAATGTTTTGAATTTTCTCCAAAAGTAAAGTAGTTGCAAACTCATCCTTTTAGAAACTTGTTTGGGCTGTTGAGAGGAGTAAAAAACCATCACAAATTTCAATCCTGCATGATTCTACCAAGAAATGTGATTCTTCATTCAAAACCTGATTTTTGCTATTGGGCTCTATTGAATAATGAATGTTTTGAATTTTCTCCAAAAGTAAAGTAGTTGCAAACTCATGCTTTTAGAGACTTGTTTGGGCTCATGAGAGGAGTAGAAAAACATCAAAAATTTCAGTCCTGCATGATTCTACCAAGAAATGTGTGTTCATTGAAACCGCTGGTTTTTGATAGTTTGGGCCCTATTGAATAATGAATGTTTTGAATTTTCTCCAAAAGTAAAGTAGTTGCAAACTCATCCTTTTAGAAACTTGTTTGGGCTGTTGAGAGGAGTAAAAAACCATCAAAAATTTCAATCCTGCATGATTCTACCAAGAAATGTGATTCTTCATTCAAAAACTGATTTTTGCTATTGGGCTCTATTGAATAATGAATGTTTTGAATTTTCTCCAAAAGTAAAGTAGTTGCAAACTCATGCTTTTAGAGACTTGTTTGGGCTCATGAGAGGAGTAGAAAAACATCAAAAATTTCAGTCCTGCATGATTCTACCAAGAAATGTGTGTTCATTGAAACTGCTGGTTTTTGATAGTTTGGGCCCTATTGAATAATGAATGTTTTGAATTTTCTCCAAAAGTAAAGTAGTTGCAAACTCATCCTTTTAGAAACTTGTTTGGGCTGTTGAGAGGAGTAAAAAACCATCAAAAATTTCAATCCTGCATGATTTTACCAAGAAATGTGATTCTTCATTCAAAACCTGATTTTTGCTATTGGGCTCTATTGAATAGTGAATGTTTTGAATTTTCTCCAAAAGTAAAGTAGTTGCAAACTCATGCTTTTAGAAACTTGTTTGGGCTCATGAGAGGAGTAGAAAAACATCAAAAATTTCAGTCCTGCATGATTCTACCAAGAAATGTGTGTTCATTGAAACCGCTGGTTTTTGATAGTTTGGGCCCTATTGAATAATGAATGTTTTGAATTTTCTCCAAAAGTAAAGTAGTTGCAAACTCATCCTTTTAGAAACTTGTTTGGGCTGTTGAGAGGAGTAAAAAACCATCAAAAATTTCAATCCTGCATGATTTTACCAAGAAATGTGATTCTTCATTCAAAACCTGATTTTTGCTATTGGGCTCTATTGAATAATGAATGTTTTGAATTTTCTCCAAAAGTAAAGTAGTTGCAAACTCATGCTTTTAGAGACTTGTTTGGGCTCATGAGAGGAGTAGAAAAACATCAAAAATTTCAGTCCTGCATGATTCTACCAAGAAATGTGTGTTCATTGAAACCGCTGGTTTTTGATAGTTTGGGCCCTATTGAATAATGAATGTTTTGAATTTTCTCCAAAAGTAAAGTAGTTGCAAACTCATCCTTTTAGAAACTTGTTTGGGCTGTTGAGAGGAGTAAAAAACCATCAAAAATTTCAATCCTGCATGATTCTACCAAGAAATGTGATTCTTCATTCAAAACCTGATTTTTGCTATTGGGCTCTATTGAATAATGAATGTTTTGAATTTTCTCCAAAAGTAAAGTAGTTGCAAACTCATCCTTTTAGAAACTTGTTTGGGCTGTTGAGAGGAGTAAAAAACCATCAAAAATTTCAATCCTGCATGATTCTACCAAGAACTGTGATTCTTCATTCAAAACCTGATTTTTGCTATTGGGCTCTATTGAATAATGAATGTTTTGAATTTTCTCCAAAAGTAAAGTAGTTGCAAACTCATGCTTTTAGAAACTTGTTTGGGCTCATGAGAGAAGTAGAAAAACATCAAAAATTTCAGTCCTGCATGATTCTTCCAAGAAATGTGTGTTCATTGAAACCGCTGGTTTTTGATAGTTTGGGCCCTATTGAATAATGAATGTTTTGAATTTTCTCCAAAAGTAAAGTAGTTGCAAACTCATCCTTTTAGAAACTTGTTTGGGCTGTTGAGAGGAGTAAAAAACCATCAAAAATTTCAATCCTGCATGATTCTACCAAGAAATGTGATTCTTCATTCAAAACCTGATTTTTGCTATTGGGCTCTATTGAATAATGAATGTTTTGAATTTTCTCCAAAAGTAAAGTAGTTGCAAACTCATGCTTTTAGAGACTTGTTTGGGCTCATGAGAGGAATAGAAAAACATCAAAAATTTGAGTCCTGCATGATTCTACCAAGAAATGTTTGTTCATTGAAACCGCTGGTTTTTGATAGTTTGGGCCCTATTGAATAATGAATGTTTTGAATTTTCTCCAAAAGTAAAGTAGTTGCAAACTCATCCTTTTAGAAACTTGTTTGGGCTGTTGAGAGGAGTAAAAAACCATCAAAAATTTCAATCCTGCATGATTCTACCAAGAAATGTGATTCTTCATTCAAAACCTGATTTTTGCTATTGGGCTCTATTGAATAATGAATGTTTTGAATTTTCTCCAAAAGTAAAGTAGTTGCAAACTCATGCTTTTAGAAACTTGTTTGAGCTCATGAGAGGAGTAGAAAAACATCAAAAATTTGAGTCCTGCATGATTCTACCAAGAAATGTGTGTTCATTCAAACCGCTGGTTTTTGATAGTTTGGGCCCTATTGAATAATGAATGTTTTGAATTTTCTCCAAAAGTAAAGCAGTTGCAAACTCATCCTTTTAGAAACTTGTTTGGGCTGTAGAGAGGAGTAAAAAACCATCAAAAATTTCAATCCTGCATGATTCTACCAAGAAATGTGATTCTTCATTCAAAACCTGATTTTTGCTATTGGGCTCTATTGAATAATGAATGTTTTGAATTTTCTCCAAAAGTAAAGTAGTTGCAAACTCATGCTTTTAGAGACTTGTTTGGGCTCATGAGAGGAGTAGAAAAACATCAAAAATTTCAGTCCTGCATGATTCTACCAAGAAATGTGTGTTCATTGAAACCGCTGGTTTTTGATAGTTTGGGCCCTATTGAATAATGAATGTTTTGAATTTTCTCCGAAAGTAAAGTAGTTGCAAACTCATCCTTTTAGAAACTTGTTTGGGCTGTTGAGAGGAGTTAAAAAACCATCAAAAATTTCAATCCTGCATGATTTTACCAAGAAATGTGATTCTTCATTCAAAACCTGATTTTTGCTATTGGGCTCTATTGAATAATGAATGTTTTGAATTTTCTCCAAAAGTAAAGTAGTTGCAAACTCATGCTTTTAGAGACTTGTTTGGGCTCATGAGAGGAGTAGAAAAACATCAAAAATTTCAGTCCTGCATGATTCTACCAAGAAATGTGTGTTCATTGAAACCGCTGGTTTTTGATAGTTTGGGCCCTATTGAATAATGAATGTTTTGAATTTTCTCCAAAAGTAAAGTAGTTGCAAACTCATCCTTTTAGAAACTTGTTTGGGCTGTTGAGAGGAGTAAAAAACCATCAAAAATTTCAATCCTGCATGATTCTACCAAGAAATGTGATTCTTCATTCAAAACCTGATTTTTGCTATTGGGCTCTATTGAATAATGAATGTTTTGAATTTTCTCCAAAAGTAAAGTAGTTGCAAACTCATGCTTTTAGAGACTTGTTTGGGCTCATGAGAGGAGTAGAAAAACATCAAAAATTTCAGTCCTGCATGATTCTACCAAGAAATGTGTGTTCATTGAAACCGCTGGTTTTTGATAGTTTGGGCCCTATTGAATAATGAATGTTTTGAATTTTCTCCAAAAGTAAAGTAGTTGCAAACTCATCCTTTTAGAAACTTGTTTGGGCTGTTGAGAGGAGTAAAAAACCATCAAAAATTTCAATCCTGCATGATTCTACCAAGAAATGTGATTCTTCATTCAAAACCTGATTTTTGCTATTGGGCTCTATTGAATAATGAATGTTTTGAATTTTCTCCAAAAGTAAAGTAGTTGCAAACTCATGCTTTTAGAGACTTGTTTGGGCTCATGAGAGGAGTAGAAAAACATCAAAAATTTCAGTCCTGCATGATTCTTCCAAGAAATGTGTGTTCATTGAAACCGCTGGTTTTTGATAGTTTGGGCCCTATTGAATAATGAATGTTTTGAATTTTCTCCAAAAGTAAAGTAGTTGCAAACTCATCCTTTTAGAAACTTGTTTGGGCTGTTGAGAGGAGTAAAAAACCATCAAAAATTTCAATCCTGCATGATTCTACCAAGAAATGTGATTCTTCATTCAAAACCTGATTTTTGCTATTGGGCTCTATTGAATAATGAATGTTTTGAATTTTCTCCAAAAGTAAAGTAGTTGCAAACTCATGCTTTTAGAGACTTGTTTGGGCTCATGAGAGGAGTAGAAAAACATCAAAAATTTCAGTCCTGCATGATTCTTCCAAGAAATGTGTGTTCATTGAAACCGCTGGTTTTTGATAGTTTGGGCCCTATTGAATAATGAATGTTTTGAATTTTCTCCAAAAGTAAAGTAGTTGCAAACTCATCCTTTTAGAAACTTGTTTGGGCTGTTGAGAGGAGTAAAAAACCATCAAAAATTTCAATCCTGCATGATTCTACCAAGAAATGTGATTCTTCATTCAAAACCTGATTTTTGCTATTGGGCTCTATTGAATAATAAATGTTTTGAATTTTCTCCAAAAGTAAAGTAGTTGCAAACTCATGCTTTTAGAGACTTGTTTGGGCTCATGAGAGGAGTAGAAAAACATCAAAAATTTCAGTCCTGCATGATTCTACCAAGAAATGTGTGTTCATTGAAACCGCTGGTTTTTGATAGTTTGGGCCCTATTGAATAATGAATGTTTTGAATTTTCTCCAAAAGTAAAGTAGTTGCAAACTCATCCTTTTAGAAACTTGTTTGGGCTGTTGAGAGGAGTAAAAAACCATCACAAATTTCAATCCTGCATGATTCTACCAAGAAATGTGATTCTTCATTCAAAACCTGATTTTTGCTATTGGGCTCTATTGAATAATGAATGTTTTGAATTTTCTCCAAAAGTAAAGTAGTTGCAAACTCATGCTTTTAGAGACTTGTTTGGGCTCATGAGAGGAGTAGAAAAACATCAAAAATTTCAGTCCTGCATGATTCTACCAAGAAATGTGTGTTCATTGAAACCGCTGGTTTTTGATAGTTTGGGCCCTATTGAATAATGAATGTTTTGAATTTTCTCCAAAAGTAAAGTAGTTGCAAACTCATCCTTTTAGAAACTTGTTTGGGCTGTTGAGAGGAGTAAAAAACCATCAAAAATTTCAATCCTGCATGATTCTACCAAGAAATGTGATTCTTCATTCAAAAACTGATTTTTGCTATTGGGCTCTATTGAATAATGAATGTTTTGAATTTTCTCCAAAAGTAAAGTAGTTGCAAACTCATGCTTTTAGAGACTTGTTTGGGCTCATGAGAGGAGTAGAAAAACATCAAAAATTTCAGTCCTGCATGATTCTACCAAGAAATGTGTGTTCATTGAAACTGCTGGTTTTTGATAGTTTGGGCCCTATTGAATAATGAATGTTTTGAATTTTCTCCAAAAGTAAAGTAGTTGCAAACTCATCCTTTTAGAAACTTGTTTGGGCTGTTGAGAGGAGTAAAAAACCATCAAAAATTTCAATCCTGCATGATTTTACCAAGAAATGTGATTCTTCATTCAAAACCTGATTTTTGCTATTGGGCTCTATTGAATAGTGAATGTTTTGAATTTTCTCCAAAAGTAAAGTAGTTGCAAACTCATGCTTTTAGAAACTTGTTTGGGCTCATGAGAGGAGTAGAAAAACATCAAAAATTTCAGTCCTGCATGATTCTACCAAGAAATGTGTGTTCATTGAAACCGCTGGTTTTTGATAGTTTGGGCCCTATTGAATAATGAATGTTTTGAATTTTCTCCAAAAGTAAAGTAGTTGCAAACTCATCCTTTTAGAAACTTGTTTGGGCTGTTGAGAGGAGTAAAAAACCATCAAAAATTTCAATCCTGCATGATTTTACCAAGAAATGTGATTCTTCATTCAAAACCTGATTTTTGCTATTGGGCTCTATTGAATAATGAATGTTTTGAATTTTCTCCAAAAGTAAAGTAGTTGCAAACTCATGCTTTTAGAGACTTGTTTGGGCTCATGAGAGGAGTAGAAAAACATCAAAAATTTCAGTCCTGCATGATTCTACCAAGAAATGTGTGTTCATTGAAACCGCTGGTTTTTGATAGTTTGGGCCCTATTGAATAATGAATGTTTTGAATTTTCTCCAAAAGTAAAGTAGTTGCAAACTCATCCTTTTAGAAACTTGTTTGGGCTGTTGAGAGGAGTAAAAAACCATCAAAAATTTCAATCCTGCATGATTCTACCAAGAAATGTGATTCTTCATTCAAAACCTGATTTTTGCTATTGGGCTCTATTGAATAATGAATGTTTTGAATTTTCTCCAAAAGTAAAGTAGTTGCAAACTCATCCTTTTAGAAACTTGTTTGGGCTGTTGAGAGGAGTAAAAAACCATCAAAAATTTCAATCCTGCATGATTCTACCAAGAACTGTGATTCTTCATTCAAAACCTGATTTTTGCTATTGGGCTCTATTGAATAATGAATGTTTTGAATTTTCTCCAAAAGTAAAGTAGTTGCAAACTCATGCTTTTAGAAACTTGTTTGGGCTCATGAGAGAAGTAGAAAAACATCAAAAATTTCAGTCCTGCATGATTCTTCCAAGAAATGTGTGTTCATTGAAACCGCTGGTTTTTGATAGTTTGGGCCCTATTGAATAATGAATGTTTTGAATTTTCTCCAAAAGTAAAGTAGTTGCAAACTCATCCTTTTAGAAACTTGTTTGGGCTGTTGAGAGGAGTAAAAAACCATCAAAAATTTCAATCCTGCATGATTCTACCAAGAAATGTGATTCTTCATTCAAAACCTGATTTTTGCTATTGGGCTCTATTGAATAATGAATGTTTTAAATTTTCTCCAAAAGTAAAGTAGTTGCAAACTCATGCTTTTAGAGACTTGTTTGGGCTCATGAGAGGAATAGAAAAACATCAAAAATTTGAGTCCTGCATGATTCTACCAAGAAATGTGTGTTCATTGAAACCGCTGGTTTTTGATAGTTTGGGCCCTATTGAATAATGAATGTTTTGAATTTTCTCCAAAAGTAAAGTAGTTGCAAACTCATCCTTTTAGAAACTTGTTTGGGCTGTTGAGAGGAGTAAAAAACCATCAAAAATTTCAATCCTGCATGATTCTACCAAGAAATTTGATTCTTCATTCAAAACCTGATTTTTGCTATTGGGCGCTATTGAATAATGAATGTTTTGAATTTTCTCCAAAAGTAAAGTAGTTGCAAACTCATGCTTTTAGAAACTTGTTTGAGCTCATGAGAGGAGTAGAAAAACATCAAAAATTTGAGTCCTGCATGATTCTACCAAGAAATGTGTGTTCATTCAAACCGCTGGTTTTTGATAGTTTGGGCCCTATTGAATAATGAATGTTTTGAATTTTCTCCAAAAGTAAAGCAGTTGCAAACTCATCCTTTTAGAAACTTGTTTGGGCTGTAGAGAGGAGTAAAAAACCATCAAAAATTTCAATCCTGCATGATTCTACCAAGAAATGTGATTCTTCATTCAAAACCTGATTTTTGCTATTGGGCTCTATTGAATAATGAATGTTTTGAATTTTCTCCAAAAGTAAAGTAGTTGCAAACTCATGCTTTTAGAGACTTGTTTGGGCTCATGAGAGGAGTAGAAAAACATCAAAAATTTCAGTCCTGCATGATTCTACCAAGAAATGTGTGTTCATTGAAACCGCTGGTTTTTGATAGTTTGGGCCCTATTGAATAATGAATGTTTTGAATTTTCTCCAAAAGTAAAGTAGTTGCAAACTCATCCTTTTAGAAACTTGTTTGGGCTGTTGAGAGGAGTAAAAAACCATCAAAAATTTCAATCCTGCATGATTCTACCAAGAAATGTGATTCTTCATTCAAAACCTGATTTTTGCTATTGGGCTCTATTGAATAATGAATGTTTTGAATTTTCTCCAAAAGTAAAGTAGTTGCAAACTCATGCTTTTAGAGACTTGTTTGGGCTCATGAGAGGAGTAGAAAAACATCAAAAATTTCAGTCCTGCATGATTCTACAAGAAATGTGTGTTCATTGAAACCGCTGGTTTTTGATAGTTTGGGCCCTATTGAATAATGAATGTTTTGAATTTTCTCCAAAAGTAAAGTAGTTGCAAACTCATCCTTTTAGAAACTTGTTTGGGCTGTTGAGAGGAGTAAAAAACCATCAAAAATTTCAATCCTGCATGATTCTACCAAGAAATGTGATTCTTCATTCAAAACCTGATTTTTGCTATTGGGCTCTATTGAATAATGAATGTTTTGAATTTTCTCCAAAAGTAAAGTAGTTGCAAACTCATGCTTTTAGAGACTTGTTTGGGCTCATGAGAGGAGTAGAAAAACATCAAAAATTTCAGTCCTGCATGATTCTACCAAGAAATGTGTGTTCATTGAAACCGCTGGTTTTTGATAGTTTGGGCCCTATTGAATAATGAATGTTTTGAATTTTCTCCAAAAGTAAAGTAGTTGCAAACTCATCCTTTTAGAAACTTGTTTGGGCTGTTGAGAGGAGTAAAAAACCATCAAAAATTTCAATCCTGCATGATTCTACCAAGAAATGTGATTCTTCATTCAAAAACTGATTTTTGCTATTGGGCTCTATTGAATAATGAATGTTTTGAATTTTCTCCAAAAGTAAAGTAGTTGCAAACTCATGCTTTTAGAGACTTGTTTGGGCTCATGAGAGGAGTAGAAAAACATCAAAAATTTCAGTCCTGCATGATTCTACCAAGAAATGTGTGTTCATTGAAACTGCTGGTTTTTGATAGTTTGGGCCCTATTGAATAATGAATGTTTTGAATTTTCTCCAAAAGTAAAGTAGTTGCAAACTCATCCTTTTAGAAACTTGTTTGGGCTGTTGAGAGGAGTAAAAAACCATCAAAAATTTCAATCCTGCATGATTTTACCAAGAAATGTGATTCTTCATTCAAAACCTGATTTTTGCTATTGGGCTCTATTGAATAGTGAATGTTTTGAATTTTCTCCAAAAGTAAAGTAGTTGCAAACTCATGCTTTTAGAAACTTGTTTGGGCTCATGAGAGGAGTAGAAAAACATCAAAAATTTCAGTCCTGCATGATTCTACCAAGAAATGTGTGTTCATTGAAACCGCTGGTTTTTGATAGTTTGGGCCCTATTGAATAATGAATGTTTTGAATTTTCTCCAAAAGTAAAGTAGTTGCAAACTCATCCTTTTAGAAACTTGTTTGGGCTGTTGAGAGGAGTAAAAAACCATCAAAAATTTCAATCCTGCATGATTTTACCAAGAAATGTGATTCTTCATTCAAAACCTGATTTTTGCTATTGGGCTCTATTGAATAATGAATGTTTTGAATTTTCTCCAAAAGTAAAGTAGTTGCAAACTCATGCTTTTAGAGACTTGTTTGGGCTCATGAGAGGAGTAGAAAAACATCAAAAATTTCAGTCCTGCATGATTCTACCAAGAAATGTGTGTTCATTGAAACCGCTGGTTTTTGATAGTTTGGGCCCTATTGAATAATGAATGTTTTGAATTTTCTCCAAAAGTAAAGTAGTTGCAAACTCATCCTTTTAGAAACTTGTTTGGGCTGTTGAGAGGAGTAAAAAACCATCAAAAATTTCAATCCTGCATGATTCTACCAAGAAATGTGATTCTTCATTCAAAACCTGATTTTTGCTATTGGGCTCTATTGAATAATGAATGTTTTGAATTTTCTCCAAAAGTAAAGTAGTTGCAAACTCATCCTTTTAGAAACTTGTTTGGGCTGTTGAGAGGAGTAAAAAACCATCAAAAATTTCAATCCTGCATGATTCTACCAAGAACTGTGATTCTTCATTCAAAACCTGATTTTTGCTATTGGGCTCTATTGAATAATGAATGTTTTGAATTTTCTCCAAAAGTAAAGTAGTTGCAAACTCATGCTTTTAGAAACTTGTTTGGGCTCATGAGAGAAGTAGAAAAACATCAAAAATTTCAGTCCTGCATGATTCTTCCAAGAAATGTGTGTTCATTGAAACCGCTGGTTTTTGATAGTTTGGGCCCTATTGAATAATGAATGTTTTGAATTTTCTCCAAAAGTAAAGTAGTTGCAAACTCATCCTTTTAGAAACTTGTTTGGGCTGTTGAGAGGAGTAAAAAACCATCAAAAATTTCAATCCTGCATGATTCTACCAAGAAATGTGATTCTTCATTCAAAACCTGATTTTTGCTATTGGGCTCTATTGAATAATGAATGTTTTAAATTTTCTCCAAAAGTAAAGTAGTTGCAAACTCATGCTTTTAGAGACTTGTTTGGGCTCATGAGAGGAATAGAAAAACATCAAAAATTTGAGTCCTGCATGATTCTACCAAGAAATGTGTGTTCATTGAAACCGCTGGTTTTTGATAGTTTGGGCCCTATTGAATAATGAATGTTTTGAATTTTCTCCAAAAGTAAAGTAGTTGCAAACTCATCCTTTTAGAAACTTGTTTGGGCTGTTGAGAGGAGTAAAAAACCATCAAAAATTTCAATCCTGCATGATTCTACCAAGAAATGTGATTCTTCATTCAAAACCTGATTTTTGCTATTGGGCGCTATTGAATAATGAATGTTTTGAATTTTCTCCAAAAGTAAAGTAGTTGCAAACTCATGCTTTTAGAAACTTGTTTGAGCTCATGAGAGGAGTAGAAAAACATCAAAAATTTGAGTCCTGCATGATTCTACCAAGAAATGTGTGTTCATTCAAACCGCTGGTTTTTGATAGTTTGGGCCCTATTGAATAATGAATGTTTTGAATTTTCTCCAAAAGTAAAGCAGTTGCAAACTCATCCTTTTAGAAACTTGTTTGGGCTGTAGAGAGGAGTAAAAAACCATCAAAAATTTCAATCCTGCATGATTCTACCAAGAAATGTGATTCTTCATTCAAAACCTGATTTTTGCTATTGGGCTCTATTGAATAATGAATGTTTTGAATTTTCTCCAAAAGTAAAGTAGTTGCAAACTCATGCTTTTAGAGACTTGTTTGGGCTCATGAGAGGAGTAGAAAAACATCAAAAATTTCAGTCCTGCATGATTCTACCAAGAAATGTGTGTTCATTGAAACCGCTGGTTTTTGATAGTTTGGGCCCTATTGAATAATGAATGTTTTGAATTTTCTCCAAAAGTAAAGTAGTTGCAAACTCATCCTTTTAGAAACTTGTTTGGGCTGTTGAGAGGAGTAAAAAACCATCACAAATTTCAATCCTGCATGATTCTACCAAGAAATGTGATTCTTCATTCAAAACCTGATTTTTGCTATTGGGCTCTATTGAATAATGAATGTTTTGAATTTTCTCCAAAAGTAAAGTAGTTGCAAACTCATGCTTTTAGAGACTTGTTTGGGCTCATGAGAGGAGTAGAAAAACATCAAAAATTTCAGTCCTGCATGATTCTACCAAGAAATGTGTGTTCATTGAAACCGCTGGTTTTTGATAGTTTGGGCCCTATTGAATAATGAATGTTTTGAATTTTCTCCAAAAGTAAAGTAGTTGCAAACTCATCCTTTTAGAAACTTGTTTGGGCTGTTGAGAGGAGTAAAAAACCATCAAAAATTTCAATCCTGCATGATTCTACCAAGAAATGTGATTCTTCATTCAAAACCTGATTTTTGCTATTGGGCTCTATTGAATAATGAATGTTTTGAATTTTCTCCAAAAGTAAAGTAGTTGCAAACTCATGCTTTTAGAGACTTGTTTGGGCTCATGAGAGGAGTAGAAAAACATCAAAAATTTCAGTCCTGCATGATTCTACCAAGAAATGTGTGTTCATTGAAACTGCTGGTTTTTGATAGTTTGGGCCCTATTGAATAATGAATGTTTTGAATTTTCTCCAAAAGTAAAGTAGTTGCAAACTCATCCTTTTAGAAACTTGTTTGGGCTGTTGAGAGGAGTAAAAAACCATCAAAAATTTCAATCCTGCATGATTTTACCAAGAAATGTGATTCTTCATTCAAAACCTGATTTTTGCTATTGGGCTCTATTGAATAGTGAATGTTTTGAATTTTCTCCAAAAGTAAAGTAGTTGCAAACTCATGCTTTTAGAAACTTGTTTGGGCTCATGAGAGGAGTAGAAAAACATCAAAAATTTCAGTCCTGCATGATTCTACCAAGAAATGTGTGTTCATTGAAACCGCTGGATTTTGATAGTTTGGGCCCTATTGAATAATGAATGTTTTGAATTTTCTCCAAAAGTAAAGTAGTTGCAAACTCATCCTTTTAGAAACTTGTTTGGGCTGTTGAGAGGAGTAAAAAACCATCAAAAATTTCAATCCTGCATGATTTTACCAAGAAATGTGATTCTTCATTCAAAACCTGATTTTTGCTATTGGGCTCTATTGAATAATGAATGTTTTGAATTTTCTCCAAAAGTAAAGTAGTTGCAAACTCATGCTTTTAGAGACTTGTTTGGGCTCATGAGAGGAGTAGAAAAACATCAAAAATTTCAGTCCTGCATGATTCTACCAAGAAATGTGTGTTCATTGAAACCGCTGGTTTTTGATAGTTTGGGCCCTATTGAATAATGAATGTTTTGAATTTTCTCCAAAAGTAAAGTAGTTGCAAACTCATCCTTTTAGAAACTTGTTTGGGCTGTTGAGAGGAGTAAAAAACCATCAAAAATTTCAATCCTGCATGATTCTACCAAGAAATGTGATTCTTCATTCAAAACCTGATTTTTGCTATTGGGCTCTATTGAATAATGAATGTTTTGAATTTTCTCCAAAAGTAAAGTAGTTGCAAACTCATCCTTTTAGAAACTTGTTTGGGCTGTTGAGAGGAGTAAAAAACCATCAAAAATTTCAATCCTGCATGATTCTACCAAGAACTGTGATTCTTCATTCAAAACCTGATTTTTGCTATTGGGCTCTATTGAATAATGAATGTTTTGAATTTTCTCCAAAAGTAAAGTAGTTGCAAACTCATGCTTTTAGAAACTTGTTTGGGCTCATGAGAGAAGTAGAAAAACATCAAAAATTTCAGTCCTGCATGATTCTTCCAAGAAATGTGTGTTCATTGAAACCGCTGGTTTTTGATAGTTTGGGCCCTATTGAATAATGAATGTTTTGAATTTTCTCCAAAAGTAAAGTAGTTGCAAACTCATCCTTTTAGAAACTTGTTTGGGCTGTTGAGAGGAGTAAAAAACCATCAAAAATTTCAATCCTGCATGATTCTACCAAGAAATGTGATTCTTCATTCAAAACCTGATTTTTGCTATTGGGCTCTATTGAATAATGAATGTTTTAAATTTTCTCCATTTTCAATAAACTTTATTAAGTTTTTCTACTTAACAGTTATATTGTTCATCATCATATTTCAATGTGGTTTACAAAATAACAGTAGTATAATAACATGACTTTCAAGTAGCAGATACATTCATAAGTGTCAAGGGAAGAAAGGGGTAGGGGTTTCGGAATGGGTTTAAAGTTGCTTTAATGAAACACACAAAGGAAAAAAAAAACAAAAGGAGGGGTAAGGAAGGAACAAAGGGAAACATAACAGTAAGTTACGTGTAGAAATAAGATGCTATAAAGTCGTCTAATTATAAATCTAAAAGGGTCATGTCTCCTCAATATGAATGGGCATGAACATACCCCATAAGGAAGAGACAGGACAGACTAACAGTTATCTATTGAGTATTGAATTGGGGGTTATAAGCCCCTAAAGTATTTTGGACAGGCATACATACATTAATATGCCCCAAAAAAAAAGTAAATAACGCTTTAAGTCTGCTTTCAAATGCCTCTAGCTATAGTAAGCCTCTGCACCTGTCACATGACACTTATAAAAGGTATTAATAACACTTAATAAACCTAAACCTGTCATATGACACCTGTAATCAAAATATTAATAACACTTAAATATTTAAACGTAATTGTAAGTAAACCCGTCGTTATTGGTTAAATTTTCTCCAAAAGTAAAGTAGTTGCAAACTCATGCTTTTAGAGACTTGTTTGGGCTCATGAGAGGAATAGAAAAACATCAAAAATTTGAGTCCTGCATGATTCTACCAAGAAATGTGTGTTCATTGAAACCGCTGGTTTTTGATAGTTTGGGCCCTATTGAATAATGAATGTTTTGAATTTTCTCCAAAAGTAAAGTAGTTGCAAACTCATCCTTTTAGAAACTTGTTTGGGCTGTTGAGAGGAGTAAAAAACCATCAAAAATTTCAATCCTGCATGATTCTACCAAGAAATTTGATTCTTCATTCAAAACCTGATTTTTGCTATTGGGCGCTATTGAATAATGAATGTTTTGAATTTTCTCCAAAAGTAAAGTAGTTGCAAACTCATGCTTTTAGAAACTTGTTTGAGCTCATGAGAGGAGTAGAAAAACATCAAAAATTTGAGTCCTGCATGATTCTACCAAGAAATGTGTGTTCATTCAAACCGCTGGTTTTTGATAGTTTGGGCCCTATTGAATAATGAATGTTTTGAATTTTCTCCAAAAGTAAAGCAGTTGCAAACTCATCCTTTTAGAAACTTGTTTGGGCTGTAGAGAGGAGTAAAAAACCATCAAAAATTTCAATCCTGCATGATTCTACCAAGAAATGTGATTCTTCATTCAAAACCTGATTTTTGCTATTGGGCTCTATTGAATAATGAATGTTTTGAATTTTCTCCAAAAGTAAAGTAGTTGCAAACTCATGCTTTTAGAGACTTGTTTGGGCTCATGAGAGGAGTAGAAAAACATCAAAAATTTCAGTCCTGCATGATTCTACCAAGAAATGTGTGTTCATTGAAACCGCTGGTTTTTGATAGTTTGGGCCCTATTGAATAATGAATGTTTTGAATTTTCTCCAAAAGTAAAGTAGTTGCAAACTCATCCTTTTAGAAACTTGTTTGGGCTGTTGAGAGGAGTAAAAAACCATCAAAAATTTCAATCCTGCATGATTCTACCAAGAAATGTGATTCTTCATTCAAAACCTGATTTTTGCTATTGGGCTCTATTGAATAATGAATGTTTTGAATTTTCTCCAAAAGTAAAGTAGTTGCAAACTCATGCTTTTAGAGACTTGTTTGGGCTCATGAGAGGAGTAGAAAAACATCAAAAATTTCAGTCCTGCATGATTCTACAAGAAATGTGTGTTCATTGAAACCGCTGGTTTTTGATAGTTTGGGCCCTATTGAATAATGAATGTTTTGAATTTTCTCCAAAAGTAAAGTAGTTGCAAACTCATCCTTTTAGAAACTTGTTTGGGCTGTTGAGAGGAGTAAAAAACCATCAAAAATTTCAATCCTGCATGATTCTACCAAGAAATGTGATTCTTCATTCAAAACCTGATTTTTGCTATTGGGCTCTATTGAATAATGAATGTTTTGAATTTTCTCCAAAAGTAAAGTAGTTGCAAACTCATGCTTTTAGAGACTTGTTTGGGCTCATGAGAGGAGTAGAAAAACATCAAAAATTTCAGTCCTGCATGATTCTTCCAAGAAATGTGTGTTCATTGAAACCGCTGGTTTTTGATAGTTTGGGCCCTATTGAATAATGAATGTTTTGAATTTTCTCCAAAAGTAAAGTAGTTGCAAACTCATCCTTTTAGAAACTTGTTTGGGCTGTTGAGAGGAGTAAAAAACCATCAAAAATTTCAATCCTGCATGATTCTACCAAGAAATGTGATTCTTCATTCAAAACCTGATTTTTGCTATTGGGCTCTATTGAATAATGAATGTTTTGAATTTTCTCCAAAAGTAAAGTAGTTGCAAACTCATGCTTTTAGAGACTTGTTTGGGCTCATGAGAGGAGTAGAAAAACATCAAAAATTTCAGTCCTGCATGATTCTTCCAAGAAATGTGTGTTCATTGAAACCGCTGGTTTTTGATAGTTTGGGCCCTATTGAATAATGAATGTTTTGAATTTTCTCCAAAAGTAAAGTAGTTGCAAACTCATCCTTTTAGAAACTTGTTTGGGCTGTTGAGAGGAGTAAAAAACCATCAAAAATTTCAATCCTGCATGATTCTACCAAGAAATGTGATTCTTCATTCAAAACCTGATTTTTGCTATTGGGCTCTATTGAATAATGAATGTTTTGAATTTTCTCCAAAAGTAAAGTAGTTGCAAACTCATGCTTTTAGAGACTTGTTTGGGCTCATGAGAGGAGTAGAAAAACATCAAAAATTTCAGTCCTGCATGATTCTACCAAGAAATGTGTGTTCATTGAAACCGCTGGTTTTTGATAGTTTGGGCCCTATTGAATAATGAATGTTTTGAATTTTCTCCAAAAGTAAAGTAGTTGCAAACTCATCCTTTTAGAAACTTGTTTGGGCTGTTGAGAGGAGTAAAAAACCATCACAAATTTCAATCCTGCATGATTCTACCAAGAAATGTGATTCTTCATTCAAAACCTGATTTTTGCTATTGGGCTCTATTGAATAATGAATGTTTTGAATTTTCTCCAAAAGTAAAGTAGTTGCAAACTCATGCTTTTAGAAACTTGTTTGGGCTCATGAGAGGAGTAGAAAAACATCAAAAATTTGAGTCCTGCATGATTCTACCAAGAAATGTGTGTTCATTCAAACCGCTGGTTTTTGATAGTTTGGGCCCTATTGAATAATGAATGTTTTGAATTTTCTCCAAAAGTAAAGCAGTTGCAAACTCATCCTTTTAGAAACTTGTTTGGGTTGTAGAGAGGAGTAAAAAACCATCAAAAATTTCAATCCTGCAGGATTCTACCAAGAAATTTGATTCTTCATTCAAAACCTGATTTTTGCTATTGGGCTCTATTGAATAATGAATGTTTTGAATTTTCTCCAAAAGTAAAGTAGTTGCAAACTCATGCTTTTAGAGACTTGTTTGGGCTCATGAGAGGAGTAGAAAAACATCAAAAACTTCAGTCCTGCATGATTCTACCAAGAAATGTGTGTTCATTGAAACCGCTGGTTTTTGATAGTTTGGGCCCTATTGAATAATGAATGTTTTGAATTTTCTCCAAAAGTAAAGTAGTTGCAAACTCATCCTTTTAGAAACTTGTTTGGGCTGTTGAGAGGAGTAAAAAACCATCAAAAATTTCAATCCTGCATGCTTCTACCAAGAAATGTGATTCTTCATTCAAAACCTGATTTTTGCTATTGGGCTCTATTGAATAATGAATGTTTTGAATTTTCTCCAAAAGTAAAGTAGTTGCAAACTCATCCTTTTAGAAACTTGTTTGGGCTGTTGAGAGGAGTAAAAAACCATCACAAATTTCAATCCTGCATGATTCTACCAAGAAATGTGATTCTTCATTCAAAACCTGATTTTTGCTATTGGGCTCTATTGAATAATGAATGTTTTGAATTTTCTCCAAAAGTAAAGTAGTTGCAAACTCATGCTTTTAGAAACTTGTTTGGGCTCATGAGAGGAGTAGAAAAACATCAAAAATTTGAGTCCTGCATGATTCTACCAAGAAATGTGTGTTCATTCAAACCGCTGGTTTTTGATAGTTTGGGCCCTATTGAATAATGAATGTTTTGAATTTTCTCCAAAAGTAAAGCAGTTGCAAACTCATCCTTTTAGAAACTTGTTTGGGCTGTAGAGAGGAGTAAAAAACCATCAAAAATTTCAATCCTGCATGATTCTACCAAGAAATTTGATTCTTCATTCAAAACCTGATTTTTGCTATTGGGCTCTATTGAATAATGAATGTTTTGAATTTTCTCCAAAAGTAAAGTAGTTGCAAACTCATGCTTTTAGAGACTTGTTTGGGCTCATGAGAGGAGTAGAAAAACATCAAAAACTTCAGTCCTGCATGATTCTACCAAGAAACGTGTGTTAATTGAAACCGCTGGTTTTTGATAGTTTGGGCCCTATTGAATAATGAATGTTTTGAATTTTCTCCAAAAGTAAAGTAGTTGCAAACTCATCCTTTTAGAAACTTGTTTGGGCTGTTGAGAGGAGTAAAAAACCATCAAAAATTTCAATCCTGCATGCTTCTACCAAGAAATGTGATTCTTCATTCAAAACCTGATTTTTGCTATTGGGCTCTATTGAATAATGAATGTTTTGAATTTTCTCCAAAAGTAAAGTAGTTGCAAACTCATGCTTTTAGAAACTTGTTTGGGCTCATGAGAGGAGTAGAAAAACATCAAAAATTTGAGTCCTGCATGATTCTACCAAGAAATGTGTGTTCATTCAAACCGCTGGTTTTTGATAGTTTGGGCCCTATTGAATAATGAATGTTTTGAATTTTCTCCAAAAGTAAAGCAGTTGCAAAATCATCCTTTTAGAAACTTGTTTGGGCTGTAGAGAGGAGTAAAAAACCATCAAAAATTTCAATCCTGCATGATTCTACCAAGAAATTTGATTCTTCATTCAAAACCTGATTTTTGCTATTGGGCTCTATTGAATAATGAATGTTTTGAATTTTCTCCAAAAGTAAAGTAGTTGCAAACTCATGCTTTTAGAGACTTGTTTGGGCTCATGAGAGGAGTAGAAAAACATCAAAAACTTCAGTCCTGCATGATTCTACCAAGAAATGTGTGTTCATTGAAACCGCTGGTTTTTGATAGTTTGGGCCCTATTGAATAATGAATGTTTTGAATTTTCTCCAAAAGTAAAGTAGTTGCAAACTCATCCTTTTAGAAACTTGTTTGGGCTGTTGAGAGGAGTAAAAAACCATCAAAAATTTCAATCCTGCATGCTTCTACCAAGAAATGTGATTCTTCATTCAAAACCTGATTTTTGCTATTGGGCTCTATTGAATAATGAATGTTTTGAATTTTCTCCAAAAGTAAAGTAGTTGCAAACTCATCCTTTTAGAAACTTGTTTGGGCTGTTGAGAGGAGTAGAAAAACATCAAAAATTTCAGTCCTGCATGATTCTACCAAGAAATGTGTGTTCATTGAAACCACTGGTTTTTGATAGTTTGGGCCCTATTGAATAATGAATGTTTTGAATTTTCTCCAAAAGTAAAGTAGTTGCAAACTCATCCTTTTAGAAACTTGTTTGGGCTGTTGAGAGGAGTAAAAAACCATCAAAAATTTCAATCCTGCATGATTCTACCAAGAAATGTGATTCTTCATTCAAAACCTGATTTTTGCTATTGGGCTCTATTGAATAATGAATGTTTTGAATTTTCTCCAAAAGTAAAGTAGTTGCAAACTCATGCTTTTAGAGACTTGTTTGGGCTCATGAGAGGAGTAGAAAAACATCAAAAATTTCAGTCCTGCATGATTCTACCAAGAAATGTGTGTTCATTGAAACCGCTGGTTTTTGATAGTTTGGGCCCTATTGAATAATGAATGTTTTGAATTTTCTCCAAAAGTAAAGTAGTTGCAAACTCATCCTTTTAGAAACTTGTTTGGGCTGTTGAGAGGAGTAAAAAACCATCAAAAATTTCAATCCTGCATGATTTTACCAAGAAATGTGATTCTTCATTCAAAACCTGATTTTTGCTATTGGGCTCTATTGAATAGTGAATGTTTTGAATTTTCTCCAAAAGTAAAGTAGTTGCAAACTCATGCTTTTAGAAACTTGTTTGGGCTCATGAGAGGAGTAGAAAAACATCAAAAATTTCAGTCCTGCATGATTCTACCAAGAAATGTGTGTTCATTGAAACCGCTGGTTTTTGATAGTTTGGGCCCTATTGAATAATGAATGTTTTGAATTTTCTCCAAAAGTAAAGTAGTTGCAAACTCATCCTTTTAGAAACTTGTTTGGGCTGTTGAGAGGAGTAAAAAACCATCAAAAATTTCAATCCTGCATGATTTTACCAAGAAATGTGATTCTTCATTCAAAACCTGATTTTTGCTATTGGGCTCTATTGAATAATGAATGTTTTGAATTTTCTCCAAAAGTAAAGTAGTTGCAAACTCATGCTTTTAGAGACTTGTTTGGGCTTATGAGAGGAGTAGAAAAACATCAAAAATTTCAGTCCTGCATGATTGTACCAAGAAATGTGTGTTCATTGAAACCGCTGGTTTTTGATAGTTTGGGCCCTATTGAATAATGAATGTTTTGAATTTTCTCCAAAAGTAAAGTAGTTGCAAACTCATACTTTTAGAAACTTGTTTGGGCTGTTGAGAGGAGTAAAAAACCATCAAAAATTTCAATCCTGCATGATTCTACCAAGAAATGTGATTCTTCATTCAAAACCTGATTTTTGCTATTGGGCTCTATTGAATAATGAATGTTTTGAATTTTCTCCAAAAGTAAAGTAGTTGCAAACTCATCCTTTTAGAAACTTGTTTGGGCTGTTGAGAGGAGTAAAAAACCATTAAAAATTTCAATCCTGCATGATTCTACCAAGAAATGTGATTCTTCATTCAAAACCTGATTTTTGCTATTGGGCTCTATTGAATAATGAATGTTTTGAATTTTCTCCAAAAGTAAAGTAGTTGCAAACTCATCCTTTTAGAAACTTGTTTGGGCTGTTGAGAGGAGTAAAAAACCATCAAAAATTTCAATCCTGCATGATTCTACCAAGAACTGTGATTCTTCATTCAAAACCTGATTTTTGCTATTGGGCTCTATTGAATAATGAATGTTTTGAATTTTCTCCAAAAGTAAAGTAGTTGCAAACTCATGCTTTTAGAAACTTGTTTGGGCTCATGAGAGGAGTAGAAAAACATCAAAAATTTCAGTCCTGCATGATTCTTCCAAGAAATGTGTGTTCATTGAAACCGCTGGTTTTTGATAGTTTGGGCCCTATTGAATAATGAATGTTTTGAATTTTCTCCAAAAGTAAAGTAGTTGCAAACTCATCCTTTTAGAAACTTGTTTGGGCTGTTGAGAGGAGTAAAAAACCATCAAAAATTTCAATCCTGCATGATTCTACCAAGAAATGTGATTCTTCATTCAAAACCTGATTTTTGCTATTGGGCTCTATTGAATAATGAATGTTTTGAATTTTCTCCAAAAGTAAAGTAGTTGCAAACTCATGCTTTTAGAGACTTGTTTGGGCTCATGAGAGGAGTAGAAAAAGATCAAAAATTTCAGTCCTGCATGATTCTACCAAGAAATGTGTGTTCATTGAAACCGCTGGTTTTTGATAGTTTGGGCCCTATTGAATAATGAATGTTTTGAATTTTCTCCAAAAGTAAAGTAGTTGCAAACTCATCCTTTTAGAAACTTGTTTGGGCTGTTGAGAGGAGTAAAAAACCATCAAAAATTTCAATCCTGCATGATTCTACCAAGAAATGTGATTCTTCATTCAAAACCTGATTTTTGCTATTGGGCTCTATTGAATAATGAATGTTTTGAATTTTCTCCAAAAGTAAAGTAGTTGCAAACTCATGCTTTTAGAAACTTGTTTGGGCTCATGAGAGGAGTAGAAAAACATCAAAAATTTGAGTCCTGCATGATTCTACCAAGAAATGTGTGTTCATTCAAACCGCTGGTTTTTGATAGTTTGGGCCCTATTGAATAATGAATGTTTTGAATTTTCTCCAAAAGTAAAGCAGTTGCAAACTCATCCTTTTAGAAACTTGTTTGGGCTGTAGAGAGGAGTAAAAAACCATCAAAAATTTCAATCCTGCATGATTCTACCAAGAAATGTGATTCTTCATTGAAAACCTGATTTTTGCTATTGGGCTCTATTGAATAATGAATGTTTTGAATTTTCTCCAAAAGTAAAGTAGTTGCAAACTCATGCTTTTAGAGACTTGTTTGGGCTCATGAGAGGAGTAGAAAAACATCAAAAATTTCAGTCCTGCATGATTCTACCAAGAAATGTGTGTTCATTGAAACCGCTGGTTTTTGATAGTTTGGGCCCTATTGAATAATGAATGTTTTGAATTTTCTCCAAAAGTAAAGTAGTTGCAAACTCATCCTTTTAGAAACTTGTTTGGGCTGTTGAGAGGAGTAAAAAACCATCAAAAATTTCAATCCTGCATGATTCTACCAAGAAATGTGATTCTTCATTCAAAACCTGATTTTTGCTATTGGGCTCTATTGAAAAGTGAATGTTTTGAATTTTCTCCAAAAGTAAAGTAGTTGCAAACTCATGCTTTTAGAGACTTGTTTGGGCTCATGAGAGGAGTAGAAAAACATCAAAAATTTCAGTCCTGCATGATTCTACCAAGAAATGTGTGTTCATTGAAACCGCTGGTTTTTGATAGTTTGGGCCCTATTGAATAATGAATGTTTTGAATTTTCTCCAAAAGTAAAGTAGTTGCAAACTCATCCTTTTAGAAACTTGTTTGGGCTGTTGAGAGGAGTAAAAAACCATCAAAAATTTCAATCCTGCATGATTCTACCAAGAAATGTGATTCTTCATTCAAAACCTGATTTTTGCTATTGGGCTCTATTGAATAATGAATGTTTTGAATTTTCTCCAAAAGTAAAGTAGTTGCAAACTCATGCTTTTAGAAACTTGTTTGGGCTCATGAGAGAAGTAGAAAAACATCAAAAATTTCAGTCCTGCATGATTCTTCCAAGAAATGTGTGTTCATTGAAACCGCTGGTTTTTGATAGTTTGGGCCCTATTGAATAATGAATGTTTTGAATTTTCTCCAAAAGTAAAGTAGTTGCAAACTCATCCTTTTAGAAACTTGTTTGGGCTGTTGAGAGGAGTAAAAAACCATCAAAAATTTCAATCCTGCATGATTCTACCAAGAAATGTGATTCTTCATTCAAAACCTGATTTTTGCTATTGGGCTCTATTGAATAATGAATGTTTTAAATTTTCTCCAAAAGTAAAGTAGTTGCAAACTCATGCTTTTAGAGACTTGTTTGGGCTCATGAGAGGAATAGAAAAACATCAAAAATTTGAGTCCTGCATGATTCTACCAAGAAATGTGTGTTCATTGAAACCGCTGGTTTTTGATAGTTTGGGCCCTATTGAATAATGAATGTTTTGAATTTTCTCCAAAAGTAAAGTAGTTGCAAACTCATCCTTTTAGAAACTTGTTTGGGCTGTTGAGAGGAGTAAAAAACCATCAAAAATTTCAATCCTGCATGATTCTACCAAGAAATGTGATTCTTCATTCAAAACCTGATTTTTGCTATTGGGCGCTATTGAATAATGAATGTTTTGAATTTTCTCCAAAAGTAAAGTAGTTGCAAACTCATGCTTTTAGAAACTTGTTTGAGCTCATGAGAGGAGTAGAAAAACATCAAAAATTTGAGTCCTGCATGATTCTACCAAGAAATGTGTGTTCATTCAAACCGCTGGTTTTTGATAGTTTGGGCCCTATTGAATAATGAATGTTTTGAATTTTCTCCAAAAGTAAAGCAGTTGCAAACTCATCCTTTTAGAAACTTGTTTGGGCTGTAGAGAGGAGTAAAAAACCATCAAAAATTTCAATCCTGCATGATTCTACCAAGAAATGTGATTCTTCATTCAAAACCTGATTTTTGCTATTGGGCTCTATTGAATAATGAATGTTTTGAATTTTCTCCAAAAGTAAAGTAGTTGCAAACTCATGCTTTTAGAGACTTGTTTGGGCTCATGAGAGGAGTAGAAAAACATCAAAAATTTCAGTCCTGCATGATTCTACCAAGAAATGTGTGTTCATTGAAACTGCTGGTTTTTGATAGTTTGGGCCCTATTGAATAATGAATGTTTTGAATTTTCTCCAAAAGTAAAGTAGTTGCAAACTCATCCTTTTAGAAACTTGTTTGGGCTGTTGAGAGGAGTAAAATACCATCAAAAATTTCAATCCTGCATGATTCTACCAAGAAATGTGATTCTTCATTCAAAACCTGATTTTTGCTATTGGGCTCTATTGAATAATGAATGTTTTGAATTTTCTCCAAAAGTAAAGTAGTTGCAAACTCATGCTTTTAGAGACTTGTTTGGGCTCATGAGAGGAGTAGAAAAACATCAAAAATTTCAGTCCTGCATGATTCTACCAAGAAATGTGTGTTCATTGAAACCGCTGGTTTTTGATAGTTTGGGCCCTATTGAATAATGAATGTTTTGAATTTTCTCCAAAAGTAAAGTAGTTGCAAACTCATCCTTTTAGAAACTTGTTTGGGCTGTTGAGAGGAGTAAAAAACCATCACAAATTTCAATCCTGCATGATTCTACCAAGAAATGTGATTCTTCATTCAAAACCTGATTTTTGCTATTGGGCTCTATTGAATAATGAATGTTTTGAATTTTCTCCAAAAGTAAAGTAGTTGCAAACTCATGCTTTTAGAAACTTGTTTGGGCTCATGAGAGGAGTAGAAAAACATCAAAAATTTGAGTCCTGCATGATTCTACCAAGAAATGTGTGTTCATTCAAACCGCTGGTTTTTCATAGTTTGGGCCCTATTGAATAATGAATGTTTTGAATTTTCTCCAAAAGTAAAGCAGTTGCAAACTCATCCTTTTAGAAACTTGTTTGGGCTGTAGAGAGGAGTAAAAAACCATCAAAAATTTCAATCCTGCATGATTCTACCAAGAAATTTGATTCTTCATTCAAAACCTGATTTTTGCTATTGGGCTCTATTGAATAATGAATGTTTTGAATTTTCTCCAAAAGTAAAGTAGTTGCAAACTCATGCTTTTAGAGACTTGTTTGGGCTCATGAGAGGAGTAGAAAAACATCAAAAACTTCAGTCCTGCATGATTCTACCAAGAAATGTGTGTTCATTGAAACCGCTGGTTTTTGATAGTTTGGGCCCTATTGAATAATGAATGTTTTGAATTTTCTCCAAAAGTAAAGTAGTTGCAAACTCATCCTTTTAGAAACTTGTTTGGGCTGTTGAGAGGAGTAAAAAACCATCAAAAATTTCAATCCTGCATGCTTCTACCAAGAAATGTGATTCTTCATTCAAAACCTGATTTTTGCTATTGGGCTCTATTGAATAATGAATGTTTTGAATTTTCTCCAAAAGTAAAGTAGTTGCAAACTCATGCTTTTAGAAACTTGTTTGGGCTCATGAGAGGAGTAGAAAAACATCAAAAATTTGAGTCCTGCATGATTCTACCAAGAAATGTGTGTTCATTCAAACCGCTGGTTTTTGATAGTTTGGGCCCTATTGAATAATGAATGTTTTGAATTTTCTCCAAAAGTAAAGCAGTTGCAAACTCATCCTTTTAGAAACTTGTTTGGGCTGTAGAGAGGAGTAAAAAACCATCAAAAATTTCAATCCTGCATGATTCTACCAAGAAATTTGATTCTTCATTCAAAACCTGATTTTTGCTATTGGGCTCTATTGAATAATGAATGTTTTGAATTTTCTCCAAAAGTAAAGTAGTTGCAAACTCATGCTTTTAGAGACTTGTTTGGGCTCATGAGAGGAGTAGAAAAACATCAAAAACTTCAGTCCTGCATGATTCTACCAAGAAATGTGTGTTCATTGAAACCGCTGGTTTTTGATAGTTTGGGCCCTATTGAATAATGAATGTTTTGAATTTTCTCCAAAAGTAAAGTAGTTGCAAACTCATCCTTTTAGAAACTTGTTTGGGCTGTTGAGAGGAGTAAAAAACCATCAAAAATTTCAATCCTGCATGCTTCTACCAAGAAATGTGATTCTTCATTCAAAACCTGATTTTTGCTATTGGGCTCTATTGAATAATGAATGTTTTGAATTTTCTCCAAAAGTAAAGTAGTTGCAAACTCATCCTTTTAGAAACTTGTTTGGGCTGTTGAGAGGAGTAAAAAACCATCACAAATTTCAATCCTGCATGATTCTACCAAGAAATGTGATTCTTCATTCAAAACCTGATTTTTGCTATTGGGCTCTATTGAATAATGAATGTTTTGAATTTTCTCCAAAAGTAAAGTAGTTGCAAACTCATGCTTTTAGAAACTTGTTTGGGCTCATGAGAGGAGTAGAAAAACATCAAAAATTTGAGTCCTGCATGATTCTACCAAGAAATGTGTGTTCATTCAAACCGCTGGTTTTTGATAGTTTGGGCCCTATTGAATAATGAATGTTTTGAATTTTCTCCAAAAGTAAAGCAGTTGCAAACTCATCCTTTTAGAAACTTGTTTGGGCTGTAGAGAGGAGTAAAAAACCATCAAAAATTTCAATCCTGCATGATTCTACCAAGAAATTTGATTCTTCATTCAAAACCTGATTTTTGCTATTGGGCTCTATTGAATAATGAATGTTTTGAATTTTCTCCAAAAGTAAAGTAGTTGCAAACTCATGCTTTTAGAGACTTGTTTGGGCTCATGAGAGGAGTAGAAAAACATCAAAAACTTCAGTCCTGCATGATTCTACCAAGAAATGTGTGTTAATTGAAACCGCTGGTTTTTGATAGTTTGGGCCCTATTGAATAATGAATGTTTTGAATTTTCTCCAAAAGTAAAGTAGTTGCAAACTCATCCTTTTAGAAACTTGTTTGGGCTGTTGAGAGGAGTAAAAAACCATCAAAAATTTCAATCCTGCATGCTTCTACCAAGAAATGTGATTCTTCATTCAAAACCTGATTTTTGCTATTGGGCTCTATTGAATAATGAATGTTTTGAATTTTCTCCAAAAGTAAAGTAGTTGCAAACTCATGCTTTTAGAAACTTGTTTGGGCTCATGAGAGGAGTAGAAAAACATCAAAAATTTGAGTCCTGCATGATTCTACCAAGAAATGTGTGTTCATTCAAACCGCTGGTTTTTGATAGTTTGGGCCCTATTGAATAATGAATGTTTTGAATTTTCTCCAAAAGTAAAGCAGTTGCAAACTCATCCTTTTAGAAACTTGTTTGGGCTGTAGAGAGGAGTAAAAAACCATCAAAAATTTCAATCCTGCATGATTCTACCAAGAAATTTGATTCTTCATTCAAAACCTGATTTTTGCTATTGGGCTCTATTGAATAATGAATGTTTTGAATTTTCTCCAAAAGTAAAGTAGTTGCAAACTCATGCTTTTAGAGACTTGTTTGGGCTCATGAGAGGAGTAGAAAAACATCAAAAACTTCAGTCCTGCATGATTCTACCAAGAAATGTGTGTTCATTGAAACCGCTGGTTTTTGATAGTTTGGGCCCTATTGAATAATGAATGTTTTGAATTTTCTCCAAAAGTAAAGTAGTTGCAAACTCATCCTTTTAGAAACTTGTTTGGGCTGTTGAGAGGAGTAAAAAACCATCAAAAATTTCAATCCTGCATGCTTCTACCAAGAAATGTGATTCTTCATTCAAAACCTGATTTTTGCTATTGGGCTCTATTGAATAATGAATGTTTTGAATTTTCTCCAAAAGTAAAGTAGTTGCAAACTCATCCTTTTAGAAACTTGTTTGGGCTGTTGAGAGGAGTAGAAAAACATCAAAAATTTCAGTCCTGCATGATTCTACCAAGAAATGTGTGTTCATTGAAACCACTGGTTTTTGATAGTTTGGGCCCTATTGAATAATGAATGTTTTGAATTTTCTCCAAAAGTAAAGTAGTTGCAAACTCATCCTTTTAGAAACTTGTTTGGGCTGTTGAGAGGAGTAAAAAACCATCAAAAATTTCAATCCTGCATGATTCTACCAAGAAATGTGATTCTTCATTCAAAACCTGATTTTTGCTATTGGGCTCTATTGAATAATGAATGTTTTGAATTTTCTCCAAAAGTAAAGTAGTTGCAAACTCATGCTTTTAGAGACTTGTTTGGGCTCATGAGAGGAGTAGAAAAACATCAAAAATTTCAGTCCTGCATGATTCTACCAAGAAATGTGTGTTCATTGAAACCGCTGGTTTTTGATAGTTTGGGCCCTATTGAATAATGAATGTTTTGAATTTTCTCCAAAAGTAAAGTAGTTGCAAACTCATCCTTTTAGAAACTTGTTTGGGCTGTTGAGAGGAGTAAAAAACCATCAAAAATTTCAATCCTGCATGATTTTACCAAGAAATGTGATTCTTCATTCAAAACCTGATTTTTGCTATTGGGCTCTATTGAATAATGAATGTTTTAAATTTTCTCCAAAAGTAAAGTAGTTGCAAACTCATGCTTTTAGAGACTTGTTTGGGCTCATGAGAGGAATAGAAAAACATCAAAAATTTGAGTCCTGCATGATTCTACCAAGAAATGTGTGTTCATTGAAACCGCTGGTTTTTGATAGTTTGGGCCCTATTGAATAATGAATGTTTTGAATTTTCTCCAAAAGTAAAGTAGTTGCAAACTCATCCTTTTAGAAACTTGTTTGGGCTGTTGAGAGGAGTAAAAAACCATCAAAAATTTCAATCCTGCATGATTCTACCAAGAAATGTGATTCTTCATTCAAAACCTGATTTTTGCTATTGGGCGCTATTGAATAATGAATGTTTTGAATTTTCTCCAAAAGTAAAGTAGTTGCAAACTCATGCTTTTAGAAACTTGTTTGAGCTCATGAGAGGAGTAGAAAAACATCAAAAATTTGAGTCCTGCATGATTCTACCAAGAAATGTGTGTTCATTCAAACCGCTGGTTTTTGATAGTTTGGGCCCTATTGAATAATGAATGTTTTGAATTTTCTCCAAAAGTAACGCAGTTGCAAACTCATCCTTTTAGAAACTTGTTTGGGCTGTAGAGAGGAGTAAAAAACCATCAAAAATTTCAATCCTGCATGATTCTACCAAGAAATGTGATTCTTCATTCAAAACCTGATTTTTGCTATTGGGCTCTATTGAATAATGAATGTTTTGAATTTTCTCCAAAAGTAAAGTAGTTGCAAACTCATGCTTTTAGAGACTTGTTTGGGCTCATGAGAGGAGTAGAAAAACATCAAAAATTTCAGTCCTGCATGATTCTACCAAGAAATGTGTGTTCATTGAAACTGCTGGTTTTTGATAGTTTGGGCCCTATTGAATAATGAATGTTTTGAATTTTCTCCAAAAGTAAAGTAGTTGCAAACTCATCCTTTTAGAAACTTGTTTGGGCTGTTGAGAGGAGTAAAAAACCATCAAAAATTTCAATCCTGCATGATTTTACCAAGAAATGTGATTCTTCATTCAAAACCTGATTTTTGCTATTGGGCTCTATTGAATAGTGAATGTTTTGAATTTTCTCCAAAAGTAAAGTAGTTGCAAACTCATGCTTTTAGAAACTTGTTTGGGCTCATGAGAGGAGTAGAAAAACATCAAAAATTTCAGTCCTGCATGATTCTACCAAGAAATGTGTGTTCATTGAAACCGCTGGTTTTTGATAGTTTGGGCCCTATTGAATAATGAATGTTTTGAATTTTCTCCAAAAGTAAAGTAGTTGCAAACTCATCCTTTTAGAAACTTGTTTGGGCTGTTTAGAGGAGTAAAAAACCATCAAAAATTTCAATCCTGCATGATTTTACCAAGAAATGTGATTCTTCATTCAAAACCTGATTTTTGCTATTGGGCTCTATTGAATAATGAATGTTTTGAATTTTCTCCAAAAGTAAAGTAGTTGCAAACTCATGCTTTTAGAGACTTGTTTGGGCTCATGAGAGGAGTAGAAAAACATCAAAAATTTCAGTCCTGCATGATTCTACCAAGAAATGTGTGTTCATTGAAACCGCTGGTTTTTGATAGTTTGGGCCCTATTGAATAATGAATGTTTTGAATTTTCTCCAAAAGTAAAGTAGTTGCAAACTCATCCTTTTAGAAACTTGTTTGGGCTGTTGAGAGGAGTAAAAAACCATCAAAAATTTCAATCCTGCATGATTCTACCAAGAAATGTGATTCTTCATTCAAAACCTGATTTTTGCTATTGGGCTCTATTGAATAATGAATGTTTTGAATTTTCTCCAAAAGTAAAGTAGTTGCAAACTCATCCTTTTAGAAACTTGTTTGGGCTGTTGAGAGGAGTAAAAAACCATCAAAAATTTCAATCCTGCATGATTCTACCAAGAACTGTGATTCTTCATTCAAAACCTGATTTTTGCTATTGGGCTCTATTGAATAATGAATGTTTTGAATTTTCTCCAAAAGTAAAGTAGTTGCAAACTCATGCTTTTAGAAACTTGTTTGGGCTCATGAGAGAAGTAGAAAAACATCAAAAATTTCAGTCCTGCATGATTCTTCCAAGAAATGTGTGTTCATTGAAACCGCTGGTTTTTGATAGTTTGGGCCCTATTGAATAATGAATGTTTTGAATTTTCTCCAAAAGTAAAGTAGTTGCAAACTCATCCTTTTAGAAACTTGTTTGGGCTGTTGAGAGGAGTAAAAAACCATCAAAAATTTCAATCCTGCATGATTCTACCAAGAAATGTGATTCTTCATTCAAAACCTGATTTTTGCTATTGGGCTCTATTGAATAATGAATGTTTTAAATTTTCTCCAAAAGTAAAGTAGTTGCAAACTCATGCTTTTAGAGACTTGTTTGGGCTCATGAGAGGAATAGAAAAACATCAAAAATTTGAGTCCTGCATGATTCTACCAAGAAATGTGTGTTCATTGAAACCGCTGGTTTTTGATAGTTTGGGCCCTATTGAATAATGAATGTTTTGAATTTTCTCCAAAAGTAAAGTAGTTGCAAACTCATCCTTTTAGAAACTTGTTTGGGCTGTTGAGAGGAGTAAAAAACCATCAAAAATTTCAATCCTGCATGATTCTACCAAGAAATGTGATTCTTCATTCAAAACCTGATTTTTGCTATTGGGCGCTATTGAATAATGAATGTTTTGAATTTTCTCCAAAAGTAAAGTAGTTGCAAACTCATGCTTTTAGAAACTTGTTTGAGCTCATGAGAGGAGTAGAAAAACATCAAAAATTTGAGTCCTGCATGATTCTACCAAGAAATGTGTGTTCATTCAAACCGCTGGTTTTTGATAGTTTGGGCCCTATTGAATAATGAATGTTTTGAATTTTCTCCAAAAGTAAAGCAGTTGCAAACTCATCCTTTTAGAAACTTGTTTGGGCTGTAGAGAGGAGTAAAAAACCATCAAAAATTTCAATCCTGCATGATTCTACCAAGAAATGTGATTCTTCATTCAAAACCTGATTTTTGCTATTGGGCTCTATTGAATAATGAATGTTTTGAATTTTCTCCAAAAGTAAAGTAGTTGCAAACTCATGCTTTTAGAGACTTGTTTGGGCTCATGAGAGGAGTAGAAAAACATCAAAAATTTCAGTCCTGCATGATTCTACCAAGAAATGTGTGTTCATTGAAACCGCTGGTTTTTGATAGTTTGGGCCCTATTGAATAATGAATGTTTTGAATTTTCTCCAAAAGTAAAGTAGTTGCAAACTCATCCTTTTAGAAACTTGTTTGGGCTGTTGAGAGGAGTAAAAAACCATCAAAAATTTCAATCCTGCATGATTCTACCAAGAAATGTGATTCTTCATTCAAAACCTGATTTTTGCTATTGGGCTCTATTGAATAATGAATGTTTTGAATTTTCTCCAAAAGTAAAGTAGTTGCAAACTCATGCTTTTAGAGACTTGTTTGGGCTCATGAGAGGAGTAGAAAAACATCAAAAATTTCAGTCCTGCATGATTCTACAAGAAATGTGTGTTCATTGAAACCGCTGGTTTTTGATAGTTTGGGCCCTATTGAATAATGAATGTTTTGAATTTTCTCCAAAAGTAAAGTAGTTGCAAACTCATCCTTTTAGAAACTTGTTTGGGCTGTTGAGAGGAGTAAAAAACCATCAAAAATTTCAATCCTGCATGATTCTACCAAGAAATGTGATTCTTCATTCAAAACCTGATTTTTGCTATTGGGCTCTATTGAATAATGAATGTTTTGAATTTTCTCCAAAAGTAAAGTAGTTGCAAACTCATGCTTTTAGAGACTTGTTTGGGCTCATGAGAGGAGTAGAAAAACATCAAAAATTTCAGTCCTGCATGATTCTTCCAAGAAATGTGTGTTCATTGAAACCGCTGGTTTTTGATAGTTTGGGCCCTATTGAATAATGAATGTTTTGAATTTTCTCCAAAAGTAAAGTAGTTGCAAACTCATCCTTTTAGAAACTTGTTTGGGCTGTTGAGAGGAGTAAAAAACCATCAAAAATTTCAATCCTGCATGATTCTACCAAGAAATGTGATTCTTCATTCAAAACCTGATTTTTGCTATTGGGCTCTATTGAATAATGAATGTTTTGAATTTTCTCCAAAAGTAAAGTAGTTGCAAACTCATGCTTTTAGAGACTTGTTTGGGCTCATGAGAGGAGTAGAAAAACATCAAAAATTTCAGTCCTGCATGATTCTTCCAAGAAATGTGTGTTCATTGAAACCGCTGGTTTTTGATAGTTTGGGCCCTATTGAATAATGAATGTTTTGAATTTTCTCCAAAAGTAAAGTAGTTGCAAACTCATCCTTTTAGAAACTTGTTTGGGCTGTTGAGAGGAGTAAAAAACCATCAAAAATTTCAATCCTGCATGATTCTACCAAGAAATGTGATTCTTCATTCAAAACCTGATTTTTGCTATTGGGCTCTATTGAATAATGAATGTTTTGAATTTTCTCCAAAAGTAAAGTAGTTGCAAACTCATGCTTTTAGAGACTTGTTTGGGCTCATGAGAGGAGTAGAAAAACATCAAAAATTTCAGTCCTGCATGATTCTACCAAGAAATGTGTGTTCATTGAAACCGCTGGTTTTTGATAGTTTGGGCCCTATTGAATAATGAATGTTTTGAATTTTCTCCAAAAGTAAAGTAGTTGCAAACTCATCCTTTTAGAAACTTGTTTGGGCTGTTGAGAGGAGTAAAAAACCATCACAAATTTCAATCCTGCATGATTCTACCAAGAAATGTGATTCTTCATTCAAAACCTGATTTTTGCTATTGGGCTCTATTGAATAATGAATGTTTTGAATTTTCTCCAAAAGTAAAGTAGTTGCAAACTCATGCTTTTAGAGACTTGTTTGGGCTCATGAGAGGAGTAGAAAAACATCAAAAATTTCAGTCCTGCATGATTCTACCAAGAAATGTGTGTTCATTGAAACCGCTGGTTTTTGATAGTTTGGGCCCTATTGAATAATGAATGTTTTGAATTTTCTCCAAAAGTAAAGTAGTTGCAAACTCATCCTTTTAGAAACTTGTTTGGGCTGTTGAGAGGAGTAAAAAACCATCACAAATTTCAATCCTGCATGATTCTACCAAGAAATGTGATTCTTCATTCAAAACCTGATTTTTGCTATTGGGCTCTATTGAATAATGAATGTTTTGAATTTTCTCCAAAAGTAAAGTAGTTGCAAACTCATGCTTTTAGAAACTTGTTTGGGCTCATGAGAGGAGTAGAAAAACATCAAAAATTTGAGTCCTGCATGATTCTACCAAGAAATGTGTGTTCATTCAAACCGCTGGTTTTTGATAGTTTGGGCCCTATTGAATAATGAATGTTTTGAATTTTCTCCAAAAGTAAAGCAGTTGCAAACTCATCCTTTTAGAAACTTGTTTGGGCTGTAGAGAGGAGTAAAAAACCATCAAAAATTTCAATCCTGCATGATTCTACCAAGAAATTTGATTCTTCATTCAAAACCTGATTTTTGCTATTGGGCTCTATTGAATAATGAATGTTTTGAATTTTCTCCAAAAGTAAAGTAGTTGCAAACTCATGCTTTTAGAGACTTGTTTGGGCTCATGAGAGGAGTAGAAAAACATCAAAAACTTCAGTCCTGCATGATTCTACCAAGAAATGTGTGTTCATTGAAACCGCTGGTTTTTGATAGTTTGGGCCCTATTGAATAATGAATGTTTTGAATTTTCTCCAAAAGTAAAGCAGTTGCAAACTCATCCTTTTAGAAACTTGTTTGGGCTGTTGAGAGGAGTAAAAAACCATCAAAAATTTCAATCCTGCATGCTTCTACCAAGAAATGTGATTCTTCATTCAAAACCTGATTTTTGCTATTGGGCTCTATTGAATAATGAATGTTTTGAATTTTCTCCAAAAGTAAAGTAGTTGCAAACTCACGCTTTTAGAAACTTGTTTGGGCTCATGAGAGGAGTAGAAAAACATCAAAAATTTGAGTCCTGCATGATTCTACCAAGAAATGTGTGTTCATTCAAACCGCTGGTTTTTGATAGTTTGGGCCCTATTGAATAATGAATGTTTTGAATTTTCTCCAAAAGTAAAGCAGTTGCAAACTCATCCTTTTAGAAACTTGTTTGGGCTGTAGAGAGGAGTAAAAAACCATCAAAAATTTCAATCCTGCATGATTCTACCAAGAAATTTGATTCTTCATTCAAAACCTGATTTTTGCTATTGGGCTCTATTGAATAATGAATGTTTTGAATTTTCTCCAAAAGTAAAGTAGTTGCAAACTCATGCTTTTAGAGACTTGTTTGGGCTCATGAGAGGAGTAGAAAAACATCAAAAACTTCAGTCCTGCATGATTCTACCAAGAAATGTGTGTTCATTGAAACCGCTGGTTTTTGATAGTTTGGGCCCTATTGAATAATGAATGTTTTGAATTTTCTCCAAAAGTAAAGTAGTTGCAAACTCATCCTTTTAGAAACTTGTTTGGGCTGTTGAGAGGAGTAAAAAACCATCAAAAATTTCAATCCTGCATGCTTCTACCAAGAAATGTGATTCTTCATTCAAAACCTGATTTTTGCTATTGGGCTCTATTGAAAAATGAATGTTTTGAATTTTCTCCAAAAGTAAAGTAGTTGCAAACTCATCCTTTTAGAAACTTGTTTGGGCTGTTGAGAGGAGTAGAAAAACATCAAAAATTTCAGTCCTGCATGAT